>NC_064817.1:102155477-102840867 GCF_023721935.1 Panthera uncia
AACTGTAGAGCAGATCAACGAAACCAAGAGTTGGTTTTTTGAAAAAATAAACAAAATTGACAAACCTCTAGCCAGGCTTCTCAAAAAGAAAAGGGAGATGACCCAAATAGATAAAATCATGAATGAAAATGGAATTATTACAACCAATCCCTCAGAGATACAAACAATTATCAGGGAATACTATGAAAAATTATATGCCAACAAATTGGATAACCTGGAAGAAATGGACAAATTCCTAAACACCCACACTCTTCCAAAACTCAATCAGGAGGAAATAGAAAGCTTGAACAGACCCATAACCAGCGAAGAAATTGAATCGGTTATCAAAAATCTCCCAACAAATAAGAGTCCAGGACCAGATGGCTTCTCAGGGGAGTTCTACCAGACGTTTAAAGCAGAGATAATACCTATCCTTCTCAAGCTATTCCAAGAAATAGAAAGGGAAGGAAAACTTCCAGACTCATTCTATGAAGCCAGCATTACTTTGATTCCTAAACCAGACAGAGACCCAGTAAAAAAAGAGAACTACAGGCCAATATCCCTGATGAATATGGATGCAAATATTCTCAATAAGATACTAGCAAATCGAATTCAATGGCATATAAAAAGAATTACTCACCATGATCAAGTGGGATTGATTCCTGGGATGCAGGGCTGGTTCAACATTCACAAATCAATCAACGTGATACATCACATTAACAAAAAAAAAAAAAGAGAAGAACCATATGATCCTGTCAATCGATGCAGAAAAGGGTTTTGACAAAATCCAGCACCCTTTCTTAATAAAAACCCTTGAGAAAGTCGGGATAGAAGGAACATACTTAAACATCATAAAAGCCATTTATGAAAAGCCCACAGCTAACATCATCCTCAATGGGGAAAAACTGAGAGCTTTTTCCCTGAGATCAGGAACACGACAGGGATGTCCACTCTCACCGCTGTTGTTTAACATAGTGCTGGAAGTTCTAGCATCAGCAATCAGACAACAAAAGGAAATCAAAGGCATCCAAATTGGCAAAGATGAAGTCAAGCTTTCGCTTTTTGCAGATGACATGATATTATACATGGAAAACCCGATAGACTCCACCAAAAGTCTGCTAGAACTGATACATGAATTCAGCAAAGTTGCAGGATACAAAATCAATGTACAGAAATCAGTTGCATTCTTATAAACTAACAATGAAGCAACAGAAAGACAAATAAAGAAACTGATCCCATTCACAATTGCACCAAGAAGCATAAAATACCTAGGAATAAATCTAACCAAAGATGTAAAAGATCTGTATGCTGAAAACTATAGAAAGCTTATGCAGGTAATTGAAGAAGATATAAAGAAATGGAAAGACATTCCCTGCTCATAGATTGGAAGAATAAATATTGTCAAAATGTCAATACTACCCAAAGCTATCTACACATTCAATGCAATCCCAATCAAAATTGCACCAGCATTCTTCTCGAAACTAGAACAAGCAATCCTAAAATTCATATGGAACCACAAAAGGCCCTGAATAGCCAAAGTAATTTTGAAGAAGAAGACCAAAGCAGGAGGCATCACAATCCCAGACTTTAGCCTCTACTACAAAGCTGTCATCATCAAGACAGCATGGTATTGGCACAAAAACAGACACATAGACCAATGGAATAGAATAGAAACCCCAGAACTAGACCCACAAACGTATGGCCAACTCATCTTTGACAAAGCAGGAAAGAACATCCAATGGAAAAAAGACAGTCTCCTTAACAAATGGTGCTGGGAGAACTGGACAGCAACATGCAGAAGGTTGAAACTAGACCACTTTCTCACACCATTCACAAAAATAAACTCAAAATGGATAAAGGACCTGAATGTGAGACAGGAAACCATCAAAACCTTAGAGGAGAAAGCAGGAAAAGACCTCTCTGACCTCAGCCATAGCAATCTCTTACTCGACACATCCCCAAAGGCAAGGGAATTAAAAGCAAAAGTGAATTACTTGGACCTTATGAAGATAAAAAGCTTCTGCACAGCAAAGGAAACAACCAACAAAACTAAAAGGCAACCAACGGAATGGGAAAAGATATTTGCAAATGACATATCGGACAAAGGGCTAGTATCCAAAATCTATAAAGAGCTCACCAAACTCCACACCCGAAAAACAAAGAACCCAGTGAAGAAATGGGCAGAAAACATGAATAGACACTTCTCTAAAGAAGACATCCGGATGGCCAACAGGCACATGAAAAGATGTTCAATGTCACTCCTTATCAGGGAAATACAAATCAAAACCACACTCAGATATCACCTCACGCCAGTCAGAGTGGCCAAAATGAAGAAATCAGGAGACTATAGATGCTGGAGAGGATGTGGAGAAATGGGAACCCTCTTGCACTGTTGGTGGGAATGCAAATTGGTGTAGCCGCTCTGGAAAGCAGTGTGGAGGTTCCTCAGAAAATTAAAAATAGACCTACCCTATGACCCAGCAATAGCACTGCTAGGAATTTATCCAAGGGATACAGGAGTACTGATGCATAGGGGCACTTGTACCCCAATGTTTATAGCAGCACTCTCAACAATAGCCAAATTATGGAAAGAGCCTAAATGTCCATCAACTGATGAATGGATAAAGAAATTGTGGTTTATATACACAATGGAATACTACGTGGCAATGAGAAAAAATGAAATATGGTCTTTTGTAGCAACGTGGATGGAACTGGAGAGTGTGATGCTAAGTGAAATAAGCCATACAGAGAAAGACAGATACCATATGTTTTCACTCTCATGTGGATTATGAGAAACGTAACAGAAACCCATGGGGGAGGGGAAGGAAAAAAAAAAAAGTTAGAGTGGGAGAGAGCCAAAGCATAAGAGACTGTTAAAAACTGAGAACAAACTGAGGGTTGATGGGGGGTGGGAGGGAGGGGAGGGTGGGTGATGGGTATTGAGGAGGGCACCTTTTGGGATGAGCACTGGGTGTTGTATGGAAACCAATTTGACAATAAATTTCATATATTAAAAAAAAAACATTAGTATGGATAAACTCTGGAATACTGCACAGTGATGAAAATGAACAATGAGTACTCCATGAAACACCATGAATCTCACAAACATGATATTAAGTGAGAAAAGCCAGACCCAAAAGAATATGTACCATAAGATTCCACTTACATGAAAGTGAAAAAGCAAGTGAATTAATCAATAATTCTAGAAATCAGGATAATATTTACTTTGGGGAGGAAGGAAGGAGTAGTGATAGAGAGGAATACATGAGGGGGGCTTTGGGTGTGCTGGTGATGTTCCATTTCTTAAACAAGTGGGTGGTGGCATAATGATGTTTTCACTTTTATAACTCACCAAAGTATGTCTGTGACTTGTTCTCTGTTCTGTGCATATATTATAACAAATGTTTATTTTTTTAAATTTTTAAAAATGTTTATAACTCAACAAAATATATGCCTATGACTTGTTCTCTGTTCTATGTATATATTATACTGTAATAAATGTTTAATTTAAAAAAAAATTTTTAATGTTTATTTTTGCAAAATTTTTAATTTTTTTTTTACTTTTGAAATGGTTATCCATGGTGGATAGAGGGAACACAGTAGAGGGAACAGAGACTGAAATTAGACCTTCAAAAATACACCTTTTTAGGGGGGATTTTTAACTCTGGATTTTTGTAATATCATACATAATTATAAAGTTAAATTAAAATTTAAGAAGTTATAAGTATAAAATGAAATAAAATTGAAAGAAATAACCCTGCATATACAGTTTATGCTATAACAATACATACAAGAACTATTTTTAGTTATTTTAAAATGTAATTTGGCTCCTCATTCCTAGTCTGGCATATTTTAAGGACTGAATTAATTTTTAAAACCCTTAATATGTTTTTAGTAATCTTACTATTGGTGATAGTTTGGTGCCATTAAGGGATAAAGGAAATATGTGCTTTTATTAGTGTTAAGAAGCAGGACTTTTGGCATAGACAAAAGGAGATACAGACATAAGATTGATGATGCCAAGTAAAAACCTTCCAGTCCTGGATTCTGATCTAGAAAGATCCTATAAACCCATGATGGATTTTACATTTAAAAAAATATTTTCTAGTTCTGCTCACTGAAAAAGCCTAGAAACAGTGACCAGCCCAATAGCAATAATATCAATGAGCAGCCTCAGCACTCAGCTTGTCATGTCTAAATACCATTTCCCACTAAAAGGAACCAAGGCTTACAAACTCCCAGTTATAAAATAAATAAGTCACAGGAATACAAAGTATAGCATAGAGAACACAGTTAATAATATCATAGGGGCACCTGGGTGGCTCAGTTGGTTAAGTGTCCAACTTCAGTTCAGGTCATGATCTCATGGTTCGTGAGTTCGAGTCCTGCATTGGGCTCTGTGCTGACAGCTCAGAGCCTGAAGCCTGCTTCAGATTCTGTCTCTCTCTCTCTATGCCCATCCCCCGTCCATCGCTCATGCTCTGTCTCCCTCTGTTTCTCAAAAATAAATATTTAAAAAAAAATTTTAAATAATAGTGTAATAACTCTATATAGTGACAGATGATAACTATACTTATTATAGTGAGCATTTCATAATGTATTTAGTTGCCAAGTCACTATATTGTACACCTGAAACAAATATAATATTGTATGTCAATTACACTCCATTTAATTAATTAATTACCAACCATGTTCTAGAAAAAAGAAAGAAAAAGAAACTAAAGCTCCTTGGAGAAATTACAGATTCTATGTCTGAGACAGTAAATTTTCAAATTGAGCCTGGATCATCTTGTCATACCAGATAGCAAGGAGCTACCCAAAACAAATAGGTCATGTCAAAAGACTCAGGAGTTGATGTGAAGTGATGCCTGGGTAGCTCAGTTGGTTAAGTGTCTGGCTTTGGCTCAGGTCATGATCTCATGGTTGGCAAGTTTGAGTTCGAGCCCTACATGGGGCTCTGTGCTGACAGCTTAGAGCCTGGAGTCTGCTTTGGATTCTGTGTCTCCCTCTCTCTCTGCCCCTCCCCCACCTGCGCTCTCTCTCTGTCTCTCTCTCTCCCTCAAAAAAAAATAAATATTTTTTAAAAATTAAAAAAAAGAGTCAATGTGAAGAGGCTCTGACTAGCCAAAGTTTGAACAATTTCATCATCAATAAAAATAAGAACTGCAACAGATTGAAACAAATTTATTAAAAATATGAATTCATAATGATAATAAAACAACTCATTGTTGGTGGATGCTAGCATACCAACTAATTATTTTGAAAACTGGTAAATAAAAGAATGGGGCACCTGGGTGGCTTAGTCAGTTGAGTGTCCAACTTCAGCTCAGGTCATGATCTCACAGTTCATAGGTTCCAGCCCCATGTCAGGCTCTGTGCTGACAGCTTGGAGCCCTGCTTCAGATTCTGTGCCTCATCCTCTCTTTGCCCCTCCCCTGTGCTCTTTCTCTCTCTCTCTCTCTCCCTCAAAAATAGATAAACATTAAAAAAAGAATGAAGAATCTACCTTGCTCTTCTTATAAATATATAACTCATTGAAACTGAATAGTTGATGAGGGGAAATTGGTCTTTATGGAGGTATTCCAACTAATAAATGAGAAAGGAATATTAGTAGTAATAGGATATCACCATTTCACAACGCTTACAGATGTAAGTGATGAGTGTCAGTGGCTGCTGATATAACAAAAAGAGAAGGACATTATATGCTTCCTGATGGAAATTTGTAACCCCACCTATGGGGTATTCTTGTGAAAAGATCAAACCTGAATTTGATCAAATATCTAACTCTAACTACACATTTATAGGAAACAGAGGACAGATAAATAATTTTAAGAGACACTACTAGCATGCAGTGAGGAAAATCCAGACTAGGCGACTCTACAGAACAAGTGATCTTGTTTCTTAAATAAAGGAATTATAAATGAGAGAGAATGAGAGAGAGACATAAAGATTAAATGAGAGTTAAGAAACATATCAAATAAGTGCAATGTATGGACCTTCTTTGGATCTTTATTCAAACAAACAGTTGAAAGAAAATTTATAAGAAAATCAAGAAGATTGATACACTGGCTATATTATTTGATGAAAACTGTTAAATTTTTAGATATAATAATGGTACTAAGAATATGATTTTTATAAAGAGCTTATATCTTTTAGAAATATACACTGAAATATTTAAGATGAAATGAGAAGATGTCTTGGACTTGCTTCAAAATAATCCTGGGTAGGAGAGTGGGATTATACAGATGAAACAGAATTGACCATGAACTGATATTTGTTGAACCAGGGTGATGAATTCATGGGAGTTCATTATGTTTTCTATTTTGGTAAATGTTTGAAGTTTTTCATAATGAAAGACATTTTTTAATGGTACAGGGAAAAAAAGTTTATTAAAATTGTCCGATCTCCCCAATTATTCTATAAACCTCAGAGTGCCCAGATACTTAAAGATATAATTAATTACAGTTGTAATAAGTGTTTCTTTTGAAAAATGGAGTTTAATAAGAGCTTATGTCAAGGGGGCTCTTCACTTAGTTATTTATAATATGATTGTTAGTGGATCCATATTTTTCATTTGTTCCATTTCAGTTGGTAATTTTACTTATATCAATTTATTCATTATGGAAAAAATGAGTCAAATATCTCAATAAAAGGAGACAAACAACAAAGAGAAATAAGTGAAATATATAGTTTATTAGTTTTGCCTTTAAGGGCTGAAGAATAGTCTGTAAGCATCATCTTAAAGGAGCTCTAAGTGATGTCCAATCCCTTTAGATCTCATCTAGAGAGTTATGTTTTGTCTTGGATGCCACATTTTAAGAAAGATATCAACAACCATGGTACAGCTAGAGGAGAATTACCACAACTGTGAGGTGATCTAGAAATCCTGTCAAATCAAAAGACATTGAAGGTACTTGGAATGTTTAACCTGGACAAGAAAAATCTTGAGTGTACATGCAAATGGCATTCAAATATATGAAAGGACAGTCAAGCAGTTGGTGGATAGATTTATGTCCCAGGAAAGCTAATAATATATTAAAGTTGCAGAATAGTAGGTTTTGTCTCCACTGTAGAGAACTTTCTAACTATGAGAGATATCTAGCAGTGGACTTTGTGCCCTAGATGATATAAAGATGTCCCCAGAGGTGGGCAAACAGGACAACACAACATCCCAGGTCTCTCCCAGACGTAAGGTTCTGAGTTTAAGCTGTTCAACAAAAGTCTGCATAAAATCAAGTAGGAAGCTTCCTTAGTTTAAAAACAGTTTTCTTTAACCAGACAGGTACATATTTATTCAATAAACACAAATACAGAGGAGATATTTTTGGGTAAAAAATCAATGCTTTTAAAGATAAAACCCATCAATGTTACTTGTGTCAAATGCCTAGAGTAAATTAAGTTTACAACTTCAGCAGGCTGTCATGTGAAAGTGTGGCAGCAACTAACAAATTGAGTTACCATAGTACTATATCACTCACGAAAGTGTTATTGATAGTGACAGAGGGATACTGAATTTAAATTATTCATTTTTATTGATTGAACAGCACATCTTAACTAGGAAACAAGAAGAAAAGAGCTGAGATGTTAGACTTGAATTTTGCCTTCCATTGAGAATGATCCCAAAAATGAATATGTGTATATAAATTTGGGCCCTGTAAAAAGCATCAATTAACTGAAGTTTCCTCAGGATACCCTTGCACAGCTGACTTCTCTACTAATGCCCACCTGAGTGGGGACCTAAATACCCAGAACTCTGTGCTTCAATTTCCCTTCCTTCTTGCATTCCCACCTTATCCTGTTTCCCTGGCACCTTAGTGGCCTGGTTTCATTCCTTATTTCAAAACCATGTACTGAATACTTTTTCTGTGCTAAACGCCATGCTGGGCATCGCACCAATGAGTATGGCTTTCCCTCAAGGAAGACACAGTCCAATAAATGGAAAGAGACACATAAAACAAAACAAAACAGGCTGCAATAAAGTGTTGCCCATTTCTCCCTCACCATTCAAAATCCACTGTCCTCAGCTCTGTCATCCTTATATCTAAGGAGATTCTTACCCTTTGAGGAATTGTGGGTTCCAACTGAGAATTCTATATAAGCTTTGGACTCTCTAGGAAAAATTTCATAGACTATATATATGTAAATATATATATAGTCTATGAATTTTATATATATATATATAAATATGAATATATATATATAAATATATATATTTTATATATATTATTTCCTATATTTGACTATGATTTTTTTTCCTAGAGAGAGAGTCATATATATATATATATATATATATATATATATATGTAATTACTTGGGGGTGTGGAGTTCAGAGATCCTTGGAAGCTTAAATGAGAAGCCCTAGAGTTAAAGCCCCTGCCCTAAGATGTTCATGATCATTAAGCACTGTTTTCCTAATTCTGGAGCATTTTAATTGTCATGGGGAATTTCTGGAATATAAATTATTGAGGCAAAAGAATTAAGTGACAATGGGAATTTTAGGATTCTTAAAAGGCCAGGAAAAGTGAGGAAACCATTACTCTCCCCACCAAATTACTCCTTGCAGGTGGCCTCACTTCAGAGATGTACTGTGCCTAGATTTTGTTCACTGTTATGAACTGAATGTGTCCCCTCCAAATTCACACATTGAAGTTCTTAATCCCCAGTGTGACTATATTTGGATATGGGGCCTTTAAGGAAGTAGTTAAGGCTAAATGAGGTCTTAAAGCTGGGGCCCTGATCAGACAGGATTAGTGTCCTTATAAGAAGAAATACCAGAGGGCTTGGCTATACTCTCTTCCTGCCCTCTCCCAAACACACACAAGAAAGAGGTCATGTGAGCACACAGCAAGAAGGCTGCCACCTACAAGACAAGAGTCCTTAGAATGAAACTTACCTTGCTGACACCTTGATCTTGGACTTGCCAGAATCCAGAACTGTGAGAAATAAATGTCTGTTGATTAAGCCACCCAGTCTGTGGTAGACTAGAAGACTAATACATTTACCAAAGAAAAATTCTTTCATCTAAGTTCTTTGTAGCACTCTCAAGCATCTGTCTGTCACCTCCAAAATCTCCCTTGTTTAATTTTTTAATTAAACAAAGACAGGAGCATTATTCCATCCTCCTCAGAAAAACAACAACACAATTTATACCCATGAATTTTATAGTTGCAGACATGTCTATCTTAATTGATTTGAGGTCTTTTTTAATTAAAACATGTATGGTTGTTGGTAGAGCTTGAAAATTAAGCAGCTACCATTGGGGCCTCAGGTAAGGAAATTTCTCTGTAGCAGAGGAGCAAGTAGCCCCAAGTAAACAGCAAATCCCTGGCTTGCTATACCCACTACCTTTTTTTAGCTTAAAGCCTTGCTACTCAAAGTGTGGTCGATGGACTTGGAGTACCAGCATCACCTGGGAGTTTGTAAGAAAGCAGAATCCCTGGCCCATCCCAGACCCACTAAATCAGAATTTGCATTTTAATGAGATACCCAGGTGATTTGTGAGCATTAAAGTTTGAAAAGCACTTTCTTAAAGAACAACTTAGCCTTTATTGTAATAGCACTGAGTGGACTCTCAGGTCTATGGGATTTGGACTGTCAGGCAAATGGGTTTAAAGACCCAGGTCCTTCCGCTGGGGTAGTCTCAGCATCTACCAGAGTGCCTGGAGCCTAAGAAACTGCAATAAATATTTGTTCATTGATCCATCAAAAAAAGTATTTGTTGAACATCTATGTGTGAGGCACTATGCAAGACACTGTAGATACATTATTGAGAAAGTCCTCATAGAGCTTATAATCTAGCACAGTGTTTCTCAAAGAGGTGTCAACTTACTATCCCTATCAAAATTATAGGAGTGGGTATATGTTTAAAATAAGCAAATTCCTGGGACCCACCCCACATCAGCTAATCACAATCTGAATGGACATGGCCCCAGCAGTCAGCATTTAACAGGCACCTCAGGTGATTCTTACTCCCACTGATGTCTGAGAACAATTGACTTAATAGATTTTGGAAGATTAATGAATAATTTCATTCATTCAACAATTTATTGAGTCCCTACTATGTACAAGGCACTGTTTTAGATACTAGAGATATAGTAATGAATGAAATCCCCCGTTTTCATGGAGTGCACACTCTAAATGGAGGAGGCAGATAATAAACAAACACATATGTCAATTCATGATAAGTGCTATGAAGAAAACTAAAGCTAGGGCTAGTTAGTGATGGAAGTGCTATTATATACAGGGTGGTCCAGAAAGGTCTCTTTGCAAAGGCAATAATTCAGTCAAGACTTTAATGAAGTGAGTGAATGAGCCATGCAGATATCTGGGAAAGAGTTTTCCAGGTAGAAGGAATAATGTGGGTAAAGACCCTGTGGTAGGAGTGTGCCTCATATATTCAAAAATAGAAAATAGACCAGTGAGAAAATTATTGGAGAAGATTCAGAGAGGTAATATAGATATGGGAGTATGGACAAGTCCTGTTGGACTTTGTAGGCCATTCTAAGGGTATTGTTGGCTTTTTACAGTCTGAGAAATAGGGAGCCACTGGAGAGTTTTAAGCAGAGAAGCAAAATGATATGATTTATGTTTTCATAAAATTAACTGTGTTTTATAAAAATTAAATGCTGTGTAGGGGTGCCTGGGTGGCTCAGTTGGTTAAGTGTCCAACGTCGGCTCAGGTCATGATCTCACAGTTCGTGAGTTCGAGCCTTGTGTCAGGCTCTGTGCTCACAGCTCCCCACTCATTCTGTCTCTCTCTGTCTTAAAAGTAAATAAAACATTAAAAAAAATTTTTTTCAAATGCTATGTAGAGAACAGAATATAGGAGGTATATTAGGGTAAAGCTAGGCTACTGTCACAAAGAGATTTAATCTATGGTAGCTTAAAGAACAAAGGAATTTGTTTTTCTCTTACTTATCCCTAATGTAAATGGTTCAGGTCCATAGAGCTAGTCTATTGCTCATGGTGATTCATGGGACCTTTCCAAGTTGTTGCTGTGCCATTACCTAGGGCCTTGTCATGGTCTGCAAGCTCAAAGCCAGATTGTCAAGATATCTAAGTTCCAGCAGACAGAAAAACAAAAATGAGCTCATAGAGGAGACAAGCCTAAATGTCAGAAACCCTTGACTCAGAAATAGCACATGTCACTTCTGACATTCTGTTGATGAGAACTTAGTCATATGGCTACTCCAAACTGCAAGCGATATTGGGATATGTAGTCCAGCAGGACAGCTGTGCAGTCAGTTGTACTCCTGAGGATATATAAAGAGAGTTAAATGGGTTTTGATGGACAGCTAGCAGTGTCTACCATAGAGGACAAGGGCAAAAGAAAGGAGATGTTGCAGTCATCCAAAAAAAGATGATTGTGGCCTGGACTAAGATGGTGGCAGTGGAAGTGTGGGGGAGTGGTTGGCTTATAGATATACTACTTTTTAAAGGATTTGCTGATAGACTGAATATGGGTGTGAAAGTCAAGGATGACTCCAAGCATTTTTATCTGAATAACTTGAAGAAAGGAGTTGAATGAATGATCAGATAAAAAATATTCCACCAATGGGGTACCTGGGTGGCTCAGTTGGTTAAACATCTGACTCTGGTTTCAGCTCAGGTTATGATCTCACAGTTTGTGAATTAGAGCCCTGTATGAGGCTCTGTGCTGGTAGTGTGGAGCCTCCTTGGGATTCTCTCATTCTCTCTCATTCTCTCTCTCTCTCTCTCTCTCTCTCTCTCTCTCTCTCTCTGCCCCTGCCCTGTTCGTGCTCTCTCTCTCTCAAAATAAATAAACATTAAGAAAATATTCCACCTGAGCCAAACATTTCTCTCTTCTCCCCATCTTCCCAAACCCATTATATCTTAGTGTGAATAAGATTCAAGTCCTTCTTTGAAAGCCACATTTGAACTTTCAGTTCTACTATTTTCTACATGTGTGATATTAAGTAAATCATTTCATTCTACTAGGTCTTAGTTTCCTTCTCTATAAAATATAAATAATAATAGCACCTCCCTCATCAATTTAGTATGAATATTAAATAAGATAATGTACATAAAGTACATAGCATACTGCAGGACACACAGGAAACACTTTGTAAAAAGCAGCCCAAGACTTGTTACAAGAATTAAATGGGACTATGTAAAACACGTAACAATTCTTGACATGTGGTAAGTACTTAATAAGTGGCAGTTGTTATTATTAAAAAGGTAGAGTTACCAAAGACAAATTTAATGACTTCTCAAATTCTTCCAGAGATGTCACTGAGAAGAGTATGTTCTCTTACCACAGTGCAAAAATTAAATAAGCATGCTGTATAGAGTTGTTGGACTGTTAGAAATATTTCTCTTAGACCCTGGCTTGTAAGTATTGGCCATAGTTTCTTCCTATCTCTGGTATACAGGACACTGACATCCTCCATCTACTAGTGTCAGAGAATAATATAAGAATAATATATTAATTAATATAAGAATAATATAAGAATATAAGAATAAGAATAAGAATGAAGTTTGATCTTCATTCAAACCATATGTTGCTGCAGTTTCATTAACTAGTTATAATGTCTGTGCATTCCAGAGGAACAAAGCATCCATCCATTGGAAACTAAATTCAAGCCAGTGTACATGAGTGCCTGCATTTGACAGTATAAAGAGACTTACATAAACCAAACAGAGCAGGGAGAGCTGTGATAGCCACTGGTCTCCTTTTCCTCCTTGGTCCTCAGGATCATTGAATTCAAGAAAGAAATATATTTCTGATCAGGAAATGAGATTTCTGTTATGATCCATCTATTATAATCTGTATATCTAGGTATCATCCTACACAGTTTGCAAACCACTCATATACATTGATACTTTCAACAATTCTACAAGCTATTACCTCTATTTTACAGAGGAAGAAAAATAAAAGTTAATAGGTAAAATAACTTGCCCCCATCCACATAGCTAGCAAGCAATTTAATTCTTTTATTACAAGGTAGGGAGCTGTTACAACTTGGATTTAATATCTTTATAGTGAAATTCTAAATTTGCATCACCATACTTATGTTTTCCTACAATTGACAAGGTTTCCTAGTATAGGTGCCAACCCATGCTAGAATCTGTGAATCCTGAGCACCCCCTCCTCATCTTAGTGAGACTTACAGCATTTGAGTTTGTTAGCTTATTTGGGTTTTTTTTCCGTGCATTACTAAAAGCTGAGCTATACCTGAGCAAAATGTTTCAGAAGGCAATGTTTGTTCCATACCAACTGACCAGATTGTCTTCTATGGTATACTTGCCTTCTGTTTGACTTGTATTAGAACTGTGAGTTCATGTCTTCTAAGAAACACTGTGGAAATTACTCTTTTCTTCTGAGTCTCAGTTTCCTCAACTGTAAAATTGAGATAATAGTGGCAATCTACTACACAGGGCTGTTGTAGGAAATGAAGTAATGTCTGTAAAACACCAGGTACATACTAGTCACCCAATAAATGATGATGTTGTGATGGGGTAGTAGTGATTATAAGGGTAGTACTAATTATAATTATAGCTTCCAGATCATTCCCTTGCTACTTCCCATAAAAACATTTATCCCAGTTCTCCTCAAAGCCCTATCTGCTTGCCTAACCTACTAACTCACCTCCTAACCTACTGAGGATAATTCAGTGTGTTACTTCCACTAGATAATATATATGCATTTTAACAAGATGCTTGAAAAATACTTGTCATACTTTTCCCAAAAAATAACCAAACCAAAAGTGCTGTACCCCAAAGAAAGAGATTCGGGGGCTAGTTTTAGTTTGGCTCTACCCACCTTCTGCAGGCAGACCCTTATTCTATCTGGTATAGATCCAGGCCTGACTGGTTGTGTTTGGCTCCCCATGCAAAAGAAAAAGGGAATAAAGCGTTTTGCTAGGTATTCCAGAAATTGAGTTTTAAGCCAAGCTATTTGAAAATGCTATTTTGAAAACAAAACAAACAGAAGAATAAAACCAAACAAGGCTTTGTCATTCCAATCTCCCTAGCTCCCTGCCTCCCTGAGTCCTAAGCCCTCTACCCCCCAACAGAAACACACACACACACACACACACACACACACACACACACACACGAAACAAATATATAGAGACCCAGGTAAGTTGTGTAAAAGATCATAATGTTCTGTCACAGTGGGGCCAAGGGTAAATGTTGTGCTGCACTGTAGTCAAAGTCATTTGTTAAGAAATAATGCACGAGAAGGGGAGCACAGATGTTGTCAGAAATGTGAAAAAAATACCTCTGTGCTTCTCAAAATTGATAAACATAAAAAGGCTGAATACAGGACAAAATCAGTCAGAACCTTCTTTTTCTGATAATATTTGATTTGCCATAGTTATTTCTGAACACCCTTATGGTGCACAAGAAGTGATAAAATCTTTTAGATGTAAGTTGATCTTTTCCAGAGGAGCAGAATAGCCTGGCTAGGGTATCTGGCTGCTGTGGATTTTTATATTTTAATCCAACATTGATAAAGCTTTTTGTATAAGACAAAGGGCTGTGTCGTATGTTCATCCAAGTGAAATTGACAATACAGAATGCGACCTTATTCCTCAATTTATAATCTCTTTCATTGGGGGAGGTTTTTATCCTTGGTAAATTTTCAATGAACCCAAAGCTGAAGGCTCTTGGCTATGGGGCAGTACAAGTCTTCTAAACAAGAAATGGTTTTATCCAAGATGGAAAATTTCCATGGATCCTGGCTAAAGTCTGCTTTTTAAATCAAAGGTATAAGACAAACAATAGGACAATTAATTCAGAAAACTTTAAGTACAAACCAGGGCCAGCCTCACTAGAAGTGGCTGTCTATGTTTATAATTCCCCATTAGCTAGGCATGTGGTATTCAAATTCATTCTCTTGGAGTAAAACACAGAAGTGCTGGTTAAAAGGTACTGCCCCAAAAGAGAAGTATGCATATATTTGTTCATCAAGAAGGAGCCTAATCTTGATAGAGCCACAGCGTTTGAACATTACCAATGGATGTAAGTCTGACAGAGGTCCTGGATTCTGGAGTTTGGGGGTGGAGGAGGTGGAGCAAGTGCTGAAAAGACTTGTGGTATGACATAAAATTACATCATCAATTAAACAATTTTGCCAAGAGCCAGCTCTTTTGGCCTTCCCCATCTCTAAGCATCTTCTTACTTTACACTAGACCCTGAATGACTATGAATGATAACCACTAATTATTACCTTGATAGGGTTTTCATCAGCCTTATCTGATAACTATGAAAAGCAGAGAATACATTTCCTCACTTCTGATGTTGCTTTCCACGACTTCCCCCTCACTTTTTCTCAGGAAGATGGAAGTCATTGAAGTGGTCAGAAAAAGCCTGTTGCATTTGTCCCAGCCTCTTTATCTATTCTTGGTCTTGGGAGTAAGCTATCTACACAGAATGTATGTTCTGTTCTGCCCTTCCATGCAGAAAGTGTTATAGGAACATAAATACGCACAGAGAGGGGAAGGGCAATGTGATGGTCTAGTGCTACCTCTGTGTAAACAAGACTGAGATGCAGTATTAAGAAGCTCAATTATCCACAGATATAAGCTACATTTTTAAATATCAGCTTAATTGGGATTAAATGGGTTATTTTCATTTCCCATCTGCCTTTCTATTTTTTCCTAAGTATCTATTGATTTAGAATTCAAGGTTTTATTCATTGAACTTCCTTCAATCCAAACACCTGACGCATTAGACCAAGACCATAGAGAAGTAGACTAGAATTAGAATTAGCAGACTAGAATAACATGAGAAGGATCTCTGGGTGGAGCCAGGGCACATGGTTATAGGTCTTGGACTTCAGTATATAGACAAGATATTTTGAAGTTGGCAGTTTGTATAGGCTTACATTAGGCCAAGAGTCTAGTTTTTATAATTATGCAATTGGATTTTAAATACACAAGGCCAAAATTAACTACTTAGTGAGAAATTTCTCCAAATTGGATTGACGTTCATAGATCATGGACTCCTGATATTTGGGTAGACTGGCACCCCTAGCAAAGCTAAAACGAAGATACCTTCCTTCTATTATTTTATCTTCATATAACATTGAGTTTAGCACAATACTTAGCAATTCTGAGTACTAGATATGGACAATATAATTTTGTATAGAATAACTTCTTTAGGTATTAGCCAGTGTATTAGCTATCACTGCATAACAAATTACCCCAAACTTAGTGGCTTAAAACAAAAAAATTTATCTCACAACCTCTGTAGGTCAGGAATCAGATATAGCTTAGCTGGATCTTCGATGTTAGGGTCCTTCACAGGCTGCAAAGTATTTTCCAAGGTTGAAATCACCTCAAGGTTTACCTCAAGGGGGAGGATCCACTTCCAAGCTCACTCACATGGCTGTTGTCAGAATTCAGTTCTTCAGACTGTTGGACTAAGGTCCTCATTCCTTGCCACATGGGCCTCTTCCTCGGGCTGCTCACAACATGGCAGCTATCAGTTCACACAAGTGAAAAGAGCCAGAGAGGGAGAAAGTACTAGAAACATGAAGTCACAGTTTTTTGTAACTTAATTATTAAAGTGATACCCCATCACTATGACATATTCTGTTTGTTGGAAGTAAGACACTAGGTCCAGCCCACATACAAGGAAAAGGATTCCAAAAGGGGTGAATTGTAGGAAGTAGGGATCAATGTGAGCCACAAGGTAGCTATCATAGCTTGTTTGTTAATTGAAAATTATGGGGCCAGTGATATGATTATCTTGTAGGTTCTATTAATTCTTTGAACTCTGTGTAACATCAGAGACTTAGCAATGAACTAATACAAACTTTGGGGCCCAGAAGTGACCACACCCATTCCAGTAAGTAATAGCACAGGCTAAAATTGCTGAAGATCAATCCCAATTGGACACAGGTCTTGGGAACCTTTCTAGTTAGGATTGAGCAGAATGAGGAGATAGGGAGGATACATTCTGATCCTTAATTTCTTTGAACTTTTACTCATAAGAGCAAGAAAGCTTTATTTTGAACTTTAATTTTTTGGATTTTAAGAAATTTGGACTTTCTCTGGACTTCCACTGAAAAGTGCAAGGAAATTTAATATTTGGACTTAAATGTCCCCTTATAATTGTGATAATGGCAGGCTGTACTCAAATGAGTGGCATCTTACTGTTGCACATTATTATTACAGTGTCTTAATGTCATCCTTTGATCACACTGTATATCATCTGATAGATGACTTAAGACCATGTAGCTGGACATCATTTGAAAAGGTTAATAGAATAGAGAATGAATTTTTATCATTGGGCATGGCATGATCTTGATATTAATTTAATTAAATATAGTCTTCAGACACATTTCAGAGCCTTCTGAGTGTACTACCATGTACATTGCCCATCAGCAGCAGACCAGTGATTATTGGGGAAGTAGCTTCATCAAGGTGGGAATAGGACTGTCATAAACTTCTGACCTCCCCACTCTACAGAGATTGCTCAACAGTTAAACTTAGTGAGTTAAGAGAAGAATAAACTGGGTAGTATCAGGGGAGACTCTTCTTCCCACTCCAGATGTTTCTTTCCATATGTTGCGATATACCTATAGGGAGGAGGAGACTGAGAAATAATGTAACTGGTTGTAAAGCCTGGGACAAGGAAATGTGGATGCATAGTTCTGTCCAAACATCTTCTTCTTGGGATATGGCAGACTACAAAGGAGCTGTGATCTGCTCTGTTTTCTGCCGAACAGTGAGAGGGGACTGGCCCTGTAGAGGGTACTGAAATGGCACAGGCTGTGAGAGAGGGGGTAAGTCTCTCTAACACAGGATCACAGTAATGGAAAGCCCACTTGCTCATAGATCTATATAGGGTGTACTTCACCCTAGACTTTAAGGTGATAATTTAGGTTATCTTTGGATTACTTTTAATTTCTCGTTGTTCAGAACCCAAGTAAAATACTATGATCTTGATTGGCCTCCCACTTGCTCACAAACAGAAGTGGTCTGTTTATGAAGGGAAATTTGCTTCACAAGATGGCATGGGATAGAGAATTCCAATGGAGAATGGGTGGGGATACCCTACACAGACAACATGAAAATCTTGGGAGGTTATCACCCAAAGCAAGGAGTAGGACCCTCAAAGGGGCCTTAACCATTTGGCTGAGGGCCAGCTGAGAATAACAGAACTATTCTCAGAACTTTACTTTGGAACTCAAAAATCCCTTTAAGCCCCACAAATTCTTATTTAAAAAAATTCTCCTGATTCAACAAGGTCTGAAGGCTGAAGCAGAATTGAGCAACTGTGATAAATAGCAATATGATCAGTGGCTTATTTGCTCTCACAAATTCCTATTGCCTCTGGGGATTTTCCTGATGCTGGGGGACATGAATTTGCAAATAACGTCTTTCTCTGGGTCTGGAAGAGTTTCTGTCATTTTCTTCATTTTTGTTGACATTTCCCCAATAATTTATGAGCTTCCCTTGATATGTGGAAGGATCGATAGCTATGTGTGTCTTTGGGAACTAAGTGACAAAATAATATTAACATGCTCCAGTAAAAAGCACCACATTTCTCTTGTCATGGTCAATATTTGAAGTTGGCAAAACATAGAGGTGACTCATTCTTTGTGCATATCTATGTCTCCTCAGATATTCTGAAGCATGGATTCCTTTCTAAATGCCAAGGGGCAGTAGTTTTTCAAAAGAGCTAAGATACAGCATTAGGGATGTCAAGGAGCTTTCTCAGGAACTGCCATGGAAATAAAAAGTGAAAAGGTAGGCTCCATCTCTTCTCCAACTGTACCCAGGGCATCTTTGTTTTAATCTGTTTTATACATTGAGTTGAAATATTCCATTTAAACACAGAGTCATACAATTTAAAAGAGTTTGAAAATCCAACAGCAAAAATACAAACAACCCAATTAAAAATGGGAAAAGGACTTGAATAGACATTTCCTCAAAGAAGATACACAAATAGCCAATAAACACAGGAAAAGATGCTTATCATCACTAATTATTAGGGAAATTCAAGTGAAGACCACAGTGAGATACTATATCAGGATGGATATAAATAAAAAAGTAGAAAATAACAAGTGTTGGTGAGGATGTGGAGAAATTGGTACTCTTGTGTATTACTGGTAGGAATATAAATGGTGCAACTGCTGTGAAAATGATATGGTTGCTCCTGAAAAGAAATTAAACATAAAATTACTACATAATTCAGCAACTCCACTCCTGGATATATACCCAAAAGAATTAGAATCAGGGGCTCAAACAGATATTTCTACACCCATAGTCATAGCAACATTATTCACAATAGCCAATGATAAATGGATAAACAAAATGTAATATATATCTACAATGGAATATTATCCAGCCTTTAAAAGGAAGGAAATTCTGATACCTGCTACAACAGAGATAAACCTTGAAGACATTATACTAAGTAAAATAAGCCAGACACAAAAGGGCAAATACTGTATGATTTTACTTATATGAGATAACTATACTAGTCAAATTCATAAAGACAGAAAGTAGAATGGTAGTTGCCAGGGGCTAGTGGGAAAGTGGAATGGGGAAATATTGTTTAGTGGGTATGGAATTTTAGTTTGGGAAGATGGAAAAATTCTTGAAATGGATAATTGGTGATGGTTGCACAACAGTGTGAATGTACTTAATGTCACCAAATGATACACTTCAAATGGTTCAAATAGAAAATTTTATCCAACTTTTAAAAGTTTAAAAAATCACTGTTCTATGACACTTTATCAGTTTGTTGATAATGAGAAGAAATATTTCAAAGTGTATGAGGTAACCTACCCTTCTTCAAATGGTACCAGCATTCCCTTTAGGAGGAAAAAATTTATGGATATTCTATTCTCTAAATATAAACACTGCCTGGCATGAACCAAATACAAACACATTGGGAGCTCAGCACAGATTCAAGGATTAAATCCACCCCAGAGGAGAGCTCAGGAAATGGGATACAGAATATGTATGAGTGTAGAGAAAGGCCTAGAGCTTCAAGGGCTGGTTGGTGCCTAGCCACACACACTGGGGGTCAAAATTATTGACCTGTGTTTTCAGTAGCTTCCATAATGGCTTACTAAAGGTATACATCAATAGACAAGGTTCTAAGACCAAGTTAGGGGAGAAGAAAAGTTGAAATTTAGGGAGTAAAGCAGATTCAATTGGATGCAGTTAAATCTAGATGTCAAAGTTGGACTAAAAGACCTAAAAACTGGGGCACACAAAGAAGATAGTCAACACAGAGAGCAAAGAAGGATTGAAATGTAGGCCCAAGTGTAGTGTGGCAAAGTTGGAGTGGTAGGAACAGTAGTCTTGAACCATCATTGACTATCAGGACACAGCACTCCAAACACTATGCCATTAGTGAAGCTTACTTAACCTCTCCCAAAAATTCTGAACCAGGTAAGGTGAGACAGTGACAAGAGAAACTATTCAGAATTTCTTTAAAATACCACCCCTAATGTTGGAGAGAAATACTCAAGGCCCAGAAGACCAGTGGAGAGGAGGGGGAGGTACCATTTCCAAAACAGTCAATTCACATATGGATGATCAAGCATGAAACACAGCACTAAGTTGAGTCATCCATGGGGTTTCAATTGTCATCAAGAACTAGGCATCCACTGGTGTCCACTTTGAAGAAAGTAAGTGCTTACAAGCACACCAGGAATTTCTATGTCAACAATAGCTAAATCATTTTAAAAATCATTTATATATTTTCTTCAAATCTTAGTAACATCCTTGACTTTTCTCTTTCTCTCATACCCCACATCCAATCTGTCAGCAAACCCCCTTCAAAATAAATGCAGAATTTGTCTCCTCTTCATCTCCTCTACCAAGCCACCATTATCTCTTGCCATGTAAACTCCAACAGCTCGTCTCCCTGCCTCCACTTCCCCTTCCTATGATCTGCTCTAAACAAAGTGACCAGAGGGAGCCATTTAAAACGTAAATCAAATCATTTGCAGATGTACAAAAAAGCAGTACAAAGCAGACTAGAAGCGTAAGTCCAGAGCTAGACTGCCATAATTCAAACTCCAGATCCATAACTTCCTAGCTGTATGACCTTACCAAGAAACTTAATCTCTTTGTATAACTTTCTGTCTTCCTTACAACAAAGGTAATATTAGTAGCTATATTGTAGATTTGTTTGAAGATTATATGAATTGATACACCCAACACATCTAGCATAGAGCTTGGAACCATAAATATTAGCTATTGTTATGTCACATAACTGCTCAAAACCTTCCAAACGATACCCATCATGCTTAAAATAAAAATCACAAGTCTGTACTATAGCTTAAAAGACCCTATGTGAACCACTAGCCTTTACATACTTCCCTGATTTCACTTTCTATCATTCTTTTCCTTGCTCAACTAATTCTATTCACATTGGACTCCTTGCTGTTACTAGAACACCCTAGACATTTGTAATTTCATTTGTTCATTCAACAAATATTCATAGCGACTACTGTGTAACAGGAACTGCTCTAGGTACTTAAAATACATAATGAACAAAACAGATGAAAATCCATACCCTTTATAAACAAATCTATGCCTTCCCCACTCCCATCTTTGTCTCTTAAATCCTATTTCCCTAGGTAAATCAAACATAAGTGAAAGTTGACCAGGAGAAATGTGGGGCCAGGTAGGGGCAAAAGACAAAAGTGAGAGAGAAGTGGGAGCCTAGTTTCTCACATGAGTGTTAGGTTTCCAAACATTGGTTTATTAAGGAGTCCTGAGACCTCAGGGCCAGTCACCTAATAATATCTCTCAGTCCCAAGCCATACCAATCTGCCCAGTAAGCCAGTCCCGTCCTCCCTGGGCAAGGCCCATGCACATAAAATTAATTGCACTCATGTCCCCACATGAAATATTGAAGGACTTCAAACCGACATTGTAAGAAAATGACTTATTTTGCTAACACAATAAATATGGCATGGTCCAATAGGTCATTGCTTAGGTAGATAGTAAGGAGATTATTTTAAAACATATGACTAAATTGTTGAGACATAGATAGTGGATAGTTTTTATTAATGCATACTGGAGGGAAGAAAATCCACAATTTTTTTAGTTTGTTACTAAACTAATTTCTGAGTTTCAAGACTTCTTTGTATTCTGTAAGGTGAACAAGAACACAAATTATTAAGCCAGTCCAACAGGAGACTAGAACACTCCTGGCCCTGACCCAAGGACCTCCTGCACACGGCACAGACTTCCCACTCAAGCTCCTCTGCACAGTGCTTAGCCAATTAGCAGAGTGATAAGGCAAAGTGAGGACACTTCATGAAGACCCTAGGTTTTCAGGGCCTGTGCATGCTACAGGAGACAGGCTGCAGGAACTATCTACCTGAGGTCTCTGGGTGAAAATAAAAGGTTGGACAGCCAACCCAGCACTGACAAACCTGGTTTTAAAAAGCCCTGATGGTCATATGTCCTAATCATTCCTCTCTCTTTCCTTATTTAGCATTGGGCCTAGCTGGCTACCAGGCCTCATCCCCTACCCTAAGGCAGCAGGGAACAAATCGTTTGTGAGCCAAGGTTGCTGTTTACAGGAATCTGGTAGTAAATCTTTCTTTAAAGCAAAATTGACTGCAAAATTCTTCTGCACATCTGCACTAGGTTTATGGATTTTCTGTTTTCCCACTGTGTATATTTTTAATTCTACAAATACCACATGCATACATTCTTGTAAAAATGTAATTGGTACACATAAAGTTAAAGGCCCCCTTGACCACTACCTCCCTATTCTATTCCCCTACCTAGAGACAACCACCATGATCAATTTGCTCTATATCACTCAAAGCCTTTTCCTATTCATCTTTGTTCTTGTATATACCTTAATTTACAAAGTTGTTTTGAGGGATTTTTCTTTGAAAGAAATAGTGCCAAACTATTATAGTGTATTTTCTGCTTGCTTTATCTCCTTAACAATATGCCTTAGAGATTTTCCCTGTTAGTAGGTACAGAGTTATCATATTCTTTTTAACTGTTACATAATATTCCATAATAAGGTGGTACCTTTGTTTGTTTGTTTGTTTGTTTGTTTATTTTCAATATATGAAATTTATTGTCAAATTGGTTTCCATACAACACCCAGTGCTCATCCCAAAATGTGCCCTCCTCAATACCCATCACCCACCCTCCCCACCCTCCCACCCCCCATCAACCCTCAGTTTGTTCTCAGTTTTTAACAGCCTCTTATGCTTTGGCTCTCTCCCACTCTAACCTCTTTTTTTTTTTTCCTTCCCCTCCCCCATGGGTTTCTGTTACGTTTCTCAGGATCCACATAAGAATGAAAACATATGGTATCTGTCTTTCTCTGTATGGCTTATTTCACTTAGCATCACACTCTCCAGTTCCATCCACGTTGCTACAAAGGGCCATATTTCGTTCTTTCTCATTGCCATGTAGCACTCCATTGTGTATATAAACCACAATTTCTTTATCCATTCATCAGTTGATGGACATTTAGGCTCTTTCCATAATTTGGCTATTGTTGAGAGTGCTGCTATAAACATTGGGGTACAAGTGCCCCTATGCATCAGTACTCCTGTATCCCTTGGGTAAGTTCCTAGCAGTGCTATTGCTGGGTCATAGGGTAGGTCTATTTTTAATTTTCTGAGGAACCTCCACACTGCTTTCCAGAGCGGCTGCACCAGTTTGCATTACCACCAACAGTGCAAGAGGGTTCCTATTTCTCCACATCCTCGCCAGCATCTATAGTCTCCTGATTTGTTCATTTTGGCCACTCTGACTGGCGTGAGGTGATATCTGAGTGTGGTTTTGATTTGTATTTCCCTGATCAGGAGCGACGTTGAACATCTTTTCATGTGCCTGTTGGCCATCTGGATGTCTTCTTTAGAGAAGTGTCTATTCATCTTTTCTGCCCATTTCTTCACTGGGTTATTTGTTTTTCGGGCGTGGAGTTTGGTGAGCTCTTTATAGATTTGGGATACTAGCCCTTTGTCCGATATGTCATTTGCAAATATCTTTTCCCATTCCGTTGGTTGCCTTTTAGTTTTGTTGGTTGTTTCCTTTGCTGTGCAGAAGCTTTTTATCTTCATAAGGTCCCAGTAATTCACTTTTGCTTTTAATTCCCTTGCCTTTGGGAATGTGTCGAGTAAGAGATTGCTATGGCTGAGGTCAGAGAGGTCTTTTCCTGCTTTCTCCTCTAGGGTTTTGATGGTTTCCTGTCTCACATTCAGGTCCTTTATCCATTTTGAGTTTGTTTTTGTGAATGGTGTGAGAAAGTGGTCTAGTTTCAACCTTCTGCATGTTGCTGTCCAGTTCTCCCAGCACCATTTGTTAAAGAGACTGTCTTTTTTCCATTGGATGTTTTTTCCTGCTTTGTCAAAGATGAGTTGGCCATACGTTTGTGGGTCTAGTTCTGGGGTTTCTATTCTATTCCATTGGTCTATGTGTCTGTTTTTGTGCCAATACCATGCTGTCTTGATGATGACAGCTTTGTAGTAGAGGCTAAAGTCTGGGATTGTGATGCCTCCTGCTTTGGTCTTCTTCTTCAAAATTACTTTGGCTATTCAGGGCCTTTTGTGGTTCCATATGAATTTTAGGATTGCTTGTTCTAGTTTCGAGAAGAATGCTGGTGCAATTTTGATTGGGATTGCATTGAATGTGTAGATAGCTTTGGGTAGTATTGACATTTTGACAATATTTATTCTTCCAATCTATGAGCAGGGAATGTCTTTCCATTTCTTTATATCTTCTTCAATTACCTTCATAAGCTTTCTATAGTTTTCAGCATACAGATCTTTTACATCTTTGGTTAGATTTATTCCTAGGTATTTTATGCTTCTTGGTGCAATTGTGAATGGGATCAGTTTCTTTATTTGTCTTTCTGTTGCTTCATTGTTAGTGTATAAGAATGCAACTGATTTCTGTACATTGATTTTGTATCCTGCAACTTTGCTGAATTCATGTATCAGTTCTAGCAGACTTTTGGTGGAGTCTATCGGGTTTTCCATGTATAATATCATGTCATCTGCAAAAAGCGAAAGCTTGACTTCATCTTTGCCAAATTGGATGACTTTGATTTCCTTTTGTTGTCTGATTGCTGATGCTAGAACTTCCAGCACTATGTTAAACAACAGCGGTGAGAGTGGACATCCCTGTCGTGTTCCTGATCTCAGGGAAAAAGCTCTCAGTTTTTCCCCATTGAGGATGATGTTAGCTGTGGGCTTTTCATAAATGGCTTTTATGATGTTTAAGTATGTTCCTTCTATCCCGACTTTCTCAAGGGTTTTTATTAAGAAAGGGTGCTGGAGTTTGTCAAAATCCTTTTCTGCATCAATTGACAGGATCATATGGTTCTTATCTTTTCTTTTATTAATGTGATGTATCACGTTGATTGATTTGTGAATGTTGAACCAGCCCTGCAGCCCAGGAATGAATCCCACTTGATCATGGTGAATAATTCTTTTTATATGCCATTGAATTCGATTTGCTAGTATCTTATTGAAAATTTTTGCATCCATATTCATCAGGGATATTGGCCTGTAGTTCTCTTTTTTTACTGGGTCTCTGGTTTAGGAATCAAAGTAATACTGGCTTCATAGAATGAGTCTGGAAGTTTTCCTTCCCTTTCTATTTCTTGGAATAGCTTGAGAAGGATAGGTATTATCTCTGCTTTAAACGTCTGGTAGAACTCCCCTGAGAAGCCATCTGGTCCTGGACTCTTATTTGTTGGGAGATTTTTGATAACCGATTCAATTTCTTCGCTGGTTATGGGTCTGTTCAAGCTTTCTATATCCTCCTGATTGAGTTTTGGAAGAGTGTGGGTGTTTAGGAATTTGTCCATTTCTTCCAGGTTGTCCAGTTTGTTGGCATATAATTTTTCATAGTATTCCCTGATAATTGTTTGTATCTCTGAGGGATTGGTTGTAATAATCCCATTTTCATTCATGATTTTATCTATTTGGGTCATCTCCCTTTTCTTTTTGAGAAGCCTGGCTAGAGGTTTGTCAATTTTGTTTATTTTTTCAAAAAACCAACTCTTGGTTTCGTTGATCTGCTCTACAGTTTTTTTAGATTCTATATTGTTTATTTCTGCTCTGATCTTTATTATTTCTCTTCTCCTGCTGGGTTTAGGCTGCCTTTGTTGTTCTGCTTCTATGTCCTTTAGGTGTGCTGTTAGATTTTGTATTTGGGATTTTTCTTGTTTCTTGAGATAGGCCTGGATTGCGATGTATTTTCCTCTCAGGACTGCCTTCGCTGCGTCCCAAAGCGTTTGGATTGTTGTATTTTCATTTTCGTTTGTTTCCACATATTTCTTAATTTCTTCTCTAATTGCCTGGTTGACCCACTCATTCTTTAGTAGGGTGTTCTTTAACCTCCATGCTTTTGGAGCTTTTCCAGACTTTTTCCTGTGGTTGATTTCAAGCTTCATGGCATTGTGGTCTGAAAGTATGCATGGTATGATTTCAATTCTTGCATACTTATGAAGGGCTGTTTTGTGACCCAGTATATGATCTATCTTGGAGAATGTTCCATGTGCACTCGAGAAGAAAGTATATTCTGTTGCTTTGGGATGCAGAGTTCTAAATATATCTGTCAAGTCCATCTGATCCAATGTGTCATTCAGGGCCCTTGTTTCTTTATTGACCGTGTGTCTAGATGATCTATCCATTTCTGTAAGTGGAGTGTTAAAGTCCACTGCAATTAATACATTCTTATCAATAAAGTTGCTTATCTTTGTGAGTAATTGTTTTATATATTTGGGGGCTCCTGTATTCAGCGCATAGACATTTATAATTGTTAGCTCTTCCTAATGGATAGACCCTGTAATTATTATATAATGCCCTTCTTCATCTCTTGTTACAGCCTTTAATTTAAAGTCTAGTTTGTCTGATATAAGTATGGCTACTCCAGCTTTCTTTTGGCTTCAAGTAGCATGATAAATAGTTCTCCATCCCCTCACTCTCAATCTAAAGGTGTCCTGAGGTCTAAAATGAGTCTCTTGTAGACAGCAAATAGATGGGTCTTGTTTTTTTATCCATTCTGATACCCTATGTCTTTTGGTTGGCGCATTTAATCCATTTACATTCAGTGTTATTATAGAAAGATACGGGTTTAGAGTCATTGTGATGTCTGTATGTTTTATGCTTGTAGCGATGTCTCTGGTATTTTGTCTCACAGAATCCCCCTTAGGATCTCTTGTAGGGCTGGTTTAGTGGTGACAAATTCCTTCAGTTTTTGTTTGTTTGGGGAGACCTTTATCTCTCCTATTCTAAATGACAGACTTGCTGGATAAAGGATTCTCAGATGCATATTTGTTCTGTTCAATACATTGAAGATCTCGTGCCAATCCTTTCTGGCCTGCCAAGTTTCAAAAGAGAGGTCAGTCAGGAGTCTTATAGGTCTCCCTTTATAAGTTAGGGCACGTTTATCCCTTGCTGCTTTCAGAATTTTCTCTTTATCCTTGTATTTTGCCAGTTTGACTATGATATGTCGTGCAGAAGATTGATTCAAGTTACGTCTGAAGGGAGTTCTCTGTGCCTCTTGGATTTCAATGCCTTTTTCCTTCCCCAGGTCAGGGAAGTTCTCAGCTATAATTTCTTCAAGTACCCCTTCAGCACCTTTCCCTCTCTCTTCCTCCTCTGGGATACAAATTATGTGTATATTATTTCTTTTTAGTGTGTCACTTAGTTCTCTAATTTTCCCCTCATACTCCTGGATTTTTTTATCTCTCTTTTTCTCAGCTTCCTCTTTTTCCATAACTTTATCTTCTAGTTCACCTATTCTCTCCTCTGCCTCTTCAGTCCGAGCCATAGTTGTCTCCATTTTATTTTGCAGCTCATTGATAGCCTTTTTTTAGCTCCTCCTTAGTCCCTTGATCTCTGTAGCAAGAGATTCTCTGCTGTCCTCTATACTGTTGTCAAGCCCAGCGATTAATTTTATGACTATTATTCTAAATTCACTTTCTGTTATATTATTTAAATCCTTTTTGATCAGTTCATTAGCTGTTGTTATTTCCTGGAGATTCTTCTGAGGGGAATTCTTCCGTTTGGTCATTTTGGATAGTCCCTGGAGTGGTGCGGACCTGCAGGGCACTTCCCCTGTGCTGTGGTGTATAACTGGAGCTGGTGGGCGGAGTCGCAGTCAGACCTGATGTCTGCCCCCAGCCCACCACTGGGGCCACAGTCAGACTGGTGTGTGCCTTCTCTTCCCCTCTCCTAGGGGCGGGATTCACTGTGGGGTGGCGTGGCCCGTCTGGGCTACTTGCACACTGCCAGGCTTGTGGAGCTGGGGATCTGGCATATTAGCTGGGGTGGGGAGGCAAGGTGCACGGGGGCAGGAGGGGCAGGCTTACCTCGCTTCTCCTTAGGTGATCCACTTCAGGAGGGGCCCTGTGGCAGCAGGAGGGAGTCAGACCCGCTGCCGGAGGGGTGGCTCTGCAGAAGCACCGAGTTGGGTGTTTGCACGGAGCAAGCAAGTTCCCTGGCAGAACTGGTTCCCTTTGGGATTTTGTCTGGGGGATGGGCGAGGGAGATGGCGCTGGTGAGTGCCTTTGTTCCCCCGCCAAACTGATCTCTGTCGTCCTGGGGCTCAGCAAATCTCCCTCCCTTTGTCCTCCAGGCTTCCCACTTTCTGAGCAGAGCTATTAACTTTTGACCTCCCAGATGCTAAGCAAGTCCCGCTTGCTGTCGGAACACACTTCGTCCGGCCCCTCCACTTTTGCGAGCCAGACTCAGGGTCTCTGCTTGGCCGGCAGGCCGCCCCTCTGCCCTGGCTCCCTCCCGCCAGTCCGTGGAGCGCGCACCACCTCTCCGCCCTTCCTACCCTCTTCCGTGGGCCTCTTGTCTGCACTTGGCTTTGGAGACTCCGTTCTGCTAGTTTCTGGTGGTTTTCTGGGTTAGTTAGGCAGGTGTACGTGGAATCTAAGTGATCAGCAGGATGGGCGGTGAGCCAGCGTCCTCCTAAGCAGCCATCTTCCCACAAGTCTCACCATTGTTTATTTAATCAGTTACCTTTGAGGCAGCTCCCATGCTTTCTTTATTTGGGCTACTCTTACAATTTCTGAAAGATGTCTGCTATAGTTGGAATGTTTGTGTCCCCCCAAAATTCATATGTTGAAATCCATCTCCCAATGTGGGGCCTATGCAAGGTGATTAGGTCCTGAGGGTAGAGCCTCCATGAATGGAATTAATGCCCTTGTACAAAAGACACCAGAGAGCTCCCTTGCCTCTTAGACCACATGAAGACACAGTGAGAAGACACCTATCTATAAACTAAGCAGTGGGCCCTCACTAGACACTGAGTCTGCCAGTGCTGGACCTTGGATTTCCCAGCCTCTAGAACTGTGAAAAATAAATATCTGTTGTTTATAAGCCACCCAGTGTATGGTATTCTTTTATGGTAGCCTGGATGGACTAAGACAATGTCCCATTGCAGAAAATAACCTATTTTCCTTTGTCGTGTAACCACTTTAACTTGTTTTATTTTACTTTTCACTTTTCCCCTACTAATTCCTTATTTGGGAGACCGTTGCTTTGCCTTAGACTGAGGGACTATGAAAGAGATTGCTCTTATTTTCCCTTTCACCAGAATGGTAAACTTTTTCTATCCCTGCCATAACAATATGATTTATACACAGCCACTTCTTACTCCATTTCCTGTTTACTCTCCAAAGCCTAAGTCAGTCTATTTCCCCTTCCTGAAGTTTCTAAGACAACTTATTTCCAGAAGCAATTACCTAGAACTTCTAAAAAATATACCACCTTCCAGGGATGTTATTCAAAATATTTAGCAACCAAATGAACTAGGCACAGACCAATCTTCCTGGATGCCTGAACAGGGCAAACACTACTAGTCTTGGTGTCATGCTGACACCAAATGGCTGAATGCCAGGCTTTCTTG
Source organism: Panthera uncia (assembly GCF_023721935.1). NCBI lineage: Eukaryota > Metazoa > Chordata > Mammalia > Carnivora > Felidae > Panthera > Panthera uncia. The sequence continues at coordinate 102,185,306 of NC_064817.1, forward strand.
CAACTCCTTTATGAGATTGTCTCCCAAACCATGTCTCTGCCTCCAAATCACATTTTTGTTCCCCAAACTTCACTCATCCATTCGATACACATTTATCAAGATGCTACAGTATTCCTTGTATTTAGGCATTGTATTAGAGTAGGGTTTCTCAACCCCAGAACTATTAATATTTCAGGCAGTATAGTGGTTGTGGGAGACTATCCTGTGCCTTGTAAGATGTTTGGCAAAATTCCTGGCCTCTATCCACTAGATTACAGGAGCAACTGCCTTCTCCTCAGTCGTGACAACCAAAAATGACTGCAGACATTGCCAAGTGTCCCCTGGGGGTACAAAATCACTCATGGTTGAGAACCATTATATTAGATGTTGAGGATATATAAGACAAAAAGACAAAAATCTCTGTCCTTGGTTAGATCACAGTCTCATTTAACATTTCATTTAATATACTGGTCAGACAGCCTAAAATGTTTCTGTTGTTAGAGTTATGTGACCTAAATATCCAATATTTATTCAAAGGTCTATAGAAGCAACTTTACATTGGCAGCCATGGCCCAAGGTAAAGTAGTAGTTAATGAAAGAAATGGGTCAATGCTTATGAGCTCCATAAATAGAAACTGCAATCACAATTGTACCTTTTTTAAGGCAATAGCTGAGTCCTGAAGCATTGTGGATAAATGCAACTACATTTCCCCACTGACAGAATTTAATAGCCCAGAATCACTTTTTTATCTCCACTTGGTCCTAAATGGATATAGTCTCCTTAGACTTTAGGTATTGATTAAGAACATGTGTATAAAGCAACTAGATCAGTTCTAAGTGCTTGTCGTGGATTATAGCATTCATTCATCACAACAAGCCTATGAGGTAGGTACTGTTATAATCTCAGTTTTAAAGATGAGGGAATGGAGGTGCAGACAAGTTAAGTAAGTGGCCTAAGGTCATACAACCATTACACAGTAGACCCAGAACCTACATTTTCAACTACTACATGGCACTGCCTCAATAAAGATGAAGAAGAGAAAGAATAATGAGGAAAAGAAAGAGAAAGAGGAATAAAGAATTAAACTTACCCCAGCCTCCTCCCATGGATTTGAATATGGTCCAAGTAGCAAGAGAAGCAGGTTCTGTATTGCAAATGCTCCAGACCACTTTGGAACTTGATTATGACCACCTCAGCATCAGGTGCCACAGATACAAAGTCAAGAAAAATCCCTGGCAGTTCTTAAAGTTGTGTCCTCAGAGGCGATATGAAGTTGACAGGAAATACTTGCCTCACTCAAGATCAGAGAAGCAAGAGAACAAAGTCCAAATTCTTTGACAATGTCTCACTACCCTATTTGCTGCACTATATTCCAAAGAAAAAGAGTTGCTTGTTATGGAAGAGGATACTCAAGGTCAGAAGAGCAGGAGACCCAGACACTAGAATACCAAATAGCCATTAGTGAGTATATCCACCAAAGGAGTCTTCAGATAGAGGCTCTGAATGGTTCACCACTGAAGATAAGCATCTCCACTGTACTTGAATGTTTCTCTTCTTTTTCTTTTTGCCTCCGCAACACAGAATCTTCACTGACTTGATTTTCATTCTTTGCCAAGTCCACCCAAATTCACCGTCCTAGGTAAGTTAAAAGACATATATATACAGTCAGTTTTGCTATAACATGATATATGTATTCTTTAAAAATTGCTGCACTATGCAAAATTACACAATAAAAACCACAGGGCTTATGGGGAAAATGGGACTAGAGGAACAACAATAAAAATATCAGCAACATGTTAAAAACCAGGTAAGAAAGGCAGCACAGTTTTGCACATGCTAATGGTTAAGAAATACATAAATACTACAATAAAAATGGCACTTTAACTTGAAAAAACCTAAAGTTTGTTTGTGGATGTGGGCATGGCAGATTATGAGTTATTGTGAAGTGGTGAAAGGAGTGTTATCTGAAATCAGATGAAAAGTTGTAAAGCTAAATGTGAATGGTTGTGGTTAGTAGATGTTTGAGGTGTGTGTTTTGTGTATTACCCTACAGCTCAGTTCAGCTGGGTGCTGTTTTCTACATTCACCTGGTGTTTCTTACTGATGGAATCATGCTCAAGCAAACAAAATTCCTGTCATGCTCAGATTGTCCACTGATATATCAATCACATTGGAACAAACAGACATTACAGCAGAACGGACTTACAATTATTTAGCTAGTAAGAAGATGGAAGACAGTGGCAGAATGGAGTATTATCAAGGACAATAAGCATCCAAGTAAAATTCCAAGCTACTTTTCCATGCTACTGTAAAGGCATACACCTACAACTAAAAGAAAATATATTTTTATATTTTCCCTTTTGTTCCAAGATCCTAAGACAAAATACTGCGAGGGATACAGGTCCTATTTATCTCCTAGTGTGAAGGCACTAACCTGGACCTGCTGCCTTCCCCAAAGAGACAGGACAGGTAAGTAGGAGTCTTTGGAGGATTATCAGACTTTTATAGAACCTTCACCTCAACCAGTACTTAACAGACACAACTGAACTAAATAGAGACAGAAACAGCCTCCAGTGTCCATTTTTAATTATTTCCCTTGATTTTGTGCTTTTGCATATCTGATTCCCTCCTCCTAGAATATTTCCCCTTGTAATCGTTTTCAAAATATGTCCACAAATTTTTGATACTTCTCCACTTCAGGATCTGAAGTCTAATTCCTCTCCCCTTGAGTATGACCTGGACTTAATGACTCACTTCTAAAAAATCAAATAAAGAGATGGTATGTCACTTCTGATATTAGGTTATAGAAAAGACTGTGGGTTCCATCTTGATTTTCTGACCCTCCCCTTGGGATCATTTGCTATGAGGAAAGCCAGCTGCCCTGCTTTAAGTTTCCCTAGAGAGAGGGCCATGTGGCAAGGAAAAAAACAGCCCACAAGAAACTGAGGCCTGCCAACAGTCATGTGAGTAAGCTTGGAAGCAGATTCTGCAATCCCAGCTGGGCCTTGAGATGACTACACCTTGGCTGACAGTTTAATTGCAACCTCTTGACAGACTGAGCCAGACCCATCCATTTAAGCCACTCCCAGATTCTTGACTCTGAAATACTGTGTGAGATATTAATATTTGTTGTTTTAAACTGCTATGTTTGGGATAACTAATTAATGATAGCTATCTATTAGCAATAGATAACTAATACAACTCTTCCCCACTTGGTTCATTTTCATTTGTTCTTCAAGCAGCAACTGAAGTGTAGCCTAGTCCATGAAATCATCCTGACGACGTTCTGCTACAGAGCCCATTCAGTAATCTTTTTCAAGTCTTACTTATTATATATTTTCAGTCTTTAAACTTCCATCTGGTTAGTGTTTATATTTTTTATTTCTTTGCTGAGGCTTTCTATTTTTCTATTTTTTTCAAGGATTTTGCCCTTGTTAGTGTATTTTTATAATAGCTTTGCTTTAATTTTTCTGATAATTCCAACATCTGTCATCAAGGATGGCATCTGTTGATTGTCTTTTCTCATGTGAGTTAAGACTTTAATTCTTCATTTGCCTAATAATTTTGGATTGTATCCTGGATAATTTAGATGTTGCCTTATCAGGTCTTGGAAATTGTTTAAATCCTATGAAGAATGTTGATACTGATGTTTTTGTTTTAGCAGGCAGTCAACCTGGTTAGGTTCAAGTGAAAGTTCTGATCCAACATCTGTGGGTTGTGGTTCCAAAGTTTATTCCATTTTCAAAGCCTTTACAGCACTATCCAGGTATGTTTCACATGTTCACCATTAAGTGAATAGTCTGAGACCTGGGTGGTGGTCTATCTGTTCAGTTCTTAAAGAGTTTAGTCTGCTAAATAGGACCTAATCCACACATGTTCACTCAGGGATGAGCTCTGTAGTTCATAAACAACTTTATAAGGTCACTTTCCCAAGCTTCTCCTTTTCTATCATCTCCTCGGCACTTTTCAGAACGCTGAGGCTATTTTTGTGTAGTCCTCTGGCCTGAAAGCTAAGGCTTTAGTTACCCTACTCTACAATTCACTTTTGCAATTGTACCCTTGTTTGGGTCCAAGCAATAGGAGACAGAGAGAGGAAAAAAAGCAATGGAAGTTAGCCCAACCCTCTGTGAACCACAGATCCAACAAAAAGGGAGGAGAATTCCCTATCCTCAAAGTTTTAGCCTCTACAGGCTCCAATTATCAGCTGCTGCCACTATTACCACAGAATGGGAGCCAGAACACAAGAAAACAGAAAAGAGTAGAAAAAAAGGAGGACTTCCACACTAAGTGTTAGGAGTTCCCTTTTCTTTTTTTTTTTTTTTTTTTTTTTTTTTTTTTTTTACATTTTATTTATTTTGAGAGAGAGAGCATGCACAGGGGAGGGGCAGAGATAGAGGGAGAGAGAGAATCCTAACAGTGAAGAGCCTGATGCAGGGCTCAAACTCAAAAATTGTGAGATCATGACCTGAGCTGAAATCAAGAGTTGGACCCTTAACTGACTGAGCCACCCAGGTGCCATCCCCTTTTCCATTCTTGAGCCAGAATTAGATTGCTTCTCCTAGAGCTCTCTCTGTCTGCTCCCTGACGGCTGCTTAACAGGATTCTAGTGTGCTGAGTTCAGGCCAGGGTATAGCAGAATTTTTAAATGGCATACTTACCACCAGTTCAGTTAATACTTTGATTTCTGTTTTTATCCCCCAATCTGCTACTATTTACCTTTCATACTGTTCAATGATCCATTCATTTTGTTCAGATTTTATAGCTATAATACAAAGGTGAAGACAAGGTAGAGTGTGCTTATTTCATCTAACCCATAACTGGAATCCCATGATACTATATTATAATTACCTAATCTTGTTTTTCTGTTTCTCCCTCCAAGCTCCTTAGAACAGAGATTTTGTATATCACCCCATAACTAGAACATAGCCTGAAATAACATTGGTGATTAATAAATTTTTCAGTAATCACTGAGTGATTGAAGGCCCAATCCTGGAAAAGTACCCATTCCTAGAGTCCAAAAGCAAGGACACCAGCTTGGCAGCATAAGCATGGAGCAGAGCTTGTACCAGTGACAAAGAATTACAGTGCCCTTTTTAGTAGTGTCAGTCATTTCCACAGAGGGCCTCTTATGGCAATGCTCCCATCTTTGCCATACTTCTCATTATTACTTGCAGGACAGAGGTTTCACATGTAGTAGTAAAGGGATTGGTATATATATATATATATATATATATGACCATCAATCAAAACATTTCAATAAACAAACCAACTTGTTCTATCCTAGGCACAGGAAGAATAGAAAAGGAGGAGGAATTGCCCCTACTTCTCAAGGAACTTACAGTTGCAATACAGTTACAAAGACTCATATGGAAAAACAAAAAAAAAAATCAAGACATGACATCAGGAAATATGTAATTGTGAAGAGCACTGTAGTAGTTCAAAGGAGGTGCAGATCAGTGCACATTGGCCCAGCTACAGCAGAGGAAGAGGCAGGACTTGAGACGAGTCTTCATCTATGGATTAGAGTGTAGTAAGTGGAGGGTTTTTTAGAAATATTAAGCAACACAAGCAAAGATATGAATATGGGGAAGGGCATGAAAAATAGACGGGCCTGACTAGACAAAAGATTATATTTGATGAACCATAAGAAGACTCAGTGGTCTATACTTATTGCTACATTCTGGCCATGGTGTCAAATAATATTAAAATCCCAGGGCTAAGAGGGATCTTCACTTATTCAACCCCATCCAATGTCTAAGACTCTTATTGTTTTGTGCATCCAATTCCCCTCACCCTTCTCCTAATACACACACACACACACCACTTTCTTTCTGACCACATTGGTCCATTTAGAATCAGTGTATCTCTTTTGAGAAGTATCAGAAAATATTTTCTATCTCTACTGGGGTTGCCAGGACGTCACATGGAGAGAGCCTAAATGCAGAATAAAGGAAAGCAAAGACAAACAGGGCCCCCTCAAAAAAATGGCAAGAAAGAGTCTGGATATCAATTGATCCCTTGAACCAGCCCTCCCTGAAATCACTTCCCTATTATATCACACAATAGACTCTATTTTTAAGCTTTTTGAATTGGGTTTCTGCTCATGTGCCACAAAAAGAGTCTTGACTAACACAAGCCTTCTCCACACTCTGTTCACCAACTGGTTAAGCAGCCCAATGGTTTGGAGTCTTCAAATTGTAGGGCAAACATTTCTTTCTGAGGCAGCCTATAACATCTTTAGACAGCCCTCTTAAAATATTACTCCTTTTATTGAATTAAAATTTGCCTTCCTGTTACTTCATCTTCTTGGTTCTAGTACTCATCTCTGGAACTGAATAGAACAAGGGTAATCCCTCTGGCACACTCCTTTGAGGACAGCTTTTGTGTCCTCCTTGAGATTGCTCACACTCAGTTCCTTCAACAGTTCCTCATGGCATAGTTTGTATGACTGCAGTTACTCTTACCAGCTTGGTCACACTGCTCTGAATGGGTTCCAGTTTGTAAAAGGTATTGTCCAAGACTAAGTGAAACATCGTAATTTGATGAATACACATTACAATGGGATTATCGATTCTCTCACATTCTATCATCATAGTGGTTCTCAACTTTGGTTTCCCATTTGAATCACCTGGGGAGCTTTAAACATACTTATTTCTAGGCCCTACCCCCACAGATTCCTATGCAGTTGATCTGGATTGCAACCTGTGAAGCCAAGTGTGTGAACCACCATATTAAGGTATCATGAAAAAAATGCATAGACATGGGCAAAATAAGTGAAAAGGGTTAAATGGTACAAACTTCTAGTTATAAAATAAGTCACAGGGATGAAAAGTACAACATAGGAAATACAGTAAAAAATATTGTAATAACTTGCATGGCAACAGATGGTAACTACACTTATTGTGGTGAATAATGAGTAATGTATAAAATTCTAACTATATATTAGTTATAGAATGTACTAATATTAATATATTAGTATTAGTATAATATTTTATATATAGAATTATTGAATCACTATGAATCACTATCACTTGAAACTAATATAACACTGTATGTCAACTATACTTAAATAAAAAACAGAATAAGACATTTGAAACAAACAAGCATATAGACACATCTCACAGCTAACTTACATTTGAGCTCATTGAACATTAAAGCCCTTAAAACTTTTTAATATGAGCTCTGCTAAGCCACATTCCGTATTTGGGTAATCAGTTTCTTTGACTTTCCCCATAGTCTTTTGTGCTACATTTTTAAATTTCATCTTGCAGATTCAGCCCATCTACCAGATATGTCAAAATTTGCAGAATCATAATTCTGGCTTCCATTGTGTATACTATGTCTTTGTAAATCTTATGAGCCTGTTTTTTTATAACTTCAACCAAGTCATGAATAAAAATGTTTAACAGGGCAAGGTTAAGAACAGTACTCTATAGCTTATTACTAGAAATCATCATATTAAGTGTCCAAATCTGTACCCATACCTTTTTGTTATATTACTTCAACAAACTATACTAATTGACATAACTGTATGAATGAGGCCACAGATCTTCATACTTTCCACAAATACATCATGAGAAATCTTGCTAAATGCCTGGATTACAGCCACATATATTGTAGGCTACATTCTCCAGAGCCATCACTCAACTAATTAAATAAGCAAATGAAATTTGTATTATATGACTTCTCAGCAAATCCATGTTGACTCCTACTGATCAGAGCTAACTCTTCTTAGGATTATAAACTATCTTCTAATAGCAATCTCTAGAATTATTGTCTAAGATTGACATAAAGTTTGCCAGCCTGTGTTTCATACAATCAATCCATCATTACTTCCTTTCCAAAACCTACAATTTCACTTGGCCATTTCATGTCTTCCTGAAAATGGGTCCAGCTTCTTCAAGTTTTATTATCTGCAGAAGAATCCAGAAATTAATGTCTATGATTATGTCTGATGTGTGACTTTCACAGAGAGCCCGAGACACTGAAGTAACTAGCCTCTCCTTCAGTCCAACTTTCTGCTGCAAAATTGAGTACTACAGACATTAGAAATCATCAAAACACCCCATTAGGGTACCAAAGAAAGGCACCTTCCCCATCTTAGCTCAATAGTCGTTTCCTTCTTTGTTCATTATATTCACTATCATTGTGTTTCTCCAGTAGGGGTTGCCGAAGTGTGTGTGTTGGCAGGGGCTGATTTCTATGTCATCAACTTTTATCTATGGCTGTACTGTAACTTTGAGAGTTTTGCTGCTTTATCATTCTCTTTGAGCTGGGAGCAAAGAGAGAACCCACATTATTATTTAGTAGAAGCTGCAATTGAAGAGTCTGGGCAGCAAGCAGAATAAGGAGTAGCAGAATATTCCTTTGTTCTCACACAGCTGTTTGCCTTTTACCTCTATATTTTATGTGCTTAGATCTTACCTGTCAAACGCTTTCATGTCTCTCTTCCTCCCTCTCTCATGTTCCCTCTTTCCTTTCCTCCACCTTCTGTTTCTCAAATACATTGCTATATTATGTTCTCATGGCAAGGCTGGGCCTCTCAAGTTGATCTGAATTCATTATTTTTGCCAGTTTTATCCCAATTTGATGGAATTTCTTGATCACACATTGAAAGGCAGCTAAGATGAAAAGAGGCACTCTCATGAGCATAACTGGTCCTAACAGAACTGGTCAACAAGCAAAGTCTTAGATGTCACTGTCCTCAGCTCATGCTACCAGGCATGGGAAAGGGAGGGCATATTAGAGGAAATACACACTTTTCCCCTGAATCTCGTCTTGCAGGTCAAGTGCTGACCTAGGAGTTATGCCTCCTTTGATATATTTTCTGCAGTTCTTGGGAAGGAGGCTCTGGTGTAGAAGTATGAGCACTGGCCTTGGTTACCTCAGCTCCATCACTGATTTATGTGGGTCTTGGTATACCCATTCAACTTTTCTAAACCTATTATTTTATCCCTGGGTTGGGATAATAACAATAACACCAACAATAATAACAACAATAATATTGATCCCTATGAGATTGATAGGAGGATTTGAGTGACATGAAAGAATTCTATAAGCTTTGATCTTTATGAACTAAGAAGAGTGGGTTACTGAGTCTCAAGGCCCTCATATGAGCTATGTGTATATAAAATATTATCAATTATAATAATGATAGTTAAAATGTACGAGTGTATCTGAAAGCCCCTCTTCTAAGCACTACACACACACATACACATACACACACGTGTGTACATGTGTAACCACATACATAAAAACTAGGGTTCTTCCAGACACCATGCCACCTACCTGTGCCATCTCAGCTCACACAACAGAGGCACCGTGGTGCACAAAAAAAGAGCACAAAGTAAGGCATCAGGAGTTCTGAGCTATAACACTCAATAAACCATGAATTCACTCTGCAGACTTAAGCAAGTCACCCCCACCAGTGATAAACTCGACAATGCCTACAAACCCTTCCTCTTATATGCTAAGACTAATAGGAAAGGGGACATAGCACTAATAGCAATGCAGGAAGAATCCCTGTTTCAATGCCTCATTGTGCATACTGGTGGGGAAGGATTGGTTCTCACACCAATTACCAGGGCTGTCCCAGCCTTTATGTTCAGCCAGTACAGTATGCTGGTGTCTCTCCTGATGAGGATGGAAAGGATGATGAAGATGAGTATCAGTTGTTTTGTGAAGTCTGGAGTCTTAGTGCCTTCAAAGGAATGGCAGGAGATGACCCTGGCCTTGATTCCAACAGAATTCCTCTTGCTAGTTTTATCCAGATTCAAACCCACCTTAATCCTTATCCTATCAAATACCTTATAAAAAGTCTCAAATGCCAGTCTCCAACCCCAGAACCCAAGCAGTCCAAGCACGATCACCAAGAGCTATGGCAACTTCTACTTCTGCTCAACCACTGCTGCAAAAGGCTAACAAGGGAAGGCTACACTTCATCGTAACCCTAAGAAGAGTCTCTATCTTTCTCTAAGAAGGCTCCAAAGGATAAATATTTTCTAAGTGGCCACCCAGGTGGTATGAGAAAGCCTCTTACTCAAATTGCTCTCTTCCATAACTTAATGCCTTTATGCATGAAATTCCACTGTATATCATTTCTTTGAGAGAAGCATCTTGTTAATATGCCTATAATATATGAGAAAGGTAACACATTAATCCATTAACACATTAACCTATAGTTTATCAGGTAAATTTGACATACAACAGGTCCCAAAGGGATTGGGATACAAGACAAGGAATTCCTGATAATAATGATTATGAAGAATATAAAGAGATCTCCAGAGATAGAGGACACTCCTTGAATTGCAAGCATGGCCAGGAATCCATGACAGGATGTGGAATATGGGAAAGGGCGGGCATATTAGAGGAAATACACATTTTTCTAATAATAAAATCTCATTTTCTTTTTTTTAAATATTTTTATGTTTATTTATTTTTGACAGAGACACAAAGTGTAAGCAGAAGAGGGTCTGAGAGAGGGGGAGATACAGAATCCAAAGCAGGCTCCAGGCTCTGAGCTACTAGCACAGGGCCCTACACGGGGCTCGAACTCATGAACGTTGAGATCATGACCCGAGCTGAAGTCGGACGCTCAACTGACTGAGCCACCTAGGCACCCCTTCATTTTCTACTTATAAATCTCAGGACTGGTAAATAGAAGGGTAGAGATCCTTGCCAGTTTCAAACAGATAAAGCAAGACGATAACACATGAATTTGACTAAGATAACTGACTTTATCAGGAGATGCAATAGAATCAGTGGAGGATACACAAATTCAAGTCCCTCCCATTCTCTGAACCTCATTTTCACCATATACAAAATGAGGAGTTTGGATAACCCAAGCCTAAGATCTCATCTAACTCTAACATCCTATAATTAAATTCTCAAGAACTTGCCGGTATACTACTAAAGCAAACAGAAGAGATTCAGGATCCATTGGTACTTGTACTTTGAGACAGATTATTTTTTCAGTCAATATTTATTGAATGCTTAATATATGCCAGGACTATGTTAGGCACTACACAAGGCCCTTCACAGGCATCATCTCATTTAATCTCCCCAATACCTTAGGAGACAAACACTATTATTAGTCCTATAATGAAACAGACTCAGAGAGGTTAAATGAATTTTGTAAGATCACACAGTTGGTAAATGATAGAATTCAAACTCAGGATTGTTTGATTCCATATCCTGACACTAGCCACTCTTTAGCAAAATTATGATAGAACACATATCACCATACCCTTAGAATGACCAAGCATAAGCAAAATGCAGAAAATGGCTGTGTGATGCCATGGAAAACATAAGCTTTGGATTCAGACAGATGTGGCTGTAACTTCTGACTCTGTTAATTTACTTACTCTAAGCTTAGGTTTCCTTATCTTTAAAATGAGAATAAAAGGGTTGATATCAGAACCAAATCTCAATGAATAACATAAAAATGTAAAGCACTTGGTACCTGGTAAATAATAAGAGAATTCTTTCCCACTGTAAAGCCTTACCAATTAAGTTTATGAACCAAAGGAAGGATGCAAGCATAATTATACTCTTCCAGGTTCCACAGGTTGTGTGGTTCTAAAATACCACCAAGAATGAGGTAGAAAACCTGCCTTAATTTGCAAAACAACTTAGGGCCCATGCATCTGATAGAAAGCAGCTAGGCTAGGCATCTATTCTTTAGTCTCTAAGCTACATACTCATTCTGCATTTGAGTAACTAGTGGGGATGAACTCTAAGAAGCCAAAAGCAATGTAACACCAAGGGCAGAGTGCCACTGCTTCAGCTCCTCCAAGCTAACTCACTTTGATACCTAAATTTCTGTTGTCAAGGAAATAGGATTCTCTGAGTCCTAGGCAGATTGTGAGTGTAGTTAGGATGATCCTACCCAGGTGGTGGAAAAAAGGTACAGAGAGGAGAGTGAGATTATTGAGCCCAGGCTGTGGCAGGAGCCAGAGGTAGTGAAATAGAGTTACAGTACCCCATATTCCTGAAAACTCCCTTTCCTAAGGCATATAAAGAATAGAACACTGGTGGTGAATACTGCTAGCTCCTAGCTTGCTGAACATACTCAGAGTAAATAACAAGAATCTTTAATCTTTACTGAGTTCCTGAAGCTCAGAACAATGTCATGAGGGAGACTGGGAAGAAATTATAACCTTACTTCACGTATGAGGAATCTAAGACTCAGAGACAATATGTAGGTTACCCTCAGTCCTCAGACATTAAAGGATAGAAATAGTATTCAACCCCAAATATGTTTAGATACCATTGTAGAGTTCATTACATGGGAAGAAAGAGAGTCATGAGGAATGAACCAGCATACAACCCTATAATCTGTGCCTTCTTGTTAGCAGAAGCTATGCAGAGAGACCTATAGGGATGCTGATGCTGCATTTACAAATGGGACCAAGAATAACAAATCCAGTTTAGGGAAGTAGGAACTTTGATGCTTACGCTACAAGTCTCCACTATTCTCTGATGCCCCAAATAAAACTAGCAGAATTTTGCAGAACTAGCAGAGCTGGTGATAAACAGAAGAAAATTTCATTCCTTTGTAAGAACTCTTCTAGGAGGAAAAACAGGCATGGAAATAGTAAACAGTGAAGAAAGCAGAGATTACAATATACTTAGGCTTTAGAATTTAAATAAAAATCCTATGTTCATTTACATTTCACATGGAAACATAAGATGGTCTCAACCAAATATTTATATGGTCATAAGAGGTCAGTTGCCACAATAATGCTGCATAGCAAACCACCCCTAAACTCAGAAATGTGAAACAACAGACATTTATTTTTACCCACATGTCACTCACCTAGGTTAGGCCTACGTGGGCTTGGCACCAGACTTTGGGATGGATCCAGGTATGCTCCACATATCTCTCATTTTCCCTGGAACAGCGGGATCCGTGGGTCATGTTCACTTCATGGTAATGGCAGAAGGGCAAAAGATAAGTCTAACAACAAAATACATTCTATGCCTCTGCCCTTGTCATGTCTCCTTAGTCACATGACTAAGCACAAAGTCAAGGGGTGATGGATCATACTCCAACCATTACTAGGCCAAAGCAAATCTCAAGGCCAAGCTCAATATTAAAATGGTATGGAAGTCTATACCTCCCACAGAGATTCAGGAGTAAGGTCAAGGGAGTGAACAATAAATGTAACACAGTCAATAAAAGTTTTAGATGTGGGGCAGCATTTATTTAACTTAAAAAGGCAACACAGCATACTGATGAAAAGCTTAGGCTGTGACATTAGGCATACTTGAATTGAAATCCCACTTTTCCACTTAGTATACTAGCTTTTTGCACCCAATCACCATCTTTTATGTGCCAATCTGGGGAATAGGGGGAGAGGAGGCAATCAAAATTAGGAGAATGTTTGTTGTACTTAAGGTATCACCCCAATAAAATCTTAAAATTGCTGTAAACAAGAAGAAAAAAATGTTTATGTATCCAAGGGTTCCAGTTAATTAAGAGGTGCCTGGCTGGCTCAGTTGGTAGAGCATTGCCACTATTTATTTCAGGATCATGAATTCAAGCCTCACATTAGGGGTAGAATTTACTTTTAAAAATGTAGAATCATCCGATATTATTAGGGTGTCTGGCTGGTTCAGTCAGTAGAGCATGTGACTCTTGATCTCAGGTTTGTAAGTTCAAGTCCCATGTTGGGTGTAGAGATTTACTTAAAAATAAAATCTTAAAAAAATATTTTTAAAAAGGTCCCAATGAATTAAGTCTTAACTGTTTTATTTTTTACTTTGCTTTGATTTCAAAGAGAACATGAATTATTTCCTGCAACAAACCAAAATTACTCTAGGGGCTCCTGGATGGCTCAGTCAGTTAAGCAATCAACTCTTGGATTTGGCTCAGGTCATGATCTCATGGTTCATGAGCTCAAGCCCTGCATCTGGCTCCATACTAACAGTGTGGAGCCTGCTTGGGATAGACTACTATCCATATTCTAGTCTGGCCACTGGGTGTCACACGGGCAGGAAATATTCAAATAGCACTGCAAAAGTTTGTTTGTTTGTTTGTTTGTTTGTTTGTTTTAAGCAGGCTTTACACCCAGAACAGAGCCCAACATGGGGCTTGAACTCAAGACCATGAGATCAAAACCTGAGCTGAGATCAAGGGTCAGATGTTTAACCAACTGAGCCACCCAGGCACCCCATCACTACAAAAGTTTTAAAAACTAAACTGATATAGGAACTTCAGCCCACAGAAGGAGTGTTGGAAATTGTGGTCTGAACTAAACCAGATTATCTGATTAAAAATGAAAATATCAACATGCTCAACAGTATTTAAGCAAGTCCTAGGGTCTCAAAAATGTAATATTCAAAATGTCCATGATACAATCCAAAATTACTAGACATACAAATGACTACAAAATCTTGACTTACATAGGAAAAGATAATCAAGAGGTCAGTCATGGAATGACACAGATGTTGGGATTATCTGATAAAGTCTTTAATTCAGCTATTATAAAAATGCTCAAGTGAAAATAATGAACACTTTTTAAATTTGTTTAATGTTTATTTAGTTTTGAGAGAGAGAGAGAGAGAGAGAGAGGCAGATCTTGACTGAGGGAGGAGCAGAGAGAGAGAGAAGGAGACACAGAATTGAAAGCAGGCTCCAGGCTCTGAGCCATCAGCACAGAGCAAGACGTGGGGCTTGAACTCATGAACCATGAGATCATGACCTGAGCCAAAATGAGACATTCAAATGACTGAGCCACACAGGTGTCCCAATAATAAATACTCTTGAAACAAATAGTAAAATCCAACATTATTTGTAAAGAAGAAAAGATGTATAAGAGAATCAAGTGAAAATATTAAAATCAAAAAATAACTTAAGGACTCATTAAATAGTCTCATTAAGTAGACAGGACATAGGAAAGAATCAGTGAATTTGAAATAGAATCAAAAAATATTACCCATGCTGAAATGTAGAAACAAACAAACAAGGTTTTAAAAAAAATGAACAGAGTCTCAGAGAACTGTGGAGCAACAACAAAAAGTTTAACAATAGTGTCCTCAGAGTCTTAAAAGGAGAAGAAAAATAATGTAGTGCTGAAAAAATATTTGAAGAAATAATAGCTGAAAACATCTCAAGCTTAGCAAAAGAAAAAAACCCTACAGATTCAAGAAGCTGAGGGAACCTCAAATTGGATAAACCTAATAAAATGAATGAAATGAAATGAATGTCAAGATCATGCATCATGGTTGAACTTCTAAAAAATAAAGACAAAGAAAAAAATCCTGAAAGCAACCAGAGAGAAATAGGGATGGGGGAGTGTTACAAAGTACTGTAGATTTTTCATTAAAGACCATGAAGGACAAGGAAGTTGCATGATATTTTTAAAGTGCTGAAAGAAAAGAAATATTATCCCAGAATTCTATGTCCAGTGAAAACATCCTTCAGGAGTGAAAGTAAAATAAAATCATTTTCAAACAAAAGAATCTAAATTCATAAACAGTTTACTTGTTCTTAATTGCAAAAGGAAATTCTTCAGATAGAAAGGAAATAATACCAAGAGAAAACTTGGAACTTCAGGAATAAAGGAGCATAAAAAGAATTGTAAATATCTGAATAAGTATAATAGAAATGAGCAGAAGAAATATTTGTTTTTTTTAATGTTTATTTATTTATTTATTTATTTAATTTATTTTTTAATATATGAAATTTACTGTCAAATTGGTTTCCATACAACACCCAGTGCTCATCCCAAAAGGTGCCCTCCTCAATACCCATCACCCACCCTCCCCTCCCTCCCACCCCCCATCAACCCTCAGTTTGTTCTCAGTTTTTAACAGTCTCTTATGCTTTGGCTCTCTCCCACTCTAACCTCTTTTTTTTTTTTTTCCTTCCCTTCCCCCATGGGTTTCTGTTACGTTTCTCAGGATCCACATAAGAGTGAAAACATATGGTATCTGTCTTTCTCTGTATGGCTTATTTCACTTAGCATCACACTCTCCAGTTCCATCCACATTGCTACAAAAGGCCATATTTCATTCTTTCTCATTGCCACGTAGTATTCCATTGTGTATATAAACCACAATTTCTTTATCCATTCATCAGTTGATGGACATTTAGGCTCTTTCCATAATTTGGCTATTGTTGAGAGTGCTGCTATAAACATTGGGGTACAAGTGCCCCTATGCATCAGTACTCCTGTATCCCTTGGATAAATTCCTAGCAGTGCTATTGCTGGGTCATAGGGTAGGTCTATTTTTAATTTTCTGAGGAACCTCCACACTGCTTTCCAGAGCGGCTGCACCAATTTGCATTCCCACCAACAGTGCAAGAGGGTTCCCGTTTCTCCACATCCTCTCCAGCATATAGTCTCCTGATTTCTTCATTTTGGCCACTCTGACTGGCGTGAGGTGATATCTGAGTGTGGTTTTGATTTGTATTTCCCTGATAAGGAGCGATGTTGAACATCTTTTCATGTGCCTGTTGGCCATCCGGATGTCTTCTTTAGAGAAGTGTCTATTCATGTTTTCTGCCCATTTCTTCACTGGGTTATTTGTTTTTCGGGTGTGGAGTTTGATGAGCTCTTTATAGATTTTGGATACTAGCCCTTTGTCCAATATGTCATTTGCAAATATCTTTTCCCATTCCATTGGTTGCCTTTTAGTTTTGTTGGTTGTTTCCTTTGCTGTGCAGAAGCTTTTTATCTTCATAAGGTCCCAGTAATTCACTTTTGCTTTTAATTCCCTTGCCTTGAGCAGAAGAAATATTTGAAGTAATGGCTGATATTTTCCCAAAATGAATGTTTGACCCCAAGCCATAGATACAAGAAGCCCAGAAAATGCCAAATATAACAAATACCATAAAATCTACAACTCAGTGGGAATGCAAGCTGGTGCAGCCACTCTGGAAAACAGTATGGAGGTTCCTCAAAAAATTAAAAATAGAACTACCCTATGACCCAGCAATTGCACTACTATGTACTTATCCAAGGGATACAGGTGTGCTGTTTTTAAGGGACACATGCACCCCAATATTTATAGCAGCACTATCAACAATAGCCAAAGTATGGAAAGAACCCAAATGTCCATCGATGGATGAATGGATAAAGAAGAAGTGGTATATATACACAATGGAGTAGTACTCGGCAATCAAAAAGGAATGAAATCTTGGCATTTGCAGCTACATGGATGGAACCAGAGGGTATTATGCTAAGTGAAATTAGTCAGTCAGAGAAAGACAGATATCATGTGACTTCACTCATATGAGGACTTTAAGAGACAAAACAGATGAACATAAGGGAAGGGAAACAAAAATAATATAAAAACAGGGAGAAGGACAAAACATGAGACTCTTAAATATGGAGAACAAGCAGAGGGTTACTGGACGGGGTGTGGGAGGGGAATGGGCTAAATGGGTAAGGGGCACTAAGGAATCTACTCCTGAAATCATTGTTGCACTATATGCTAACTAATTTGGATGCAAATTAAAAAAAATTTTTTTAAATCTACAACTCGGTGCATCATATTCAAACTGAAGAAAACCTAAAGACTATAGGAAAATTTTGAAGGAAATCAGAGGGGAAAACCCACCTTACTTACAGAAGAACAAGGGTAAGAACTACATTGGACTTCTCAGAAACAATGTAAACTGAAATATTTAAAGTGTTGAAAGAAAGAAAAACACCACCCAGAGTACTATATTCAGCAAAATTATACTTCAAAAGACCTTCAGACAAAAACTGAAGGAATGTGTTCCCAGTAGACCTGCCTTACAAGAAATGTTAAAGAAGTTCTTTAGAGAGGAGGAAAATTATATAGGTCATAAAAAGAAGAGCATCAGAGAAGGAATAAATGAAAGTTAAAAAAAAATCTTTTATCTTGTATTAGTCTTAACTGATCTAACAGATAACTCTTCAAAGTAGTGATAGCAACAATGTATTAGAGAGATTGTAGCATATGGATATGTGAAATAAATGACAGTAAAATAATACGGGACAGGAGGGAGGATTTGGGAATACTGCTATAAAGTATCTGCACTACTCATGAAATGGCACGGTGTTATTTGGAAGTGGACTTAGATAATTTTTAAATGCATATTGGAGACTCTATTAGAATTTCCAAAATAAGAATCATTTATATGCTAAGAGAAAATTGAATTATATAAAATGCTCAATTAAAACCAGAGAAGCCAGAAAAATGAGAGAAGATAAAAAAGAAACAGAGCAAATGCAATGAACAAAAGCAGTTGCAGAGCACCTGGGTGGTTCAGCTGGTTAAGCCTCTGACTCTTGATTCAGCTCAGGTCATGGTCTCATATTTTATGAGATAGAGCCCCGCATTGGGTTGTGTACAGCACAGTGCCTGCTTGGGATACTCTCTCTCCTCTCTCTGCCCCTCACCCTCAAAATAAATAAACTTAAAAAAAATTTAATAAGAAAAGAAAGAAAGCAGTTGCAAATATAGTAGATATTAATGTCATATGATATCAATAATCATTTTAAATTTGAATGGTCTCAATACACCAATTATAATACAGAGACTTTCAAAGTAAATAAAACAATAAGACCCAACTACATGTTGTCTATAAGAAATTCACTTTAAATATAAAGACACAGGTGTATTAAAAGTAAAGGATGGAGAAAGATATACCATGCTAACACTAATCAAAAGAAAGTCGAAGTAGCTATGTTAATTTCAGACATAGCAGACTTCAGAAAAAATAGAAATTATCAGAGGTGAGAAGATGATACATAATGATAAAGGGGTCAATTCTCCAAGAAGATATAATGATTTTGAAATGTATGCACTTAACAAGAGAACATCAAAATATATTAGGCAAAAACTGATAAAACTGTCAGGAGAAATGGACAAATTGTCTCCTCTATCAATAATTGATAGATCCAGCAAGCAGTAAATTAGTAAGGATATAGTTGACCTGAACAGCATCATCAATTGTGTCTAATTGAAATTATAGAATAATTCAACCAACAACAGCAGAATACGCATGCTTCTCAAGTTGAAATGAACATTCACTAATGTAGACCACATCATATACCATAAAACACACCTTAACACATTTAAAAGACTAGAAATCATAGAGTATGCTCTCAGACCGCAGTGGAATTGAACTAGAAATCAATAACAGAAAGATAGCTGGAAAAATGCCAAAATAATTGGAGATAAAACAACAGACTTCTTTTGCTTTTGAGAGAGAGAGAAAGAGAAAGAGTGAGTGGGGGCAGGAGAGAGAGAGAGAGAGAGAGAGAGAGAGAATCCCAAGAAGGCTCTGTGCAGAGCACAGAGCTTGATCCTATCACCCTGGAATCATGATCTGAGCTGAAATCAAGAGTCATTTAACTAACTGAGCCACTCAGGCACCCCACAATAGACTTCTAGATAATATATAGATCAAAGAAGCCTCAAGAAAAAATTTCAAATATTGTGAACTAAATTAATATGAATATACAACTTAGAAAATTTTGTGGAATGAAGCAAGAGCAATGCTAAGAGGAAAATTTGTACCATTAAATGCATATGTTAGAAAAGAAGATGTAAAATCAATACTAAGCTTACATATTAGGAAACTATAGAAAGAAGAGTATATAAGCCTAAAGAAAGCAGAAGAAAATTAATTAAAAATAGAAAGGATATAAATGAAATTAAAAACAGAAATTTAATAAAGAATATCAATGAATCAAAAAAGCTGATTCTTTGAAAAGAATAATAAAATGATAATCATCTGTCAGGCTAACCAAGAAAAATATAAGAGAGAAGACACAAATTACTCATCAGAAATGAAAAAGTGGAGGGGTGCCTGGGTGGCTCAGTCAGTTAAGCGTCCAACTTCCGCTCAGGTCATGATCTCATGGTACACGAGTTCAAGCCCCACATTGGGCTCTGTGCTGACAGCTTGGAGCCTGGAGACTGCTTTGGATTTTGTGTCTCCTGCTCTCTCTGCCCCTACCCTGCTCGCTCGCTCTCTTTTTCTCTCTCTCTCTCTCTCAAAAATAAATAAACATTTAAAAAAAATTTTAAAGAAATGAAAAAGAGGACATCACTACTTTTCCCATGGTCATTAAAAGGAAAATAAAGGATATTATGAACAACTCTATGCTTACAAATTTGATAACTTAGATGAAATAGACCCATTCCTTACAAGACACAACTACCAAAAGTCACATAAGGATAAATGATGCTTATTTAAAAATATTAAGTCAAATTAATAATCTTCCAAAAAAGAAAGCACAAGGCCCAGATGTTTTCACAGGTGAATTCTATCAAAATTTAAGGAAGAAATTATAATAATTTTCCACCAGAAAATAGAAGTAGAGTACACTTCCTAATTCTTTCTATGAGGCCAGCATTACCCCAATACCAAAACCAGAAAAAGATAGTACATGAAAGGAAAACTATAGACCAACATCTCTAATGAACATACAGGCAAAAATACTCAACAAAATAATAGCAAATTGAATCCAACAATGTATAAAATAAATTATGCACTGTCAACAATTAGAATTTACTCCAATTATGTTCAAATTCAAAAATCAATTAATGTGATCAACAGAAAAGGAGAAAAGTCATACTCTCATAATCAATAGATCGAAAAAGAAATTGACAAAATCCAAATTTCACTCATGATTTTAAAAAACCCTCAGCAAACTAGGAATACAGGAAGATCCTTTAACCTAGTAAAGAACATCTATCAAAAAATATTTATGGATAACATCATACTTAATAATGAGAAACTAGGTGTTTTCCCACTAAGACTGAGAACAAGACAAGATTGTCCCTTTTTTCCACTCCTTTTCAACATTACGTTAGAAGATACTGGAAGTCCTAGCTAATGTAATAAGACAATAAAAGAAACAAAAGGTTTACAAATTGGGAAGGAAGAAATAAAACTATCTTCATTCACGGATGACATGATTGCCTATATAGAAAATCTCAAGTAGATAAAATACCTCCTGGAACTAACAAGTGATTATAGCAAGGTTGCTGGCTATGTGGTTAATATGCAAAAGTCAACTGCTTTCCTATATACCAGCACTGACAATTTGGAATTTGAAATAAAAATCACAATGCTATTTACATTACCATCCCCCAAAATTAAATCTTCAGTTACAATTCTAACAAAATATGTAATGGGTCTATATGAGGAAAACTACAAAATTCTGATGAAAGATATCAAATATTTATGACATTCCATGTTATGGATAAGGAGACAATATTTTTAAGATGGCAATTCTTCCCAACTTGATCTATAGCTTTAACACAATCCCATTCAAAATCACAGCACGTTATTCTGTGGTTATCAACAAATGGATTTGAGAGTATATATGGAAAAGTAGAAGATCCAGAATAACCAACAATACGAAGGAGAACAAAGTTGGACGACTGACAGTGTTCAATTCCATGACTTACTATAAAGCTACAGTAATTAAGACAGTGTAGTATTGGTGAAAAAAAAAAAAACCAGACAGATAGATCAATAGAACAAAATGAAGAACCCAGAAACAGACCCACACAAACATAGTAAACTAATCTTTGACTAAAGAGCAAATGCAATTCAAATGAGAAAAGATAGTCTTTTCAACAAATGGTGATGTAACAATTAGATATTCAAATGCAAAAAAATGAATCTAGACACAGACCTTACATCTTTCACAAAAATTAACTCAACATGGATCTAAGTGTAAAACGAAAACTTATAACAATACTAAAAGATAGAAAAAAATCTA
The DNA here is from genome assembly GCF_023721935.1 of Panthera uncia. Lineage (NCBI taxonomy): Eukaryota > Metazoa > Chordata > Mammalia > Carnivora > Felidae > Panthera > Panthera uncia. The sequence goes on from NC_064817.1 coordinate 102,207,005, forward strand.
GGTGACCTTGAGTTTGATTATTACTTTTTAGATACAACACCAAAAGCAATGTCTATGAAAAAAATTGATAAGTTGGAACTTTATTAAAATTAAAAATGTGTTCTTTGCAACAGGCACTATTAAGATAATGAAAAAACAAGCCACAGACTGGGATAAAATATTCACAAAACATATATCTGATAAAGATAGTTATATCCAAAACATACAAAAAAAGAAAACTTTTAAAACTCAACAACAAGAAAATAAACCAGTAAATGGGCAAGAGATCTAAAGAGATATCTCATCAAAAAAGATATACAGGTGGCAAATAAGCACATGAAAAAATTCTCAATATGATAAGTCATAAGGGAATTACAAATTACAACAATGAGATACCACTACATACTAGAATATCTAAAACCCAAAAACCAATGATATTATATGCTGGCAAGGATGCAGAACAAGACGAATGCTCACTCATTGCTAACAGCAATAGAAAATCGTACATCTATTTTGGAGGACAGTTTAACAGTTTCTTACACAATTAAACATACTCTTACCATATGATTGGCAATTGTGCTCCTAGGTATTTACCCAATTGGGTGTAAACTATGTCCAAAAACACACACACACACACACACACACACACACACACACGAAAAAGCACACATATGTCTGTAGCAGCTTTATTCTTTATCACCAAAAAGTGGAAGGAACCAAGATGTCTTTCAATAGGTGAACAGATAAACAAAAAACTTTGTTACGTCCAGACAATGGAATATTACCCAAGCAATGAAAATAAATAAGCTATCAAGCCACACAAAGACATGGAAGAACTTTAAATACATATTGCTAAGTGGAAGAAACCAGTCTGAAAGGCCACATATTATATAGGATTCCAACTGCATGACATTATGGAAAAGGCAAAACTATAGAGGCAGTAAAAACATCAGTGGTTGCCAGAGGTTTGGGAGTACAGTGATACAAATGGATGGAGCATAAGAAATTTTTATGGTGGTGAAACTATTCTGTATGATACTGTAATGGTGAATACATGACATTATGTATTCGTCAAAACCCATAGTACTATGCAACACAAAGAGCAAACTTTAATGTAAACTATGGACTTTACTTAATAATAATGTATCAATATTGGTTTAATTGTAACAAATGTATCACATTAAAAGAAGATGTTAATAATAGGGGAAACAGTGTTGGAGTAGAGGGTGGTAATATGAGAATGCTCTGTACTATCTGTTCAATTTTTCTGTAAATCTAAAACTGTTCTTTAAAAAGTTTATTAATTACCAGAAATGTTAAAATTTAAAGATGGATTTTGTACTACATAGAGAAATACTAAAAATATTATATACAATACTAGATTAAAATAGAATACTAAAAATGGGATACCTGGATCACTCAGTCTGTTAAGCGTCTGACTTTGATTCAAGTCATGATCTTATGGTTCATGAGTTCGAGCCCTCCACTGGGCTCTATACTGCCAGTGCGAGCCTTCTTGGGATTCTTTCTGTCTCCCTCTCTCTGCTTCTCCCCGACTTGTGCTTTCTCTCTCTCTCAAAATAAATAAAAATAAAACTTAAAAAAATAAAAATAAAAAGTAGAATACTAAAAATGTTTAACTCAAAATAAGGCAGGATGAGAGAAATAGAGGAATAAAACACAGGAGAAACAGAACACAAATATGGCAGACCTAAATCTAAACATATCAACAATTACATTAAATATAAATAGTCTAAACATGCCAGTTAAAAAACAGAACAACAATAGACTCTAGGGAAAGAATAGACAACCTGGACCCTGCATCCTAGTCCTCAATATTCACAGTCTAATTGAAGTGCAAACCAGAACCAGAGAAAATGATAAATGAACCTCATATTCATGGTGCTCCAACCACATTGAGGACATCTTTCAGTTTTTCGAACACACTAAAATCATTTCTGCTTCAGGGATTCTGTACTTGCTGTTCTCTCTGCCTGGAGCACTATTTGCATGACTGATTCCTCATCTTTTAGGGCTCAGTTTAAATGTCACCTCCTCAGAGAAGCCTTCTGTGGCCAGTCTATGTGAAGTAATTAGCCTGCCTCTCCCCTCTATCCCTTTGTCTTGTTTTTATGCATAGTCTTTATCACTATCTGAAATTATCTTCCTTGTTGGTCTATTTTTTGTCATCTCTTCCACTAGGATGTCAGTTTCATGAAGGCAGGGGATCATGTCTGTTTTGTTCACTGCCATATCCCAGCATGTAGTAGATGTTGATGAATATCTACTGAGCGAGGAAACCGGGAAAATTTAAAACATATTGAAAGTACATATTATATCAGCATAAAATTTAAGCATAGAATGTGGAGCATAAAAATTTGTGAATCAGTTGGGGTGAACTGGGGAAGTCTTCTTTTAAAAAGTAAACTTTGTTAAAGGTTTTGAAAATGGGCAGATGTGGATTTGCAGAGATCGGGGATAAGACATTCCAGACCATGGCAATTTCACAGGCATGCAGATTAGAAATGTAAACATAGTTCAACAGCATGGTCTCAATTGGTCTCATATCTAGGCAGGTAGAGTTAAGTTATGCTTTCTTTACCATTCTCCGCCCACAAACCAATTATATTAATTGATTTGTACTGGTACAAAATCTTCTGATAAAGGACATCAACCATATCTCTTCTTGGATTCCTATTGACTGAGAAGAGAACCTAGCTGAAGATATGTTTCTGAAAAGACTGTAGGGCTCCTAGGAAAGAATCCACCAACCAGCAAAAAGATGTCAAGGCACAGAGAGTCAGATTTAGCAACAGGGGCTGAGAATAAGGGGTAAGCAGAGTTTACAGTTATAGGATAGTTGTTGCCTAAATCCATCTCAACCCAACTATTCTGACTGGACAAATATGTGTTCTGGGGTATTAGGATTGTGAGTAAAAGGCAAATGAGCTGACTAAACTTTTTAACACCTCAGGACCCAAATAACCATGCTATGAGATTCCCCGAAGGGAGCATAATGCAGGAAGGAGAAAGATTTGCCCCTTCTGACTTTGCAGTTGATTGCCTAGGTCTCATTGTTCTATGAGGATTGAGAGCATCGATAGCCAGAATAATCAGCAGGATACAGCAGGCTGGCAAGGCAGTGGCAGCAGAACTGACAGTATGGGGCACAGTATCAGCAGCAGTGATGGTGGTCTGGCTAATTCAGAACTCATGTAAGATAACCCCTGGGGACTCCCATAAATACTTTGGCAGTGTCTTTTTGAGAGGGAGAGGCTTAAAATTACTGTGTGAGTAGATAGGGGCCAGAGCCAGGGTCGGCTGGTTACAGCCATAAATCAGACAGGCTAGCACAATGAAACGTGATACAAAAATAACCTTCACACTAGAATGACTATACATTATTTACTCTCTGACAAGAGCAGTTGTTTTCTCGGTGCCATTAACTGATTTGATGGTATTAAAAACCTAATAATTAAAATGACAAACTCACATGGACAAGTCAATTAAAGTCTGCTTTGGTTAATCAATTTCCTTCTTAATGTATGTTACTGCATTTCTAGAAAACCTGCTTATACTTGGGCATATTTAGTGAACATGTTCATCATCAGTTCCAGGACAGAAATGACACATTTTAAAATAGGAGTCCTAGAACCACATACAAACTCAGGGAAAGGAACTTTAAAAATGAGATAAATAGAAGTCCTAGCCACAGCAATCAGATAGACAGAAAGAAAAGGCATCCAAATAGATTAGGAAGAAGTAAAACTATTTGCAGATGACACGACACTATACATAGAAAACCTGAAAGACTGCTAGAACTGATAAATACAGTAAAGTTACAGTATATAAAATCAGTGTACAGAAATATGTTGTATTTCTATACACCAATAATGAAGCAGCAGAAAAATTAAGAAAACAATTCAATTTACAACTTCACCAAAAATAATGATACCTAGCAATAAACCTAACCAAAGAGGTGAAAGACCTATACTCTGAAAACTATAAAACACTGATGAAAGAAATTGAAGATGACACAAAGAAATGGAAAGACATTCCATGCTCACGGATTGGAAGAACAAATATTGTTAAAATGTCTATATTACCCAAGGAAATCTACACAGTTAATACAATCCCTATCAAAATACCAACAGCATTTTTCACAGAACTAGAATAAATAATTCTAAATTTTGTATGGAACTGCAAAAACACCCCAATTAACCAAATCAATCTTGAAAAAGAAAAGCAACACTGGAGGCATCACAATTCCAGACTTCAAGCTGTGATACAAAGCTGTAGTGATCAAGACAGTGGCATAAAAATAGACACATAGATCAATGGAACAGAATAGAAAACACAGAAATAAACCCACAACTATACAGTCAATTAATCTTCAACAAAGCAGGAAAGAATATCCAATGGAAAAAAGACAGTTTCTAACAAATGATGTTGGGAAATCTTGATAGCAACATGCAAAAGAAAGAACTGGGCCACTTTCTTACACCATACACAAAAATAAATTCAAAATGGATTAAAGACCTAAATGTGAGACCTGAAGCCATAAAAATCCTAGAAAAGAACACAGGCAGTAACTTCTTTGACATCAGCCATAGCAATTCTTTTCTAGATATGTCTCCTTAGGCAAGGGAAACAAAAGCAAAATAAACTATTGAGATTACATCAAAGTAAAAATCTTCTGCACAGCAAAGGAAACAATCAGCAAAACTAAAAGGCAACCTACTGAATGGGAGAAGATATTTGCAAGTAACATGTCCAATAAAGAATTCATATACAAATTATATAAAGAACTTATAAAACCCAATATCCAAAAAACAAATAATCTAATTAAAAGTGGGCAGAAAACATGAACAGAATTTCTCCAAAGAAGACATCCAGATAGCCAACAGACACATGAAAAGGTGCTCAATATCACTCATCATAAGGGAAATGCAAATCAAAACTACAATGAGTTATCAGGACAACTAAAATCAAAAACACAAGAAACAACAGGTGTTGGTGAGGATGTGGAGAAAAAGAAACGCTCTTTCGCTGTAAGTGGGAATACATCCACTCTGGAAAACAGTATGGAGGTTCCTCAAGAAGTTAAAAATAGAATTACCCTACAATCCAGCAATCACACTACTGGGTATTTACCCACACAATACAAAAACACTAATTCAAAAAGATACATGCACCCCTATGTTTATAGCAGCACTATTTACAATATCCAAGATATGGAAGCAGCCCAAGTGTCCATTGATAGAGGAACTGATAAAGAATATGTGGCATGTATATATGATGGAATATTATTCAACTATAAAATGAATGAAATGCTGCCATTTGCAATAGCATGGATGGAGCTAGACAGAATAATGCTAAGTGAAATAAACCAGGCCAAGAAAGGCAAACACCATATGATTTCACTCATATGTGGAACTTCAGAAACAAAACAAATGAGCAAAGTGGTGAAAAAAAGAGACAAATCAAGAAACAGGCTCTTAATTATAGAGAATAAACTGATGGTTATAAGAAGGGAAGGAAGTAGGAGATGGATTAAATAGGTGATGGGGATTAAGGAGTGCGCTTGTGATGAGAACGGGGTGATGTATGGAATTACTGAATCACTACATTAAAAAAAGAATTGGAATGTTTGTCTTAAAAATTTTTTAAGTTTATTTTGAGAGAGAGAATAGGAGAGGGACAGAGAGGAGAGAGAGAGAATCTCAAGCAGGCTTCACACTGTCAGCACAGAGCCCAATGCAAGGCTCATACTCATGAACTGTGAGATCATGAGCTGAGCTCAAATCAAGAGTTGGATGCTGAGCCGACTGAGCCACGCAGACGCCTCTAAAATTTTTTTCTTTTAAATAAGATAAATATAAGAACTCAGTTGGAATATCACAAGAAATGTCATCTCATTTGTTGGGTTCTTGGAGATAGGAAAACACTTCCCAAAAAGCTTTTCTACAGAATAATATATTCCACTTTGGGTCAGCTCTTGAAATAATAGGAATAATAGCCAACAGTTACCTGTTGGTCTTACTATGAGCCAGATACTACTCTAAGTATTTATATGTAAAAACCACACCCAATCCTCCCAAAATTCCTATTAGTCAAGCACTCATTATCCCTGTTTTTCAACTGAGCAAAATAAGGCTCAGGAAGTTTACATAGTGAGTGGCAGAGCCAGTTTTCCATCCCACAAAGTCTGATATCAAAGATAAAGTTCTTACCTTTGAATCCTTTCTGAGCATACTTAATACTTATATCCCACCCCTAGTTTCCCAGAGTCCACCAGAGTGGTACTCCATCACAGCCTACCCTTCTGGGCAATCCTCAAACAACATAGAAAATAGGCTAAACAAAAATGTACCTGTTCATGAACTTTTCTGTTCAGTCCACTCTCTCTACAGGCAAGTAAGTATGCTGTTTGACTGGAAACCTATGCTCTTTCACTCTAAGCAAATGGGTTAGTAGCAAAATTATCCTCCCAGAACCAGTTTAAGGTACTTAGTCTGGCTCATAAGACAAAACTGTTCTATTCCACATCTGGATATGATCCCCATGGCTAGCTATTAGTTGGAGACTCATTTTAAGTTGGTTATCCAACATAGAGATGACTCTTACCATGTCATCCATATTCTCTACTATGGTCCAAGGTTCAGTCTTACAGAGAAATAGGCCATAAGGGTAAATAAATCTTGCATATATTTTTTTTTTTATTTGAGAAAGAGAGAGAGCCAGGGAAGGGGGCAAAGGGAGAGAGAGAATCTTATGCAGGCTCCATGCTCAGCACACAACCTGACACTGGGCTTGATCCCATGACCCTGGGATCATTACCTGAGCTGAAATCAAGGGTCAGATACTCAACTGACTGAGCCACCCAGACACCCCTCTCAAAGATAAATTTTAACCAATTTTTCAAACCTGTTTCTTCTATTTCTTCCACTTTGTATCATTTCATATTTCACACCTGATGAACTAACCATTGTTTTTAATTTCTGTTTTTATACAGATAAACCTAATTTACAATTCCCACTCTGCTACTTTCTAGCTCCATGTTAAATCTAGGGCAAGTTACTTAACCTTTCTTTGATTTAATTTTCTCAGCTCTAAAATGGGTACACAGATTTCTTTTCACAAGGGATTTAGTGAGGAGAAAATGCATGTATGTGTGAAAACATTTGGGAAAAAAGATACAAAGTAATATATTATCATTTTGTTTTAAATTTCATAAATTATCAGAAGGACAACTATTTGAAATCAAAAGTGACTATAAAATAATCTTATAAGTCCAAGGAGACAGGATTTTTACAGTTTCCAATTGTCTATCTATGAACCTCCGATGCTCAGTATTAATGATCTGTATAGACTGTCATTTTCTTGGCATTCAAAAATGGCCAGAGCTCAAGCAATCTTTAAGTAAAATCTCTAGTAAATACACAAACAATTTCAGTCCTCATAAATTCCTTTCCTAGTGTCATCCATCATTTTAACCAACACCTAAACATTCAGGTTCTTTAAGACCAACGTCTAAAGCTACATTATAGGCCCAAATTTCCAGAGAGTGGGTTCAAATTTTAATTAAAATAGACCATGGGGAATCATTAATGAGCCAATTAGTTTCTCCAGAACACTTCCAAACATATTATTAGTCTCTCTCTAACCCTCAGGCATTCTGGAATACCAAAGCCCAGACCAGCACAAAGAAGTATGCTTTCAAAAATGGGAAATTCAAAATGAGAAATTATAGAAGGAAATTGAATCCACTACACAAATTTTCAGCAAGAAATTAATATATGCCACATTTGCAAAAAGTATAAAACAACCACTCCCCCAAGTACCCATATTTTAAATTAAACCTTTATTAAATATTGATATCAGTTGAGTCCCCATCAATATTACACATGTCCTGCAATATTGTAATCATACATATTTCATTAACTACATATCCACAGCTTTCTAATAAGATTTCCATTTGGACTTCCTGTCATTGGAGCGTATATTAACATATAGGCACTTGGAGTCCATGAGGAAGGGAAGGCAAAACATAATAACTAAAATGTGCTTTCATTCTCACTGTCAGCAGGAACTGTAGCTTGAGACACATAATTGAAAAGCAATACTGGCTTGAAATACTGCCTTAGACAAGAAAAAATACAGTGGCAGATTCAGAACAGAGAAACAAAAGCATAACATATTGTTTACCACAGATAATTGCAGGCTTTCAATATATTTTTAATTTATTAGATATCATTTCACCAAATTTCCTGTCTTTATTTGCATGAAATAAAGAACTCTTACATTTGCTTCTGCAAATACTCATTATCTGGTAGAATCTTGAAATCTAGAGCACACAGTAAGAGGTACAAACAGGCAGCCCTCAAGTTACAAACCAATGACTCATGGTGTTCTGTTAATACTTGCTTAATTTCTGACACTTGCATTTCAAGCCATCTCTTCAAATTGAATGAATACTGCATACACTTAAACTTCACCTTTTTTTTCTATACCATTTTTCAGGTCATGATTGTCTTAACTTGACCAAGTAGAGCAGGGCAGGGTCACGGTGAAATGTCAGTGCCAAAATAGATTTGCAAAAGCAAAACCAAGGATAGCCTGGGATCTGTTGGCCTGGAAAACATGGGCAGGCAGCCACAATCTGGACTTTGAGCCAAAGAGAATTGGGAGCAGAGTTAGGATCAAATATAGGGTCATCCCAGCAGGGAATGACAGATCCAAGTGGATGAATGTGAGTTAACATCCTTGGGCAAAACTGAGGCCAAAGCTTTAAAAGGCCTGACAACTAGGGTAGATACAGACAGATACTATGTACAGCATTTCCTTGTTATCAGGCACCTTTTGAAGGCATTGGACCCCAATCCCTTAGATAAGCCTCTATCAGTATGAAGAGCACAAATCTCTGCACATTAAACTACCATAAGACCTAGCATGTGATAAATGCTTAGAAATTATCTAAATAGTGTGATAAAATACAAGTCCATGGTCCTTTGTATCCAATTCCAAAATACAAAGGGCTCTGAAATGGAAAGATATTCATAACTCATTTGGCATCAAAATCTGACATGAACAATTATGAGATTATTTATAGTCTATATCTATCCTTCTTAGAATGAATATTTACACAATTTGCTGCAGAAATATTACTATGTTTGATTGTGGAGCACTGACCACACTCCACTGAGGATATCATAGAATGTTAGGTACACATATTGGATTACCTCACTAAAATCTGAAGAATTCTGAATTTCAAATCACAATTGGTCCTAAGAATCAGATAAGGGTTGTAGACCTGTATTTTTTTTAATTTTTTTAGTATTTATTTATTTTTGAGACAGAGAGAGACAGAGTATGAATGGGGGAGGGTCAGAGAGAGGGGGAGACACAGAATCCGAAGCAGGCTCCAGGCTCTGAGCTGTCAGCACAGAGCCCGACGCGGGGCTCGAACTCACGGACTGTGAGATCATGACCTGAGCCGAAGTCGGACACTTAACTGACTGAGCTACCCAGGCGCCCCTGTAGACCTGTATTAAAAGCAGTTGTCTCTGAGTAGTGGAATCATATAATTTGTTTTTTTTAAGTTTTCTGTATTTTCAATATTTTCTATAGTATATATATTATTTTTATGATTATAAAAGTGTCTTAATAAAACACCAATTATCCCAGAGATAGCAGGACATCTCTTTACCCATATTTTTAACAGTTAATTCACTACATACACTTAAACAAAACATAGTTTTCTAAACGTTAAGCTATAAATCAGGTTTTTTTATCAGTAGAAACTTTCTCTCACTTTATTTCAAATGAGGAGTATTGCATGTTTATTTTTCTTCCCCAAACATTATTTTTTTAAGTGAGTAACTTCAGGCAAACATGCTTGTTTAGAGAGAATTTATATACTGAGTAACAATGCTTTTCAAGTTCTTCTGCCAAGGCAGAAGAAAATGAACACTTACTCTTGGGGCCTGAGGCCATAAAGCCCATCTTCTTGGTTCTCCATTGTAACCTAGGTGCTCATCTGAGGTCATGGCAGGAATGAAGTGAGTAAAAAATGAATAAGCTAATAACTAAATTTCTTTCTAGAGCATTGTCTAAAAACAATCCTGCTTGTAATACATTAAGGATCAAAGAAGTTCTTCAGGGACACACACACTTTATTTACGTGTCTCTCTAGATGTTAATTACTAATCCTAGAATCAAGAATTCTCTCAGTGGTCAACGTAGGATTTCCCAAATGGCCTAGAAGTTTTAAGCAAAAGTGATGAGGAACATATGGAGAAGGGAATGCCAATGGTTTGAGTTTTTGAACACTTATCTCTCTAGCCAAATCAAGCTTCATAGATTAGAAACCTAAAGTAGACTCTTGGAGCCAGGTGTGGTCTGCCTGGGAGGTGTGTGTGTGTGTGTGTGTGTGTGTGTGTTTTAAATTTTTTAAATGATGCAAATTGGCTGGAAGCCAAAGGTTCAGGGCCTGAAAGAAACAGGCAAAAATTGAAAGTAATTAGTTTCCATGCAAATAAAACAGAACTGAAATAGACATGATTTCTTCCTTCCATTGTCTCTGGAATCCTAGCAGGTCTGTTGAAAATGATGTGGGCTATATCAATCATATTCTTTATTGACGAGGCTAGATTAAGGATTTGACAAGGCTAGATTAAGGATATCTGCAAGTAGGCTTAAGGAGAAGCATCTTCTCCTTAAAGGAAAGGGAACGTTTGTTTTTGCCCATTCTTCTTTAACTGTGAAAGAGGAATCAGATGCATCTTGTGGGCCATAATGTTCAGCAAAGAAGTGTCTTACACTGAAACCTGACAACACACTGAAGCCTTGGACAATATGTTGACAACATAATACTCCATACTCTTGGCAGCACAATACTCTTCTGCTTGAAGGCACTGCTGTTTATGGCAAGGGTCTAGTTTGTAAGTAGGCAGAGATACTACTGTGAAGTAAGGAGGTATGGGGGAGGTCCTCCTGCCCATTCATTCATTCAATCATTCAAAAAAAAATTATTGAGGGGTTATCACTGTCCAGGCTCTCACCTGAGAGATACAAAACTGAGTATAGCAAAAGAAGAACACAGAAAATTACCACTCACTTGTGATTTAATCTGAGAATATAACAGGAAGGAACTAAAATGTCCCACCCTACCCCTGCCCCCAACTTCACTTCCAGCTAGAAGATGCCTAAATATCCAATGGTAGTACTTCATCTCATCAGCTAAAGGTTGGGTTCCCTACTTCATGGGCCCTTTGTGCTGCATTGGCCATTTCCCCATCATGTTGTAGAAGTTCTCCATCCTTTTCAAGAGAAGGTTTTGACAAGATGAGATAGAAGAAAGTTGAAAGTGTCTGGGAACCTGTCAGGGAGGGTAGGAGTGTAGGAAAGGCAGGCCCATCAGGGGAAAACAAAAAGAATGAAGTCAGCAGGAATGGCAAAAAAACACCATGAACAAACTGCTAGCTTTAACAGTTTTACCAAAGATTAACTTTGCAATAGATACCAGAGCCAGGAAATGGATTAGGGAAGTAGGGAACCTCAGCAAAGGAGCAGAAGAGACAGACACATATGTGGAGGAAACTGTGAGCCAAATGCATATGCTCAGGATTCACCTACTTTTCTTTATGGTAATTGTAATTCATACCACTGAGAGATCTAAGTCCTTCCTCCCTGTCCCACTCCTCTACACTCCTGGACAGGTTCCCAGACTCACCAAGATCTCTTTTCTAGCCTGAAGACTACTTGACTGTGTGATTATAAAACAGGAAGGCACATGGGGCCCTTTAATGAAATCAAGCCCACAAACAATGTCTATGAAAGGCTTCCTGCACAGAATTAGGGTAAGACATAAAGTGTCACTTGTCATAAATCTATGCAATTATAGAAGAGATTAACCCACATGTGGATCTTGATGTTGATGGAACAAACTCTCAATCTCTCCATCTCTCTCTCTCTCTCTCTCTCTCTCTCTCTCTCTCACACACACACACACACACACACACACACACACACACCTCATACATCCTCTACAGTCATTCTCATAAAAATATATCTAAAAACACCAGCATGTCACTGTCCAGACTACATCCTCAAAGCTCTTGCATCCTGAAGCATCTAAAATTTATCTTTGACAAATAATTAGAAAATATTTCCACCAAAGACCAATTCTTTTTAAATCAAAAAACTTCTACATTCCAGCTTTAGTCTGGACCCTGACTCTGGGCACAAACTCAACATCTAATTTTAACTAGCAATATTACAAACATGTAATTAAACAGGTAAGGGGATATCAATGTGAAAGTACAGGTGACATAAGAACAAACACATCCTCAATGATAGAAAAACTCCAGAGCTCCTCTTCTTCCCAGAAGGTCATCTTCACATTACAGAGGATAGTGCAATTTGCTTTCTTCAGTGAAAGGAACACACATGACAGGCCAGTTTCAGAGCATGCCAGTGACTTCAATGAGGGCCTCCTCCAAAGAAGACTCTCATCAAGTTTCCATGCCACTCAGCCCCAGTGAAAAAGCTTAAGGCAAAATCCAACAAGTTCAGTCAGTTTCAACTTCACAAAAGCAGAAAAATACCCAGCTATAATTGCCTTTATGTGATAGTACCTTTAAATATGCTTAGGGTGTCTTTTTTTTTTTTTTACAAGACCTCTCTGTTTTCATCTGATCTGCTCACTGCAATATAACACACACATAAAACAGTGCAACTGTGTTTGTTTTAATAAGGCCATTTTGAGCAGCTGTTTAATGATCCATGGTGTTAAATGAAAACTACAGGTGTTCCTAATGCAAACCTTATGGCCCAGGGCCCCCCTTATTACCGCTTCACAATTAGCAGCCAACTGCTCTTAGACTGCGCAAAGAATTGCTGCCATCATCATTACATTATTTCTTAATTTCATTTCTGCCTAAGTGTCTTCCCCCAAAGGAAAAACCTGCTTGGCATGGGAAAGCATAATAGTGACGAAACTAAAAGGGAAGGAGAACACAAACCATTCCCTGTCCAACCACAGGCAGGCCTCAGTTAAGGGGGAAAGAGCCGTCTGAAAGACTCAAACACTTGAGAAATACTCCAGAATGGCTTCATGGACAAACTGAGCAAAGTCTTCTTGAATCTACTGGTGTTCATGAGGATCCCACTAACTCTTTCCTCTTCATGATTTTCCAAGATTTATTACTCTGCTAAACCTAATACTAGAAAGCCACATAGCTGCACCCTATCACTCTTGCTTCTGATTTTACACAACTATAATTTTAACCTTACAACTTCAGCTTTCATTGAGGATACATATAATAAGCAATAAAGGAGAAAAGCTTCTGTATCTCATGTGAAATTGCTAATCTATAGCATCATTCATTACATAGCTCAATACCCCAACACAAAGATGCCTGAGACAAATTTAATCAGAGCTCAAGAACAAGTTTATCTTTCCATATCAATGGATACTCTTTCTTCTATAAAAGTAATAGTTCTCAACTCTGGCTGCACATTAGAGTCATCTAATAGTAAACATTTACATGCCAGCTCCATCCTAGACCAGTTAAATTTGGATTTCTAGAAGTGGGTGCTGGACAGGACTGTTAAGTTGTGCAGCACCAGGGGTCACCATTTACAATGTACTTGGCCAAGCTCCAGGATTACACTCTGCAGCCAAGATTGAGAACCATTGCCCCAGAAAATGAGAGTTTTATAACTCACTGCCTCTGCCTCTTCATTTTGGTTACTAAGAATCTCAAAACTAATTGCATTGAATTGCAGTTTTCCTCTGCCAGACTTTTTCAATATAATTTTCCCTCTGAATCCCCTTGCGTTAGTGGTTTTACCAGTACTTTAAGCTACCAAATATTCCTTTTGTAGGTAAAATAAAACAAACAAATAAATAAAGTAAGAATTTGTTGGGAGGAAAAAGTAGATCAACATATGGATCTCTAATAATCACTTCAAACATAAGATGGCCAAAAATGAACTCCTGGTTTCCCTCATACTAGCTTTTCCCTAATTCTTCCCCATTTCAGTAAAGGATGCCCTATTTGCTCAGTTGCTCAAAAGTCATCCTTGACTCTTCTCCTTCTCTTTCATCCCACATCTTGCAAGTCTTTTTAGTTATATCTTCAAAATATATGTAAAATCTGGGGCACCTGGGTGGCTCAGTCGATTAAACATCCGACTTTGGCTCAGGTCATGATCTCACGGTTCATGAGTTCGAGCCCCACATCAGGCTCTGTGCTGATGGCTCAGAGCCTGGAGCCTGCTTCGGATTCTGTGTCTCCCTCTCTCTCTCTGCCCCTCTCTCAAAAATAAATGAACAACAAAAATAAATAAAAGATATATATGTAAAATCTCACCATTTCCACTGCTACCAGTTTTTTTGGTTTTGGGTTTTCTTCATTTTTGGGTTTGGGTTTGTGGTTTTGTTTTTGTATTTGGTAGCCTCAAACAATCCCAGAATCTCTGAGACTTTTGAAAATAAATATTTCTTGCTCAAGTTACATGAGGGCTGCAGTTCAACTGAACTCTGCTAGGTTTCAGCGGGATGAACTTAGTTCCATGTGTCTAAGAAGGACCCTGAAGATCCATGCAATTCTCATAGTGGAGAACAGAAGATCATGGGCAGCAGAGCCAAACCACAAGTATACTTGAAGCTCTGCTCTGACAGGATATAGGCTACATCTTCTCAAATTTAATTGGCCAAGTCAAGTCACATGGCCAAGCCCAAAGTTAAAGGAGAAGGAAAATATCTCAGCCTACAGGAAATCATGGCAAGGAAGAAACAAATACTTATGAGCAAATATACAATTACCACAGTCCCCTAATGGCTAAACAGTTTCCACCCTTGGTGCCTTTTTTTTCTCAACACAGCAACCAGAAGATTCTTATTAAAATTCAAAACTGATAATGTGATTCCCTTGCTTAAAACCTTCCAATGGCTTCCCATCTCATTTAGAATCAAATATAAATGATTTGTTTGTTTGTTTAAAATTCCCTTCATGATCTGGCCTCTGCCTACCTCTATGGTCTCCTCTCTTAGTACTCTCCTCTTCACAAAATCTGCACTAGCCACACTGATCCTAAAATATACCTTCCCCCAGGGCTATATCCTCTACCTGGAATGTTCTTCCACTTGGTCTTTGCAGTCTGGCTCCTTCTTTCATTAAAAACTAAGTTTAAGTATTACCTCCTCAGAGAATCCATCTCTGAAAACATAATCTAAGGTTGCTCCCCCCAGTCGCTCTATCACATACTCCTATTTTAATTACCTGAATGCCATGTATTACTATCAGAAATTATCTATATTATTTTATTTACATGATAATAGCCCTCCCTACTCAAGTTTAAGCTATTTGAGGGCAGAGGCCTCATCTTCTTCATTCACTGTTTTATCTTACAGCATGTAGAACAGCATCTGAAAAATAATAGGTGCTCAATAAATGCTTGTTGGATAACTCACTCCCCAAGTAATGCTTATACTTGTAAATCTTCAAGTAAGTATAATAATTATGGTGGTTTCTTCAAGCATAGGACAGGGATTGGACTATATAACCTTTCAAGTCTCATCAAATCTTAAGATTCTTTGGTTTTCTAGCCAAGTTCCTACATTTGTCCAACAATTTTCCATTTGCAAAGATCTTCACAATCATTACCACTTTGAGTCTCACAAGAAGCCTGTGGGATTTCCAGGGCAAGGTATTAATACAAGTGAAGAAACTGCTTCATACATTGGGTGAGGATAAGGGAGAGGCAAAAACTGAGAACACTATTACTGACTGACACTTTAGTGCATGGACAGATGTAAACAGTATGATCTAAGCTCTTCAGGTTCCATACCTTCCCCCTCCAATCCCTTTAAGACATTCAGACACTGATATTGGTGTTGTATACCAGCCCCAGCCATCTTTTTTTTCTTCAGCATCCAGACTTCCCTATCCTCTACTCCTCCACTCAGCTGGATCTGGTCAGAGAAATCCATGACAGGACTATGATCTTTTCCCAAAGCAGTTTGTGTTCTCCTCCTTGTGAAAGGAAACAATATCCAGAAGTAAATGAGGTGAGATTCTCTGGCTGGTATAATGCATTGAAATGTGTCCAGACCATGGTGAGGGGTGTGTCTCACCATTCCCCTGTCCACAAGTAAGCAGAGAGAGAAACAGATGGGCCAATTTTGCCATCTTACAAAAAACAGTGTTTTCACAATATGGTCATCAATATGGTATTTGTTGGGGGACTTGATGGCCAAAAAATTGTTTCAGGAAGACAACAATAAACCCGGTTATGGGCAAGTAGCATGGTTTTTGATAGATACTATTCATTAAAGTGTGGACCAACAAATGAGCCAGACTTCTGCAGTATGTAATTGTTCTTGGAACAAACCTTAGGTAGAGACCTAACCTACTGAAGCATGCCCAAATCCTCTACCTCCCATCTGCCAGTGCTTGGAAGTCTTCATGGAGAGCCTTGCCTCTGTTGGTTCTGCTAACAGAGTTGGTGCTTGATTCTGGCCTCTGAAGAACCCTGCCTTACTCTAGGTAAGATCACCCGCACTGACTTTTTCTATTCTTACTTAAGAGGTTAAATTCAGAGAAGAGGGAAACGGTCCTGCTCAGCGAAACAGTAAGATATCAGTGTAATTCAGAAAACATTTTAATCGTAGGTTTGGGGAACCTATGCTTAATTAAAGGTAAAGAGTAATGCAGATGATCACCATATGGCCCTGTTTAGAAAATAGGAAATGCATAATGATGGCAGACTTCAACAATGCTTAACTTAATTCCCAATTTCCTAACCCCAACTACCACCCACCACCCCTTAGGTAGATCCCAGTATAGTTTCCTCAGTTCCAAATAAAAACTCTCACTTAAGGTTATCTTAGCAGGGATGATAACCCCTTGACCTTGGCTCAAGTCATGATCTCACAGTTCGTGAGATCAAGCCCCACATCAGGCTCTGTGCTGACAGCACAGATCCTGATTGGAATTCTCTCTCTCTCTCTCTCTCTCTCTCTCTCTCTCTCGTCTCCCTCCCTCTCTCTCTCTATTTCTCTCTCTCTGCCCCTACCCTACTCATGTTTTCTGTCTCTCTCAAAATAAATAAATAAACTTTAAAAAAAATTAAATAACGTTATCTTAACAAGTATAATATGTTAGGGTAAAGTTATATGACAAGCAAAAAAAATAAGACAAGTATAACTAGAACATAAAATTATATATGTATGCAGAGGAATAAAAGTTTGGAAAAATAAAGATCAGGAGTCTGATCATGCCAGACGTTGCACAGAAGGCTGAAGAATGTGGACATTCACTTAATGGTAATTCCTGACTTGGCTGGGGGAAGTTGGTGGGCGATAATGAACACAACAGAGAAGGAGCTACTTGTGAATCCTAGCTTTGACATTACTCACAGGTAAAATAAGCTGTTTAACTATAGGAATTTGAGCAGCACCAACAAGTCCCCATACCTTGTCTATACCCTCCTCTATACCACCACACCCAAAATCCCAATAATAATGTAACAACAACAACAATATTAGTCACTAACCTTTACTAGCCCTTATTATATTCCAGAATCTGTTTAAGCACATCATGTAGATTTTTACTCATTCCTCTAATTCAAGACATTAAAACTTCCTGATAAAATGGATAAGTTTCTAGAAATAAATAATCATTATTAACCACTAATCTCTAAATATTCACTAGATCATCGTATTAATGAAGGGTGATATGCAGAGAAATAACATGATGAAAAAAGTTTCTGGAAGATTCATTTGACAGCTGTATAGAGACTCAATTAGGACTAGAAAGACCCTAGAGCCCTGCACATGAGTTAAGAGGCTGTTTTATAGGAAATACTGTTGCCAAATAAAAGATTAAGTTTTAATTGATATATGCTACAAGTTTTATAAATTTAGAAATATATATGTGTGCATATGTATCTATGCATACACATGCATACATACAAACATTTTATGTATATACTAGAAAACAAACCCAATCAGATGGGCCCTTTTAGGCAGTAAATTCACAGCTGTGGGTACACAAAGGCAGGCCCAGAATTAAGTTTTGGAATTTGCACTAGAAAGCCCAATTGCTCTGCTCAAGAAAACTTGCAATACCTGTATATTCTTCCTGAATTGACAGGAACAAAAAGTAAAGAAAAGGGAAGAAGCCATAAAGAAAGATCAAGGAGGCTAAGCAATGTGGTAGGAGGCTAGAGCTTGGGCTAAGGGACTTTGAAGGACAAGAATAGCTGCCACTCCATTTGAAGTCATTTGCATGCCTGTGGTAAAAATCCCTCCATATTACCCAAGCTTCATTAAAATCTGCCACATCCACTTTCCTTGAGTGAGTGGGGTTTTGGAAAATTAAGGAAAGGGGCTATGTTCTGAGTTTGAGTCAACATACTGTAGAACAGAAACTGCACGTACAGCAGACTGAAATAAAACAGACTCAAAGTGGCAAGCGCTCAGAGCTACAAGTGGCTACAATGGCATTCACAGCTGGTGGAGGGCTTTGGACTTTTCACAATCACTGGGATAGAGGTTCCAGCCAATCTTTTTTAGATTCTAAGGATGATAGGAGTGACTCTAGCTGATATCTATATTGCATGTGTATAGGGTTTTCTTAAAATGAAAGGCAAAAGCAACAGGAACTAGGAAGTTTTCCAACACAATTTGGTTGCCATAAGCCTCTGAGCTGAGCTATTTTTTATTTTTCTTTTCCTTTACTTGTGTGTGTGTGTGTGTGTGTGTGTGTGTGTGTGTTTTCCCCTTTTGCTCAAAGCAGGAAATTGGAGGGAAAAAAAAGGTCCAGTAATTCCAATCCTAGGTAGACCAAGCCTGCAATCTGCAATCTCTAAGTAAGCTTTATGAAGAAAACTGATCAAGGTGGAAGAATACTGCAAGCCATATGCCAGTGTCAGGCAGGGAAGTTTGCAGCTGCTCTATCAATTAGAACATTCTAATACCCGGTTATGAAGACTGACACTTCGAAAGTAATTAAGTATTAGATATTTTTAGGTAATTGCTGCTGCAGGAATGTACAACCTGTGCATTTGGGAGATCGAAGACTTGATACTGGCTTCTTCCTTGGAGGCTGCACTATCTTAATTGTCCCTAATCATTTTCAACACCTATGGTGTTTTGTGATTGCCTCAAGCATAGCAATTGGTCAAGTGTGAACCAAGGGAGAACCACCACTTCTTTTTTTGCTAAGTATCATGAAAATCAGCGGGGGCATATTGGAATATTAAACTAAATCACAATGACAGAAATAGCCCATTGACATGCTAGATTCCCATTAAGGGCATACACTCCTACAGTTAATTTCCTATGGCTAGTAGGGGATTCTGGGAGACAATAATCACTCTGTCAAGATGCTGAGATTGTCAGAGATCTCTCTTTCTAGCTGGGGGAAAAAAGGAAAATCTTAGCTGATCATTATTTTAGTTAACACTTTGGCATTGTGTGTCCCTACCATGTGATCAAGCCCTAGGCCACACATTGTGGGTGAGACAGAAGGGGCCTCAATAACAACAACAAAGAATCCACAGCAGCCTTTTTTCATGAAATCATAAAGTTGCAAAGACCTTCTAAAAACTACGATGCCTAAGATTCACCTTTTACCAGAGTTTTTGGTCGGGCAGGGGGAGGTTGGATGCCCATATATTTTATATGTATTTTAGAGCTCCCCAGATGATTCTAATGTCAACCTGGGTGGAGAACCACTTATTCATCCAATGCCTTTATTTTACATGTGTGAGAACTGAGACCCACAAGGTCACACATTTGTGACAAATCTACAGTAGAATCAAGCCTCTGAACTCCCAGTGAGTTCTCTTTCCTCCCTCATGCAATGCTGCTTCCTGTCAAAGGAACCAAGATTGATAGAAAGTAAGGAATTTGCTCAAGGTCACACAGCTTTTAAGTGGCAGAACTGGGACTTGAACTCAGGCAGTCTGATTCCACAGTCTGTGCATTTAGCCATTATGCTGTCTACATCCCAAAACAAAGCCAGTCAACAAGATCAGGTCAAATGATACTGCCACCAGCAGTGCTGGAGGAATGTAGAGAAGGGGCCTGTTCGAACTGAACCTGTTGATCCAGGTAGGATTGGAGAAATTGATTTGCCACATTGGGGAGAATTGTTGTGGGAGTGATGTCAGTGAAGGAGTGAAAGAATGGAGATGGGAATCCAAAAGGTATACATATAAGGGAAACAGGTCATCATTCTTTGAAAATAATTTCAAACTTAAGAGTTGCAAGAATGGTACAGAGAATGCCTGTATACTTTTTACCCAGGTTAATCTCATTTTCTCCCTGCCATATACACAACTTTGAGATGCAGATAGCAGAGTGGCCAAAAGCATAGAATGTATATATACATACATACATGTGTGTGTACATAATTTATTAAATATAATTAATTCATATATCTTATATAGAACTATATATATATATATTCAATATATATGTATTTATTTTCAGAACCATGTGAAGGCAGATGACATACATCAATCCCCTTTGCCCCCTAATACTCCAGTTTTTATCTCTCCTAAGGACAAAGATATTCTCTTAGATAATCACAGTATAGTTGTCAAATTCAGGAAATTTAACATTGTTACAATATTTTTATCTGCTGTCCATCTTCTTATTTTATCAATTGTCCCAATAATGTCCTTTATGGCATTTTGGTTCCTCCAGCATAGGAAGCAACCCAGCATCGTGTTTGCATTTTGTTGTCATATCTCTTTAGTTTCTCTTAATCCCCAACAGTTCCTCAGGCTCTCTTTGTCTTTATGACACTGACGTTTTTGAAGAGCAGAGGCCAATTATTTTATAGACTGTTCCACAGTTTTGGTTTGCCTGATGTTTCCTTATGATTACATTCAGGTTTATGCATTCTCAGCCAGAAAACTACATATGCATTGTGTCCTATTCAGAGCATCACATTTGGAGGCTGTCTGTGATCTTGATTTTGATTGTCTGGTCAAGGAATTGTCCAGTTTTTCCACTGTATGGTTAGTCTTTCTCGCTTCATAACTACAAAGCAATCTATGAAGAGGCACTTTGAGACTATGCATATATCTAGCTCTTCATCAAACCTCCCCACCAAAGTTAGCATCTGTTGATGATTCTTGCCGAAACCATTCTATACTATAAGGGCAGCAAAATGATGACTTCCTAGCTCTACCACCCCTTCTACATATATCATTGGCATAAAGAGCCCTTTCTCCCCAATTTATTTGTTTTTTTATCTATTTATTAATTATAAATAGATGCACACTTTAATGGTTCCTACACCTGGCTCTGGCATTCACAATAGGGGCTGGCTAAAATATTATGGTAGAAGCCTGTGGAGGTTCCAAATATATACGGAAGGGTTTGGACACTTTAAGAGAGAAAGAAGGCACGCACATCTGGTGATAAAAGGAAAAAAAAACTAGTAAACCTATAGGAAGTCCTAGTAGTGGGTTAAATTTTATATAACACACATTAAATGCAGTCAGCTATTCATAGTAATAAATCTGAAATCCAAACAAAAGCACTTTGCTATTTGCTTGAAAGCACTGTACCTATTTACATGTAGCATCTCAATTTTCAACCATTAGCCCAGCAAGGATTGTTTGAAAAACCTAGTTTTGTAAAAAAAAAAAAAAAAAAAAAAAAAAAAAAATTCAGCTAAATACATCATGACAGTTAGATTTCTCACAGCTCCAGAAATAGATATATGTTCTTGAGGTGGGTTGGCAGAGAGTGAGGGATTGAACTGCAGGAGGTAGTAATTAATCTGATAAAAATCGCTCAAACTGTGAAAAAATTAATCCTGCTGAGATTTCAAGGTATGTTAGCAGTTCAATTAGGGTTTGTACAAACCATACCAGCAACAGTGAGATACTTTAACAATTAAGAGCTGATGAGGCCCAGGGGAGACTTTATTATCAGTAAATTTAAAAATCAGGAGTGCAAAGTCAAAGAGTGCTTTACAGATCAGTGTATTTAGATTCAGGTTGAAACAAGTCATGTGAGGAATATGCATCAAATTTCTTCACTAAAGCATACAGAGAAGGCCATATCTTTTCCCAAGTGTCTTTATTTGTCCCTCCTATTTTACCCCCTTCCCAAAAGCATACTCAAACGTGAACCTGCTTTGGTCACAGCTAGGTCTGGACAGACCAAGTAAATTTGGGGTAACCTTCTCTCTATGCTCCCCTCACATAAAGAAGCTCCAAAGCAATGATCTTCTTCTATGTTCGGAAACTGAAAATCCCAATTATGGTAAACAAGGCTGATACCAGCTTTGTCTCATGCTGTCTTACAAAAGATTTCTGTTCTGTCTCAGAATGGAAACAGTTGTAAGGGAGATAAGGTCTGCATGAGAAAATGTTGGAATGTTTTGGGAGTGTCAGTAGTTCAGGGGTCTAAGAGGACAGTTTTTAAAAAGATCTTTTTCCAGAAAATTCAGAACATAGAGCTGGTGTACAAATATAAAACAACAGGGATTCCTTAGCACTCATTTTATTAGGCTTTGGTTATAAGCCTTTTTGGAAAAGGGACAAATGCTTTTAAGGTAATAAATGTAACTGGTTTACATAAAGGATCCAGGTTCTAAAATCCAGAAGTGAATTCCCTAATTTCAAGCTGTATGAAGGGTTCATTGTTCCATCAAAATGACTCTTTTGCACCAACAAAGTCTGACTTCCTGAGTTCATCCACCATGAGAACCTAAAATAGTTTGTTGCTAACTAAGTACTGAGACAATTTCCTTTTTGGGAGAATTTAAGTTCTGGTTCCTGGAAGCTCCAAAGCACAGGAATACTGGCTGTTGTGCACAAACCACCCACAGGATGCTTTAAACAACTCTTGATATGTTGGAGACATAAGATTCAAATCTGCTATTAAGCTTCTGTAATATCGTTCAATTTCTGAAGTGATTTTGTGATCTTTAGAACGATGGGATTTCTCATAGAGCTCTTTGGCCTTGAAACATACTTATTCACAACATTTGTCATATGCAGAGACATTCAGCTACAGCAGAGTAAATAGGTTTAAAACCGTGCGTTCTGCCTGCCGGAATGCTTTATCATTACACCTTGGCATCCTCAAATGCAATAAATGTGGAAATTCAGAATTGAAGGGCTTGATTTCCAGTCTCATTGGCCTCTCTCCCTTTGAATTAATGTGGTGCCATTGAGTTCAGCAATAAAGCATCTCATGCTAACAGAGAGAAAATATCAACTTTCTTCCTGTGCATATGTGAATTTGGCAAACTATCAGTAAGAAGGCAATATAAAAGTAAAAATGATTTAGCCATCATGAATATGAGAAGGTGAATTGAATGCATAACTAACACCCTGCAGACTTTGAGGTTCTGGCATACTGGGAGAGGTGAGACATAGAGTTAAACTTTGGAAGAAAACTATTTTTCTAGTGATAAAAGCAAAGCATATTTTGGATGCTTTTCTCTAAGTAATATTACATTTAAATTACCTTATCATCATCATCATCATCATCATCATCAACAACAAAGAATTGCTGTTTAAAATTTTCTGTTTCTACACATGCATAGTATAGAGAAGGCATTATACATATTCTCCCATTCCTAACTCCAGTGTCTTGCCTGGGTCCTCTCCTCTCTGTGTGCCACTCCCTATCGCTAAAGCTATTTGCAGAATGAGCCACAAGCTTGGGACCAACATGTTCCTGATCAAGGAGGAAATTGCAAGAACGTCAGTTCAGGGGTTCAGCTGATGGTCTTCCCTGCTCCAACCATGCAGGGCAAAAAATGTTAATTATCCTCAACTTTCATTTCCCCTTCTTTCAGTTTTAAAGCCACCCAATACAGCTATCACCAGGCTTCCATCTCATCAACTATCTTCTTGTGTTTTTGCATTCTTTCTGCTTCTAAACTCTGCAGTGCTGCTCTCCTCCTCCTCTCCAGGAAAAGTGTGCCCTTGATGGATTTCCTGACTCTGGCTGTCTACCTAAATCACTTCCTGTTGCCTGTACTAGACGTGGAGCTGAATGCATTAGTGAGTTGGGAATCTCCCTGACATACTGGTTTAGTTTCCAGTTCCAGATGTCTCTTACCCTGGCCCATCTTGCTTCCTTCTAACATGTCTAACACTGTTTCACACATTTACCACTTAACCATACCCTGACTTATATGACTAACTATTTACCTCATGTATTCTGGAATAAAGTCAATTCCTAACTTTTGCTCTAATACCACCTTCTGATGGACAGAAAGAAGCATTAATATACAAAAGGTCATAATTTAAAAAAGGTTTAATTTTCAGGAAAATTAAACTTGCATAAAGTGAATAAAAATGTATGTCTAAAATTCCTACAGGTTATCAAAGGCCAGGGCAAGTGAGACATTCCCCTTGGATGCAAAATGTAAGAAGGCAGCAAAAGACTCAGAATCAAGATAAATACTTCAATGCAAACTTTTTTTAAATAAAAAATAATGCAAAGACATGATAAACAAAATATCAAAATTTTAAATAAACACAGGATCAGTAAATGGCACTATCCAGCCATATTGGAGCCTAAAAGCAAAAGAAAAAAATCAGCAATATTGATCATTATATGGAATGTCCTCTGCCTTCTAAAGATGAATATCCCAAACAAAATGGAAGCCTGGGTTGCCATATGAGGATATAAATTGAAGAAGCTCAGAGAAAGTTAAGTTGCTCTCTATAAGAAAGAGGATAGAAGTAAAATAGAATCTAGGAGGATGCAAGAGAGCAGAGTTGCTGAGACAGGAAGAGTAAAGTAAGGAAGAGGGGAAGACCTGGGGAGAGTTAGATAGGAAAGAGACTTTGGGAGAGATATGTTCAATGAAGGAATCAGATTGAATTTCACTCTACGGTGTTCAGTGTAACCAGGTCTTCCATTTCCCCATGAAATATTCAGCAAAATGCACATTGTCCATTAATGGAAGTGGATTTATTTGTGGGATGAATGACAGAGTGATGAATTTTATCTCAGGAAAAGCATAGGGCAAAAGCAGAGGCTAACCAGGGGGAGTCCTTCTTCATCTAATGAATCCTTCTACATCTAATCACTCACCAGGTTCTAGCAATGCTACCTCTTAAATATTTCTTTAATCTATCTACTTCTTTTGATCTATATTGCAATTATCACCTTAGGTCATCATCATCACTTTTCACCTTAACCATTGCACTAACCTTCTAACTCATCAAGGTTTTGCCTCTCTTGCCTTCCAGTTCATTCCCCATGCTGCAGTAACTAAGTTTTCTAAAAACCTCATGTCACTCCCACTGTTCCTAGGATAAATTCTAAATAGTTCAACATGGCTTCAAAGCCCTTCAATAATCTCGCCCTGCTATTAATCTTTTACCATACCCCATTATAATCAATGCACCTGCCACAGTAGACTTCTTCAAGTTATTTGAGTGAATACACTATGATAAAGTGGAGGAAGATTAAAAAGCATAATGGTAGCACATAGGAAATGAGTTGCAAATTCAAGAGCTGTACCTCAAAATTATAACAATTAAAGGAACAGTAGGACAAATGGAAGCTAATCAAGCCTCAGATCTGCTTCATAACTCAAACTATACCCAAGACATTGATTTGGTTAATGGCATATCATTTTTTTTCCTGTTTCATTCTATAGTCCAAGTCTCCAACAGTATGATATTGAAATAGATATTAAGTTTTTTGGCTTTCACTTAATTATAAATGTCCCATATAAAGATGGAACTCTGGTTATTATATCCAAAACACAGAAGAAACATTAGAAAATTTTTTAATCAAAATATTATTTACATTTCTTTTGTGAAATATTAATTTCTCTGCTTCAAACAAAATGCATTACTTACATTAAAGTCATTAATGCCCATTAGTAAAGAAAAATAAATTTGAACTTTCCATATCCTTAGACTGACCACAGAGATACATGCTCCACAAATACTGGCATGCTATCCTCTAAAATCAAGGTAAAGGGTCTGTCTAAAGCTAACAAAAGCCTATTCTTCTCAATAGAGGTATAAACTGAGTTTACACATATGGATTTTCTGGTTTTTCTCTTTTCCTTACACTTTTCTTGCTCTTGGACCTGGCAACTGACCTAAATTCTATGTTATGCAGTCCAATATGGTAGCCACTATAGCTATTTAATTTTAAATTAATTGCAATTAAATAAAATTTAAAACCAAGTTCCTCAGTCACACTTTCCACATTTCAAGTGCTCAATAGCCATAAGTTGCCAGGGGCTACTATATTGAACAATGCAGATACAGAACATTTCCTTCATTACAGAAAATTCTATTGGACAGAGCTATTCTCTTATACACCTTCCCTGCCCCTGTACAGGGATCAAATGGAACTTTAATTCCTCAGTTTCCCCCATGCCCACATTCTGAAATATTTAGATATCTTTTTAAATCCCTATTATACCTCCGCTTCAAAGTGGAGACTCTGACAGTTTTATTACTACCTTATCAAGTCACTTCATGATTTTTAAGAAATTATTCTAAAA
Organism: Panthera uncia; assembly: GCF_023721935.1. Classification (NCBI taxonomy): domain Eukaryota; kingdom Metazoa; phylum Chordata; class Mammalia; order Carnivora; family Felidae; genus Panthera; species Panthera uncia. The sequence continues at coordinate 102,233,515 of NC_064817.1, forward strand.
TCCCATTTATCCAAACCAGAATTGGTAGCTGTATGAAGTCTACTAATTTAATAGAAACTGACTTCCAGCACATGGTTCTTGGCTTCCTTGCCCCCTAATGTACTCTGTACCCAGCAGCACTCACAGTATATGTCCTTTCCAGCAGCCACATTCACAGACCCATTTAAAATCATGTTCTGTCATTTGCTTATGTTTTCACAGTCACAGGAAATTACTTCTTTCACTTGACTTTCATTTTTTCTTTCCATTTTTTTAAATAAAAGACTGTCTTATCATGGCAATAAAATATTTGTGCTCTCTGCAGTTGGATAATTGGAGAAGAAACACTGATAGGCATATTGCTATATCAATAATGCACTACCCTTCACAGACAAAGGGCACAGCTACTGGCCCACCTCTAGTAAAGCACAGGCCTTGAACTGTGTCTCCAGTGGTGAGAATTGGTTTGCCTTAACCCATCTGACAATGATCATTAGTGTAAGAGTGGTCTGGAGTTAAGGTGCGAACTGTGGCCAGATTGGGGCTCAATCTGTGGCCAGGACCAGGACTCAGCTTTAACTACAGTCAGGAAATGATATTGTGGCCAGAATCAAGGCTCAACTTATATCCGGTGCTGACATCCAGAAAATACATGAAGATTAGGGATTAGTAGTCATGTGTTTTAACCTGTTGACCTAGCAAGGTGCAGATACTGATAGTTTTTGGCAGAAATCTATAACTTTCTCTTCTACTTCAAGGATAGTACATTTTTGAAGTGTGTGCTGTCAATCTTCCATCACATACCTACAGAACAGACATCATTGATCAGTCATGGCCTTCTTTCCTGCTGTGTTCAGATGAGGCCACAAATGACTTCTTGTAGTGTCCTATGCAGCCATTACTATTCAATCAGAATTGGCCCCATATATAAAATCTATTTATCATCTTTGCTCCAGAGAGGCCCATGAAGCAAGCAGCAGATTACTCCTGGAAAGAAAATTGTTATGATTCAGGCCATTTTGGGGGGTCAGAAAAAGGTAGGGAACAATCAACTTATGGGTAAGACCTGAAGCAAATCAAAATATGTATACAAGCACACCCATGATTCAAAGGTGAAGAGTTGGCACAGTCTGAGAAGGGATGGGGAAAAGGCAGGAAAGTGTTATTTCCTGACCACCTGCCCTAGTCCTAACTTTGCATACTGTTGGAAGTGACAAGGTTTTGCACCAATGGGATATACTTGCACCTCTTTCTACCTTTTGCTGTGTGAGTCATTGAATAGTTTCAGCTCCTTATTTCTATGAGCAGCCACTGAGGCACCCCCCAAAATAAGATCCAAAAGATTCAACTCATTTTGCCATACCCTAGAAATGATTTTGACCGACTCGGAGACTAATCTAGAGTAGCACCATTCTTTTCTAGTATACCTTTTGGTCACTGGAAAACATCTTCCTGAGTTATCTCTTTTCAGTTTCAGGACTACACATACTTAATAGATTTAATGTCTTTCTAGAGACTTGGTCCACAGTTCCACCAAAAGCTTTAGTTCACCATGCTTGAGAACAAATGGCTGCTATAGTTTCAAGTTCTCAAACTTTCTCCAACACCAATTACAAAGAATCTCAGTGTTGGAAGAATCCTTCAAATTCACCTTGTCTAGCCACCTGTTACTTGAATATGTTTCCAGCATTTCCAACAAGTTGTCCTTAGGCAATTCTTGGACCATTACAGAGCCAGAGCCAGGCTAACCACCATTTCCCAAGGTATTCATTCCACCAACACCTTGCACTGTGCCTTTCCCTATCAGCACAGTTCTCATTTATATATATTTCTTCTTCATATTGCGCCCAAAATCTCTTCTGCTGATTCCTTCTACCAACTGGCCCTGGTTCTGCCTCATGATACCTTACAAAAAAGGAACCTGTTTTTACCTCTGTATGACAGTCTTTCAGATTTCTGAGGACAGTTATCATGACCATCCCTGTGCCTTCTCTTCTTCAAGCTAAGCAGGCTGTATTCCTGTGGCTGTTAGCCATCAAGTCCCTTCACCATCCTAGTCATCCCTTTTTGAACATGCTTCAGCTTATCAATCTCCTCAAATCTCAGAACCGGTTGTTTTAAGTCTGGCTTAACCATATCTGTTAAGGCAAAACTGTTATTTTTCTTTCCCTAGCTATTATACTTCCATTGATGATTTTTAAACTTGTACTCCTTTCCTTTGGAAATCATCTCATACTCTTAACTCACAGAGTTTCCTAATCACTTTTTTCCTCCTTCCCAACATTTCATCCAATCTATCTGGTCTCCTTTTAAAAAACTTCTTGGATATCTCCCTCTCTTCCACTCCCATAACTCCCACCTATTATTTGGGCCTAACCAACTCTTTCCTGGATTATTACAATGGTCTCCTAACTGGTCTTCCTATCTCTATTCTTTCTCAAATTCCTGCTCATCCTCTGCCCTACTGCCACTTTGTAATGCATCATTTTGATGGCAGTTTAGTATAGTCATTCAGGCCTTAAACTTTGGAGCTAGACTATTGGGTTCAAATCTCAGCTTTACTGCTTATGAGCTCTGTGAGCTTGGGGAATTCACCTAAACTAAAAGAGCATTATTTCATTCATCTTTCAAATATGGCTAATGATGGTATCTATCTCACAAAGTGGAATAAATGAGATACAACATATAAGTTAGACCCAGGTTTTGTGCACAGTAAATGTTCAGTAAGTATGAGCTATTATTATTATCTACTGTTACCACCCTGCTGATCAAAAATTGCCAGGGTTTCCTGCTGCCAGTTTCAAATAAACTGAAATATCTTTAACTGAACATCTAAAGCTATAATGCCAAACTACTACAAACCAGCTTAATTACTTTGAACAAGTTACCTGTGACTCCACCTATAAAATAAAGGGGGAAGACTAAATTATCTCAAATGACCCTTCAAGGGCAGACATTCTATGATTCAACATTTCTAGTCATTTTTCCCCTCCTATCCAATTGTACTAATTAGTTCTCTTAAAAAAAAAAAAAAACTTGTTCTTTTCAGCATCCATGTCTTTGCTCATGCCATTTCCTCCATTGGAAATGTCACTCTCCACTTGTCCTTTAAGATGTTGTTCAAATGGTATCCCCTCCATGAATCTTTCAATCAGAAGAAATCAGTGTCTCCTCTGAAGCTCCTAGAACTATTAGTTTCCTTGGCTCTGTGATACTGATCACATTCTACCTATGGATATATGTCTTATACCCCCCACCACCAGACTATAATACAGATATTACACTTTTTTCAGCTATGTATTCAGCTCACTGTGTCCAGAACTATGCCTCTTACATTGTAGGATATAACAATGCTTATTGAATACATGAATAATGAAGCTTTACTTATATGTGACACAGAATTTTTATCATGTGATAATGTGTGTACATATCTTCAACCAATTCATGTTTCTTTGACATATTTATATATTTATTTAAGTTTATTTATTTTGAGAGAGACATAGAGAGTGAGTGGGGAAGGGGCAGAGAGAGGGAGAGACAGAATCTCAAGCAGACTCTGTGCTGTCAGCACAGAGCTTGATGTGGGCCTCGAACTCACAAACCATGAGATCATGACCTGAGCCAAGATCAAGAGTTGGATACATAACCAAGTGAGCCACCCAGGCACCCTGACATATATTTTTAAAGAATATTCAGGAAGTCATACAAAAAACAAATAATCTCATTTAAAATGGAGAGAGGACCTGAACAGACATTGTTCCAATGAAGACAGACTGAAAGACACATGAAAAGATGCTCAACATCACTCATCATCAGGGAAATGCAAATGAAAACCACATAAGATATTGCCTGACACTTTTCAGAATGGCTAAAATAAAAAAGACAAGAAATAACAAGTATTGGTGAGGATGTGGAGAAAAAAGGGACCCTCATGCCCTGTTGGTGGGAATGGTCACTGCAGAAAACAGTATGGAAGTTCTTGAAAACATTAAGATTAAAAATATGATCCAACAATTCCAATACTGGGTATTTACTCAAGGAAAACAAAAACACTAATTCAAAGAGATATTTGCATCCCTGTGTTTACTGCATCATTATTTACAGCAGCCAAGGTATGGAAGCAAGCCAAATGTCTACCAATAGATGAATGGGTAAAGTAAATATGGTATGTATATACAATGGAATATACTCAGCCATAAAAAAGGATGAGATTTTTGCCATTTGTGACAACTGGGATGGACATTGTCATTGGGGTGGACATTGAGATGGACATTAGGGTATTAAACTAAATGAAATAAGTCAGAAAAATACCATATGATTTCAGTAATATGTGTAATCTAAAAAAAAACAAAACAAAGAAATAACTGAAAAGCAGAAACAGACTCATAAATACAGAGAACAAACTAATGGTTGCCAAAGAGCAGAGGGGATGGGGAGATTGGCAAAATAGGTGAAGGGGAGTGGAAGATATAGGCTTCCAGTATGGAAATAAAGAAGTCCCAGGGATGAAAGGCACAGCATATGGAATATAGTCAATGATATTGTAATTGCATTATATGGTGACAAATGGTAGCTATACTTGTGGTGAGCATAGCACAATATATAGACTTGCTGAATCACTATGTCATACACCTGAAACTAATTAACATTGTGTGTCAACCATCCTTCAATAAAAAAATATTCAGGATATCAGCAAATACCCACCATACCCACTCTGAGCACTAGTTGCACATTCCTTATTCCTTTGTAAACTTCTAATTACAGATGATTAGACAAAAGCATTATTTTTTAATAAAATAATTTGTTCCCTAAAAATGAATGTGTCAGAAAAGTTAAAGTCTAAGAACCATAACTGTCAAGTCTAAAAACAGTTAAATTCTAGGAAACTGAATAAGGAGAAAACTTGACCAAATCAATAATGCTGAAAAAAACAAGGAAGACCCATCCTCTCACCTAAGGGAAATAGGTGCTGGAGCCTGCTCAAGAAGGTGGGCTGAATGCTCCAAGAAGTTCTCCTGTAAGAAAACTCTTCAGCTATGATAACATCTTCAAATATCAAAATAGTTGAGATTGTGTCTCTCTCAAACAAAGGGGAAGTGTGATGAGGGTTAGTGCTCAAAGGTTTACTTACATAAAGATCTATCTTACCTGCCAACTTACCTGACACAAACTCTCAGAAATCCTCACCATTACTCATTTTCCCCTATGATGATACTGAAATCCCTGGTTTCTGATTGGAAACTGGAAAAAGGAAGAGTATGAAAGACATCATGGAAGAAACTACTTAAGTCATTTTGTCTAAGGCATGAGATATTGTAGTGCTGAGAATATTGAGGAAACTTCTGTAAGTTCCTGTGTGCAGAAATAACCTTGGCTCCACTCCCTTATTATGAGGGGAAGTCCTCTCAACTTTATGTGGCATATCTTGGAGATGGAATATTTCAGAATTTAGGAGACATTTCTCCCATACTCAATAGTATCCGTACAAAGCCATGATTTTGATATTTATCAATCACCTCTCAGTCACTGTCTATCCTTTGAAGCACTTTCATATACACTTTTATTTGTTTCAAATAATGGAAATAATGGCCAGTCACTGTTCTGAGCACTTAACATGAATTATATCATTTAATCCTTACAAAACCCTATGGAGTAAGTGCTATTATCATCCCCATTTTACAAATGTGCAGATCAAGACATGGGGAGGTTAATAATTTGCCCAAAGTCAGACAGCTAGTAAATAATGAAGCCAATATTTACACTCAAATGTGCCTAACATGAATCACCACTGTTTAACAAATATACCATACATATCATAGTATATTTACACTTTGTAACCTGCCTTCTCACTCAATAAATATTATAGAATCTTTCAGTGTCAGTAAATATAACTTTACATTGTCATTTCAAATGCATGTTTATTATTTCATTACAAGGCTGTACCAAAATTTATTTAATCTCTTATTGATACAAATTTTGATTGTACCTGGTTTTTCACAATTTAAATATTATTATGCTAAAAACCTTTTATGTACATACATCTTCACGCACATGTATTACTATTTCCTCAGAATTAATTCTCATAGGGCGGCTCGCCGGCCAAGCGGAGCCCCCGAGTCTGGCTGGCAAAAGCGGAGGGGCCGGACAGACTGTGTTCCGACAGCAAGCGCGACTTAGCGTCTGGGAGGTCATAAGTTAACAGCTCTGCTCAGAAAGCGGGAAGGCTGGAGGACAAAGGGAGGGAGAGCTGCTGAGCCCCCGGACGGCAGAGCTCAGCTTGGCGGGGAACAAAGGCGCCAGCGCCATCTCCCCCGCCCATCCCCCAGCCAAAATCCCAAAGGGAACCAGTTCCTGCCGGGGAACTTGCTCGCTCCGCGCAAACACCCAACTCTGTGCTTCTGCGGAGCCAAACCTCCGGCAGCGGATCTGACTCCCTCCCGCTGCCACAGGGCTCCTCCTGGAGTGGATCACCTAAGGAGAAGCGAGCTAAGCCTGCCCCTCCACCCCGCGTGCACCTTGCCTACCCACCCCAGCTAATACGCCAGATCCCCAGCAACACAAGCCTGGCAGTGTGCAAGTAGCCCAGACGGGACACGCCACCCCACAGTGATCCCGCCCCTAGGAGAGGGGAAGAGAAGGCACACACCAGTCTGACTGTGGCCCCAGCAGTGGGCTGGGGACAGACATCGGGTCGGACTGCGGCCCTGCCCACTAACTCCAGTTATACACCACAGCACAGGGGAAGTGCACTGCAGGTCCTCACCACGCAAGGGACTCTCCAAAATGACCAAACGGAAGAATTCCCCTCAGAAGAATCTCCAGGAAATAACAACAGCTAATGAACTGATCAAAAAGGATTTAAATAATATAACAGAAAGTGAATTTAGAATAATAGTCATAAAATTAATCGCTGGGCTTGAAAACAGTATACAGGACAGCAGAGAATCTCTTGCCACAAAGATCGAGGGACTAAGGAACAGTCACGAGGAGTTGAAAAACGCTTTAAACGAAATGCAAAACAAAATGGAATCCACGATGGCTCGGCTTGAAGAGGCAGAGGAGAGAATAGGTGAACTAGAAGATAAAGTTATGGAGAAAGAGGAAGCTGAAAGAAAGAGAGATAAAAAAATCCAGGAGTATGAGGGGAAAATTAGAGAACTAAGTGATACACTAAAAAAAAATAATATACGCATAATTGGTATCCCAGAGGAGGAAGAGAGAGGGAAAGGTGCTGAAGGGGTACTTGAACAAATTATAGCTGAGAACTTCCCTGAACTGGGGAAGGAAAAAGGCATTGAAATCCAAGAGGCACAGAGAACTCCCTTCAGACGTAACTTGAATCGATCTTCTGCACGACATATCATAGTGAAACTGGCAAAATACAAGGATAAAGAGAAAATTCTGAAAGCAGCAAGGGATAAACGTGCCCTCACTTATAAAGGGAGACCTATAAGACTCGTGACTGATCTCTCCTTTGAAACTTGGCAGGCCAGAAAGGCTTGGCACGATATCTACAGTGTGCTAAACAGAAAAAATATGCAGCCGAGAATCCTTCATCCAGCAAGTCTGTCATTTAGAATAGAAGGAGAGATAAAGGTCTTCCCAAACAAACAAAAACTGAAGGAATTTGTCACCACGAAACCAGCCCTACAAGAGATCCTAAGGGGGATTCTGTGAGACAAAGTACCAGAGACATCACTACAAGCATAAAACATACAGACATCACAATGACTCTAAACCCATATCTTTCTATAATAACACTGAATGTAAATGGATTAAATGCGCCAACTAAAAGACATAGGGTATCAGAATGGATAAAAAAACAAGACCCATCTATTTGCTGTCTACAAGAGACTCATTTTAGATCTGAGGACACCTTTAGATTGAGAGTGAGGGGATGGAGAACTATTTATCATGCTCCTGGAAGCCAAAAGAAAGCTGGAGTAGCCATACTTATATCAGACAAACTAGACTTTAAATTAAAGGCTGTAACAAGAGATGAAGAAGGGCATTATATAATAATCACAGGGTCTATCCACCAGGAAGAGCTAACTATTATAAATGTCTATGCGCCAAATACCCGAGCCCCCAGATATATAAAACAATTACTCATAAACATAAGCAACCTTATTGATAAGAATGTGGTCATTGCAGGGGACTTTAACACCCCACTTACAGAAATGGATAGATCATCTAGACACACGGTCAATAAAGAAACAAGGGCCCTGAATGATACATTGGATCAGATGGACTTGACAGATATATTTAGAACTCTGCATCCCAAAGCAACAGAATATACTTTCTTCTCGAGTGCTCATGGAACATTCTCCAAGATAGATCATATACTGGGTCACAAAACAGCCCTTCATAAGTTTACAAGAATTGAAATTATACCATGCATACTTTCAGACCACAATGCTATGAAGCTTGAAATCAACCACAGGAAAAAGTCTGGAAAACCTCCAAAAGCATGGAGGTTAAAGAACACCCTACTAACGAATGAGTGGGTCAACCAGGCAATTAGAGAAGAAATTAAAATATACATGGAAACAAACGAAAATGAAAATACAACAATCCAAACGCTTTGGGATGCAGCGAAGGCAGTCCTGAGAGGAAAATACATTGCAATCCAGGCCTATCTCAAGAAACAAGAAAAATCCCAAATACAAAATCTAACAGCACACCTAAAGGAAATAGAAGCAGAACAGCAAAGGCAGCCTAAACCCAGCAGAAGAAGAGAAATAATAAAGATCAGAGCAGAAATAAACAATATAGAATCTAAAAAAACTGTAGAGCAGATCAACGAAACCAAGAGTTGGTTTTTTGAAAAAATAAACAAAATTGACAAACCTCTAGCCAGGCTTCTCAAAAAGAAAAGGGAGATGACCCAAATAGATAAAATCATGAATGAAAATGGAATTATTACAACCAATCCCTCAGAGATACAAACAATTATCAGGGAATACTATGAAAAATTATATGCCAGCAAATTGGACAACCTGGAAGAAATGGACAAATTTCTAAACACCCACACTCTTCCAAAACTCAATCAGGAGGAAATAGAAAGCTTGAACAGACCCATAACCAGCGAAGAAATTGAATCGGTTATCAAAAATCTCCCAACAAATAAGAGTCCAGGACCAGATGGCTTCCCAGGGGAGTTCTACCAGACATTTAAAGCAGAGATAATACCTATCCTTCTCAAGCTATTCCAAGAAATAGAAAGGGAAGGAAAACTTCCAGACTCATTCTATGAAGCCAGTATTACTTTGATTCCTAAACCAGACAGAGACCCAGTAAAAAAAGAGAACTACAGGCCAATATCCCTGATGAATATGGATGCAAAAATTCTTAATAAGATACTAGCAAATCGAATTCAACAGCATATAAAAAGAATTATTCACCATGATCAAGTGGGATTCATTCCTGGGATGCAGGGCTGGTTCAACATTCGCAAATCGATCAACGTGATACATCACATTAACAAAAAAAAAAGAGAAGAACCATATGATCCTGTCAATCGATGCAGAAAAGGCCTTTGACAAAATCCAGCACCCTTTCTTAATAAAAACCCTTGAGAAAGTCGGGATAGAAGGAACATACTTAAAGATCATAAAGGCCATTTATGAAAAGCCCACAGCTAACATCATCCTCAACGGGGAAAAACTGAGAGCTTTTTCCCTGAGATCAGGAACACGACAGGGATGCCCACTCTCACCGCTGTTGTTTAATATAGTGCTGGAAGTTCTAGCATCAGCAATCAGACAACAAAAGGAAATCAAAGGCATCCAAATTGGCAAAGATGAAGTCAAGCTTTCGCTTTTTGCAGATGACATGATATTATACATGGAAAATCCGATAGACTCCACCAAAAGTCTGCTAGAACTGATACATGAATTCAGCAAAGTTGCAGGATACAAAATCAATGTGCAGAAATCAGTTGCATTCTTATACACTAACAATGAAGCAACAGAAAGACAAATGAAGAAACTGATCCCATTCACAATTGCACCAAGAAGCATAAAATACCTAGGAATAAATCTAACCAAAGATGTAAAAGATCTGTATGCTGAAAACTATAGAAAGCTTATGCAGGTAATTGAAGAAGATATAAAGAAATGGAAAGACATTCCCTGCTCATGGATTGGAAGAATAAATATTGTCAAAATGTCAATACTACCCAAAGCTATCTACACATTCAATGCAATCCCAATCAAAATTGCACCAGCATTCTTCTCGAAACTAGAACAAGCAATCCTAAAATTCATATGGAACCACAAAAGGCCCCGAATAGCCAAAGTAATCTTGAAGAAGAAGACCAAAGCAGGAGGCATCACAATCCCAGACTTTAGCCTCTACTACAAAGCTGTCATCATCAAGTCAGCATGGTATTGGCATAAAAACAGACACATAGACCAATGGAATAGAATAGAAACCCCAGAACTAGACCCACAAACGTATGGCCAACTCATCTTTGACAAAGCAGGAAAGAACATCCAATGGAAAAAAGACAGTCTCTTTAACAAATGGTGCTGGGAGAACTGGACAGCAACATGCAGAAGGTTGAAACTAGACCACTTTCTCACACCATTCACAAAAATAAACTCAAAATGGATAAAGGACCTGAATGTGAGACAGGAAACCATCAAAACCTTAGAGGAGAAAGCAGGAAAAGACCTCTCTGACCTCAGCCGTAGCAATCTCTTACTCGGCACATCCCCAAAGGCAAGGGAATTAAAAGCAAAAGTGAATTCCTGGGACCTTATGAAGATAAAAAGCTTCTGCACAGCAAAGGAAACAACCAACAAAACTAAAAGGCAACCCACGGAATGGGAAAAGATATTTGCAAATGACACATCGGACAAAGGGCTAGTATCCAAAATCTATAAAGAGCTCATCAAACTCCACACCCGAAAAACAAATAACCCAGTGAAGAAATGGGCAGAAAACATGAATAGACACTTCTCTAAAGAAGACATCCGGATGGCCAACAGGCACATGAAAAGATGTTCAACGTCGCTCCTTATCAGGGAAATACAAATCAAAACCACACTCAGATATCACCTCACGCCAGTCAGAGTGGCCAAAATGAACAAATCAGGAGACTATAGATGCTGGAGAGGATGTGGAGAAACAGGAACCCTCTTGCACTGTTGGTGGGAATGCAAATTGGTGCAGCCGCTCTGGAAATCAGTGTGGAGGTTCCTCAGAAAATTAAAAATAGACCTACCCTATGACCCAGCAATAGCACTGCTAGGAATTTATCCAAGGGATACAGGAGTACTGATGCATAGGGGCACCTGTACCCCAATGTTTATAGCGGCACTCTCAACAATAGCCAAATTATGGAAAGAGCCTAAATGTCCATCAACTGATGAATGGATAAAGAAATTGTGGTTTATATACACAATGGAATACTACGTGGCAATGAGAAAAAATGAAATATGGTCTTCTGTAGCAACATGGATGGAACTGGAGAGTGTGATGCTAAGTGAAATAAGCCATACAGAGAAAGACAGATACCATATGGTTTCACTCTTATGTGGATCCTGAGAAACATAACAGAAACCCATGGGGGAGGGGAAGGAAAAAAAAAAAAAAGAGGTTAGAGTGGGAGAGAGCCAAAGCATAAGAGACTGTTAAAATCTGAGAACAAATTGAGGGTTGATGGGGGAGGGGGTCGAAGGGAGGGGAGGGTGGGTGATGGGTATTGAGGAGGGCACCTTTTGGGATGAGCACTGGGTGTTGTATGGAAACCAATTTGACAGTAAATTTCATATATTAAAAAATAAAAAATAAAAAAATAAAAAAATAAAAAAATAAAAAGAATTAATTCTCATAAATTTTGTGCCACTTTCAGGATGTGACAGGGATGACCTACAAACTATCCCAAGGAAAGCCCCAAAGGAAAGAGCCAAGCCAATGGCTTTATAGAATTAAGCAAAAATTCAGAAATGAAGATGTATTTCATCAGAGTAGAGAGAAAAAAACAATCAAAATAGCAAATATCAAAGAATAAGAAGAATTTATATAGCAAATCAAGGAGACAAGTGAAGAAGATAAAGCTAAAGACAAACTAAAGACAGGACCTATGAACATTTGAGAATTGGTAAGTTAAGAGAGAAGAATATTGTCTGGTGGTGGCCTTAATGGACAAAATGAACAGATTGACAGTGCAAAATGAGAAATTTGGATCATGGAGTTCTTTTCACAATTATTTCAGGAGCAAAGAGAAGGGAGAGGCCATGGTCTTATGTTGAGGTGCCAATCAGAGGAGAAAAAGACAGCTGATAGAAGAGCCAACATGATGGCTCCAGAAGTGAGCAGCAGGATCCAGTTGTTGAAAAAGAGTAATGCTCTCAGCCCTGACAGCCTCACTGCTGAGTTCAACACAACATTGGAGGATAGAAGTTTCAGCAAAGCTTTGAAGCTACTGTTTTCGGTGGTACCTAGGAGGAAGGGGAAATGGCCATCAAGGAATCTAGCTGCATAAGGTACTGAAACTGGCAGAATTCATACTTCTCAAAGCCCAGGAACAGCAATAAAGGGATAGGCAATATTTGACTGACAATTATTAGAAGTTCTCTGAAATTCATTAAATTTCAAAGGCTGTGAAATGTGTCTGGATCAAAAAAAACCTTGGGGCGCCTGGGTGGCTCAGTCGGTTAAGCGTCCAACTTCGGCTCAGGTCATGATCTCGCGATTCGTGAGTTCAAGCCCCGCGTCGGGCTCTGTGCTGACAGCTCAGAGCCTGGAGCCTGTTTCAGATTCTGTGTCTCCCTCTCTCTCTCTGACCCTCCCCCGTTCATGTTCTGTCTCTCTCTGTCTCAAAAATAAATAAACGTTAAAAAAAAAAAAAACCTTTGGTATATGCTTTTCTTCTCAAACTCTTGCAGAGAAATGAAATGCCAGATGTATTGATGAAATCGAAGAATATAACACATAGCAATGGGTAGGTAAGGGAAGAAGCTGAAATAATAGTGAAGCAAGGAAAGTTTACCTTTATAAGTGGTCTGCCACACCTCTCTTATGGAAACTTATGTCAGGTTTGAAAGAAGCAAAAGTCTAGGGGCACCTGTGTGGCTCAGTCAGTTAAGCATTCTACTTCAGCTCAGGTCATGATCTCATGGTTCGTGGGTTTGAGCCCCGTGTCAAGCTCTGTGCTGACAGCTCTGAGCCTGAGCCTGCTTCAGATTCTGTCTCCCTCTTTCTCTGACCCTCCCCTGCTCACACTCTGTCTCTCTCTTTCAAAAATTAAAAAAATTTTTTTAAAAAGAAAGCAAAAGTCTAAAGATGAAAGGGGGATGGTTTATATATAACCAGTTAAATATTTTTCAGAAGAAAACATTCTGGTAAGATACACAGAAGGCCAGAGAAGCTAAAATCAGACAAAGTGAAAAGTTATAAATATTTAAGCCAAAGGCAAATATGCTAGTAGCAAAATTCTGTAAGTGGTGAAAATTCTTGGCATCCACTTTGTAGGAAAATAACACAGGAATAACTTGGGAAATCAAAATAAAGATCAGAGGAAAATAAAATAAATGTGGAGAATTTGTAAGTTATTATCATATAGGCTAAGACTGAGCAAGCAGTTTGGGTGATATAAAGCCATGCTAATGTGAACCACTGAGGTAGGTGTCTGGGACAATAAATCCAACATTCAGAAAGCTCACATTCTAGCACCTGGAAGAAGACAAGGTGAGCTTGATCAAAGTGTGGTTTTTAGAAGAATTAATACAGTGCAGAACAAAACACTTGAATTTAGGCATCAGACAAATCTCAGTTTGCATCTTAGCTCTAAAATTTACTGGTTATATAGCGTTAGACAAGTTATCTCTCTAAGGTTTGGTTTTTTCATTGTAAAATGAGGATAATAATGGTATCAACCACAGAGGGCTATTGTAAGAAATTGATGAGATAATATATATAAAGTTCTTAGAAGGGTTCCTGGCATATAAGAAGTGCTCAATAAATATAGGGATATCAGGGAAAATGTTCAACAAAATTTTAATAGTAATATTTCTTGGTGATAAGATTTGTAGAGTTCTTCCTTCTTTATCTCTTGAATGGACTTTTTTTTAATTCCAGTAGTTAACATGCAGTGTTATATTAGTTTCAGGTGTACAAAAGAGTGATTCAACAATTCCAGACATCCTCCAGTGCTTCATGACAAGTGCACTCCTTAATCCCCATTGCCTATTTTACCCATCCCCCACCTAACCTTCCCTCTGGTAACCATCAGTTTGTTATCAACAGCTAAGAGTCTGTTTCTTGGTTTCTCTCTCTCTCTGTCTCTCTCTTTCTCTTTTCCCTCTTGCTTGTTTTTGTTTTGTTTCTTAAACTCCATATATGAGTGAAATCATATGGTATTTTTCTTTCTCTGACTGACTCATTTTGTTTACCATAATACTAACTCCATCCATGTCATTGCAAATGGCAAGATTTCATTCTTTTTTTATGGCTAATAAGATTCCATTGTGTATATGTAACACATATTCTTTACCCATTCATCTATTAATGGACATTTTTGTCTCCTTCCATAATTTGGCTATTGTAAATAATGCTGCTATAAATATAGGAGTCCATGTATCCATTTGAATTAGTGTTTTTGTATTTTGGGGTAGATGCTAGATCGGGAGGTAGTTCTATTTTTAACTCTTTGAGGAATGTCCATAGCATTTTCCACAGTGGCTACACCAGTTTGCATTCCCACCAACAGTGCAAGAAAGTTCCTTTTTTTCCACATCCCACCAGCACTTGTTGTTTCTTGTATTGTTGATTTCAGCCATTCTGACAGGTGTGAGGTGATACCTCATTGTAGTTTTGATCTGCATTTCCCTGATGATGAGTGATGTTGGGTATCTTTTCATTTGAATGGACTTTTACAATAACATCTTATTTTGAAACAGTTTAAGACTCAGAATAAATTGCAAAAATTATTATAGAGTTCCTGTGTACCTTTCACCCAGTCTCTACCGATGTTAATATCTTACATAACCATAGTACAATGTCAAAACCAGGATATTAGCATTGCTACAATACTATTAACTAAGGTACAAACTTTATTTGAAGTTCACCAGTTTTTATAAGCACTCTTTTGACATACAGTTCTATAAAATTTTATCACATGTGTAGATTTGAGTAACCATCACTACGATCAGAACACAGAACTGTTGGTTGTGAATTTTAAAATGACAGTGTGGCATGTTTTCTTTCTTAAAATATATAGCATTATAATTATAAATTATAATCTTTTTCTTATCCTTTAAAAAATCCCTACCAAAACTTACACAATGAAGGAAAAACAAAAATTTATAGCTATAAGTACCTACATTAAGAAAAAAGAAAGATCTTAAATAAACAGCCAAACATTACATTTCAAGGAACTAGAAAAAGAAAAAACTAAGCCCAAAATTAGCAGAAGGAAAAAAATAATAAAGATTAAAGCAGAAATAAATGAAATAGAGAATAGAAAAGCAATAGAAAAGATTAACAAAACTAAGAGTTGATTTATTGAAAACATAAAGAAAATTAACAAATCTTTAGCTAGACTACCCAAGAAAAAAGAGAGAGAAATTGAATAGATAAAACCAGAAATGAAACACATTACAACTGATACTACAGAAGCACAAAGAGACTACTATGAATAATTACAAACCAACAAATTGGACAACCTAAGAGAAACAGATAAATTCTTAGAAATATGCAACCTAACAAGACTTAATCATAAAGAAACAGAAATTCTGAACATATCAGTTATGATTAAGAAAATTGAAACAGTAATCTAAAATCTCCCAGCAAAGAAAAGCTCAGAACCAGATGGTCTTATGGGTGAATTCTAACAAACATCTAAAGAAGAATTGACATCAATCATTTTCAAACTCTTTCAAAAAACTGAAGAGGAGGTAACACTCTCAAACACATTGTAGGAGACCAGCAGTTCCCTGATACCAAAGCCAGATAAGGACAGTATGAGAAAAAAAAAAAAAAAAAAACCTGCCAGCCAACATCCTTGATGAACATACATGCAAAAATTCTCAACAAAATACTAGCAAACCGAATTCAACAGCACATTAAATGGATCATTTGCCATGATCCAGTGGGATTTATCCTTAGGATACAAGGATGATTCAACATATACAAATCAATAAATATGATACATTACATTAAAAGAATGAAAGATACAAATTATATTATTCTCTTAGTAGATACAGAAAAGGCATATGACAAAATTCAGTATCCTTTCATGATAAAAAAAGTGGGTACTGAAGGAACATACCTCAATACTATGAAGCTATAAATGACAAACCCACAGCTAACATACTCAGTGGTGAAAGCATGAAGGTTTTCCTCTAAGATCAGGAACAAAACAAGGGTATCCACTTTCACCATTTCTATTCACCATACCATTGGAAATCCTAGCCAGAGTGATTAGGCAAGAAACAAAAATAAAAGGCATTCAAACTGAAAGGAAAAAGTAAAACTGTCTCTATTTGCAAATGAAACAGTATTATATATAGAAAACCCTAAAGACTATACCAAAATACTTAACACTAATAAATGAATTCCATAAAGTTGCAGGATATAAAATCAACATACAGAAATCAGTTGTGTTTTTATACACTAATAACAAAGTATCAAAAAAGATAAAACAATCCAGGGGCACCTGGCTAGTGTAGTCAGAGGAGCATGTAACTCTTGATCTCAGGGTTGTGGGTTCAAGTCCCACACTGGGCATAGAGATTACCAAGAATAAAATCTTAAAAAAAAAGAAAACAATTCAATTTACAATAACATCAAAAACAATAAAGTACTTTTAGAGCCTAAATGTCCATCAACTGATGCATGGATAAAGAAATTGTGGTTTATATACACAATGGAGTACTACATGGCAATGAGAAAGAACGAAATATGGCCCTTTGTAGCAACGTGGATGGAACTGGAGAGTGTGATGCTAAGTGAAATAAGCCATACAGAGAAAGACAGATACCATATGTTTTCACTCTTATGTGGATCCTGAGAAACGTAACAGAAACCCATGGAGGAGGGGAAGGAAAAAAAAAAGAGGTTAGAGTGGGAGAGAGCCAAAGCATAAGAGACTGTTAAAAACTGAGAACAA
The DNA here is from genome assembly GCF_023721935.1 of Panthera uncia. Taxonomy (NCBI): domain Eukaryota; kingdom Metazoa; phylum Chordata; class Mammalia; order Carnivora; family Felidae; genus Panthera; species Panthera uncia. Next base: position 102,250,613 of record NC_064817.1, read on the forward strand.
ACTGAGGGTTGATGGGGGGTGGGAGGGAGGGGAGGGTGGGTGATGGGTATTGAGGAGGGCACCTTTTGGGATGAGCACTGGGTGTTGTATGGAAACCAATTTGACAATAAATTTCATATATTGAAAAAAAAAAGGAAAGAATGAGACACTGATTTCCAAAGTCATATTTTATATGAATAAAAAAAAACCAATAAAGTACTTAGAAATAAATGGAACCAAGGAAGGAAAAGATCTCACTGAAAACTACAAGACTTTGATGAAAGAAATTGAAGAAGACAAAAATTAATGGGAATATATCCTGTGTTCATGGATCAGAAGAACGAATATTGTTTAAATGTCCATACTACCCAAAGCCATCTATAGATTCAATGCAATCCCTACCCAAATCATAATGGTGGGGTGCCTGGGTGGCTCAGCCGGTTCAGCATCTGACTCTTGATTTCAGCTCAGGTCATGATCTCATGATCATGGAATCAAGCCCTTCCTCAGGCTCCATACTAAGCTGAGTGTGGAGCCTGCTTGAGATTCTCTCTCTTTCCCTCTTTCTTTGTCCCTGCCCTGTGTGCACATTCTCTCTCTCTCTGAAAATAAACTCTTAAAAATCACAGTGGCATTTTTCACAGAAATAAAAAACACAGTCTCAAAATTTATGGAACCATAAGTGGCCAAAGCAATCCTGAGAAAGAAAAACAAAGCTGGAGGCATCATACTTCCTGATGTCAAACTATATTACAAAGCTACACTAATCAACAGTGTGGTACTGGTATAAAAACAAACACATAAACCAATGGAACAAAGTTAAGAGCTCAGAAATAAACCCATATTTATATGGCCAACTAATATTTGATGAGGGAGACAAAATACTCAATGGGGAAAAGATAGTATCTTCAACAAATGGTGTTAAGAAAACTGGGTATTCACCTGCACAAGAATTAAATTGGATCTCTATCTTACAACACTCACAAAAATTAACTTGAAATTGATTAAGGACTTAAACATAAGACCTGAAACCATAAAGCTCCTAGAAGAAAACAGGGGGAAATCTCCCTGGCACAGGTCTTAGAAAATATTTTTTTGGATATGACACCAAAATGACAAGCAATAAAATAAAAAATGAACAAGTGGGACTACATCAAATTCAAAAGCTTCTGCACAGCAAAAGAGAGAGTCAAGATAATAAAAAAGGCAACCTATGGAATGGAACAAAATATCTGCAAACCATATATGTGATAAGAGATTAATTTCCAAAATATATAAGGAACTCCTATAACTCAATAGCAAAAACGCAAAACAAAACACAATAAAACCCAAAAACAAATAATTCAAATTTAAAAACGATCAAAGGACCTAGGTAGACATTTTTTCAGAGAAAATATGCAAATAATCAACAGGTATATGAAAAGATGCTCAACATCACTGATTCATCAAGAAAATGCAAATCAAAACTATAAGATATCATCTCATACATGTTAGAGTGGCTGTTATCAAAAAGGAAAGAGATAAGTGCTAACAAGGACATGGAAAAAAAGGAACATTTATGCACTGTTGGTCAGAATGTAAGTTGGTACAGCCATAATGGAAAACACTATGGAGGCTCCTCAAAAAATTAAAAATAGAACTACCCTACGATCCAGCAATTCCACTTCTTTTTTTAAAATTTTTTTAAGTTTATTTATTTTGAGAGAAAGAGAGAGAGAGTGAGTGGGTGAGCAGGGGAGGGGCAGAGAGAAAGGGAGAGAAAGAATCCCAAGCAGGCTCCACGCTGTCAGCACAGAGCCTGATGGTGGGGCTCGAACTCACAAATTGTGAAATCCATGACCTCAGCCAAAACCAAGAGTCGGATGCTTTAACTGACTGAGTTACCCAGATGCTCACAATTTCACTTCTGAGTACATAACTGAAGGAAATAAAATCACTACCTTGAAGACATATCTGCACCTCCATGTCTATTGTAGAATTATTTACAATAGCCAAAAGACAGAAATAAACTAAGTGTCCACCAATGAGTGAATGGATTAAGAATATGTGACATATATAAACAATGGAGTATTATTATCCATAAAAAGAGAAATGCTGCCATTTGTAATAACATTGGTAGACCTTGAAGGCCTTATGGTAAGGAAAATAAGTCAGACAGAGAAAGACATATACTGTATGATCTCAGTTACATGTGGAATCTTAAAAAAAAAAAAAAACAACTCATAGCAACAGGTGATTGCCAGGGGCTGGGGAGCAGGTGATGGATGGTAGTGGTCAAAAAATACAAACTCCCGGGGTGCCTGGGTGGCTCAGTGGGTTATGCGACCGACTTCAGCTCAGGTCATGATCTCAATGTTGGTGGGTTCGAGCCCCTCGTCGGGCTCTGTGCTGACAGCTCAGAGCCTGGAGGCTGCTTCTGGTTCTGTATCTTTCTCTCTCTCTCTCTGCCCCTCCCCCACTTGCACTCTGTCTCTCTCTGTCTCTTGAAAATAAAATGAATGTTAAAAGCTTTACCTATACCAGGGCACAGTACTGAAACTTCAGAAAAGTCCCAGGATGACATTTGTACAGCAAGCTAAGGGAGTAAACAGTCCATATGGGAAAAAGAGAGCAAAGAACCTTAAAGAAAAGCAAATTTTAGGAAAAGAAATTTTATGGTAGATGAGTTAATATGATGAAATATTTGAGAGAAGAGAAAAGGAAAGGTGGGGGGAATATTTGATAGAACAACTTGGAAAAAATTTAAGAATACTATTTACCTTATTATAATAATATAAACACTGATACCAATTTAATGAAAATAAATGGTGACATGACTATATTGAAAAGATGAAGAAAATGAGGAAAAATAGATGAGAAAGCTAAATCCTTATCTACCACTACAAAAAAAACAATAGATATTAAATTTTTAAAAGTCAATAAATAGTAGAGTGAGGATGTTGTCTAGAAACATGGAAGTAAATAATAGAAGAAACACCTAAAAATATTGAAAGTGGTTGCCTCCAAAGAGTCAGATCCAGGAATACATAAGAAAGGGGTAAGGAATTGCAGATTTATGTCATAAATCCCTTAACTTCTTAAATTATGCAAATGAATTACTTTGATTTTAAAAAATAACACAACTTCTGCTTCTTGGAAGATGGAGTACATACATTTTTTTCTTTATTCTCCCCACTAAGCACATCTAAAAACCCTAGAAATTATATATAAAACAAGCATAGGAAGACTATTGAAGGTGGAGAAAAGAAGACATACCAGCTAGGGATCTCAGTTGTAAGTTCCTCCAGTTTTCTTTTTGCTTAATATATCTCAGAGACAAAGAATCTAGCTAGCAACCCAGAAACACCAGTGGGTACAGACAAAAAGAAAGCACAAATTAAAGTCTGCTTTCACTAGTCCAAGGACCAGGAAACTTCTAGACAATTAGCACTATACTCTAGTCGAACACCATAGAAAGCAACTGTAGCCCCGCCTTTATTCATTGTAGCAAAGGCTGAATGGGAAACTTATGCTTCCACTCTTGCATGCATCCACTCTTGCAAATTCATAAGGTGCTGCCCAAAACCTCCACTGGGTGGCACCAGAAAAGGCCATATAAGGAGTTGGAATTTCTTCACTCCTGGGCAATAATGAGGCCCCATTAGTAGAAATCACCTGAGGGAGGGGCTAAGATGGCAGAACAGCATGGAAGTTTTTTTTTTTTTTATGTCTCTCTTCCCTAAAATGCAGCCAGATCAACATTAAACCATCTTGCACACCTAGAAAACTGATTTGAGGATTAACACACCAATCTGTACAACCTGAACCACAGATCTTGGCAAGTACATGGTGCGGAGAGGTGAACTGGGGGAGAGAGGAAGACGCAGAGGGCAGGGAGCTATTTTTGCTTGCAGAGAGAGGATGTAGACCAGGGTACAGTACAGGGAAAGCACCCCCACCACCACCACCAAAAGCAGCTGGAGAGAAAGTGGAAAAGTGGAAACAGCCACAGGGACTGAAAACAAGGGGCAGAAAGGAGAAAAGACAGGATTTAAATTCCATTAAGACTCTATAAACAGGGGGAATGCAGACTCTGAAACTCTGCAGCTCGATACCTGGTGGTGCTCTGGAGGGAAGGGCAAATCCCCAGAGGCAGAGAGCAAAGTCCAAGGGGTCCTCGGGCCACATGGGGAGTTGTGGTTCCCCTGCTGGGAGGACACTTGGTAGAGGCTGTGCAGACTCCCCACAGGCAAAGGACCCAGTGGGCCCTGAGAACAATCACATTCACTGGTGCTAGAACATGGATATTAAGGGTAAAGCCTAGTGTCAGATGTGTGTTGTGATTTTCCAGAATCCCTGAAATGCTGCTGCTACAAGATCGAGTGAACTTTTTCTGGGGCAGGCTGGCACCCAGCCACAGTCTCTAGGCATCAACAGCAGCGCAGTCTCTCAAACGTTCCTGGGGGTGGGCCAGTACCTGGCTATTGCTCAGCGAGACCGTCCCCCAGAGGGTCTGAGCAGATCAAAGCCACAGTCCCTCAGAAGGGAGGGGTCAGGAGGAGCCAAGATGGCGAAACAGCATGGAAGGTTTTCTTATGTCTCACGTCCATGAAATACAGACAGATCAACACTAAACCATCCTGTACACCTAGAAAACTGATTTGAGGATTAACACAACAATCTGCACAACCTGAACCACAGAATTCAGCAGGTTCATGGTGCAGAGAGATGAACTGGGGGAGAGAGAGAAGCCTCAGGGGCAGGGAGCTGTTTTTGTGTGCAGAGAGAGGACAGAGATGTGGGGGGGGGGGGGGGAGGTGGAGAGAGGAGAATACAGGAAAAGCACCCCCCACCAAAAGTAGTTGGAGAGGAAGTGGAAAAGTGGAAACAGCTGCGGGGACCAAACTAAAAAGGGAGAAAGGAGAAAGGGGAGGGTTTAAATTCCGTTAAGATTCTATAAACAGGGGAGGTGCAGAGTCTGAAATTCTGCAGCTTGATACCTGGCAGTGCTCTGGTGAGAAGGACGAATTCCCAGGAGCAGAGTGAAGCCCAGGGGGCCTCAGGCCACACAAGGAGAGGGGATTCCCCTGCTGGGAGGACATTTGGTAGAGGCTGTGTGCCCCCAACAAAGGCAAAGGCCCCAGTGGACCCTAGAAAACAACAACATTCACTGGTTCTGGAATAAGGTCATTAAGGGTGAAGCCTAGTGCCAGGTGTGTGTTGTGATTTTCCATAATGCCTGAAACAATGCTGCTACACGATCACATGAACTTTTTCTGGAGCAGGATGGCATCCAACCACAGTCTCTAGGCATTGCAGCAGCACGGTCCCAGAGGCATTCCTGGGTGCAGCCCGCACCTGGCCATTGCTTGGTGAGAACCTCCTGCAGAGGCAAAGCCTCTGCAGTTGCAGAGTGGGGCAATTGCAGAATGGGGCAAAGCCACAGTTGCTCAGAATTAAGGGGTTGGGAAAAGCAGCCACATCTGAGATAAAACTCAGGAGGCAGGTGCCACTTGGCAACTTGATGACTTGGTCATGGACAGTGTAAAAGGGGAGTGGATGAAAGCCAGAGACAAAGGATAAAGGTGTGACTGCTGAATGGAGAGAACAGAGTTCAGATACTAGAGACTGGGTAGTTGGGTGATGCCATTTTAACCTCTCCCACACATGCGCATACTCACCTACAAGGGCCATAACAATCCACTCCAGTAAGCTAAGCAGCACCATCTAGAGAAGAACAGAACCATTACACTAAGCCCCGCCAAACCTTGCTCTTAACAAACACCAAAAATCTCTATGCCTGCTTAGTTTATGGACTATAAAGTGATTCATAGGTTGACTTCTAGGGGAAAACAGTGTACTTTCAATCATATCTCACTCTGTTCATGCTGGTCCATCTATTCAATTTTCTTTTTTTTTCTTTTTTGTTTCTTTTTGTTATCTTGAATACAGAAAGAGAAAAATTTTTTTCAATTTTTATTAAAATACTTTAATTATTTTCTACTATATTTATAACTTTTTTGTAAATTTTCAAATACTACTTACTTCCATAATTTCATTTTATTCTATTTCATTGTATTCATTTTTTCAAATTTTCAAATGTTTTCCTTTTTTTGTTTTTGTTTTGTTTTGTTTTTCCTCCTTTTCTCTAATCTATCAAGCCCCTTTCAACACCCAGACCAAAACACACCTAGGATCTAGCATCATTTATTTGATTTGTGTGTGTGTGTGTGTGTATTTGTGTGTTGTCTTTAATTTTTTAATTTTAATTTTTAACTCATTGATTCCTTTTCTTCCTTCAAATTAAAAAACAGAAGGAATTCACCCCAAAAGAAAGAGCAGAAAGAAACGACAACCAGGGATTTAACCAACACAGATACAAGCAAGATGTCTGAACCAGAATTTAGAATCACGTTAATAAGAATACTAGCTGGGGTCAAAAATTGATTAGAATCCCTTTCTGTGGCGAAAAAAGAAGTAAAAGCTAGTTAGGATGAAATAAAAGTGCTATAACTGAGCTGCAATCTCGAATGGATGCCATGGTGGCAAGGATGGATGAGGCAGAGCAGAGAATCAACAATATAGAGGGCAAACTTATGGGGAATAATGAAGCAGAAAAAAGAAGGAGACTACGGTAAAAGAGCATGAAATAAAAATTAAAGAACTCAGTGACTCATTAAAAAGGAACACCATCAGAATCATAGGGGTCCCAGAAGATGAAAAGAGAGAAAAAGTATTATGTGACCAAATCATAGCAGAAAACTTTCCTAACATGGAGAAAGACACAGACATCAAAATCCAGAAAGCACAGGGGACTCCCATTCGATTCAACAAAAACCAACCATCAACAAGGCATATCTTAGTCAAATTCACAAAATACTCAGGCAAGGAGAGAATCATGAAAGCAGAAAGGGAAAATCAGTCCTTAACCTACAAGGGAAGACAGATCAGGTTTGCAGCAGACCTATCCACAGAAACTTGTCAGGCCAGAAAGGAGTGGCAGGATATATTCAATGTGCTGAATTGGAAAAATATACAACCAAGAATTCTTTATCCAGCAAGACTCATTCAAATACAAGGGGAGATAAAAAGTTTCCCAGACAAACAAAAATGAAAGGAGTTTATGAAAACTAAACAGCCCTCCAAGAAATTTTAAGGGGGACTTTCTGAGGGGAGAAAAAGTGAAAAAAAAAAAAGAAAACCGAAAAAGACCAAAGGCAACAAAGACTAGAAAGGACCAGAGAACACCAGCAGACACTCCAACTCTACAAGCAACATTATGGCAATAAATTCATGTCTTTCAGTACTCACTCTAAATGTCAATGGTCTAAATGCTCCAATCAAAACACACAGGGTAACCGAATGGATAAGAAAACAAGATCCATCTACATGCTGTTTACAAGAAACTCACTTTAGACCTAAAGACACCTTCAGATTGAAAATAAGGGGATAGAGAACCATCAATCATGCTAATGGTCAACAAAAGAAAGACAGAGTAGCCATATTATGTCAGATAATCTAGATTTTAAAATAAGGACTATAACAACAGATGAAAGGCATTATATCATAATTAAGGGGTCTATCCACCAAGAAGACCTAACAGTTGTAAACACTTATCCTCCAAATGTGATAGCACCCAAATATATAAATCATTTAATCACAAACATAAAGAAACTTGTTGATAATAATACCAAAACAGTAGGGGGCTTCAACACCCCACTTACAGCAATGGACAGATCGTGTAATCAGAAAATCAACAAGGAAACAATGTCTTTGAGTGACACACTGAACCAGATGGATTTAACAGAAATATTCAGAACATTTCATCCTAAAGCAGCAGAACTCACATTCTTCTCGAGTGCACAGGGAACATTCTCCAGAATGGATTACATACTCGGACACAAATCAGCCCTCAACAACCACAAAATGATTGATATCATACCGTGCATATTTTCAGACCACAATGCTATGAAACTTGAAATCAATCACAAGAAAAAATTTGGAAAGATTACAAATACTTGGAGACTAAAGAACATCCTACTAAGGAATGAATGGGCTAACCAAGAAGTTAAAGAGGAAATTAAAAAGTACATGGAAGCCAATGAAAACAATAACACCATGAACCAAAACCTCTAGAATGCAACAAAGGCAGTCATAAGAAGAAAGTATACAGCAATCCAGTCCTTCCTAAAGAAGGAAGAAAGGTCTCAGACACACAACCTAACCTTACACCTCAAAGAGCTGGAAAAAGAACAGCAAATAAAACCCAAAAACAGCAGAAGGCAGAAAATAATAAAGATTAGAGCAGAAATGACTGTGATCGAAAACAACAACAACAACAACAAAAACCAAAACAGTAAAACACATCAATGAAACCAGAAGCTGGTTCTTTGAAAGAATTAACAAAGTTGATAAACCACTAGGTTTGGATCAAAAAGAAAAAGGAATGGACCCAAATAAATAAAATCAAGAATGAAAGAGGAGAGATCACAGCCAACACTGCAGAAATAAAAACAATAATAAGAGAATATTATGAGCAATTATACACCAATAAAATGGGCAATCTGGAAGAAATGGACAAATTCTTAGAAACATATACACTATCAAAACTGAAACAGGAAGAAATAGAAAATTTGAACAGACCCATAACCAGTAAAGAAATCAAATTAATAATCAAAAATCTCCCAAAAAACAAGAGTCCAGGGCCCGAAGGCTTTCCAAGGCAATTCTACCAAACATTTAAAGAAGAGTTAACACCTATTCTCTTGAAGCTGTTCCAAATAATAGAAATGGAAGGAAAACTCCCAAACTCGTTCCATGAAGCCAGTATTACCTTGATTCCAAAAGTAGACAAAGACCCCACTAAAAAGGAGAACTATAGACCAATTTCCCTGATGAACATGGATGCAAAAATCCTCAATAAAATACCAGCCAACTGGATCCAACTATACATTAAAAAAGTTATTTACCACGACCAAGTGGGATTTATACCTGGAATGCAGGGCTGGTTGAATATTCACAAAACAACAAATGTGATACATAACATCAATAAAAGAAAGGACAAGAACCATATGATCCTCTCAATAGATGCAGAGAAAGCATTTGACAAAATACAGCATCCCTTCTTCATAAAAAAACCCAAGAAGGTAAGGATAGAAGGATCATACCTCAAGATCATAAAAGCCATATATGAAAACCCAATGCTAATATCATTCTAAAGTCAGGAACAAGACAGAGATGTCCACTCTCGCCACTGTTATTCAACATAGTATTGGAACTCTTAGTCTCAGCAATCAGACAATGCAAAGGAAAAAAAGGCATCCAAATTGGCCAGGAGGAAGTCAAACTTTCACTCTTCGCAGATGGCAAGATTCCACAAAAAACTGCTAGATCACAGGATATAAAATCGACGCACAGAAATTGGCTGCATTCCTATACACCAATAATGGAGCAATGGAAAGAGAAATCAAGGAATCAATTCAATTTATGATTGCACCAACAACCATATAATACCTAGGAATAAACATAACCAAAGAGGTGAAAAATCTATACACTGAAAACTATAGAAAGCTTATGAAAGATATTGAAGAAGACACAAAAAAGGGGAAAATATTCCATGCTCCTGGATAGGAAGAACAAATATTGTTAAAATGTCAATACTACCCAAAGCAATCTACATATTCAATTCAATACCTATCAAAATAATACCAGTATTCTTCACAGAGCTAGAACAAACAATCCTAAAATTTGTATGGAACCAGAAAAGACCCCAAATAGCAAAAGCAACCTTGAAAAAGAAAAACAAAGCAGGAGGCATCACAATCCCAGACTTCAATACATATTACAAAGCTTTAATCATCAAGACAGTATGGTACTGGCATGAAAACAGACACTCAGATCAATGGAACAGAATAGAGAACCCAGAAATGGACCCACAAACGTATGGCCAACTAATCTTTGACAAAGCAGGAAAGAACATCCAATGGAATAAAGACAGTCTCTCCAGCAAGTGGTGCTGGGAAAACTGGACAGCTACATGCAAAAAATTGAACCCGGACCACTTTCTTACACCATACACAGAAATAAACTCAAAATGGATGAAAGACCTAAATGTAAGACAGGAAGTCATCAAAATCTTCGAGGAGAAAGCAGGCAAAAACCTCTTTGATCTTGGCCACAGCAACTTCTTACTCAACACGTCTCCAGAGGCAAGGGAAACAAAAGCAAAAATGAACTATTGGGACCTCATCAAAACAAAAAGCTTCTGCACAGCAAAGGAAACAATCAGCAAAACTAAAAGGCAACCGACAGAATGGGAGAAGATATTTGCAAATGACATATCAGAAAAAGGGTTAGTCTCCAAAATCTATAAAGAACTTATCAAACTCAACACCCAAAAAACAAATAATCCAGTGAAGAAATGGGCAAAAGACATGAATAGACACTTCTCCAAAGAAGACACCCAGATGGCAAATAGACACATGAAAAATTGTTCAACATCACTCATCATTGGAAATACAAATCAAAACCACAATGAGATAACACCTCACACCTGTCAGAATGGTAACATTAACAACTCAGGCAACAACAGATGTTGGCAAGGATGTGGAAAAAAAGGATCTCTTTTGCATGGCTAGGGGGAATGCAAACTGGTGCAGCCACTCTAGAAAACAGTATGGAGGTTTCTCAAAACATTAAAAATAGAACTACCCTATGACTCATCAATTCCAATACTAGGTATTTATCCAAGGAATATAGGTGTGCTGTTTCAAGGGTGCAAACGCACCCCAATGTATATAGCAGCACTATCAACAATAGCCAAAGTATGGAAACAGCCCAAATGTCCATCAATGGATGAATGGATAAAGAAGACGTGGTATATATATACAATGGAGTATTACTCAGCAATCAAAAAGAATGAAATCTTGCCATTTGCAACTATGTGTATGGAACTGGAGGGTATTATCCTAAGGGAAGTTAGTCAGTTAGAGAAAGACAAATATCATATGACTTCACTCAGATGTGGAATTTAAGATAAAAACAGATGAACATAAGGGAAGGGAAGCAAAAATAATATAAAAACAGGGAGGGGGACAAAACATAAAAGACTCTTAAATATAGAGAACAAACAGAGGGTTGCTGGAGGGGTTGTGGGAAGGGGGATGGCCTAAATGGGTAAGGGGCATTAAGTAATCTACTCCTGATATCATCGTTGTACCATATGTTAACTAACTTGGATGTAATTTAAACAAAAAAATAAATTAATAAATTAATAATTAAAAAAAAAGAAATCACCTGAGAAGCTTGGTCTTCCACACACCCTCAACAGTAACAAGGTGACCTCTGCACTGGGGTGATGTTAGAGAAAGCTAACTGCCCAACATAAATGAAACCCCTATAACTTTTAGTATGAGTGAAAGTCAGATGTGGAGCATTAACAAGGCACTTCCTTCCTTCCCAGCCAGGGAGTCATCAGTGGAGGTCTAGTGAAGAGATGGAAATCCTACCCTTGCCAGGAGTAATGAAGATTTCCCCAACCTTGGGTGTTAATTGAGGTTGAATAGGGAATATAGACTTCTACCCCTACCTGGAAATAATGAGGTGACACCCCTCTTACCTGCCAAATCAGTATCAAAAAAGGTCAGCTGGGGCGCCTGGGTGGCGCAGTCGGTTAAGCGTCTGACTTCAGCCAGGTCACGATCTCGCGGTCCGTGAGTTCGAGCCCCGCGTCGGGCTCTGGGCTGATGGCCCGGAGCCTGGAGCCTGTTTCCGATTCTGTGTCTCCCTCTCTCTCTGCCCCTCCCCCGTTCATGCTCTGTCTCTCTCTGTCCCAAAAATAAATAAAAAATGTTGAAAAAAAAAAATTAAAAAAGGTCAGCTGAAACAGGTTGAAATAAGATCCAGAGCCTCATAATATTACAGCCAAAATGTTCAAACTTCAACTGAAAATTACTTGTACAAGGAACCATGAAGATCTCAAACTGAATGAAAAAAGACAAAATAAACGGTTACCCCAAGATGACACAGATGTTAGAATATCGGTCCAAGATTAACCATCATCATAATCATACTTCAGTGGGCAATAATGAACACAATTGAAGCAAATGATAAAACAGAGAAACTCAGGAACAAATAGAAAGTCTCAACAAAGGAACAGAGGACATAAAGAACAAAATGCAAATTTTAGAACTAAAAAATAAAATCACCAAAATATAAAGCTCAATTGATGGTCCCAACATCAGAATATAGGGAATGGAGGAAAGAATTGGTAACCTAGAAGACAGAGCAATAGAAATTACCCCATCTGAAAAATAGAAAATATAGTGAAAAATAATACACAAAGCTGCATTGACTTATGGGACTATAACAAAAAATCTGTATTTCTCATTGGAGTCCTAGAAGAAGAGTGAGAGGGTGGGTCTGAAAAAAATGTTCAAAGAAATAATAGCTGAAAACTTCCCACATGGTTCCCTACAGGTTCAAGAAGCTAAGTGAATCCAAAAATGGTAAATGCAAAAAAATCCACACCAATACATCATAGTCAAACTTCTTAGACTAAAGTCAAAGAAATAATATTGAAATCAGTGAAAGAGTAATGATTACTTATCTATAGAGGGAAAACAATGTGAATAGCAGACTTCTCATCAGAAACCATGAATGCCAAAATAAAGTAGCACAACACCTTTCAAGTGCTGAAACAAAAACTATCACCTTAGAATTCCATATCCAGAAAAAATATCAAGAATGAAGGGGAAATCAAGACATTCCCAGATGCAGAAAAACTAATAGAATTAATCATGAGCAGACTTACCTATAAGAATGGCTAAATGAAGTTCTCTAAACAGAAAGAAAATAGTAAAAGAAAGAAACTTGGAACATCATGAAAAGAACACAGTAACCAAAAGTATGGGTATATACAATAGGTTTTCCTTCTCTTGAGTTTTCTAAAGTATGTTTTATGGTTAATGCAAAAATTATAATATTGTCTGATGTGGTTCTAAACATATGTAGAGAAAATATTTAAAACAATCACATTATAAATAGGGAGGGTAAAAGGACGTAAAGGGAGCTAAAGTTTCTATACTTCATTCAAACTGGTAAAATGATACATGTAATAAGTTACATACATGTATATAAAATGTAATACCAAAAGTAATCACTAAAAATTCTATACAGAAAGAATCTAAGGGTGCCTGGGTGGCACAGTCGGTTAAGCATCAGTCTCTTAATTTCAGCTCAGGTCATGATCTCGCAGTTGGTGGGATTGGGCCCCATGTCAGGCTCTGCACTGAAAGTGTGGATCCTGCTTGGGATTCTCTCTCTCCCTCTCTTTCTCTCTCTCTGTCCCTTTCCCACTCACATGCACACACATGTTCTCTCTCTCTCAAAATAAATAAACTTTAAAAAACACTATAGATAAATCAAAATGGAATTCTAAATAATGTTCAAGTAACCCACAGGAAAATAAAATAAGTAAAGCCTATAAATCAAAAACAGAAAACAAAAAATAAAATGGCAGACTTCAACCCTGATATAATGATAATTTACAATGGTCTAAATATACCAGTTAAAAGACAGAGATTAGCAGTGTGAATTTAAAAACATGACCCGACTTTATGTTGTCTACAAGAAACTCACTTAAAATATAATGATATTGACAGGTTGAAAGTAAAAATAGAGAAAATGACATATCAAGCAAAGGAGACTAGGAATAGCCATATTAGTATCACTAGGAATAGCCATATTAATATCACATAAAGTAAACTTCAAAGAAAATTACCAGAGACAGAGATGGGCATTACATAATGATAAAAGGAAAAGTCCACCAGGAATCCTAAATGTGTATGCACCAAACAACAGGGCTGAAAGATCTATAAAGCAAAAACAGATAGAACTGTTCTTAGAATTGGAAAAACAGAACACTTTCTCTATTTAGAAAAATAGACAAATCCACAATTATACTAGGGGAAAATATACAAGTATATGGAATTGAGCAACACAGTCAACCAACAGGATAAATAGAGCACTACACTCAATAACAGTCAACTACACATTCTTTTCAAGTACCCATGAAACATATACCAAGATACATCATATTGCGGGCCATAAAACAAATTTCAACCAATTTAAAAGAATTTAAATCATACCAAGTGTGTTCTCCAACCATAATGGAATCAGACATGAAATCAATAACAGTAAAATAACAGTAAAATCTTCAAACTCTTGGAAACTAAACGCACTCCTAATTAATCCATGAGTTAAAGAGGAAATGTTGGAGGATATCAAAAAGTGCTTCAGAATGAATGAATGAAAATGAAAACACAACATATTAAAATTTGTTAAGACAGCTAAAGCAGTGCTGAGAGGGAAATTTATAGCACTAAATGTATATATTAGAAAACAGTAATAGTCTCAAATCAATACTCTAAGCTCTCAGCTCAAGAACTTAGAAAACAAAAAGAAAAATAAACCCAAAGCAATCAGTAGGAAAGAAATGATAAAGAGCAGTCAATAAAAGTGAAAATAGAAAAATAATAGAGAAAATCTATGAAATAAACAGATGGTTCTTTACTTTTTTCAAGTTTTTATTTCAATTCCAGTTAGTTGACATAAAGTATAATATTAGTTTCAGGTGTACAAAATAGTGATTCAAACCTTCCATTTAACACCTGGTGCTCATCACAATAAGTGCACTTCTTAATCCCCATCACCTATTTAACCCACACCCTCACCCACCTCCCCTCTGATAACCATTAGTTTGTTTTCTATAGCTAAGAGTCTGTTTCTTAGTGTCTCTCTCTCTCTCTCTCTCTCTCTCTCTCTCTCTCTGCTTTGCTCATTTGTTTTGTTTCCTAAATTCCACATATGAGTGAAATCATATGGTATTTGTCTTTCTCTGAATGACTTATTTCGCTTAGCATAATACTCTCTAGCTCGATCTATGTAGTTGCAAATGGCAAGATTTCATTTTCTTATGGCTGAGTAGTATTCCATTGTATGTATGTACCACATCTTCTTTATCCATCATCAGTCGATGGACTCTTGGGCTGATTCCATAATTTGGCTATTGTAGATAATGTTGCTATAAACATTGGGATGCATGTAACTCTTTGAATTAGTATTTTTGTATTCTTTGAGTAAATACCCAATAGTGCTATTGCTGGGCTGTAGGGTAGTTATATTTTTAAATTTTTGAGGAACATCCACACTGTTTTCCAGAGTGGCTGCACCAGTTTGCATTCCCACCAACAGTGTAGGAGGGTTCTCCTTTCTCTACATCCTCACCAACAACTGTTTCTTTTTTGTTGATTTTATCCCTTCTGACAAGTGTGAGGTGATAGCTCATTGTAGTTTCGACTTGCATTTCCCTGATGATGAGTGATGTTGAGCATCCTTTCATGTGTCTGTTGACCATTTGGATGTCTGGTTTGGAGAAATGTCTGTTCATGTCTTCTTCCCATTTTTTAATTGGATCATTCATTTTTGGGGGGTGTTGTGTTTTATAAGTTCTTTATATATTTTGGATATTAAGCCTTTATCAGGTATGTCATTTGCAAATATCTTCTCCCATTCTGTAGATTGCCTTTTAGTTTTGTAGAAACTACAAAACCCATGGAAAGTACAGGTCATGACAGCTGCGTTCCTGATGGTTCTGAGTGACATTATCTCACAGCAGCTGGTAGAGAGGTGAGGTCTGCAGGAACACCAGACTGGCTGGACCCTAACTATGGTCTCTCTGGGCTGTGGTTTTGTGGGCTCTGTAGTAGACGGCTGGTACAGGGGTTTTGACCAGCTTATCCCCAGCACCACCAAGGTAGATGCACTAAAGACGATGCTATTAAATCAGTGGAGCTTTGCCCTGTGCTTTCTAGGCTGTTTCTTCCCACTGGTAGGAGCATTCAATGGACTGTCAGTCCAGGACAGATGGGCCAAGCTACAGCAGGACAATCCTGGTGCCCTTATCACCAACTATAATCTCTAGCCTGCTGTGCAGTTAGCCAACTTCCACCTGGTTCACCTTCATTACAGCTTGGCCCTTGTCCAGTGTGTTGCTGTTATCTGGAATGCCTATCTATCCTGAAGACACACCAGCTCTAGGCCTGCCTTACTCCATTGTCTCTACCTTGTGGTGATCCAGCTTGACGTGGATGGTCAGACAACCTCCTCAAAGTGAGCATATCAGTTTTCATGGGGTTCAGTTGCCAGTCAGAACTTAATGGGTTTAGAACCTGACTCCTTTTGAAATCATTAAAACCTTTATAATTGTCTTATACTCAAAACAAAGAGATGATTCTTTAAAAAGATCAATAAAACATTCTAGATCCATCCATGTTGTTGCAAATGTCAAGATTTCATTCTTTTTGATCACTGAGTAATTAGGGCTCAATGTGCTCCTTCAAATCAGCATTTTTGCATCCTTTAACTACCCAGTAGTGCAATTGTTAGGTCATAGGTAGCTCTATTTTTAATTTTTTGACGAACCTCCATACTGTTCTCCAGAATGGCTGCACCAAGTAGTGCAATTGCTGGGTCAAAGAGTAGTTCTATTTTTAATTTTTTGAGGAACCTCCATACTATTCTCCAGAGCAGCTGCACCAGTTTGCATTCCCACCAACAGTGCAAAATTGTTCCCCTTTCTCTACATCCTCATTAACAACTTGTTTCCTGAGGATGGAACTAGAATGTATTATGCTAATAGATACATTCAGCTAATAGATAAGTCAGTCAGAGAAAGACAAATATGATTTCACTCATATGTGGAATTTAAGAAACAAAACAGATGAACGAAGGGAAAGGGGAAAAATCAGATAAAATAGAGAGGGAGGCAAACCATAAGAGACTCAAATACAGAGAACAACCTGAGGGTTGCTGGAGGGGAGGTGGGTGGGGGGGATGGACTAAATGAGTGATGGGCATTAAGGAGGGCACTTGCTGGGATGACCACTGGGTGTTATATGTAACTGATAAATCACTTATTTATTTATTTATTTATTTATTTTTTAATATATGAAATTTATTGTCAAATTGGTTTCCATACAACACCCAGTGCTCATCCCAAAAGGTGCCCTCCTCAATACCCATCACCCACCCTCCCCTCCCTCCCACCCCCCATCAACCCTCAGTTTGTTCTCAGTTTTTAACAGTCTCTTATGCTTTGGCTCTCTCCCACTCTAACCTCTTTTTTTTTTTTTCCTTCCCCTCCCCCATGGGCTTCTGTTACGTTTCTCAGGATCCACATAAGAGATAAATCACTAATTTATATTCCTGAAACCATTATTACACTATATGTTAAGTAACATGGATTGAATTAAAATTTAAAAATTTAAACAATTAAAGAACCAAGAGAACATATACATATTTATAAGTGTGTTTGTTCACTGTAGTGCCACTTAAAAAAATAAAACATTACCAAAAAAATCCGTGAAATGTTGAACAACTGAAGACTGGTTGAATAAATTGTAGTATATTTATGTGATATAATGTTGGCAGTTATAAATTGTACTTTAGAGAATATCTACTATCATGAGATCAAATGTGAAGCTTCATTTTTACACAACGTGAAATTAAATATGCTGCATAATAATGCCCAGCACACACGAGAGACTGTTTACAGTGGATTTCTATGTGTGATACAACTATATGGGATTGTTATTTACCTCTGTATTTTCTTTTATATTATGTTTCTGTTGTCCAAATTTCTTTTTGTTGTTGTTTTTTTAAATGTTTATTTTTGAAAGAGAGAGAGAGAGAGAGAGGGAGAGCACAAGTGTTGGAGGGGCAGAGAGAGGGAAGCACAGAATCTGAAGCAGGCTCCAGGCTCTGAGCTGTCAGTGCAGAGCCCGACGTGGGGCTCGAACCCATGAACTGTGAGATCATGACCTGAGCGGAAGTTGGAAGCTTAACCAACTGAGCCACCACGTGCCCCTTCAAAATGTCTTTAATTAGTTTTTTGGTAAGCAAATTATATATTACTATAATAAATGAATAGCTGTTATATTGGCATATAAAAAACTGAAAACACTATGGGAACAAGTAGATATAGGTTGTGTTTATTAGTAGAAAATTGCAATATTGCAAAGATGTAACTTCTCTTTAACCTATTTATTAAGAAATTAATCTACAAACCTGAAATAAATAAATAGACCAATAAAGTTGACAAACCTCTAGAAAGACTGACAAAGAAATAAAAAGAAAACACAAATCACCAATATAAGAATGAAACAGGGGATATCACCACAACCCTGTAGACAACAAAATGGTAAGAGAATGGTATGAAAAACTCTATACACACAATTCAACAACTTAGGTGATATGGACTGATTCTTCAAAAAATCCAAACTACCACAACCTCACCCAATATAAAATAGATAATTTGAGTACCACTATAATAAAATTAAATTTAGTAGAATTATACCAAACATTTAAAGAATAAATGCCAATTCCACACAGTATCTTTCAGATAATAGAAGAGGAAGAAACACTTCATAATGCATTTGATAAAACTAGTATTACCCTGATACCAAAACCAGATATATAGTGCAAAAAAAACTGTACATACCAATATTTCTCATGACTACATAAGTAAAAGTCTAACAAAATAATAGAAAAAACTTCAGCTACACATAAAATTAATTATATACCAAGATCAAGTACAATTTATATGAAGAATGCAAGACTGATATAATATTAGAAAAATTAATCAATGCAATCCCTCATATTATAATAGGCTAAAGAAGAAAAATCACATGATCATATCAATTGATGTAGAAAAAAACCATTTGAAAAAATTCCACACCATCATGATAAAATTCTCAGAAAATAGGAATAGAGAGGAACTTTCTCAACTTGATATAGAGCATCTACATAAAGCCTACAGCTAACATACTTCAATTGTGAAAGCCTGAATGGTCCCCCACTAAGATCAAGAACAAGGCATGGATGTCAATTCTCACTCCCTCTTATTCAACATAGTGTTAGAAGGTCTAGTCAGTACAATAAAGCAAGAAAAGAAAAGGCATACAGATGGAAATGAAGGAAGAAAAGTGTCCCTATTTGAAAATGACATGATTGTCCACATAGAATACCCTAATAAATCTACCCAAAGAACCCTCCAAAACTGAGTTTTTGTGAGTTCAGCAAGGTTGCAAGATATAAGATAATAACATGAGAATCAATTGTATTTGTATATAAACAGCAATGAACACACGGACACTGAAATTAAAAATACTATACCACTTAAAATTGCTTTTAAAATAAATACCTAAGGGTAAATATAACAAAATACATACAGAACTTACATGCTAGAAACTACATAATGTTGATGAAAGAAGTCAAATACGATCTAAATAAATGGAGACATATGACATGTTCATGGGGTGGAAAATTCAACATACTAAACATCTAAATTCTCCCCAAGTTAATATATAGATTTAATGCAATTCTTATAAACTCCCAGCAATATATTTTCACAGATATACACAAGATTATTCTAAAATGTATATGGAAAAGCAAGGGAACTAGGATAGCTAAAACAATTTCACAAAAGAATAAAGTGGGAGGAATCAGCTTACCCAAATTCGAGATTTATTATATAGCCACAGCAATCAAGACTATGTAATATTGACACAGAGACACTTAAATCAATGGAATAAAATAGAGAACCCATAAAAAGACCCATACAAATATGTCCAACTGATTTTTGACAAAGGTATAAAAGCAATTTAATAAAGGATAGATAAGCTTTTAAACAAATAGTGCTCAAGCAACTGGACATGCATAGTCAAAACATGAACATGCATCTAAATTTCATACCTTAGGGGGGATCCTAGGAAGATGGCGGCGTAGGAGGATGCTGGGCTCACCGCGCGTCCTGCTGATCACTTAGATTCCACCTACACCTGCCTAAATAACCAAGAAAACCGCCAGAAGACTAGCAGAACGGAGTCTCCGGAGCCAAGCGCAGACGAGAGGCCCACGGAAGAGGGTAGGAAGGGTGGCGAGACGGTGTGCACTCCACGGACTGGCGGGAGGGAGCTGGGGCGGAGGGGCGGCCTGCCGGCCAAGCAGAGCCCCCGAGTCTGGCTGGCAAAAGCGGAGGGGCCGGACAGAGTGTGTTCCAACAGCAAGAGGGACTTGACATCTGGAAGGTTATAAGCTAACAGCTCTGCTCGGAGAACGGGAGGGCTGGAGGACAACGGGAGGGACAGTTGTTGAGCCCCGGACAACAGAGCTCAGCTTGGTGGGGAACAAAGGTGCTCACCAGCACCATCTCCCTCGCCCATCCCCCAGCCAAAATCCCAAAGGGAACCAGTTCCTGCCAGGGAACTTGCTTGCACCGCGCAAACACCCAACGCTGTGCTTCTGTGGATCCATCCCTTCGGTGGGTCTGACTCCCTCCCGGTGCCACAGGGACCCCCCACCAAGCAGATATCCAAAGGAAAAGAGAGCTGAGCCTGCCCTTCCCACCCCTGTGCACCTTGCCAATCCACCCCAGCTAATACACCAGATCCCCAGCACCACAAACCTGGCAGTGTGCAAGTAGCCCAGACAGGCCACGCCACCCCACAGTGAATCCCGCCCCTAGGAGAGGGGAAGAGAAGGCACACACCAGTCTGACTGTGGCCCCAGCGGTGGGCTGGGGCCAGACATCAGGTCTGACTGCGGTCCCGCCCACCAACACAAGTTATTCAAGACAGCACAGGGGAAGTGCCCCGAAGTCCCACACCACTCCAGGGACTATCCAAAATGACGAAACGGAAGAATTCCCCTCAGAAAAACGTCCAGGAAATAACAACAGCTAACGAACTGATCAAGAATGATTTAAAGAATATAAGAGAAAGTGAATTTAGAGTAATAGTCATAAAATTAATCCCTGGGCTTGAAAACAGTATAAAGGACAGCAGAGAATCTCTTGCTACAGAGATCAGGGGACTAAGGAACAGCCAGGAAGAGCTAAAAAAATGCTATCAATCAACTGCAAAATAAAATGGAGACAACTACGGCTCGGATTGAAGAGGCAGAGGAGAGGATAGGTGAACTAGAAGATAAAATCATGGAAAAAGAAGAAGCTGAGAAAAAGAGAGATAAAAAAATCCAGGAGTATAGGGGGAAAATTAGAGAACTAAATGATGCACTAAAGAGAAATAATATACGCATAATTGGTATTGCAGAGGAGGAAGAGAGAGGGAAATGTGCAGAAGGTGTACTTGAAGAAATAATAGCTGAGAACTTCCCGGATCTGGGGAAGGAAAAAGGCATTGAAATCAAAGAGGCACAGAGAACTCCCTTCAGACGTAACTTGAATTGATCTTCTGCATGACATATCATAGTGAAACTGGCAAAATACAAGGATAAAGAGAAAATTATGAAAGCAGCTAGAGATAAACGTGCTCTAACATATAGAGGGAGACCTATAAGACTCGTGACTGATCTCTCTACTGAAACTTGGCAGGCCAGAAAGGAATGGCAGGAGATCTTCAATGTGATGAACAGAAAACAATATGCAGCCGAGAATCCTTTATCCAGCAAGTCTGTCATTTAGAATAGAAGGAGAGATAAAGGTCTTCCCAAACAAACAAAAACTGAAGGAATTCATCACCACTAAACCAGCCCTACAAGAGATCCTAAGGGGGATCCTGTGAGACAATGTACCAGAGACATTGCTACAAGCATGAAACCTATGGACATCACAATGACTCTAAACCCATATCTTTCTAGAACACTGAATGTAAAGGGACTAAATGCGCCAACCAAAAGACATAGGGTATCAGAATGGATAAAAAACAAGACCCATCTATTTTGTCTACAACAGACTCATTTTAGACCTGAGGACACCTTCAGATTGAGAGTGAGGGGATGGAGAACTATTTTTCATGCCACTGGAAGTCAAAAGAAAGCTGGAGTAGCCATACTTCTATCAGACAAACTAGACTTTAAATTAAAGGCTGTAACAAGAGATGAAGAAGAGCATTATATAATAATTGCAGGGTCTATCCATCAGGAAGAGCTAACAATTATAAATGTCTATGCGCCGAATACGGGAGCCCCCCAAATATATAAAACAATTACTCACACACATAAGCAACCTTATTGATAAGAATGTGGTAATTGCAGGGGACTTTAACACTCCACTTACAGAAATGGATAGAGCATCTAGACACACGGTCAATAAAGAAACAAGGGCCCTGAATGATACATTGGATCAGATGGACTTGACAGATATATTTAGAACTCTGCATCCCAAAGCAACAGAATATACTTTCTTCTCGAGTGCACATGCAACATTCTCCAAGATAGATCACATACTGTGTCACAAAACAGCCCTTCATAAGTGTACAAGAATTGAGATCATACCATGCATACTTTCAGACCACAATGCTACGAAGCTTGAAATCAAAAACACAGGAAAAAGTCTGGAAAACCTCCAAAAGCATGGAGGTTAAAGAACACCCTACTAAAGAATGAATGGGTCAACCAGACAATTAGAGAAGAAATTAAGAAATATATGGAAACAAATGAAAATGAAAATACAACAATCCAAACACATTGGGATGCAGCGAAGGCAGTCCTGAGAGGAAAATACATTGTAATCCAGGCTTATCTCAAGAACAAGAAAAATCGCAAATACAAAATCTAACAGCACACCTAAAGGAAATAGAAGCAGAACAGCAAAGACACCCCACACCCAGCAGAAGATGAGAAATAATAAAGATCAGAGCAGAAATAAACAATATAGAATCTGAAAAAAAAAAACTGTAGAGCAGATCAACAAAACCAAGAGTTGTTTTTTTGAAAAAATAAACAAAATTGATAAACCTCTAGCCAGGGTTCTCAAAAAGAAAAGGGAGATGACCCAAATAGATAAAATCATGAATGAAAATGGAATTATTACAACCAATCCCTCAGAGATACAAACAATTATCAGGGAATACTATGAAAAATTATATGCCAACAAACTGGACAACCTGGAAGAAATGGACAAATTCCTAAACACCCACACTCTTCCAAAACTCAATCAGGAGGAAATAGAAAGCTTGAACAGACCCATAACCAGCGAAGAAATTGAATCAGTCATCAAAAATCTCCCAACAAATAAGAGTCCAGAACCAGATGGCTTCCCAGGGGAGTTCTACCAGACGTTTAAAGCAGAGATAATACCTATCCTTCTCAAGCTATTCCAAGAAATAGAAAGGGAACGAAAACTTCCAGACTCATTCTATGAAGCCAGCATTACTTTGATTCCTAAACCAGACAGAGGCCCAGTAAAAAAAGAGAACTACAGGCCAATATCCCTGATGAATATGGATGCAAAAATTCTCAATAAGATACTAGCAAATCGAATTCAACAGCATATAAAAAGAATTATTCACCATGATCAAGTGGGATTCATTCCTGGGATGCAGGGCTGGTTCAACATTCGCAAATCAATCAATGTGATACATCACATTAATTACAGAAAAGATAAGAACCATATGATCCTGTCAATCGATGCAGGAAAGGCCTTTGACAAAATTCAGCAACATTTCTTAATAAAAACCCTCGAGAAAGTCGAGATAAAAGGAACATATTTAACATCATAAAAGCCATTTATGAAAAGCCCACAGCTAACATCATCCTCAATGGGGAAAAACTGAGAGCTTTTTCCCTGAGATCAGGAAAACGACAGGGATGCCCACTCTCACCGCTGTTGTTTAACATAGTATTGGAAGTTCTAGCATCAGCAATCAGACAACAAAAGGAAATCAAAGGTATCAAAATTGGCAAAGATGAAGTCAAGCTTTCACTTTTTGCAGATGACATGATATTATACATGGAAAATCTGATAGACTCCACAAAAAGTCTGCTAGAACTGATACATGAATTTAGCAAAGTTGCAGGATACAAAATCAATGTACAGAAATCAGTTGCATTCTTATACACTAATAATGAAGCAGCAGAAAGACAAATAAAGAAACTGATCCCATTCACAATTGCACCAAGAAGCATAAAATACCTAGGAATAAATCTAACCAAAGATGTCAAAGATCTGTATGCTGAAAACTATAGAAAGCTTACAAAGGAAATTGAAGAAGATATAAAGAAATGGACAAACATTCTGTGCTTATGGATTGGAAGAATAAATATTGTCAAAATGTCAATACTACCCAAAGCTATCTACACATTCAATGCAATCCCAATCAAAATTGCACCAGCATTCTTCTCGAAACTAGAACAAGCAATCCTAAAATTCATATGGAACCACAAAAGGCCCCGAATAGCCAAAGTAATCTTGAAGAAGAAGACCAAAGCAGGAGGCATCACAATCCCAGACTTTAGCCTCTACTGCAAAGCTGTAATCATCAAGAGAGCATGGTATTGGCACAAAAACAGACACATAAACCAATGGAATAGAAGAATAGAGACCCCAGAACTAGACCCACAAACGTATGGCCAACTCATCTTTGACAAAGCAGGAAAGAATAACCAATGGAAAAAAGACAGTCTCTTTAACAAATGGTTGCTGGGAGAACTGGACAGCAACATGCAGAAGGTTGAAACTAGACCACTTTCTCACACCATTCACAAATATAAACTCAAAATGGATAAAGAACCTGAATGTGAGACAGGAAACCATCAAAACCCTAGAGGAGAAAGCAGGAAAAAAACTCTGACCTCAGCCGTAGCAATTTCTTACTTGACACATCCCCAAAAGCAAGGGAATTAAAAGCAAAAATGAACTACTGGGACCTTATGAAGATAAAAACTTCTGCACAGCAAAGGAAACAGCCAACAAAACTAAAAGGCAACCAACGGAATGGGAAAAGATATTTGCAAATGACATATCGGACAAAGGGCTAGTATTCAAAATCTATAAAGAGCTCACCAAACTCCACACCCGAAAAACAAATAATCCAGTGAAGAAATGGGCAGAAAACATGAATAGACACTTCTCTAAAGAAAACATCCAGATGGCCAACAGGCACATGAAAAGATGCTCAACGTCACTCCTCATCAGGGAAATACAAATCAAAACCACACTCAGATATCACCTCACGCCAGTCAGAGTGGCCAAAATGAACAAATCAGGAGATTATAGATGCTGGAGAGGATGTGGAGAAACGGGAACCCTCTTGCACTGTTGGTAGGAATGCAAATTGGTGCAGCCACTCTGGGAAACAGTGTGGAAGTTCCTCAGAAAATTAAAAATAGACCTACCCTATGACCCAGCAATAGCACTGCTAGGAATTTACCCAAGGGATACAGGAGTACTGATGCATAGGGGCACTTGTACCCCAATGTTTATAGCAGCACTCTCAACAATAGCCAAATTATGGAAAGAGCCTAAATGTCCATCAACTGATGAATGGATAAAGAAATTGTGGTTTATATACACAATGGAGTACTACGTGGCAATGAGAAAGAATGAAATATGGCCCTTTGTAGCAACATGGATGGAACTGGAGAATGTGATGCTAAGTGAAATAAGCCATACAGAGAGAGACAGATACCATATGTTTTCACTCTTATGTGGATCCTGAGAAACTTAACAGAAACCCATGGGGGAGGGGAAGGAAAAAAAAAGAGGTTAGAGTGGAAGAGAGAGAAAGCATAAGAGACTCTTAAAAACTGAGAACAAACTGAGGGTTGATGGGGGGTGGGAGGGAGGGGAGGGTGGGTGATGGGTATTGAGGAGGGCACCTTTTGGGATGAGCACTGGGTGTTGTATGGAAACCAATTTGACAATAAACTTCATATATTGAAAAAAATAAAAAATAAAAAATAAATTTCATACCTTATAGAAAAATTAACTCAAAACTGGTCAAGCATTTAAATTTAAAATATAAAGCTATCGAACTTTTAGAAAAAAAAAACATAGGAGAAACGTTTGAGGTGTAGGGCTAAGCAAAGAGTTCTTAGACTTGACAACAAAAGCACAATTCATAAGGAAAAATTGATAAATTGGACTTTATCAAAATTAAAAATATTTGCTTTGAAAAAGACCCTGTTAAGAGCATGAAAAGACTAACTACAGGGGCGCCTGGGTGGCGCAGTCGGTTAAGCGTCCGACTTCAGCCAGGTCACGATCTCGCGGTCCGTGAGTTCGAGCCCCGCGTCAGGCTCTGGGCTGATGGCTCGGAGCCTGGAGCCTGTTTCCGATTCTGTGTCTCCCTCTCTCTCTGCCCCTCCCCCGTTCATGCTCTGTCTCTCTCTGTCCCAAAAATAAATTAAAAAAAAAAAAAACGTTGAAAAAAGAAAAAAAAAAAAAGACTAACTACAGAGTAGGAGAAAATATTTGCAAAATTCAAATCTGACAAAGGACTTTTAGCTGGAACATATTAAGAGCACTTAAAACTCAAAATTTAAAAAATCCTATTAGAAAATAGGGAAAAACATGAACAGCTATTTAACTGAAGAGGATGTACAGATGGCAAATAAGCACCTGAAAAGTTGTTCATCATTAACCAGTAGAGAACTGCAAATTGAAACAATGAGATATTAGTATAAACTTGTCAAAATAACTAATATAAAAAAAATGTGACTCCAAATGATGGTGAGGATGCACACTGGATTGCTCCTATGTTGCTCGTGGGAATATAAAATGGTATATACACTGTGGAAAACAGTATGGCCCTTTCTTTAAGTGAAACATGCAATTATCATACAACCCAGAAATTGTACTACTGGGCATTTGTCCCACAGAAATGAAGACTTATGTTAACACAAAAACCTGTACAGAAGCATTTACAGCAGCTTTATTCATAATAAGCAAAAACTGGAAATAACCTAGATGTTCTTTAATGGATGAATGACTAAATTGTGATACATCCATACCATGAAATACTACACAGTAATAAAAAGGCTTAACCTATCAATACATGCAACAACCTGGATAAATCTCCATGGAATTATTCTTTGTGAAAAGAAAAAAAAATAGTCTCAAAAGGCTACATACTATATTACTCTATTTATTTAAGAATCTTGAAATGACAAAATTTTAGAATGAGGAACAGATTAGTGGTTACCACGGGTTAAGGAGGGGGTGAGGGTGGAAGGGTAGTGGGGGTAGCTACAAAAAGACAAAACAGGGGTGCTTGGGTGGCTCAGTTGGTTAGGCGTCCAACTTTGGCTCAGGTCATGATGTCATGGTTCGTGAGTTCAAGCCCCGGATCAGGCTCTGTGCTGACAGCTTGGAGCCTGGAACCTGCTTCGGATTCCGGGTCTCCCTCTCTCTCTGCCCCTCCCCCGCGCACATTCTGTGTCTATCTCAGAAATGAATCAACGTTTAAAATTTTTTTAAAAGAAAAACAAAACAATGGATCCTGTGGTGATGGAAATATTCTGTATCTTGAGTCTATCAATGTCAAAATCCTGTTTTTGATAGTGTACTATAGTTCTGCAAGATGTTACCATTTTAGGAAGCTAGATAAAGGGGACATGGAATCTCCCTGTATTATTTTTCACAACTATCATGTACATTAATTTCAAAATAAAAAGTTTAATTAAAATAATTATTGTTTCTAATTAAGCAAAATATGAAACAGTTATTAACTCCAGGATGAACAAAAAGTTGTATACAGAAAGACATAAGAATCATAGTATGTTACTTGGCTCAGCAGTGAACCATACTTACATAGCTATCCTAAGAAAAATACAGCATACTGATTTGAACAAAGATGATGATTTAATTATATTGAGTGGATATAGGGAAAAGATGATAAGCAGAGGGTAAAGTAAAAGTATTAAATCCCCATATTCCATAAGAAAATGTCAATAGATTCTGTCTAGAATTCATATAACAGGAAATAGCACTAAAAGCATATTATTTATACAAATGGAAAACAACTACCAGAAGGAGTAGTCAGAAGACTTAAGTGTTGGTCTTCTAGCAGGCTGGATGTGAAGGAAGAGAGGGAATGGGCGGGGCCTGTTAACTATTTTATGTTTTACAATTGTGCAATGTGTTGATAAAATTTGGAAAACTTTTCAAGAAAGGGGGAGCACCAACCTCCTCAATAACAAATCCTCTTCTCTAGCCCCAGTTTCCTAGACCTCTCTGCAGTATCTGACATAATTGATTATCAACTCCTTCCCTGACTGGCATTACACTGTATCTCTCCTTGCTCTCCTGGCCTTTCCATCCCCACTGCTCCAATGCTAGTTTCCATTCCCACTGCTCCAGATCCTTATTAAGACTCACCTGAACCAATGCACTGTCCTCCACCCTCCTACCCACCTCCTTGGTGCTGTCAAATAAAATTTTCTTATGAAGCAGTTGTCATCCTGTGAATACTCTACTACAGCAGTTGGCAAGCTAAGGCCCACAGGCTAAATCCAGACTTCCACCTGTTTTGGTAAATAGTCTTTCTGGAACACAGCCATGCCCATTCATTTATCTATTGTCTATGGCTGCTTTGGTACTACAACAACATAGTTGAGTACTTGTGACAGATACCTTCTGGCCTGAAAAGCCTGAAATATTTGCTGTCTTGTCCTTTACAGAAAAGTCAGTGGATCCCTCTTCCACTACAAGACAATTATAGGTCTCGTTGCTACTCAGAAGTACCTTTGTTTGTTCCTAGACCCCTCTATTACATGAACCACATTAGTTATTGCAAAGCTCCTCCAACATCTTCCGAGCCTACTGTTCTGAGATCTCCTGCATCAGTCACAGAGGAAATATAGGTCATTAAACAACAACAAAGGTCAACAAGAATGTTTCAACCACAGTCTGCTTCAAGCCCAAGCACAGCTTATATGTATTTGTTCTTGTACATACTTCATTCTGGAACATAAGCTCCATGACAACAGGAAATTTTTTCCTGCTGTTTTAAACTGCTACATCTTTAACACCTATAACAGTGTCTAGTAGAGTACAGAAGCTCCATAAATCTTTGTTAAATGAAATTATCTTCAAATTCAGTAGGGTAGGTGCCACTCTTCTTACCTCAAGGCTAATCCTTCCACCTGTGCTCTGAATCTCCTCTGGTTCCACCTCTCTAGGGACCTCAGATAATTGACAGATCATTTTCTTTCCTCCATATTCAACCTTACCCTGTCCCTTTAGCATACAGTTGCGCTCATGTCTTTCCTGGTATACATGCATGTATAAATAACCAACTATCACCCAACTGCTCACCTCTCATTCACAGCCAAATATCTTGAAATAGTTGTCCATACTCAGTCTCCACTTCTTTTCCTCCATTAAATTCTCAATCCACTACAATCTGGTTTCAGCCCCCACCACACCAATGAAATGATTTCAGTTAAAGTTAGCAAAGTTAGCAATCCCCTCCATGGTGCAAATTCAGTTAATTTTTCTTGCCTGGCTTGCTCTTGCTCTCTCTTACTCTC
This sequence comes from Panthera uncia, assembly GCF_023721935.1. Lineage (NCBI taxonomy): Eukaryota > Metazoa > Chordata > Mammalia > Carnivora > Felidae > Panthera > Panthera uncia. Next base: position 102,279,902 of record NC_064817.1, read on the forward strand.
TTCTCCCCTAACCCCAAATATCTATCTATTCCTTATATTTCTCCTCTGGAGTTATGCCCTTGGTTTTATTTATTTTTTTTTTTTCTGTACTCTACATTCTCTCTGCCAAAACTCTACATTCCCTTTATGGCTAATTGTGATCTCTATCAAAGGTGGAAAACTGGCTGCTTGAAAATTCATATGGCTTTGTAGCTGGGTTTTGTTTAGCTGGCTTACTAGATTATTTTCAACTTGAATGCCCTGGGCAGAGCCTATGTACATCTCCTCCTTTTATCTTTACCCCATATCAGCCCCAGACTGAGTCATCCATTTATGTTACCTGCCTGGATCCTGTAGACATTTGGATTTGCAACTCCTGATACTGTGACTCTAAAAACTATATCTGCAGCTCAAACTACATTCCTTCCTGTACTCCAAATAATATATCCAACTTTTTGCTATTTTCTCCATTTGGATATCTGACTGGCCTCTCACACTCAACATAGGTAAAACTTATCTCATGACTTCCCCCTCAAATCTTCTCATCCACCTGTGTTCCCCCTCTGAGTGAATGGCTCTCCCTGACACCCAAGTCCAAGCCTGAACTTCATCCTTGCACTCTATTATGTACCTTAACACTTACGTTTCATTGATTAACAAGTCCTGTCAATTATACCCCTTCAATCTCTCTCAGATGGACGTATGCCCTCTTCTTCCTCCCCACTACTATATTTTTTAAAATGTTTTTGTTCATTTTTAAGAGACAGAGCATGAGCAGGGGAGGAGTAGAGAGAGAGACAGACAGAATCTGAAGCAGTATCCAGGCTCTGAGCTGTCAGCACAGAGCCTGACATGGGACCTGAACTCACAAACCATGAGATCATGACCTGAGCCTATGTGGGACACTCAACCCACTGAGCAACCCAAGTGCCCCCGCCCCACTACTATATTTTTAATTCTGAGTTGTGTCATCTTCACCTGGATCACTAAAATAGCTTCTATAAGGCATTCCAGGGTGAGCTCCCTATTGATCCCTCCAGCCTCATCTCTTTAGCATTCAATTCACACCCTAGGTTCAAGCCTAGCACTCCTAGGAATTCTCCAGGCTATCTACACCTTGGGGACTTTGCATATTCTCTCTGCTTATAATGTTCTTCTCATTTTTCTGCTTAGAAACATTCTTCCTATGTCTTCTGTTTCAGGAAAGCCCATACTCTCTTTCATATTTCAACTCAGACATCACCATTTCTAGAATGCCTCTCCTGACCCCTCATATCCTGTCTAGGATAGGTGCCCTCAGCACTTCTCATGCATAGCCTCCTCTAAATTAGTTTCCTGTGGGCAGGGAAGGTATTCATCTCTATACTCCCCATGATTTTTTAAATATCTGGCACACAATAGTCCATCAGTAAGATTTTTTAATTGAATGTTTCCTTGCATAAAATCTACACAACAGCTTTTATAACCCAGCTCCATATCTCCATTTTCATCCATATCTTTCACTATACCTAATGCTCCAATGTAAAGTGTAAAAAATATCACATTATAGGTTTTGACTAGGGAGAAAGTCTGAAAAACCCAATAGTTGCATTCACAAATTTAGATACATTGCCACCCTGACTGTTGAATAAGTAACAAAATTGGTCAACTTCATAACCTGAAGCCCCTGTGCTAGTTTCCCACATCTATCATTGCTCATGGTCTCTTCAATATGTCTTCTTATAATCAGTCTATTTCTCATGCACCAGATTAAATACCATCTTCCTGAAACCTGACCAGCTGTACCTAGCCAGAAATAGAAATGATTGCTTCTTCCCCTGAGCTATTCCACACCTTGTATTCTCTGATAACTATCCAATTTTGCCTTGTTTTGTAGTTTGTGTGCATAACTTTTATCCCCTTCCTGACTATAATCTTCCACAAGGCAGGGATCATGTCTTTTTAACCTTTGAATGCCCTGTGACATCTTGAACTTAGCAGGAACTCAATGCATATTTTAAGTGATATTAAACAAAATCAGATTAGAGGGAGCATTTCACCTAATTACAAATGTATTTGAATATCATCCCCAAATCCAACTGCTTTGTGAATTTGAAAACAATAAAATTTATCTATGGTGATAATTAAGTATTAATTATCATGGTGCTATTTCCCATTTATAAATATTAACATAGGGAAAAGGGGTTTTCAAAGTCACTGAGAGGGACAGACACTTTGGTTTCCATTTCTAAAACCTAAGCTACAGAATCCATTTTTATATGGCCTGCTTGGACAGTGAACTCATCACTTCAGCCTCCTACTGAAACTATATTGGCAACTCAGAGGTATCTCTTCAAACCCTGAATTGGTTCCCTGGAGCCTCCTGAGATAAAGAGGTGTAATTTAATTTGCCATTGCATAACCCAGTCACGGAAAGCATGAAGGAGCTCACATTTTCATTCCCTTCATAGTAGACATTTAATTATATGATAATTACTTACAGCTTACTGCTCAGCTCTACTTTTATGAAATGTAAATTACACTTCACTCAAAAGTGCAAGATGAGCATTTAAAATACTTCACTAAATAGATTTAAAGAGTTTTCTGACATTTTTTCCCAGGCCACAAATTAGAAAGGCGATATACCTTAAAAGGAAACTTTCATTTAGATACCAGGAAAGTTGAGTTCTTAATAAATAGAATACCTCAAAGGGAGAAAAACTTCGAAGTAAAAAAAAAAAATTGTATATTGGGTTTTGAATAAGCTCAGTGGCTTCAGTGAAGCCAAAGCCTCATCTCTCAGAATAAGTAAACCACTTAATCAACTGTGCTTTACTGGTAGATTCATTAACTGAGTTTTACCAATGAGGCCAAGGAAAAGAAAGTGATAAAATGATACAATTTGAATGACTAATTTGAAAATTAATGTCAAATGTATCTTACTATTCTTCTAGCATTAATTTCTCCTGACTTTAGAATTATGGACTCCTAACAGAGGTCAAATGATTGTGGAAATCATTATTATTTCCATTAAGTATTTAAGTAGAAAACTTAGTCTGAGGAATGCAAAGCCACAGCTGACTCAAAGAAGTCATGAACCATTTTCCTTTAACCTTGAACCTTGAATTTAGAGGCTTTGTCATTGTTTATTGGTAGCTCAAAATTTAAGATTCAGGATTATTCTCCATGATATTTGTCTCTGGCTTCTCATGCAGGGTCTTGACAGAAAAGTTCAAAGGAATTGGAAGATGAACAATAACCAGAAAAGCAGATAGGTAACTTAAATTTTCAAATAGAAAATAAATACATAGACATTTAAGTAAATTATTTCCCATTGTTTGCTCAAGAAATCACTAATAAAGATCAGGTACCACTGGTAACAGTAAAAGACCTTATACTTGTAGAGAACTTTTTAATTTGAAAGCATTTTCACATGAGATAAAAACATGTTAGAGCTGGAGAGAACCTTAAAAATCATCCACTGTAATCCCCTCCTCTCCTTTAATATATTTATTCTTGTTTTATTTTTATAAACTTTTAATTAAAGTATAACATATATATAATAAGGATACATCTTACTTGTACAAATTAATTTTTATGAAGTGAGCATACCTGTATTACCACCACCTATATCAGGACTGAGAACTAGATCAGAATCCTAAAAGCCTCTCTCGTGTCCCTCCTGGTCTACCACTATTCTGATTTCTGTCACCATAGATTAATTTTGCTTGTGTTTGAACTTCATATAAATAGGTTCTCTTTTGCATCTGACTTCTTAATCAGCCTTATCTTTGTGAGATTCATCCAGTTGTTTGATGTAATTTAGTTCACTCTTTTTATTTTATTTTATTTTTTTGCAAGTTAAAATTTTCTTTTTTTTTAAATATATGAACTATATTGTCAAATTGGTTTCCATACAACACCGAGTGCTCATCCCAACAGGTGCCCTCCTCAATACCCATCACCCTCCCTCCCCTCCCTCCAACCCCCCATCAGCCCTCAGTTTGTTCTCAGTTTTTAAGAGTCTCTTATGCTTTGGCTCTCTCCCACTCTAACCTCTTTTTTTTTCCCTTCTCCTCCTCCATGGGTTCCTGTTAAATTTCTCAGGATCCACATAAGAGTATAGTTCACTCTTTTTAATTGCTGTGTGACATTCTATTACTTAAATATACCATACCACAATTTACTTATCTATTCCAATGCTGATGAACATTTGGATTGCTTTCCATTTGGTACTATTACAGATAATGCTGCTATAACCATTTTGTACATATCTTTTGATGTACACATATATGCATTTCTGTTGGTTGTATATATACAGGAACAGATTTATTAGGTCATTGGATACATCTATATTCAACTTGAGTAGATACTGTCAGTTTTCCAAAGTGGTTGTACCAGTTTACATTCCAATCAACAGTGAATAAGAGTTCCAGGAGCTCCCCATCCTTGACAATACTTGGTGGTGTTAGTCTTTTTAATGTTAGCCTTCCTGAGAGTTGAGGTCATTGTGGTCTTAATTTGCATTTCCCTGATGACTAATGATGCTTGTTAATCATTTCAATATCCTGTTTTGTGAAATATCTGTTCAAGTGTTTTTTAGAATAGAAATTCTTTATTACACAAATCCAAAAGGGAGGGCTCAAATTAGCAGTATAAAGAATAAAAAAAAGAGATATCACTACAGATATTACATATGTTTAAAAAGATAATAAAAAGATAACATAAACAACTCCATGCCAACTTTTCTGGCACAAGTCAATGCATAGTCTATTTTCATCCTATAATCTATTACCACTATATAAGTCTAAAAAAAGAAAGATTAGAAAATGACCACTGAATTGTTACTTCACAACTGTGGAAAGATTTCACTTCATTTATTCACTTACTCCACCTTCTTTTACATATTCTAAACTTGTGATATTATGAAGTAATAAGGATATAACAATAAACAAAAAAGGCTAGTCTCTATTCTTATGGACCTTACAAACCTGTAAGAGAAAGAAATATTAACAATCACCTTAATAACTCATTACCATTATGGTGTGTACTACTTAGAAAAGCTATGCCATGCTATGCATGTGTATTATGGGGATCTAATTAGAGCATGGGGCCATGGAAAACTTAACTGAAAGAGTGACATATAAGCTGAGACTTGAAGGATGGTTAGGAGTTTGCTATGTGAAAGGGGGTGGAGGAGCAGGGAGGATTATGAGAAAGGGAAAATTCAGAAAGAACATAAACCCTCTCCTACCCTACCCCTGATGTGCATGCACAGAAGCATACACATGCATGCGCGCGCACACACACACACACACACACACACACAGACTAGCATGCACACATGCACACAGCCTACCCAGGGCAATATGAGCCTTGTGACTTGGAAACCATGGAGATTCAACAGCTTCAGGCCAAAGTTAAGAGAATGCTGTGTTCTAAATCCAAGGCAAAAGGAGGCAAAGAGCTAAACTGATGTCCTAAAATGGAAGTGGCTCTGAGATTTGGTACCTCAGATAAAGAGGTACTTAGAATTTAAAGACAATATCCTTAAAACTGGCAGGGCTACTAAAGTTTTATAGATTCTACAAGTGGAGAGTATAGGCACCCTGTGTCCAGACAGTGCCCAGCAGGTGACAAGACCTCAGAGAAAAATAGCAATGTGGTATACAAAGAAGGCTAGACTCCCGGCCACTCTGGGGCTACCAACCTGGATAAAAACTCCTGTTCCTTGGCTTGGTCCAGAGTCATCAGAGCTGTTAGCCTTGAAGAGACCATACAGTATGTAGACTGAAGACTCCCTATGATTTTCAAGATACCCAGTAACTTAACATGATCCTGGAGGCCTCAATAACAACTGAGATAGAATTTTCTACCAAATTTGAGGAAGGGATGTGGCATCTTAGCAGACTAAATTATGTTTAGAGAATAAAAGAAATACAGTACTTAATTCACTCCATATATTAGAGTAAAGTGCATGCCCACCACAAGTTTTAATACTGGGGAGAAGTAGTGGAGTCTGGAGTCTCAAAGCAATTTGGGCTGAGCTATAGGTGTCTTTCCTAGTCTTCCTTTGGTCATGAGTGGGAAAGGAGCAGTTAAAGGCGTAGAGCCAGTGTGAAAAGATGTCTAGTGAATGAAAGAGGAATGGTCCTGGCCCTTTCAGGGACCCATTCCAATCTCCAGAAAGTCATTCTTTCTATCTTATCTCCATCTCTCCCACAGGAGAAATACATAGAAACTTTGGCTGCCTTACCTTAATCTATTGCTTCCCAGCAGTGAAAGTAGACTTCCCAAGTGGCCATCAAGGTTATAGGGGTAAAAATGTGCTTTATGTTTAACTGGAAAAGATGCTCCTCCTTGAACTATGTGTCATTAGTAGATCCTAATGTCATTAGGTACAAGAATAAAAATTTGCATGAAATCATTGCAGGGAATTGTTTCTTCCCCATGCTGGTATTGATTTTCCAGCACCGTTAGCTGCTTAATGCTACTGCTTTTAATTGATTACTCTAGAGGAGTCCCTCAATAGCAGGTTTCTTCAATTGAGATGTGAGGACATTCATTGAATGTGATTCGACAACCCCAATTGACTCTGGAGACCTGCCTATCTATAGCATAATCACAGCAGCCCCACATGGTTTAATAAATAATGTGGCCCTTCCAAATGCAATACTCATGCTACAGCCCAGTTAAAAATATGAACCTTTCCAGTTCTGTTTACCTGCTAAAATCAATGATCAAGTCATACATCTGTAACTACACATAAAAGTGGATATTGAGGCTTATTTTAAAACTTCTTGTTTCCATCTCTGTATTTATGAGAAAACTCTAAAATGGCTGAATTCACCTTCCTGCCTTAATAGTTGAGTGACTCTAGCTAGAATCTTCTTTGACTAAGCACGGGTATTGCACTGTTTGATATTTGGAACACTATTGTCACAACTGAGACTAGAGGAGCTGAGAAGTGTTGGAGTGAAAGCATACTGAGGCAAGGACAACTCAGGGAGCACTTAAATACATACTAACTTACCCAATCCCCTGCAAGAGCTTCTTGTCTTCTGATTCACTTTCCTCCTAAATGTTGGCCCCAAGAAGAAGGCTCTGGTTCATCAAGTCAATCCAGTCAACCAAATACAGAGTATCTTGGTAGGGTTGATATAAATGTCAACTCACAAATACAGATGCTTAAGAATCTTTTCTTTTAACTTTCTCTATTTTGAGTCCCCATATTTCCAAGTAATATAAAATGGTCAATTCAAGCATTCCTCACAATCTCTGGGGTTGTGGCTAAGACAAGCAGAAGGTATTTAGTCTCCAGTTGTCTTCTGCCATCCACCCTGGAATCCACTGAGAGGTACATTTTCATGCATGGCCTTGATCGTATTCAACTTACACTCAGGTCTCAGTCAAAGTTGCACTCAGATCACTGCTGTGCCTCCTCAACCCTGAATTTAAGTTTTCTCGGGTCTCAGGGCACATTGTTGTTATCTAGAAAACACTTGGCTCCTCCCATACCTTACCAGAAAATTATAAGACTGTTCAAGCCCTGTCTCCTGAAATAGAACACATGCAGCCACCTCTACCGCTCTGGTGCCAGGCTGGGTTCAGCAGAACTCTTCAAGGTGTATTGCCTTCCCCTATGTGGGGAGAGGCAAGGCACAGTCTCTTGCTTAGATTTCTCCATCACTCTTTCCCATTTGAGTATTATATTATTTATTCAACTTGGGCCTTGGCCCACAGGGACAGGTTACACCACCTTTCTTAAAGGACTTACCAGAGACTCACTCTTTTGCTCAAATTCTCACTCCTCTCACATCCCGTGGAATTTTCATCTAGTCTGGGGAGAGAAAAACTGGCTCTGTTTGGTCTTATATCATTTTAGATTTATTGTGTATGTCATGAAGTGTATGTTCTAAGTTCTTTATGCTCAAAAGTCTTGATTCCTGAAACTCAAATAGGTTTTTGTTTGTTTGTTTGTTTTGTTTTTAAATTTTTTTTCAACGTTTTTTATTTATTTTTGGGACAGAGAGAGACAGAGCATGAACGGAGGAGGGGCAGAGAGAGAGGGAGACACAGAATCAGAAACAGGCTCCAGGCTCCAAGCCATCAGCCCAGAGCCTGAGCGGGGCTCGAACTCACGGACCGCGAGATCGTGACCTGGCTGAAGTCGGACGCTTAACCGACTGCGCCATCCAGGCGCCCCTCAAATAGGTTTTTAAAACTCAAAGGCTAAGAATTAACTTTTTTGTTTTCTGATCTCCTACTATATTAACCCTTTTCTTAGGTGATGTCTTTGTTAAATATGGGGAGGGCTAGATATAAGGACACACACACACACACACACACTCTCAAGATAATTTATTAAAACATTATCCAAACATGCTACTATACACTTAAGCCCATAGTAGAAACTAGAGGACACAAAAGAAAGATACAGTCTGTGTGCTAGGGAGAATACAGTTTCATTATGGGGACCATGATTTATATATCTTAGACACGCAAAAAATGCATTGCCACATATAATCCAGGGATAGCTTGAATGCTATAAAGAAGCCAAATAAAAGAGCTATCAATATGATCCATTAGGGTCAGAGACAGTTCCATGGACATGACTGACCTGAAAGGAAGAAGGTAGAGAAGAGGAGGTAATAAATGAATAATTTCATCTCAATAACTTTTCTCCAGGCAAGTGTCATGCCCCTTATATTAGGCCTTTTATGGTGTTTTCACTATCCTCCTGTGGTTTTGATGAAAAGGCCTATATGTCTTTCAAAAACTAATGTACCCTACAGCTCAATTCACTCATTATTCAACACTACTATTAAACATCTACAGTATGCTGAGCCCATAGTTAGGTACCCTTAGGGCTATTTGCATACATGAGCGCAACCTGGATCTCTTACCAAGAGGGAACCATATAATAAGCAATCTAGTGTACACAGTGGTTCTCACATTTGAGCATGCATCAGAGTCACCTGGAGGACTTATTAGAACACAGATTGCTAGGCCACATTTCCAAAGTTTCTGATTCAGTAAGTCTATGGTAGTGCCTGAGAATCAGCATTTCTAATGAGTTCCCAAATGATGCTGATGCTGATGGTCTGGCAAAAACAACTAGCATAATTATTAAGAACCCATGGGATTTATAGTCAACTGTCTCTGTGTTTGAATTCTAGCTCTGGCACTTACTAGCTATGGAAACCTGAGTACATTATTTAACTATTTTGACATATGGAAACCTGAGTACATTATTTAACTATTTTAAGCTCAGGGTTTTTTTTCTGTAACACTTGATACAATGAGATTCATCAAGTGTATTTTGAGATCTACAGTATGTCTAGGTAAAGGGGAAATAGCAGTGAACAAATAGCCATAGACTCTCTGGGGGTGACAACTGTTAATCATTATAATTGCTGTTGTGATTAGTACTATAAAGAAGAAGGGCAAGGTGTTATAGAAAACAAGGGAATTTAAATCAGATTGAATGATCAGGGAAGACATTACTGAAGCAGGCTCATACCTAACCAGTAAGTAAGAGGGCCCTTGTTAATTAGTAGGGTAAGTAGGGTAGATCTGCTACTATTTGGAGCTGCTGGATGGGCAAGGATAATATGGTTGATGGTGGTATGTGGGGCTTCTGAGTATAGCTAATAGGGAGTGGTAGGAAGAGAAGCATTGGTTTTAGAAGAGGTGGATGAGGCTGGCAGTAATAGGTGGGGCTAGAGAGTATGGCTAATGAAGAAAGGTGTGGTGGTGGACATGACAGTGGGGAATTGTGGTGGGTGATGAGATTATTGAGGAGGTAAAGCCTAATGGAAGTGGTGCATAGGAACTGGTGAACTTGCTGCTCCTGGTAGGCAAGGTTAGTGTGACTTGTAAGTGATGGTGGGGAGTAGAACCATTATAAAGAATAAGGAGGGACACCTGGGTGGCTCAGTCAGTTGAGCATTCGACTCTTAATTTTCACTCAGGTCATGATCCCAGGGTTGTGGGATCAAGCTCTGCATTGGGCTCCACACTCAGCGTAGATTCTCTATCTCTCCCTCTGCCCCTCTCCCCCATTTGTGTGCTCTCTCTCACACTCTCTTAAAAAAAAAAGAATAAGGAAAAATTACTTTAGATACATGAATCAGAGAAGGCCTTTTTGATGTAGTGATATTTAAGTTGAGACTGGAAGGATAAAAACAGAGGTAATGTATACTTGAAGCAGAAGGAACTGCATGTGCACCAGCTCTGAGACCGTAGGGAGCTAAAGATCCTATAGAAACCCAGTGCAGCTAGAGTGCCAAGAGTGAAAAGTAAAATGGTAGAAGACAAGTTTGAAGAGGTGGGCAGGAGCCAAACCATGCAGAGCCTTATAGAAATCAGTGGAGTCAAGTCTTTATCCTAAGAGCAATTAGAAGCAATAAGATCTTAACATATTCAAAAGCTCCCTCTGGCTACATTGTGAATAACAGACTAGAGACGACCGCCAGTGAGAAGATTGAAATAACCCAGCAATTCAGTACCAAGTCATATTTTTCCACTGACAGAATACAAGTACCTCCACAATCAGAGCCCTTCTATGTCTTTCCTCCCCTGTGATTCCTTGCCTGGACTAAAGTCCTTCCTCTAGTTGGACTAAATTTTCTACAGAAAAATCTGTTTCCCAATCTGAATCTAGATCTGAATCCCACATAATCATACAATACTATATCATACCACAGTCCCTTGATAATTGACCACCAGCTAATCTGGACTCTGCCAATTGTCAAATGCTTGGATGACCATTGTCAACTGCCTCACTTCTGCTTGGCCAATAGCCTGGTTCTTGGGTTAGTTTGTCATTATGGATATTTACCTGCTTTTAGCCCTCTGTAGTCTGATTTGATTCTGAACCTACCCTGATCAAGTACATCATATACTCAAGCCTATGATAACCAAATCATTAAACCCTGGAACTACATCTTTACCCCATCCCATCCCTCCCCTGACCTACTAAGCCCTCCTAAATTCCCAAGTCTTGCCTCTTCCAATCTGGCCTATTCTACCTCCCCCAAGTCCTGGTTCTACCACTAGGTATTACTGAAGTGCTAGAACACCATTCAATAATAAACATAGCCTTGGATTCAGACCACATCAGGTCTTGCTGTCTAAGAATTGGATGTGGGCTATTTGATCTTCTTGGGCCCTTGTGATTATACATCTTAGGCCTGGTAAACAAGTTAGAAGTGCTCCTTTACAACACCTGAACTCCCTTGTCCACTTCCTGGGAAGTCAGCACTCACATTTGAATGGATTTGTCTGAGGCCTCCTGATAGTTTAATAAGTGAATCTGTTATATATCCTAGACTACAGGCATCACTTTGGTGACATCATTATATTCACTCTGAGGCAATAGCCTGGAAAACAAGAAATCTCTCCTTCCTGGGTTGCTGAAAGACCTTAGTAGCTATGTAGATCAGATAGTCTCTCTGACTGTTAGGTTAAGGCCCAACTGATCCTTATATTGAAGCCATCAAATTACAAATGGAGATGGTGGGGGTAGACAAGGGATAGGTGAAGCTACTAATAGCTTCAAAGTTCATCAGTTTTCTGGACCTTTGTTAGAGTTCTCTGGGAGTGAGATCAGAGGTAGGGAAGGCAGGTGACCAAGTGTAATGATTACAGATACAGATGGCAGATTTTGGGATTCAAGATCCTACATGTATAAATCTGCTATTTCTTATTGTAAAGATAAGAATACTTGGTGAGGAGAGGCAAAGTGGGGAAGAGAATTCTCTCTGGGAAAGAGTCATTTCACAAGTAATCTGTAAGATCTGATCAAAACCAGCCAGAGGCTGGTAGAAAGTTTATAGGTTAGGGCAAAGAATTCCTAGGAGCAGGAAACTCAAGTCTCTTGGAATGAAAAGAAAATGTGTCTGGCAGGCCTAGCCTAAAGAGCTGAACTTAGAGGACAGCAGGAAAAGGCAGTAGAGGTGGCAGGATGTCAGAATATTAGAAAGAAACAAAAACCAACAGTGGTGAACCAAAGAGCTATCAGTCCCAAAGTCAGACATTTTGTAGATTTGTATAGGAGAGCACAAGAAGTTCTTTCTTTCCTTGAGTTCATCAGGAACTCTATGGAACAGGCCTACAACTAACTAGATTAGTCATAAAGATGATGCTCACCATCCAAGGTGAGTTTTTCACTAGTTGGTCCCAGTACAAAGTGTAATAAATGAAATTTAGTTTTCAGGTTCTCTCTTTCCCCTTTTTGGCAGCCTCTTATCCCAAGTATCACTTGCTACACCCAGCCACACAGATACCACCCATCAAGTCTATCCTCTCACAATCCAAGGCCCAGAAATCCCTGCAGTCTGGGTCCCCTTCCATGCTCTCTGCCAGCCAGGAAGATTAAGGCATAGCAGGCTTAATGTTGCCTAACACGGTTTTTCCTTTGCATTTCAGCAGAAGCTTTTAACAGCTGTGTCTTTCAGTGATATCACCCAAGGCAATAATTCTAATATTGGGAACTTCTGGCTTTCCAGTATACCTTGGAGAATTTGGAGGGCTGGTTTGAGACCACACAAATTTATTCTCCTATGGTTCTGGAGTTCAGAAGTCTAAAATAGGTTTCAATGTCCTAAAGCACAATGTAGACAGGCCTGGTTCCTACTGGAGGCCCTGAAGGGAAAATCCATTTATTTGCCTTGGTCATCTTCTAGTAGCTGCCTGTATTCCTTTGGCTTTTGGCCCATTCCTCCATCTTTAAAGTGCATAACTCTAATCTCTGCTTCTGTCATCACATTGCCTTCTCCTCTGCCTCTGTCTCCTCTTGAGTCCCTCTTATTAGGACCCTTGTGATGACATTGGGCCCAGCCAGATAATACAGAATAATCTTCCCATATGAAGATCCTTAACTTAATCATATCTGCAAAGTTCCTTTTGCATATAAGGTAACATATTCCAGGGATTCCAGGGATTAGGACATGGAAATATTTGGGGTACCATTATTCACCCTATCATAGGGAACATTTCAAACTGTACCACAGTATAGACATTTTCCATATCTACACATTGTTTATGGGTTAGTGATTTTTTAAATGTCAAATAACTCAGTGTTACCTTTACCCAGTGATCATCATCTTCCAAAGGCCTTCTGTGGACTAAAGGAGGTGATTGCAGGGAGGGGGAATGCATATGACAAAAGTTGTGCAATGGGACATTTGGAATTGGCTTCTTACCTGAATAACTCCACTGCCAATTAGGATCAGGCTCTGCCTTGTGTTTTCATTTGAAGCCTCATTTCATGACAATTCATTTCAGTGCTTCTGCTACTTTTCCAATACAATTTGCTCTTGAGCCCAAACGGTGCTCTCAGCCTGGTTGAAGATTGAAGGCCAGTTTTCTTCAACTCTGGCCTTGATCAAGGAAATAGGAAGTAGACATTTGGAAAATTTATCTGGGAAGGGAGGGAAATTAAAACTGAAGGGACTCCAATTGTTCTTCAGAAATGTCTAAATAAATTAGAGCAATGGTGACTCAAAATGACATCCTACTTAGTTTACAAACTCTCACTTGCTCAGCCCTCTGTAGGGCAGGAGATAATCTGAGTCTCTGTGCGCAGGAAAGCAGCACAAGTCTCCGAAGCTGAGGGCAAAGATGTAGTGGTGAGCAAGAAAAGATGCTATCCAGGTCTGTCACTTTCTAAAGTTTGTGTTCTAGGAATAAATGTATATAATAACTACCAGAGATTGTGTGCTTACCACATGATAAAAACTGTTAAGCACACTACATGTGCTTTGCCATTTCTTTAACCTTCATAACAACCATATAACGTAGTTAATATCACCCCATTTTAAAGGTTAGGAACCCTAGAACACAGAGAGGTTAAGTGACTTGTCTGATCTCAAAGGGTTCCTATAAGGTAGAGGTAAAGTTTGAGGGCAGGTATGTCTGACTCCAAAGCCCATGCTGTTATTCACCATGCTATACTGTTCCACATGGACCTCTGGTTGAGGAATTCTGCACTAAGAGATATGGAAGTTTCTGGTGCCAAATAGGTCATTATATCTGCTCCCTAGAACTATTGTCCTCAAGGATCTAATTTCCACATTAAGGGAAGCATTGGAGACAATCTCACCAGATTTGCATGAATTGGGTAAGATCCAGGCATGTACACCTTTAAAAAACAGTTATATGGTCATATGCTCACCAAGGCCAAAGATAACATGACATACATATTATCATGCAGGGGTAAACCCCCTTCTGGAGAAGAACTATGTTTAACTAGGGTGTTAATTCCAACAAACATCCTATTTGGAATGATCCTCAGTTTTCTCTTTATATGCATTTTTAAAAAGCCCTATATAGTCATACCCTGCACATCTAATGAATTGAAAAAGTTCTAGATCTCACACCCTCCAAGCTAGAGTTTACATGCATCATCTGTTTCAAGCCCCTAGACTGATTCAGACATACTAAGGACTTCAAGGGCCTTGTATCTGAGATTTTTTAAAAAGAAAAAAAAGAAGGCATATAGTCACTTTACTCAGAAGATTTAGAAAATGTTATAATTATTTGGAAGACTGATTATAGGAGCCAGCTAAAGTTGTGCAGGGCCTCAGCTTAATGATAGAGGCAGGACATCATCAAGACTTGCTTATCAGGAGCTACCTGTATGCCTCAAGCCAGCACCCTGCACCTCCATTATATATTGTTTCAACACCTCCAAGTTTGGGTTACACATTCAACAGACCTTTATTAAAGGACCAACTATGCACTATGCTAGACACTAAGGGGGGGGGTGGGTACAAAGATGTACAAGACACAATTCTGCACAAGATATTACATCTATCTTGCTATTCAGACTCCCCAACAAGTATAAGAACCATAGAAAAGTACAACAAAAGATACAAATTGGTTCGGTGATCAAGTTCACCTAACTCTGGGTCATTTTTTTTTTGTCCTATTATTTCCTTGTCCCCTTTACTCCACAACTTTTTGTCCCTGATCTCATTCTCTGAAGCTCAGACCATCTTTCCTCTTCTCTCCTCAAGTTATGGCCCATTTTTTGCTCTTCACTATCTTTTTGCTGCTTCATTAAGATTTCCTTCCCAACTTCCTTTGATACCTGATACATTCACCTATTCATAGTCATCACACTACCCTAATCCTGTCATATACACCACAGTCAACAACAACAAAAACAACACAACCTACAGTTTGAATTATGAGCCCATGTGAATCAAAAAACTGGCAACCACTTGGTGGCAGCATACCCAAATTCAAATAGCAAGAACTGTTTCTAAGTGAGAAGAACAGCTTGAATTTACAAAACTAAAGTTAGAATATGCCAGATATGCAAAGCTACAGTTAGAAACAGATAACCATGTCACAGCTATAAAGTAGTATCAGTTGTACTTAGGAAGACTGAACTGAGAGTGTGTTGCAGTCCCAATAGCTGCAAAGAGAGAAAGACAGAGATGTAAATTTTATTATGGGAATAGGGGGTGCATTTTCAGAGCCATAGCTAAAGAAAGAGTCCTAATACTTTAGCACTAATAGCAGAAAGCCTGTTGTGTCTCCATATTCCTTTGGAAAAAAAATTGAATTTAGACTAATTGAATAATCCAGACTACTGGAAACAATGATAAGCCAAATGAAAATGTATATACAGACATTTTTCTTTCTGTATAATGGGCCATAATAATAAGATACTTACAATAATACAAGCAGCAATGTGGCTTTGGTGAATGTACTCATAGGGAGTCAAATTCTCCTCTGGGATTTCTATCAAATGTCAAATGAGCTCTCATTGATGCTGAAGTCAGTGGGCTGACATATAAGCCCTCCCGAGACTCTTGAATTCTACACAGAAACTATATTCTAGTTTAAGTAGCTAAACCATGATAATTATTAGCAGTCCAGCACAACAAACTTTCCCTGATATCTTTGGAAATGTGGGGCTCAGAATAGCCTTACAATTGGCCTGTTAGTCAAATGGTATCCAATTGATTAAGTAATGTCTATGCCTTGCATCCTAGATGCCTGAAAAACAAACATCTCCCTCTCTCATTAATGCTTTTCTATTTCTAGGGGAGTAAGTCTATAGTTTTCATCCATAACAAGACACCCAAACTGAGAAGTTCATTGGTAAAAACTAGGAAGTATTTTAGCTCAGCTGACATGCATGTAGCCAGTGTCAATCAAAAAAACACATATTGAACCCCTACTATGTGCCCATCCCTGTGCCAGCAGCTATAGGGTGGACATAAAAAGTATTGGCATGGTGCCTGATCTCAAGTGCTTACAGTCTGGTTGGGAGATAAGATTAACATATAAAACAATTAGATAAAAGAAATGAGTTTTGAGTTGGATTATTCAGAGGCTAGAGCTATGGCATTAAGAAAAGAAGACAGTGAATGTGGACTGGGGTTGTTGTCAAGAACTGTGAAGGGTCTAAGATTTTACTCTACCTAAAAGTTAACAAGTTAGCCTGCCACAGTCTCATGGATTCTGGTAGAAAATAGGAGATTCCTGGATTAGAAATGACAGATAATGTGTTGCTCACAGCAATAGCAGTAACAAGTGTATCAGCATTTTTGCATTGGTTCCAAACTCCGAATTCTCAATGGGTAATGTGAAGAGGGCCAAATGACTCCTGCATGTGAAGTAGGTTGCATTATGGGAGAGGAACCCTGAGCTTAGGGAAATCAAGCTTATAGAATCTTTTACAATGGGCAATAAGCATTTCTGCCCTTTGTTTCAGATGGAGACTCTATCTCTATATTGCAAGGCTTTTCCCTATACAAACATCCTTGAAAAAATAGTCTGGTACAATGGGCAGTCAGTGCCTGCACTCAGTAGTTAGGCAAGTTTGTGGAGTCATAGCTTTGGGAGGGAGTGCAGGTCACAGAATAAATGGCTCATACAAATTCATGTGCATTACAAAGCACATGTCTTAAAGTAAAGAGATTTTCTGAAATGGCTAATAAAATCCTAAAAGTTGAGAGCTGCAAAGACCTTTGTTCAACATACTCATTTTGCAAACATGGAGACCAAGTCCCAGAGAAGTCAAGTGGTCTAATATCATTGTGATGTACAACCAGCATGTTTCTTAAGTCTGATTAGACAGGTATATTGTGTGCCCACTGAACAATGTGCTACTTTTCATAGTAGGATGATGGCTGAGCACCTCATTACAAATGAAATTATTGCTTGCATCAGGTTTACACTAATGTATTGACATCTACAGCACTCATTAAATGAACCATAAATCCAATACACTGAAGTCGTTTTCTACCAAATCAAGTCAGGCTTCAGTCAAAAGAATTAGCATTGTGATGTACTTAATGCCTGGCATTTGTAGGGGGTCTCTGACTAGATCATTTTGGACAAAGATAAAAACTTGTGGAGTCATGAAATAGCGCTGACTACATAAATCACACTGCAAGCATCCTAATCCAGAGCTAGGAGACTAAGGGCAATAATCAACTTTAATTGACTATCTGGTGAAGCCATCTAAGGATTCACAGTTCTTTGTTTACTAATCTATCTGCACTTCCCTACTTTCTCTGGATTCCTAAGTGCTATAAATAATACTACTTGTTTTGTCTAAGTATATCTTTGGTTCTTCTCAATTTGCATAGCAACAGAACTGTAAGAAAGGGTGAGGGGGGAATATAAGAGCTATCCAGAGTACTAAAACAGAACTCAGAGTATATATAGACCTTCTTGTACTTGTGGGAAATCTCGATAAGAATAATAATCTCAGAGTAAGAAAGTTAATTGGACTTAAACATGTTTTCTGGATGGGTTTCATTAAACCTGGCTCAGAAAGTCAGGAGCGAGTATTCAACAAATGAAAAGTATACTTGTGAGTTTCTGATTTTGTTGGCATGCAAATCATGCCAATAGTATGAGAAAATATAGCTCTTTTCATAACCATAAATATACTGGCATATAAAAGCCAAACATAGAGTGAAGTTAAGTGTGACTCTGAGCCCCCAACATCATCCCCCACCTAAGGTTGACTTAAAAGTCATTACCATCTGTAACTGGCTTAAGCAGAATTATCTTGTTCTGGCTTCATAAATTACTTTAACATAAGACTAGTGTTGAGATCAAGGGAGATGATCATCTCAGTTCACCTGGCAATATACACATGAAGTATCTGTATTCATTTCTGGGTGTCATAAGAAACAAGAAACCTTCAAAATTGTAGTGTGTCCAAAGCAACCAATGTAATTATATGACTTGGAGTCATAGCCTTTGAGAACTAGTTGAGGAACCTAAAGATGTTTAGTCAGGAAAAGATTTAGTGGGAAATCATTAGGAGTGTCTTCAAACCTTGGCAGAGTTATTATTTTTAACAAATTATTCAGTCTGTGTGGCTCCAGAGAACAAAAAATGGGACTATTGGCATGGTTGAAAAAGAAAACAGAAATCCAACTCAGTAAAAGAAATAACTCTAAAATAATTGCAGCTGTCTGAAAATGAAATGAGAACCAAGTAGGGCAGGATAAATCTTCTGAACAGAAGAATCTTTTTGCAGTGTTACCCTCCCTTCTATGACTTAGTACACTCACAGTGTCTGGGAGTCAGGACCTTAAAGTGGCATGCTTCCACTAGATACCAGGACCCTCAATCCTCTGGTTGCAAAGCCACTGGCTCTTTGAGCTGGTTAGATTAAGAACAATCCATCTCTGAGCGGAAGAGCTGGGATTTTGCAAATAAAACCACTAGTTTTTTTTCTTAGAAACCTCATATTATAGGACACTAGAGGGGGAAAAATCAACATCTAAGCTTCCAATCAAGTTCATATTGCAGACCCAGTGAACAAAGGATGCCCACGAAGGTTATAGAAGAAACATTTGTGGACAACTTGAGATGTTACATCGACTGACATTGTTATCACATTTAATTTTATATACTCTTTAGTCCCTTTAAAAATAAAATTTCAAGGGACGCCTGGGTGGCTCAGTCGGTTAAGTGTCCAACTTCAGCTCAGGTCATGATCTCATAGTTCATGGGTTCAAGCCCCATGTCCAGCTCTCTGTTGACAGCTCAGAGCCTAGAGCCTGCTTCAGATTCTGTCTCCCCCTCTCTCTCTCTCTGCCCCTCCCTCACTTGTGTTCTCCCTCTCTCTCTCTCTCTGTCTCTCTCAAAAATAAATAAATAGACATGTTTTAAAAAATAAAATAAAATTTCAGAGGTGCCTGGGTGGCTTAGTCAGTTAAGCATCTGACTCTTGATTTCAGTTCAGGTCATGACCTTAGAGTTGTAAGATTGAGCCCCCCACATTGGGCTTAGCGTTGAGCATGAAGCCTGCTTAAGAATCTCTCTCTTCCCTGCCCCCCCCACTGTCTCTCTCTAAAAACAAACAAACAAATAAATAAGTAAAATTTTAATGTTCCTTGTGCCAGGCTGAAAGTGCCAATGGTTTTAGTCTTTGCTTCTTCTAATATCTTCTATCAGCTTACTAGAAAGCCAGGCTGTGTTGTGGCCCAAACTACATCACCAACTATGCTTTACAAGCAAGAGCCTCTGACACATGTAGTATGAATAATTCTCCTTGTAGCTCCTGCCGGGCTATAGACTCTTCTGAATATCTTCCACGTCCTTCATCCAGCTCTCTGGTCCATGCAGTATATTGCATGTCTCCCCTCCACTAAAAAGAGTCCCTTTGCAAGTGTAGTAACTTAAATTCAGTGTCCACATCACAAAGAACCATGAAAGTAGAACTTCTATCTTACTATATTTTCCACCCACTTAAGTATGTTGAGGCATACCTTATTTGCTTAGGACCCGTTGCAGAGCGAAGAGAAGAAATTAGGATATGCACATGCCCTCTTCTACTCCTCCTAGTTTTTCTCACGGCGCAGACCTAGAAGGGAAAAACTCTTCCCCTTATACCTGCTCTCTGTTCACACCTGGTTATCGATATGCTAAAAGTGGAAATTTGGGGGATTTAGAAAATCCTCTCTCAACAATGTCTAGCTTTCAAGCTGTATTCCTGGTATGGAATTCTACTATGAATGTCAAAAGCTGTAAGTTAATGTTTTCTTTCATATTTTACTCTCAATCTTATTTCCTTATCAGTAGGTGGATGTCTTGAGCTAAGAAAAAATCATGTGCCCCAAAATGCAAATAAGAAAAACACATTGATTTTTTTTCAAACTATTTCCTCTATTACAAATATTATCATTTATTCAGTACTATTTATGGTATATGCAATTTATGTATGCTACAACACTATATAAATCATGATTCTTTCAGAAGCATGTGAAAGAAACCCAATTCAAAAGTTTAACCAAAAAAAGAAACAAACAAGACTCATCAATTGGGAAGTTCAAAGGGTAATATGCTTCAGATGAACTGATAGCTCACATACTCTATCCTCTCAACTCTCTTCTAAGTGTTGGGTTCATCCTGCAGACAGACTCTCTCCATGTGCAAGGGAAGATGACTGCCCACATCTCCAGGTTTATATGCACCCAGCTCAGAAATCCAAATATAAAACTGTTTATATCCACCCCAGCACCCAAAAGCCAATCCAGAGAAGGCACATGGCTAGCACTGCTTAGATCTGTTGACCATCTCTAAACCATTGTTATCAATGGATAGGACACTATAAGAGGCCCATCCTATATTATACCATTACCACTATAGCCAGGGTTGGGTTGGGGAACATCATGATTAACAACCCCACTAGGATCACATGGAATGGCTGAAGGAACAGTTCCTCAAAGGACATAGAGGGTTGGATATAACAAAACATCAGATGTTGACCCTCACAAACATCACCTCAATCCTTAAAATTCTTCAATTTATTCTCACTTAATTGAAAAAGCTGAATACCTAACTAATAGAAAGTGATAAACACTCTGTATATTCTGTATATTCCCTGTAGTTTTTATGGGATTCTTAAATAATCTCATGCAGTATTATTGGAATTTATTTTGTTGTCTGAGCACATATCATTATAATAAAAATAAAACAAATATTTGAGGATCAGTGATTTAAAAAAAAAAGATATAAGCTAAATACATTTCCCAAAGTCACATAGCTGTCTAATACAGCTGGAATTCAATGCCAATCTTGACTGATTCCCAATGCCCTTACCCTTTCCCTTCTATCTTCTATTTTTAGTATCATCCCACCCACCTTGAGTGGTATCCAGGGCCCTCTACTCCCATCTTTTAACCCCAGTCAAAACCAACTCTGAGCAAAGGAGTTAACAAATTCATTCACACTTAGCTGTCTGACACTGACTGAGATTCTGGTATTCCTCCTAGGGAAAATTATAATTTAGTGTGTATCAACTTTAGGAAGCAGAATGGCTTCATAATTAAGGGGATGAATTTAAGATTCAGACAGATCTGAATTTTGGTCTTCCCTCCAACACTTGCTAGGTATGTGATCTTCAGAAAGTTATCACTATGAGCTTCAGGCTAACTCATCTGCAAAGTGGGGATAATAATATGTACCAAACAGTGATGTTGTAAGGATTAACAGAATTTATTCTGTTAAAATTTCCAGCTCAGAACCTGTAAAACAGTTCATGTTAAATAAATATTTCCCCTATTGCAAAGGAATAATTTAAGTTTTATTTTTAAGCCATAAAACGAGAGGAGTTTGGGGAAGGCCAGAGGCCCTTCCTATTCCTCTGAAATCGTATAGAAATGCCTTATATGTATATAGCATTCACATTTTAATTTTTTTCCACGTATATTAGCTATTTTAATCATTTTAACACCCATAAGGGAGACAGAGCAAACCTTGTTAAGTAAGCCTTATTTCACTGATTAGGAAATGCAGGTCTAAGAAGGTTGAATCACTTTGCCAGAACTGAGGTTTTTTGCCCTCTAATCCAGAACTATCTCCTGGTAGAGAAGAACATATTTCTCAGTAGTCATGGTGGGAGAGAAAGCAGTTTCTTTTTTGATTCCCCAGATAGAATTTTTTCTCCTCCTCCTCCTTTCCCCACCACTAGGTTATTTAGTCTGAGGGTTTGTCAGAGAGGCCACGAAAAACTTCCTTTACATATAAAACTCACGTCGGTGTAACAAATAAAAGGGCATCTCCTTTCATAGTTGATAACATAACTTTTTGTTGTTGTTTTAAGTGATATATTTCTCAAAGTTAGAGTTATTCAATCTTAAATGTCACCCCATATGAAATTCATTCCTACCACAAACCTTTGCTTCTGGTGCTTCTCAGCAGGGATACAGTGCCCTCTTGTGAGTCTATGTTTCACTGACTGTCTCTCCCACCAGAAGATCTACCTGAGGAACAGGCCTGTATCTGATTTATCACTGTATTGCCAGCACAGAGCCTAGCCCACAGGGTGAGGAGCTAAGCCAACATTTTTAAAAAAATTTTTTTAATTTTTATTTTATTTTTGAGACAGAGAGAGACAGAGCATGAGTGGGGGAGGGGCAGAGAAAGAGGGAGACACAGAATCCGAAGCAGGCTCCAGGCTCTGAGCTGTCAGCACAGAGCCCAACGTGGGGCTCGAACTCATGACCTGAGCCGAAGTCGGACATTCAACCGACTGAGCCACCCAGGAGCCCCTTTTTTTGTTTGTTTGTTTTGTTTTCTTTTTTCTATTTTGTTTTTGCTAAGCCAACATTTATTAAGTGAGGTGATCATTACACAAGGAGAAAACTGTTTTATTGATTCAACAACAATTACAAGATGGTCCCTACTCTCCAGGAGCTCAGTGTCTACTTGGGAATGTTTTATATCCCCCATTACAAGATGCTGGAGATTAGTGGATGGGTTTTAATCATCTCCATATCCCCATCACCTCACATAATTCTTGGCATACTCAGTGCTTTTTTTAATTTTAATTTTATTTTTTGGGAGAGAGAGAGAGAGAGACAATGAGCACAAGACCAAGGAGGGGCAGAGTGAGAGGGAGACAATCTTAAGCAGGCTTGATCTCACAATGGTGAGATCACAACCTGAGCCAAAATCAAGAGTCAGATGCTTAACCAACTGAGCCACCCAGGTGCCCCCCCCCACCCAGTGCTTTTTAAACTTGCCCAACTAACTACCCCAATAGTAGAGTAGATACAGTTGCCTGAATGAATATGGGGACTCAGTCTGAAATGTCCTTCCCAAGCAGAATTTTCTTTGAAGTCTTGTTTTCTACCTTACAAACTTAAATCAATATTATATTGTATTCCACAACACAGCCATTTATGTTTTTAAAAATGTTTTAAATTACTTAACACTGAATAAATGTATGCTCCAGTAAGACACCCATGCAGTGCTAACTCAGATACCCATCCAAGTAGGTAAGATACTCTAGATTCAACTTGTCAGGCCCAGTGGAAGGCTTGATGACAGTTTTCAAGAAGGACTTGGTCTTTCCTGAGGCTAAATAGCACAATTAGGGGTAAGGATGAATTGAACTTGGATTTTGTCTAAAATGATCTTCTAGAATGCCCTCCAATGTCAAGCTCCAATGTATAAGCTTAGGTGGCATCCCAGAAGCAGGAAAATAGCCTTCCTTGGGGAAGGAGGGTCAGGGAGTAGGGATAGTGCAAGAGGGGTTGGCCTGCCTAAAGGCATTTTGTTTTGCATCAGACTTGGAGAACTCCAGTAGTTTTAGCACTGGCCCCATCCAAAAGTGTCTGCTCTGATAACAGTGGGCCTGAGTGTGTCACAGGACCATACCTGAACCAAAGGAAAGGGTACTTAACATATGAGAAAAGAGCAAAAACAACCTAAAAAGAAAAGGGAATGGGATGGCATTACTTGAAATCATTGTTCATTGTCTGGTTGGGGTGAATTAGAGAAAAATAAAACAGTTTTCAGGAAGCCAGTACCTATGATTCCCAGGCCAGTTTTGTTCTTGTTGTTGTTGCTCTGTTTTATGACCTATACTGAGCCCTGATCCCAGTTTTTCTTCAGTTCCCAAACTAGGCTATAATCAGAGCCCTAACCCCAAAAGTTATATTACAAAGTGAGTGGTTGGCCACAAATGGCCAAACCATTTGTGAGAGATGCTAAAATAAAAAGTGAGAGAAGCAGACCAGCACTTCCCAACTTTAATGTGCATATGAGTTGCTTGGCAATCTTGTTAAAATGCAGATTCTGATTCATTAGGTCTAGAATGGGGCCCAAGATTCTGCATTTCTAACAAACACTCTGGTGATGCCAATGCCTGCTGATCCAAAGAGTACATACTGAGTAGCAAGTGTCTAAATCTAGATCTTTTCCCACTAATGCTCACCTCCTAGGTTCACTCTTTCAAATTTGATAGCCCCTATGTGGGTCCTTGAGGTTTCAGAGTAAATGTGCAGTTTGAATTTACAGCAATCGATTTTTATTCTATGCTATCATTATACATAAATGCTTTTTACTGAGCATTATGCACTACAAATAATCCTGTCTCCCCAGGGATACGAGAAATACATCTAGAGCTAAAGAAATCAGGCTATCGGCAATAAAAACAATAATAATTTGGGCAAAAAATTATCTTCAAGTTACTAATGCTCTGTGACCCAAGACACTAATACCAATCTAACACAAGTATGGGGGAAAAGGAATATGTTATCTGCTATTTTGCAAGTACTCTATTATGAACATTGACAAATATAGCTCAGTTAATACAACAACCAAGGGATGTAAGTGGAAAGACTCTAAGTATGCTGCCTAGCACATAGTAATTGTTCAATAATCAATAAATCTTTAAACCACCAGAGAGATTTCAGACAGGGGCAGAAGAGATACATAATGGGAACCAGAAAAACTTAAAAATACAAAGGAAGACTATCAGAGTTCTCCAGAGAAACAAAACCAATTTCATATATATATATATATATATATATATATATATATATATATATATTTCATATGTTTCATATATACATTTCATATATATTTCATATATATACTTAATATATATATAATTTGTAATATATATGTATATATAAATGAAACTTATTTTAAGGAATTGGCTCACATGATTGTGAGGGCTGGCAAGTCCAAAATCTGTAGGGCAGTCTGGAGGACTGGAAACTCAAGCAGGAATGGATGTTGCAGTCTTGAGGCAGAATTTCTTCTTCTCCAGGAAATTTCGATGTTTTCTCTTAAGGTATTCAACTAATTGGATGAGTCCCACACACATTATCCAGCATAATCTCTTTTACTTAAAGTCAACTGATTGTAGATGTCAACTACATCTACCAAATACCTTCACAATAATACTTAGATTAGCATTTAATTAAATAACATTGGGTAATATAGTTCAGCCAAGTTAACACATGAAATTAACCATCACGGAGACCAGTCTAGGTCACCGGCTCTTAGCCTTGGTTACACATTAGAATCAACTGAGGTTTTTTCTATTAAATACTAAAGCCAAGCCACACTACCAAGAGGCTTCATAATTTTTTTATAGCTTCCCAGGTGATTCCAGTGATCAGTGCAATCAGGGTGGAGAACCACTAATTTAGAGACTAACCCTCTTCATTTTACAGATGAAGTAACTAGACCAAAAGAAAAGATTTCCCAGCATCCTTTAATAATCAGGGGCTAGATCTGGGATTCCTAACTCAAAACCCAGTATGTTGCTAACACTTACCTTTTCATCTTCATCCTCTGACTAGGTGAATTTACATGTGAATTCCATAATATAATATCTAGAATTTTGCTTGAAAATAATTTGGTGTTGAGGTGGTGAAGAGTAGGTAGGGTGTTATAAATAAAACAAGAGCAACCATGAGGTGAGGATTGTTAGAGGCAGATAATGGAGGTCTTGTACTACTCCCATTACTTTTGTATTAGTCTGAAATTGTCATTAATACTTTTTTTAAATTGAAAACAAAAAAAGAGGGGCGCCTGGGTGGTTCAGTTGGTTGAGTTTCCAACTTTTGATTCAGCTCAGGTCATGATCTCAGAGTAGTGGGATCAAGCCCTATATCGTGCTCCACGCTGAGCATGGAGCCTGCTTAAGATTCTTTCTATCTCTCTCTCTTTCTCTCTCCCTATGTCTCTCTCCTCCTGTTCACACTCTCTCTAAAAATAAGAAATAAATTAGATTCTAACTCTAATTCTAAGTCAAAGTATCAATTGTAATTAACTGGCTTCCACTGGACTTGATGAACTTTTTCTTATTTTTCAATCCTATAGCTGGAAGCATATGAGAATAGTCTGTCAGGCATGGTCACTTCCATGAAATGGTAATGAGTACTGGTTCTTGGAATGTAAACTGTCTCTGAAATAATAAATAAACAGACAAAAACAGAACACAACAAATTGTCATGTTACTAACAAATGTAAAATTGTCTGTTAAAGAGCCATACGTGTTGGAAAGCCAACTGCATAAAACAGGTTTGACTTTAGTGAATTGCAAAGCACTGAGCCTGAGGTGCCCAATGTTAAGCATGGAAAGATTATTCTGCTATTGTTGGGTAGATTATTCTACAGATGTCACTTAGGCAAGACTGACAAATAGTGTTGTTCAAATATTCTGTACACTTGCTGATTTTTTGCCTAGTAGTTCTATCCATTATTAAGAGTAGAATATTGAAGTCTCCAAAAATTGTCTACTTAATTGTCTATTTCTGTCAGTTTTTGCTAGATGTATTTTGGAGCTCTGTTAAGTCCATATATGTTTATAATTTTTATATCTTCTTGATGGATTGACCCTTTTATCATTGTCACATGTCCCTCTATCTGTAGTAATATTTGTGTTGTAAATTCTATTTTCTGATATTAGTAAAGCCATCAAAGCTCTTGTGATTTCTGTTTGAATGGCATAACTTTTTCCATTGTTTTACTTTCAACTTATTTGTATCCTTGAATCTAAAGTGTACCTCTTATAGACAGCACATAGTTAGATCTCTTTTTTTTCAATCCAGTTTAAACATTTTTGCCTTTTGGTTGAAATGTTTAATTCATTTACATGTATTATAATTAGATATAGGGTAGGATTCATGTCTGCCATTTTGCTGTTTTCTATATTTCATACTTTTTTTGTTTCTGTTACTCCTTCATTGCCTTCTGTCTTATGTTAATATTTTCTAATATACCATTTTGATTCTTTTAATGATATCTAACTATATTTTTAGTTACTTTATTCGTGGCTGTCCTAGGGTTTACAATATACATCTTGGCATAGCAGAATCTACTTACAGATTTATACTAACTTAATTCCAGTAAAATATAGAAACATTGGTCCAATATAGCTCCCTTCCTTCCCCCCTCTTATGTGCCATTATTGGTGTATGTATTACATTTATATATGTTATAAACACAAAAATACAGTGTATTGATTATTGATTATAAATCTTTGCCTTTTAAAGGACTTAAGAGAATAAAGGAGAAAAAATAGACTTTACAGGTCTTTTATAATAACCTTCATATTTATCATTTCTGGCATTCTTCCTTTCTTCCTATGGATTTGAATTAATGTCTGGTGTTATTTGTTTTCTCCAAGATAGATCTATTCCTTCTCCTCTCCTTTGTGCCATCATATGTGTTGCATCTTTATATGTTATAACCCCAACAATACAATTTTATAATTAGTCTTTTATACAATTATCTTTTAAATCAGTTAGGGGAAAACAGAATATATATATATAGATAGATAGATAGATAGATAGATAGAGATATATTTATACTTATGTACTTTGTTTCTTTGCATGTATCTGAGTTAACTTTTGGTCTCACTTCTGTTCAGTCTGAAGAATTTCCTTTAATATTTTTTGTAAGACAAATTTTCTAGCAACAGAGTCTTTTGTCCTTGTGTATATGGAAATTTCTTTATTCTGCCTTCATTTTTGAAAGAAATTTTACTGGATATAAAGTTCTTCATTGAAAAATTTTTTTCCTTTGAGCACTTTGAAAATGTCATCCTACTACTGTCCTATACTATTTCCTGTGAGAAGTTGGCCATTAATCTTATTTTGGTTGCCTTGTATATGGTGGATAATTTTTCTCTTGCTGTTTTTAACTTTCTTCTCTTTATTTTTGACTTTCAACAGTTTGAATATGATGTGTCTGGCTGTGGCTCTCCCTATTTATCCTATTTGGGATTCACTGATCACCTTTTTATTTCTTCAAATATTTTTCTTCTATTTTTCTCTCTTTCCTTTCCTTCTGGGACACCCATCATATGTATGCTGGTACATTTAATGGTGTCACACAGGTTTCTGGGGCTCTGTTCTTTTTCCATTGCCTTTTTTTCATTCTGTTCTTCAAAGTCTATAATCTTCATTAATCTATCCTCAAAGTGACTTTTTTATTCTACCAGTCCAAACCTGCTGTTGAGACCTTCTAGTTAATTTTTTCATTTTGGTTGTTAGACTTTACAATTCAAGAGTTTTTATTTGGTTCTTCATTATAATTTCCATCCCTTGATTGATATTCTCTATTTGATAAATCATTGTAATCATGTTTTTCTTTAATTTTAAAATATGGTTCCCTTTTAAGTCTTTGACCATATTTATAATAGCTGCTTTCAAGTTATCTGTCTACTAAATTTAACATTTGGGCCCCCTCAAAGACAATTGTCTGCTTTTTCCCAATGTATGAGTCATACTCTCTTGTTTCTTCCATGTCTCATAAATTTTTGTTGAAAAAGTCACATTTTTTATTAGGTATTATAGCAACTGTGAATTTGAATACCCCTCAGAGGTGGCTATTGATGTTTTTGTTGGTTTCTTGATGTGCCTGGACTAATTCTTTGGAACTTATTTCCCCTGCAACATATGATCTCTGATGTTTCTGCTCAGTGTCTTACTTTTTTTTTTTTCACTTGCCTTCCTTACAGTTGTTCCTGGCTCAGCATAACTTATTTGGTAGCCAATAACTGGTCAGAGGTTATGCTTAAACACTTTTAACCAGGGGCACCTGTGGCTCAGTTGGTTAGGCACCTGACTCCTGATTTTGGGTCAGGTCATGATCTCATGGGTTAGAGCCCTGAATCAGGCTCTGTACTGACAGTGCAGAGCCTGCTTGGGATTCTCTCTCTTCCTCTCTCTCCTTCCTCTCTCTCTGCACCTCCCCTGCTCACTCGCTCTCTCTCTGTCTCAAAATAAATAAATAAACTTAAAAAATTCAGCTCAAAAGTAGCTCATAAGACAGTATATTCTAAGATTATTTTATATGCTAAAATGTTTATAGTTTTATTATTACTTGTATTTTTATGCTGAAGTAAAAATAACATTCTATATTTATACAATCCCAAGCACCCAAGCCGGCTCCACGGTATAAGCACAGAGTCAGACACAGGGCTTGAACTCACAAATTGTGAAATCATGACCTGAGCCAAAATCAACAGTCAGAAGCTTAAGCAAATGAGTGACCCAGGTGCCCCTATTTAAACACTTAACCAGTAAGGGCCATTGTCCATGGATTTGTGTGTGGCTTAGGAAGCACTTTCAAAATTCAAGCAATTTATAAGCCTGCTTTTGCAAGGCCTCACATTTTATCCAGGGATGCATATCTTGCCAAGGGCCCCTCTGGTCTCTCGTATGTGGGCACAGTTTTGCATAGTGCACAGCCTTCCAGACCACCAAGTCAGATGGGATTTTAGCAAGAACCCCTTTGGTTGTCTAATTCCTGAATCTTGCTGTTAAATCTCTGGCTAATGTTTTGTTGATTTTCCCCAACCAGTATCATGATTTCCCAGGCTAACCACAATGTCAACCTTCCTAATTATTTGCCAATGATATTGCTATTGTCTTTGACAACATCCCTGGACATGGATTTTTCCACACTATGCTCCAAACAAAGTCAGCTCCCTCTGGCAGCATTCGCTGTCTTTTCTGTCTTCCGAGGTAGAATTTCCCTGCCATGGAGCTGGAGGAGGGTGGCAAGTCCAGGTTAAAACATCACATATTCCCACTGTTCCTACCAAAATTCAATAGATTTTCTTGAATAAATGCTTCTCAATGTATATGCCTTTTGTCAATTTCTAGAGTATTTTCATGATTGTTTAAACAACCTTGTTTAGCCTTTCATTCAAGGAACAAGGATCATGGAGACAGATTAATACAGTTTAATCTTCAAAGAACTGGAGTAAATAGAACTCCATGGAATGCAGACCATATTCCTTAGAGGCCCATGGCATTTGACTGTCTTAACACTATGTTTCTCAAGATGTGATCCCTGGACCAGTAGCATCATACACATGTGTGATGGCTTGTTAAAAATACAGCCTCCTTGCCTCCACCTCATCATATTCCATTGTTTACATACTATAGATTGAGAACTAAAGACCTAAATCATTCAGTACTCAGAAGTCATGTTTTAAAAAGTAAATTTCTAAGACTGAAAGTAAGTTGCATCAAAATTTGTCATTACTCCTTCATCACAGAAGGTTGTGTCACACTAATCCCTTACTGATCAGGACCCTGTATCTGTTAGCCTTCCTAGTCTTAACAGAAGCCCTGCTGGCCCAGAAGCAACCTCACATGGAATTTTTGAAGAGGTTTTTAAAGAGGCAGATTTTCACATCATATTGCAAGTATTGTTTACCCCTCACAGACCTTAGATTATGGTACAAGAAAAGGGTAGCTGTTATGAGGAGAGCCACACTGCTAGAGAGGGCAGACACAGAGCAATGCAAGAAGGAAGGAGGAGGGGATAAAAAGCTCTTGGATATGGAGTATGCACCTGAGAGCAGTCATGGAAAGGAAGGAGCAGGAGAAGTAAAACCTGAGTATTTGTTTACAAATTCTATTCCAAAATTTAAATAGTAATGGTGTTTTCTCATATGTACAGCCTTTCCCAATTTGCAAAATTCTTTAATTTCCATTTTTTTGTTTCTCCTTCTCAAACATCCTGTGAGTTGGCCAGGGCAAGAGTCCTTAGCCTCAGTCTCTTACACTACCTTACAGTTTTGTTGTCGGTTCTCTCTATATATTTAAGAAGCCAGACTTCATGGGTTTAAATATCTCCTCTGCCACTTACTAGCTGTGTGACCTTGGGCAAGTTACTTAGCTTCTCTGTGCCTCAGTTTCCTTACCTGAAAAAATTATATAATACTAATATCTACTATATAAGATTTCTCTATGAAATAAGTTAATATTTTAAAAGTGCTTGGAAAAGAGCCTGGCACATACTATCCACTATATATGTTTGTTAAACACATATATGTGTTTGTGTTTAAGTTCCCAGCTGGGAAACTTACTAACTGTGTGACATTAGGCCTCAATGTCTTCATCTGGAAAATGGGGGTGACAGTACATGCCCTGCAAAACTGTGGTTAAATTTAATCTCATACTTTCTTGGTGGAAGTGCAAATTGGAGCCAGCCTTTTGGAAAATAATTTGTCTCTATGTATTAAAATATTTATTTTTTAAAATCTAACAACTAAAGTTAAATAAATTTCTATAACTCTAGAAGTAATGCAAAATTTGGTGATGGAGGATTATTTTCCCATAATTAAAGTCATTGTGAAAGAATTTATAATAGCAGAAATATGGAAGCAACAATAAAGGAACTGTAAATTATAGTACATCTACTCGGAATATTTTGCAGGCATTAAAAATTAGGGACGTCTGGGTGGCTCAGTTGGTTAAGCATCCAACTTCAGCTCAGGTCATGATCTTGTGGTTCGTTGAGTTTGAGCCCAGCATTGGGCTCTGTGCTGACAGCTCAGATCCTGGGCCTGCTTCGGATTCTGTGTCTCCCTCTCTCTCTGCCCCTCCCCCACTTCCACTCTGTCTCTGTCTCTCAAAAATGAATAAATGTTAAAAAATTGTTTTTAATTTATAGTAATAAAGGTGTTATTGTAACATGGAAAAACTGCTTATGCTATAACCAGATAGCAAATTATATGTATAATAGGATTATAATTATGTTAGACAATTATATTTCTGTTTTTTAAAAAGTTATCAAAATTATAAGAGTGATTGGCATGACAAAATTAAAGTTTTACTCTATTTTCCAAGCTGTCTATTCTTCTATTTTTAAAATGTATGTTCAAATAACACCAATCCCTGCCCTGTCTACATAACAGACTTAGTGTGGGAATTAAATGAGACTCTGACATGCATGGAAGTGCTTTGTAAACTCTCACATAATGATCTGATGTCAGGTGTTATTATTTCATGGAGAGTTTTATGCAATCTGTACAGACCCACATATGCGCTAAATGGCACTTCCATGAAGTGCTTCCCACATTTTCACATCAGAACACACATAGAAAATGAAAATGGCCCTGTCCCACCTGAGGGTGAGAGGACCAATATCTCTGCACACCATACGGAAATTTCTGCTCTATTAGCTTTACACTTTCTTTAAAAGAGGCAAAGAAATGTAGAATCCAAAGATCTAACACTTTGTAACCTTCGACACTTCACTTCTCACTTACTAATGGAGATAGCAATATTCCTTTCCTTCGCAGGCTCAGGAGGCAAAGTGAGACTCCAGTGAGATGATGGATATGAAAGTGCTTTGTATGGAAATACAGAAGATAAGGATAGGTGACAGATGCTATTATTATTTCACATTTAAACACCAGGAAGGGGCTTCAACACTGGGGACACTAGAAGCCAATGTGCTTTCAGATGATACACGTATGCTGCTCATTTATTCTGCAAGTGCTTACTGAGTGTTCCCTGCTCGCAAAATACAGTGCTAGGTGTCTAGTCTCCTAAGAAGAAAACTGATTTTTTTCCTCTGGCCATAACAACAAGTAACCCCCAGAGCCAGTTTTAAGCCCATTTCTTTTGTCAGTGACACTGTGTACCAGTAATCATGCTTCTGAAAACCAACCAGTGGTAGCCCCATGCCTATAAAAGCCACTCAACAGCAGATACACTCCAGTAACCATGTTGCCATAGCGAAGATGTCAAGTCCCTAAAATCTTCAGTTTCTGGAGTTCACCAATTCCTGAATTTCACCTTTTCCAAAACCCTACATAAAATAAATCCTCTGCTTTTCTCAGATAATCTACACCTTATAAGTGAATCTCTCCCTTGTTTAAGCAAGCAATAAATTCAGCTTTTGCTTCAGCTAT
The DNA here is from genome assembly GCF_023721935.1 of Panthera uncia. Lineage (NCBI taxonomy): Eukaryota > Metazoa > Chordata > Mammalia > Carnivora > Felidae > Panthera > Panthera uncia. The sequence continues at coordinate 102,312,813 of NC_064817.1, forward strand.
TGTGTAGTAGCCTCCAAGAGTACTAAAAGACAATATATCAATGAGCCAGAGGTGGTTTCTGTATTTGAGTCCTATGTTGTTGACTTCTTCATAGCAGGTTGGGATCTGTTAGCTCAGAAGCCAATAGGTACCAAATTCAAATCTTTGCACATCCAATTGTTTCAAATACTGCCCATATAGGGCAGATTTTTTGCCATTTAGAGCTTATCTGCTTTGCATACCTACACGCCAATGCTGCCCTTTAAAGCTCTCTAACGCAGAGGATCCCCATTATACTGCTGAGCAACATTATGCAGACATGTAAGCTCCTTCTCAACTCCACTCTCCTCTGGAAGTTCATTCCTGTCCTCTCCTCCTTCCTTTCTGGGTAGTGGCCCCTGTATTGTAGACTCTGGAAGGTTTCATCCTGTAAGGGACTTCCCCCCTACACAAACCTCCACCCCCACCCACCATGCAAACCTGTCAAATTGGCACCCAAATAAGTCTTATTGTGTGTTACTGCCACCTTGTGGTCATATATTTTTTCTTTGATCAGCCTATTCTATGCCATCACACTCACTACAGAAAGGAGCCTGGCTTGACCTTCTGCCCTCCAGGAGTTCTCAGATTGATGAGGGAGTTATGACAAATCCATTCAGATCAGTGGCCAGTTGATGGATATAAACTATCAGTGGCCAAATTTGGGAAGAGGGAAGAGGTCACTGTGGGCAGCTTCCTGGAAAATGTGGGAATTGAACTGAATGGTAAGATGATGAGGCAGAGAAAAGGATATAGAAACGAGAAGATGAAATCAAAAGAAAACTCAAACTACTCACCAACAGACTTTTTAAACATCTAAATCTTTTTTAAAGCTCTAGTAGAATTAGGCTCCCTAACACAGGCCAAATAACTGAAAGCTTGTTTCTACTAAGTGGATCTATATCTAAGTAGTGTCTCAAAGGTTTTTCCCCCCTCCAGTGGTCAGTGGAGTTTAAGAACACTGCACATGAAAATGATTGCAAGCTAAGTAAAGGATCACAATGCAGGACAGCTTGATGACCCGCCTGTCCCCAGGTTTAAATAACTCCAGAGAGAAATAACCTTTATAAAAACAGAGGAAAGATTACATCCCACCATGGCTTTCCAAACACAAAAGAAATGTTCATAAATATTCTTTGATTTCTCTGGTAACAGCAGGTGCTCACAGGAAAATAAAACCATCCTTCCCTGCTGTCCCCAGTCTTCCAAAGGCATCCCACTGCCCTGATCAGGTTATCCTCCTTGAAACAAAGTAACTTTTAATAAAGTGGATCGCTGGCAGGGAGAACCTGATATGATCACACACCTGTTATAATAGGATTTAATTCTGCTTCAGATGTGCTAGTTTTAATAAAAAAGGATTGAGCAAATCGAAAATAAATTACATTGAAAGGTCAGGCTTATTGCTTGTACAGGTATGTTAACTCCCTCACTGACACTTTTAGAGACTATATTTATAAGTCCTTTTGATTTGGGAAAGAGAGGTATAAAATATACCTACAATTTCCCCATTATTTGCAGCAGTATTTCATTTTCAAGTGTCAATTCCAAGCACTTAAGTATGGCATTCTTTAACAGGAGTAAATCTAAAAAGTATGAGTTGTTTACAGAATGCTGTTATTCAGTATATTAATAAAACAAGCTTTTCTATCCAGTGGAAAGTTTGAAAAATCCTTCCAGAGCTTACACAACATATAATTCACTTTAGTGCGTGTGGAGCATTTATTAAGAATGTGTTGGCTCCTAATTTGAATAAATATATCCCTCTAACATAGTATCTCTTCTGCCAGAAGGGAAGCCTGCTTGATTTGCTAACTAGGGATAGATGGACCAATGACCCACCCAAGATTATTTTCCTGATATTTCTAATGGGACATTCAAACAGATACAGTGAGTTTGTTTCTTTCCTCAGCTTCAATTTAATAAGTGTTACCATAAACAATTCCAAATGTCCTTCCTTATTCCTAGGTTGATTTCATGATCTATCCAGCAAACATAACAGAATGTTGAAGGGGACTTCTATTATTGTCCTCAAACTGGTGACCAAGGTCCAAAGCTGAGGACAAATAACAACAACAATAATAATAATAATAGCAGCAACAATGAGCATTACTATTACTACTATTACTATTATTATTATTAGAGTAACAATAACAGCAACAATGAGCACTTTATAAACCTTAATCCAATCAGTTCTCACAATAACCCTATAACGTAGATACTATTATTACCCCTATTTTAGAGATGAGGAAACTGAGGCAGAGAAAACTTAACTGAGCTGCTCAGTGACCAGTTTGTAACTGCAAGAACCAGGATTTGAACTCAGCACTTTAGCTCTGGGCTTGAAGTATTTTGTAGCCTAGATTATCTCATAGCCTAAAGAGAGCCACCAACAGATGGGACCAGATATTTTCCTCAGGGCTTACCGGACATATTGTCATCTATCCTTTACCACCCTCTACTTCCAGTCTATTCCTCTGAGGCCTGGAGGAAGAGAAAGAGCAACTTATCAGAGTTTTCAGCCTTGTGGAAAAAAAGAAAAGTTATTTCTCTCCCCTCCACCAAAGCCAAGTAAAATAGTGGGTGACCCCCAAGAGACTCTCATAGATTTGGAGAGAATCTGTAAGAATAATGGACTAGAATCTTGCTCTCCAGGAGGGTTCTTAAAGAGCTGTAGATCCTGTGTACTTACCCTCATATCTTTGGGTGGAACAAGGTGAGAATCCTTAAGGGAGTGTGATATAGGTTTTCTAAGGGCAGAGGGTGTTTGTGAATATGGAGGCTGGGTCCTACTCCTCAACCGGAGATTTCTGAAGGCAGGCAACTTGCTGTGATAGTCCATCCCAATAGGATGTGAAAGGATTGTAGCGTAATGTAACCTGGAGGAAAATAGAATGATACCCCCCCCCCAACCAGAGATCCTCGATGCCCTTAAAAGTCAAAGAAAAGGACTACAGCAATTCTGTGATTCCAGGTGAAGGAGCATGAAGTAGAAGAGCAGGAGTCTTAGTGCTACCTAGGCAGCTTCAGGGCCAATAATCATGGCAACCCACCCAGCAAAGAGGTTAGGCATGTGGACTTCTGGGAATGACTGTGAGGGACTAGGCTGCTCCTATCTGGGAGAGTTCTTAGTAACAGGATGCTTCAGTGAAGCTAGCCACCACTCCCATGAAAGCCACATATGCCACCCATCTACACAGAGGGTAAACGTAGGAAGAGAAACTACCAGCAAAAGCTAGAAGCAAATGTAGTCAGGGTAAGGCCAGAGGGATATCCCTACCCCTAGCAGACAGCTATACATTAATACCGGAGAAGATAAATTACAAGCAGGAGGGGGAAGAAGAATGGAAGAGAATAATACTACACCCCTGCATCTACTCCTAGGTCTCCAATCCCTTCATCTAAATAGCAACAGGGTTAAGGAACAATCTTTGAATCACATATGAAATTGGCATTTTTTAACAGACTAAATTTTACAAACTGAAAGGGACCAGAAGATTATGAATAAAAAGAACTCAACAAAGCAAACTTGGAAACAACATTTAGAACATGTGAACACTTTACACGTTAATACCCCCTAGTAAGTTCATATTCCTCAGTGAGCCAGTTACATCAGAATTCCAAATAGTGGGTAGGGGTAGGTGCCTCTTCAGCAGGCTGTAGGAGTGTGGAAATTATTCTTCAGGCCCTTGACTTCAAAGATTCTATGTCTACATAAACATCCTGACCTTCCATGGCTCATTTTCAGCTTGTAATTCCTGGATTTATGACCAACAGGCATTGTCCAGACCACCAGCCTAGGACACAATACAGTCACACACACACACACACACACACACACACACACACACACACACAAACAGTAACAAAACTACCCTTCTCTGGATCAGTTCCCACTTGCAGAATTGGAGGAATGCTACCCCTTTGAAATTCCTCCTTCTTGCCCAAGTTAGCTGTGGTGAAGGATAGAAGAGGAAGGATCCTTGGGGTTTTGGGCAAAGGCTACCTTAGACCTTATTTCCACATGGTTCCTGGAGACCAGGTCCTGGTCATTATCTCTGGGCCCACCACATTGTCACTGTGCAAAGAATCTACTGCTACTTGCTGTCACAGCACTCCACCTCTGTAATTCTGTTAGTGTCGTCACCACTACCACAGCAGGACCCTTCCGTATTGGCACTCTTAGTCTCATACAGAAATACCACACCAGGATGTGCTGGTACATTCCAGATACTCCTTGGGAGCCCCCACTACCCCAGACTCTGATATTTGTCCCAAAGGAATATGGTAGCAGCCTATGTGAGTGTCAACCCACCACCATGTCCTTGATAATTCCTCTCTCCACACGTTAGCATTATCCCTAAACCAAGTTGGTGGATCTTAACTCTGTTACCAAGTTGAGCTCCTAATAATATTAGATATGTATTGTGCAAGTGCTTTGTAGTGAAGCACTGTGATAATTGTATTATCACACTTAATTCTCAAAGCTATTAGGCAGTTCCTGATTAGGATTAGTTTTGTGTGGAAAAGTACAAATGAAAAGGAAGTAATAGTGACTTAAACAGCATGGGGCATAGTTTCCTCTCGTGTTCAAGTAGGACTGGTATGATACGCCCCAGATTCTTATTCTGTTGCTCCATCTTGTGTGTTGCTTCTATTCCCATCATCATTTCACAGTCCTGGTTGGTTGCTGGGGTTTTAGCCATGATTGATCCCATCCCATCCAGCACAAAGTAGAAAAGCAGTGGGAAGGGCATGCCCCTTCTTATTAAGGACATTCTTTACAAGTTGCACATAATGCTTATGCTTGCAATTCATTGCCTGATCTTAGTTACATGGTTACACCTAACTGCTAAACTGGTTGGGAAGCATGGTTCTTCTTCTTGACGACTATGTAGTCAGCTGAAGAACTGGGGTTTTGTTGCTCATGAAGAAATGATAATATATTTAGGGGATAATTAGCAATCTCTACCACAGGTAGGTACAAGGCCCCCACATATGATTGTGTATTTTGTGGGTTTAGAAAATCTGAGAGAAAGATGAGAGATGAGATCTAGCCAGTGCCCCCTAGCCAAACAAGTGTTCCCTAGCCCAAGGTTCTATCAGGCCAGAAGGGGTGCCTTTCTGCATTAGGTTGAACCATATGAAATTATCATTTTTATAGACTAAAATAATGGAATACCAGCAATTTCCTATGGTTCAACCTAATAATACAACCTTACCCCTACTCTATCTAATGGGGACAGAGCAGGCCCTTTTATTCCCCAATAGTTAAACGCTAAATATTTAACAACCAGCTCTTTGAGGAAAAAAGCCCTTATTCATACTATTTGTTGATTGCCATGGTGTAAATATTCCTACCATGGCCAATTTCAAATCTTCAAATTGACATTCCTGAACACAGAGTTGGGAAGAGATATGCAAGAGTACACCATTACATAGTATTTCCACACACAAATATAGGTAAATAATCTCAAGAACATATATAAGCAAAATGTAGTAAAACAATTAGGAAGTGATGAGTTTTGTGTATTTGTTTTTAATATAATTTTCATTATAAGTTTGTATAATTTAATTTTTAATAATGGCTCTACTACTTAAAAATTCACTTGCAAAATTTCCTAAAACCTAACAATTGGCTCCTGTGACCCAGAATGAGCTGACTCTTGTACACCTTTGGCTAAAGATCATAGTCCATTTATCCAGTCATTTGACCTGCCCAGCAAACTTCTTGCTTCCTTCTCTAAACTAATAACTAGCTACTCACCTGTCCAGCCCTCCAGATGTGTAATGAGATGAACTGAATATATATATGGATTAGGCTACATCCAGGGATTTCTATCCATATATCAGCACTTTTTAAACTTCTTCTATTTATCTTTTCAGCCTATACTACCCCTTGGGGTAATAAAATTTATATGTACTCCCCACTGGGTGAAGTCTACATTCATTTCCTTAGTTTATTTATTGTAAAATGATCTCATTAGTCCTCTAGCTTCAGAAAGGGCCCCTACGTGCCCTTTCTAGGATCCAACATAGACAACAGCTCCATTTTCTCTTTCTCCCATCCCCCTACCCTCACTTTTGATAACAAAAATTTCTATACTGTAAGCCATCCTTTCTCTACATTAGAGAAAGCTAGCCTAATATTTTGTCCTTGTGGTCAAATGTATCCACCCACTCATCCATCCAGAAAGTGTAATCTCATAGTCTCCCTGGCTAGTCTCTCCATCTTCATTATGGTTTACAGATTAAACATTTTAAAGTCCACATAAGGCCCTTCATGAAGTCCATATAAATCCCTTTTCAAGGACTTCAAATTGTGTCACTCCCTACCTCACATGTGACATTTCAGCAACACTGAAAAGCCTGGAAAGCCTGGAGTGGCTTACCCTCTCCAGGTGTTCCTTGCCTTGTGCTGCTGATTTTCTCTCTCTCTGTCTGAAATGCCCTCTCCTCCTTTCCCTGCCCCACACAAACACATTCACCTGTCAAATGCTTGTTCATCTGACTTCATCTCCTCCATGAAGACTTCCCTGATACCTCAAGACAGAATTCATTAATTTCTCCACTGCACAGCATCTCTACTCTACATAATTCTGCTATTATGTGATAAATAGGGTTGCCAAATTTAGCGAATAAAAATACAGGACACCCAGTTAAATTTGAATTTCAGACGAACAATGAATAATTGTTGTTAGAAGTATGTCCCATGTGATATTTAGAACATATGTATGTTAGAAATTATTTCTTATTTATCTCAAGTTCAAACTTAACTAGGCATCCTGTATTTTACCTAGCAACTCTAATGACACCACACTAGCATTTCTGGCTGCTCATCTATGAGTTCCTCAAGGGCAAGGATTTTGGCTTGTTTACCTATATTTCCTTGGGCACCATGCTGTCCTTAGCATATGGTAAGAGTTCACTAAATGTTTTTGGAACTACATTCAGGTACTATTTTATACCATTTGAACTAGTTTACGTATATCATCTTATTGAATCTCACAAAAATCCTGCGAGGTTAGGGGCGCCTGGGTGGCTCAGTCGGTTGAGCAACCGAGTTTGGCTCAGGTCATGATCTCACAGCTCATGAGTTCAAGCCCCGCGTTGGGCTCTGTGCTGACAGCTCAGAGCTTGGAGTCTGCTTCAGATTCTGTGTCTCCCTCTCTCTCTGCCCTTAACCTACTTGCATTCTGTCTCTGTCTCTCTCAAAAATAAATTTTTAAAAGTTTTAAAAAAATCCTGCAAGGTTAAAAATATACATATATATTATCTTCATTATACCAGCCATGAAACCAGGGGCCAGAGAGAAGTGACTTACCCAAGACCATACAATGTGAACACTACAGAGCCATAACTGAGACCAGATCCTTCTGAGTCCCTAGTTCTTTCCACTAAACCACGTTGCTGTTTTCACCTGTATATGGCCACAGATTTTTTGCAACTCTGCAATTTTCAGAACTATTTCTAAGCTTTAAATAAATGATCATACTTGCTTTGGTTTTAAATGATATTATGCCTCCATTGGTATAGCAGTGACTTTAATATAGCTTGAGGTGCTTGAAGTTGAGCCTAGTGAATTTTTAATTAGGTATCAATCAAATCGAGGACTGGTTATAAAGCATCATTTTTCCAGTAAAGTCAGCAACATGGTAAATGATTTTATTGGTAAACCATGAACTTTTTTTTACATATTTATTATTATTATGTCAATACAGGTTTCCTCTATCTGCATATGTATAGCAGTTGACAATATCAGCCACATTATTAGTTTGGTTTCCTCTGCTTGGCTAGAGGAACTTGGCTTTTCAGTTGTGGTAAGTGAAGTCTGCATTCCCTGCCTCAGCACTTTTGAAGAAGCGGCAGTTACAGTAAAACTTACATTAACTTGCACCCAAGTAATGAGCCCTCTATTAATTGAAATTTTCTGCACTTAGCACTTACAAAAAAAAAACAGAGGAAATTATGTGAATATGGACTGACAAACATTTTTCCCCCAGAAACGTCTGACATTGGTCTATTCAATCCGATTTCCTGTACTACTTATTTCCATCTGGAGTTCTAGATAGTAATGAGTAATCAGCACCTTGGCCTTTATGAAGGACCCAGCTTTCTACGAGGTGTCATGGCGTTCAAAAGAGGGAAAGAAACTAATTTTAATGACTACTATAAACACTTCTGGAAAAATTTTCAAGAAACTGGTGGTTGTGGTTATCTCCTGGGAGGAAAAGTGAATGACTGGGGGACAGGGGTGAGTAGGAGGCTCATTTTGCAACACATTCCCTTGTGTACATTTTGAAATGTTTATCATGTACCTGTATTACCTAATCAAAGAAACTAAACATTGTTTCAAATACCCACCATGTTCTTTGCATGATCTGATAAATTCCCATAGTGACCTTTTAAGATAAGAAATGTTATCTCTGTCTTTATAGAGAGGAAACTGGGGCTCAAAGAATTTAGGTCACTTGCCTCAGCTCATACTGGTTAAGTGAGTAAACAAGAATCTGAACAAGGGTCAGCCTTATTCCAAAGCTATGCTAACTATGCTGCTCCTCAAAGAAAATGAAAGCCCAGAATTTGTCCTCAATGATAATTTTATTGGACAAATAAGACATAAAACTCTGAAGAGTTAATTACCACATTTCACGGATTCTAAAAAACACATTTTAAAGGTTCTAAAATTAGGATGTGTCTTCTAATGAGTGGCATGCTGTAGTATATTTGGTGGCATTTTATTTTTCTTAGTGATTCATAAGATAATGGTGTGTTTTTCCACCAATGGCATCTTGGAGTCAGTGAAATATAGTTGTAAAATAATGCCGAAAATCAAAATGTCTAAATGCGCGGCACAATCAGTAAGTGCTATATTTCTGAAAAAAGAGTATCCTCTTCTGTAAGAGTTGCTAGGAAATGCTTTGCACTGATTAGAGCCAAGCCTCAGTGATTGGGAGTGTATCTGTTACCTACTGCCACAATAAACCACCCCAAAACTCAGTAGCTCAAAACAACAATCACTTATTATTGCTCTCAAGTATACAGTGTAACTGGAAAATCTTGATCATCTAGGCTGGATTTATTCATATCTACAGTCAATTGAAGTCAGCTAAATGGTCTTGGCTAGGCTCATTCATGTCTAGAGATCAGCTGGCTGATGGCTGATCTAGTTTGGCCTCAGCTTGAGTGAGGGATGGTTTTTCACATACTTCCAGCAGGCTAGCCTAAGCATGTTCCCATGGATGTGGCAAGGGAGCAAGAGCACAGGTGCAGGAGTGAGCAGGAGGAAATGGAAGCTTCTGCTTCCACCATGTTTGTTAACATCCAGTTGGGCAAAGCATAATATGGCTGAGCCTAGAGTCCAGAGATGGGACAGAGCATACTGCCTACAATGGGAGGGATGAAGCATCCCTCCATCAATGCAATCTATCACAAATAGGCTTCAGATATGTAGGTTGAGGAAAGTAGGGCTACGGCTGCTGGCTAAAAGAAACCCTCCGGAAAAAAGGGGAATCAGCCAAATACCCTGTATGCATGTGCTTGAGGGGGTTGTTCCATCAACAAAAACAGAACCAGGCTAGGCTATAACTGTGAGTTTATTTAGGGACAATGTTGACGATGACAACACAAAATCATTGTTTGAAATAAGGATAGAGCCAATAATCTCATAAATTAAGCCTCCCTCAACCTCTGTACCCAGAATCTCCTGAGCATCACCCATGGAACCCTAAATCTCTACCAAATACAGCTGGAAAACAACTGCATGGCATCCTTGGCCCCAGCAGCAGACCTAGCTTGTCTTTGTTCAGCTTCCTAGGCAAGCATAATGAATTCAGCTTGGAGTAAGAGCACGCTAACCCTGGAAAAGTCACCTCAGCCATCTTGTGAAGCCAAGGCATTTTCCTCACTGACCACGGCACTATTCCTCATGTTTAGCTCCTTCCAAGGCCAGAAAGAGGTCCCTACCCCAGGAAATGAACTTTAGAAAGGACGTGCAAACAACCTCCCCTAGGATTCTAATTTGCACCATAATATGTTTGCAGAGTTCTCTTCTCTGTGATATTGATGGATAATTAACCACCTTTGAGCTCTGAATCATACTGAGGATATCCCCAGCACTGAGAATTTTTCTTTTGAAAACAAAAAGGAAATCAATTTCAGCCAATTCAGTTGTTGCCATTTTATGAAGTTAAGGTGCTCAATGTAAATTAATGTTTTTAATGTATGCCTTTGATCAATAGGTGTAATTATTGATTGGAGTCACCCAAAGCCAAAAGCAAACCAATCATTCCTGACACTGTAGACTTTATACCATGCAGATAAATCCTAAACACAACTGCACAGAGCTCAAGGCTTATGTGACTGTCCAATGTTACAAGTAAACTATTAAAAAAGAACACAAACATGTTCACTCTTTGCTTCCTTTCTTGTGCACACTACTCTGGAGTTTTCACTAATAGGATCCATGGACCAGAATAGGAGCAGCTGTTCCTGACTGGTCGCTTGTCCAGAAAATAGCCATGAGTTCTTTATATTTACTAATTATATTGCTTCTAGGAGGTATAAATTAAGCAGAACAAATGTATCCAGAGCATTCAGACAAAGCTAGCCTGATTTTCTAACTGGAGGATTACTGCAGCTCCTGTTCCCAGTCAAAAGATTATCCCATGAGAGGCGCCTGACTGGCTCAGTTGGTGAAGCATGCGACTCTTGATCTCAGGGTTGTGACTTCAAGCCCCCTGTTGGGTATAGAGATTACTTAAAAATAAAATCTTTACAAATAAAGGCTTACCCTGTGAGCTAGTTTAAAGTCAAGTCTAAAATTCTTACTATTTGTCACTGTCAGGGTACCCAAAGGCCTTTCCCCTCTTAAGACCCAGGATCTATTCTCAGACCCAGGTCAGTATCTTATGCTCTCACAAACACTGAGTTAATACTCATTGAACACTTATTTATGTGCTAGGCACTCCGCTAGGCCCTTCACATACATTACCTCACTGAATCTTTACAAAACTCTATGAAACAGGTAGTAGCACCCTAGTCCTGATTCTAAGATTCCATTGATTTTAAGATTCAGTATTAATTTAACAAATCCTATATGGATCACACACACTAACTAGAATATACATATCAAATACAGAAGTGTTAAAATGTTAGAATCAGGAAAAAAGCTAATATCCCCTTTTGCAGATGAGGAACTGAAGCCCAGAGGAGTTAAATAACCAGTCCAAGGTCACAAAGCTAGTAAGTGGTGACTGGGGTTCAAAACCAGATCACTGCATCCAGTGCCTATAGAAGCAGCATGATCTCTTTACTTCCTTTAGCAAAGATCATTTGCCACAGGTGAGTTGCTCCTCCTCTCAACAAATGCCACCTTCCATTCTATTTCATAGAGTTCTGTTTGCCCCTAGAGCCTGGCTGCAAGGGTGACACCAACTACCCAGTTTCTTCCTTGCAAAAGACCTCAAACAACCAGAACTAAAGATCATCCCATGAAATAAGTAAAGATAGTATCATCTGGTAGATAAAGGTGCAGGATTGTGAACTTCAAGATGAAAGACCTAATTAATACATGTTTCAGTCTTTCCATCCAGCACCAAAACCACTGAAATATAGAGGAATCCTTGAAAGATATAAAGCAGGTGGAATAGTATTAAAGAGAAACTACAGCCCGCAATATAATCAGTAAAAATCTGTAGTGGTAGAAGACAGCAGTAAAAAGGATGCTTCATGCCTTCAGGTGGTAGAAATAGGAAGAGCTCAAGGATAACTATCAGATGATTAAGCAAAATCAAATAGGGTAATCGGTTCTGTCATCCCTCCCACTTCCTTCCTTCACAGGCCAGGTAATAGTAAAAATAGCAACAGTGTCTGCCTCCAGATGGGAGCAGTAAGTATGGGACCTTAAATCAAAGAGACGGCAATGCTTTGAGTGTAAGATTTCAGACAAATTATAGGATACCCAGTCAAATTTGAATTGTAAATAAGCAAGAAAGATTTCAGCTTTATAACTGTGTCCCATATATTGCATGGGACATACTAATACTAAAAAATCATCCAGTATTTGTCTGAACATCAAATTTAACTGAAATTTAAATATAAATTTAAAACTTCTAACATTTAAGGTTTTAACATGCAATATGTGCAACATACTTACACAAAAAAAGTTCACTGCTTATCTGAAATTTAAATTTAACCAGGAATTCTTTTATTTACTAAATCTGGCAACCCTATTCAGGAGGCTAGCAACCCCTAGAAAACACCCACATCCAAAAGAATAGCCACCCATGTACTCTCACCAGCAATATGTCGTATGGTCCCTTAAAACAGTCACAACAACAGTAGCCACTTCCATCTAGTCCCTCAAGCAGACTGCACAGAGGCTAAAACATTTAAGGAAAACTCACACCATTGAATGAAACAACAAACTCAATAAATGAAAGAATTTAAGTTATAGGAAACAAAATTAAAGAGAAATCAGAATGAGACCTTCACATAAATTCAGTTTATTCCCTCAGAGGGACATGGAAGGATATCACATTCATAAAACAAGAATAAATGCTTTTGAATAAGAACTGAAGATTATTTTTTAAATAATCTAATTAGATATCTGAAAAATGAAAATAGAACTATTGAAATAAATAGCTCAATAGATAGACTAAATAGCAGATTACATGAAATAGCAGATTTACAGGAAAGGCAAATAAGTAAGCTGTAAGACTGAACTGAGATGTTACCCAAGAGAACCCAAAGAGTCAAGGTGATAGAAACTGTGAAAATACAAAGACTCAGAGGACAGATCGAGAAGTTTTAATACCAGTCTAAGAGGTGTTTCAAAAGAAGAGAACAGACAAAATAGGAGGCAATATTTGATAAATATTTGAAAAATAATTGCCAAAACTTTCCCATATTGAATTATAATGAGTCTTTGATTGAAAATGACCATCAAGGACCAAGCAGGATAAATTATACACATGCACACACCCTTAGACACATTATAGTGCAATTTCAGAAACCAAGCTTACAGTGCTAAATGCTACCAATGAACAGAAAGAAGAATCAGATTATCAGAAAAGAATGACAATCAATTTGAAATGAGACTTCCATCTGCAACACAGAATGTAAGAAAACAAGGAGCACTTCATATTGCTAATGGAACATCCTTCTAAACCTAGAATTTTATCAATCAAGAAGTAATAAAGTAGGGGTGGCTGGGTGGCTCAGTCAGTCAAGCGTCCAACTTCGGCTCACGTCATGATCTCACAGTTTGTGAATTCAAGCCCTGCATGGGGCTCTGTGCTGACAGCTCAGCCTGGAGCCTGCTTCAGAATCTGTGTCTCCCTCTCTTTGTCCCTCCCCCACTCATTCTCTCTCTCTCTCTCTCTCTCTCTCTCTCTCTCTCTCTCCCTCCCTCCCTCTGAAAAATAAATAAACATTAAAAAAAAATTTTAAGTAAGGTAAAATAAAGACATTTTCAGCCCTGGAACGATTCAGAAATTTTACCAACCACAAACTCATACTGAAAGAAGTACTGGTGGATGAATTACACAAAGGAGAAAATTGAATCCAGTAGGAAGTAGTGAGACTTAAACCTAAAACTATCAATAAGAGAATAGGGGATAGAAAGCGGAGGGTAGGGGTGTCTGGGTGTCAGTTAAGTGTCTGACTCTTGATTTTAGCTCAGGTCATGATCTCATGGTTCATAAGATTGAGCCCTGCATCAGGCTCCATACTGACACATGGAGACTGCTTGGGATTCTCTCTTTCCTCCTCTCTCTGCTCCTCCCTGACTCATTCTCTCTCTCCCTCTCTCTCTCTCTTTCTCTCTCTCTCTCAAAATAAATAAATAAACTTAAAAAAAAGAAAGTGGGGGGGGGGGCGCCTGGGTGGCTCAGTCGGTTAAGCGTCTGACTTCCACTCAGGTCATGATCTCCCAGTTTGTGGGTTCAAGCCCTGCATCGGGCTCTGTGCTGACAGCTCAGAGCCCAGAGCCTGCTTTGGATTCTGTGTCTCCCTCTCTCTCTGTCCCTCCCCCACTCTTACTTTATCTCACTCTGTTTCTCAAAAATAAGTAAATGTAAAAAAATTTAAAAAAAAAGAAAGCAGAGGGTAGTAAAGCTAAGGTTATTATCTTTTCAGGAAGATGAATTAGATACTTACTAATTCTAGTGTTAAAAATATATCTTTATGTGCATGTTAACAATTTAAGGGTGATTAATAAAACATAAAAATAAAATGTATAATTTACCCACATGGAAGAGGGGAGGGGAGTAAAAAAGCTCCATCCATTCAACAAAAAGCAGAAGTAGGGCATGTGGCTGGCTTGGTCGGTGGAGCATGTGACTCTTGATCTTGGAGTTGTCAGGTCAAGCCCCATGTTGGGTGGAGACATTACTTAAAAGATCAAATCTTTTTTTAAAAAGAAGAAGGAAAAAGTTAACAAAATGGCAGCATGATAGGTTTGTAACAGGAAATAGGAAAGGAATAACTATACCTATAGGTAATCACTGTAAATGTGAAAGAATTAAACTTATCTATTTAAAGACAGTAAAAATGATCCAACTAGATGTTATCAAAAGACACACTTAAAATGACTCTTGTAGATTGAAAATAAAGAACTAGGGAAAGATAATGCCAGACAAATGACAACAAAAATAAAACCAGTGTGGCAATATCAAGAGCAGATGAAATATAAATTCAAAGCAAAAATAATTCATAGATAAAGACAGAAACATCATTTTGATTTAAAAAACACTCCACAAAGAAAACAGTTATGAACTTTTCTACACCTATGTGCAGAGAATCAAAATACAGAAACATAAACTAATAAGTATACAATAACACACCATGCTTTATATAAACCACAATCATAATACAATAATTTAACACATTTCTCTAAGAAACTGAGAGATCAATTAGACAAAAATTAAGGATAAAGAAAATTTGAATAACACAATACATAGAACTTTGCACTCAACAGAGAATATACCTTCTTTTAAACATATACAATTATTTACCAAAAATGATAATGTTAGACCATAAGAAGATATCAAATTCCAAAAAACATAATATCTTATAGGCTATATTCACTGTTCTCAATGCAATAAAATAGCAACCAACTACAAAAAAGAAAATGCTTTAAAATCTTTACACCTGGAAAAATGTAAATTTTTTTATGTTCATTAATTTTTGAGAGAGAGAGAAAGAGTACAAGTGGGGAAGGGGCAGAGAGAGAGACACACACACAGAATCCCAAGCAGGCTCCAGGCTCTGAGCTGTCAGCACAGAGCCCGTCGCGGGGCTTGAACTCATAGACTGGGAGGTCATGACCTGAGCCAAAGTCAGACACTTAATCGACTGAGCCACCCAGGCACCCAAATACCTGGAAAAATTTAATGAACACAATTCTAAATAACTTTTAAACTAAACTATAAATAAAATTGGAATTATAAACTATTTAAAATAGAACTAATCTCAAAACCTTAGGAATGGGTACTCAACTTCATTAATCATTGTGGAAACAACAGCAATTTAATACCATTCACAATGAAATGGCTAAAATGAAAAAAGACAGAAAAATACCCAGTGTTAGTGAGGACACAGAGCAAATGAAAACCTCATAAACTATTTAGTGTAAATACTTAGGGACACTGGCATGAAACCACTTAAAACATATGTAACCTACAATCCAGCAATTCCACTCATATGTATATACCCAACAGAAATTCATGCATATGCTTACCTAAATATATGTAAAAGAAGGTTCAAAAAAGCATTATTTGTTATTGCTAAAAACAGGAAACAATCCAAATATCCATCAATAATTAAATGGATAAATAAATTGTTGAATATTTACACAATGAAATACTACACAGCAAGGATAATGAATCATTACCTACAACAATATGGATGAATCTTAAAAATACAATGTTAAGTGTAAATGTCCAGAATCAAAGAGTATATACTGTATTGTTACATTCACATAAAGTTCAAAAGCAGGCAACAGTAATCTATACAGCATTATAAATTAGGACAATGTTTACTCCTATAGGTGTGGGTTGGTGATGACTGAAATGCGCACAAGAGGGGGCTTTTGAGATACTGGTCATGTTCGGTTTCCTGACCAGGGTGTATTCAGTTTGTCAAAATTCATTGAGATAAACACTTCTGATTTGTACACTTTGTTATATATATGTTATGCTTCAATAAAAATTGTAAATAAATAACTTAGGGATGTGGCCAAATAGTACTCAAAAATAAATTTAGTCTTAAAATCACATATTAGAAATAAAGATTGAAAATAAATGAACTAAGCTGTCAACTCAAGACAGTAGAAAGAAAACGATAAAATAAGTCTAATGAAGTTAAAATGAAAAAATTATACAGATAAAAATATACACTGATAAATAGAAAATAAAACTCAAAAAACTAAATAAAATACCAAAAATGAGTACTCTCGAAATAATTAATATAAACAAATAAAAATAATATATTTAAAATATATTTATTAAAAATATTTATTTAAAGATATTATTATAGGGGCACCCGGGTGACTCAGTTGGTTAAGCATCTAACTCTTTATCTCAGAGTTGTGAGTTCAAACCCCACATTGGGCCCCACACTGGGCATGAAGCCTACTTAAAAAAAAGTTTTTAATTTTTTAAAATACTATTAACAAATAATATAAACAAGAATTTAGCAAATACGATGATTTAAAAAAAGAGACAGCAAAATAAACTATATGAGGAACACAAAAGAAATAAACTGGAGACTTTAACAATTACAGGAGAATGCCATGTACAATTTAATAACAATCAATGTAAAACCTTAAAAAACAGGACAGATTCAAGGAATATACAAATTACCAAAATCAGCCCAAGAATAACAAAGAATGTTGAATAAACCAAAAACTACAGAAGAAATTTTATTAGTAGCCAAAATTTTCTAATCCCCCCCCAAAAAAGTTCCAGTGGTTTTACTGACATATTCTATCAAAGCTTCAAGAAAACTATATTTACATGTAAATGAACAGAAAAAGTTCTGGAAGTATACAACCAAACTGATAATAATGGTTGCTTCCATAAAAAAGAGGTGGAAAAAATGCATAACAAAGAGATGATAAATAATATTTTTATTGAACGTATTCATATATTACATGCATTATTTATAATTTCTTTCAAATTACTCAACAATTCAGGGGGTGCCTGGGTGGCTCAGTCAGTTAAGCATCTGATGTTGGCTCAGCCCATGATCCCCTGGTTTATGAGTTCAAGCCCCGTGTCAGGGTCTGTGTTGACAGCTCAGAGCCTGGAGCCTGCTTTGAATTCTGTGTCTCTGTCTCTTTCTGCCCCTCCCCTCCTCATGCTCTCTCTCTCTCAAAAACAAAATAAACATTTAAAAAAATAAAAAGAAGCACGGACATGCTGACACC
Organism: Panthera uncia; assembly: GCF_023721935.1. NCBI lineage: Eukaryota > Metazoa > Chordata > Mammalia > Carnivora > Felidae > Panthera > Panthera uncia. Next base: position 102,330,262 of record NC_064817.1, read on the forward strand.
TTATTTTCAGATTTATGGCCTCCAGAACTGCGAACTGTCATTCCAAGCCCCCCAGTTCATTGTACTCTGCTACAACAGCCCTAGGAAGTTAATACAGTCCCCTACTCAAGATAATAGGATAGGGAAGTTTTTAAGTGCAATGGAGGATTTGAGTGAATTAGCTCTCTAATGCTTTGGGTAACAAATTACTCAGAGTTAGGGCACTTCTGAGGAGAGTCAGCTTTAGGTAAAGTTAGGAGCTATGGACAACAGAAGTGATTATAAGGCTGCTGGTGTCCTAGAAGACTCAGAATGTCTATAAAAGCCAAAGTGCTTACGACCATTTCCTTAGTGTTTCCAAAAATACTTTCTCTGAACCTATCTGATGACTTTCTGGTGCCACAAAATGCATAATTTCTCCCTCTTTGGTATTATTTTTTATTTATCTAAATGGAAAATCTCTTGGGAACAGATAGCTTGAGGGGAACCATCAGAGACAGGCAGGCTCTCCCATTTCCAAGCTGTTCAGTCTGGCATCATGAAGCATCTAGTGCTCAACTCACGTGTTGTTTAATCAGAGTGGAGGCTGATTTTTGTCTTTTAAAGGGCAGCGGGCTACCCTGGGTATTAGGTAAGAGCTTTGAAGACAGAGCATCTGGAATGAGTCGGAACATTCAATCTACCTTTCTATGAAAAGCTGGAGGTAGAGCTCACTTCTTTGTCAGCCATGGTATGATTTCTTCACTATAGACCACAGGCTCAGGAATCCAAGATCTTTCAGCCAACAGCTGTTGTCTAAGATTTGGAACTGAGGCCACAGAGGCCTTTCTAGAAAGCTGCCCTGCAACCCTGCTGACCTGCCTGGCAATTGAAAAGGCAAGATTCTTTCCCCAGGGCTTGAAATTGGCTCCCCCTCTTCATTAAAAATGAAATTCACAGAATTTAGAAGTTCATGAGGTTGAAATGTTCACTTGCTGAATTGGCCTTTAATGGTCTCTCATTTCTCTTCTGTGTCTTCCTGTGTTCTAGCCTCCTGTCAGCATGCCCATAACATATAGAAAATAGCCCCTTGTCAGCAAAATACCTTGAGGTTCATAAATGACAAATAGCTGAAAAGGGAGAGAGCCCGTGCCTTAGTTGGCTATGTTAGTTTAATGTGCCATCTCCTATTTTTTAATTATCTTTTGTTTTTTTAATTTCCCCAGCAAATCTTTGCAAAAGTTAGGTAACCATAATTATAAGTCAAAAGGAAGACCCTCCCCACAGGGTAACTGGAAAGATTTTCAGCCACAATCATCTTGACCAAATATCTAATCATCATACAAATCATGCCCTTGGCATTTGCAAAGATTTTCCAAGATCTAAAAGTGTATCCCTTTAAGAAGAAATCAAATAACAAATTAAAATGGGGAAATTATAGCCAAGCTTAGCATTGTCATTACATTTTGTTAAGCTTTTTGAAAGGTGGTAGAAGCTTTGATGAATGGTGTGATTCGTTCATTCATGTATTCATTCAGCAGATATTTCTAAAGAACCTACTACATTTTAGGCACCATGCTACACACTGAGGATACATTTGTAGTCAAGATGGACCTCGCCTTCACTGAGCTTATGGGATAATTAAGGAGATACACAATTAAAGCAGCAATTATAATAATGTGTGATATGTTCTGTGAAAGGTTATCCTCTCAAGTTACCATGAGACTACAATGAAGGGACATTTTTCCTGGACTTGGGAGTGGGAGTGGAGTTAGGAAGACTTTCCACTGGTGGTGAAATTTCAGCTGAAACCAGAAGGATAAGTTGGTCTGGCAGGATGTGGGCAGATTATAGTTCTAGTCAGTAGAAACCCATAAAACAGTCCAAAACTGTGAGGCTATCATTGTAAAAGAGAAAGAAGTATGGCAAACAAAAATGAAATTGAGCAAGTGGACAGATGCCAGGTCATAAAAGGTTTTCTAAAATGTGTAATAAATTTAGACATTTTCCTTAGGCACTGGAAAACCACTGAAGGCTTTTGAGCAGGGAAATGACATCATATTTATGCTTTAAAAGTACACTTCAGTTGTAATGTAGAGAAAGGATTGGCAGATAGGGAAAGAGTAGATGCAGGGAGACAATGGAGTTATTGTAGTAGGTCAACAGAGAAATACAGGTGGCCTGGAGGGGAGTGGTAGTCTGGTGCAGTGAAGGAAATGAAGAAGAGTGGAGAGATTCACGAGATATTAAGGACATAAGATGAACAGGACTTGATGATTGAAAAGTAAGAGAGGAGAAAAAAAGTGTTAAGGATGAGTCTTTGGTTTAGGGGATAAGAAACTGGGTGGTTGGTGATGCCATTCACTGAGATAAAGAACACACAGGAGAAGATACGAACTTTAAGGACTGTAGAGAGGGACAGAGGAGTTTAGTTTCAGAAATTTTGAGTTTACAGCACATGTGGTATATCCCTATAGAGATACCTAATCAGTAATTGAGGAGAAGCAGGGGATGGAAGTATAACTTGAGTGTTGCCATCATTTAGATTAGACTTAAAGCCATCAAATAAGATTGCCTAGGCAGAGAATGTAGGACAATAAGTAGAAAGGGCTGATGTTCAAGTCCTAAGAAATCCAACATTTGAAGTCTAAATGTAGGAGAATAAGCATTCAAATGAGATGGAAAAGAAAAGGTCAGGAAGTAAGAGGAAAATCAGAAAAGCTGTATCATAGAAGAATAAGAAAGGAGTGTAGTATGTTGAGTAAAGGGGAGTGGTCAACAATGTAGTATGCTGCTAAGAAGCCAAGCAAGATGTGCACTGAGAAATGCCCACTGGATTTAATGACATGGAGGTCATTTTCTGTCCCTGCATCTCAGTTGTCTCACTCTTAAAATGTAGGAATTGGGTTCATCTTGATCTCACCCAAAAGCAACCAAAGTATTTTTGCTTTTGTATATTTATGTATTGGGATTCTTTATATAAGATTCCATTTGAAGAAAAGAAAACTCCATGGATTAAAAAAAAATCTAATGAAAACTATAGGAACTACACACTGGACTAGGAATTCCAGCTCCAGCTTGAATATTAGCAATATTAGCTATTAGCAATATTAGATTTTCCAGCTCTGATATTCTGTAATTCTATCCACTCAAGATACACTCCAATCTACACTTATTTTACTGATATTATCTCCAAATGGTCCCTGATATGGATCTTCAAACCTCTTAGTCAGCCTCTTTATATCGTCAACCCTATGTTAGTTTCTTTGCATCCCTCTCACTCTTCTCTCCATCAAAATCTTTCCAAGTCAAACTTAAGGGTTCAACTTCTTTCAAAAGTCTTCACTGACTCCAAGTCACTCTGACAGTATGTTCCTCTCCCCTTGTTTTAGCAATTATCACACACTCTCTAACTTAATAGTTCTCTCTTTGAGGTATGTTAGTCTTATCACCCCATTGAGACTGTAAACTGCTGTAAAGCAGCATCAATGTATTTGCTTGCCTATTCCCCCACACCTGACACAGGCTATATGCTCAGCAAGTACCTAATAAAAACCATTTTTCTCCTAAAACTGGTATGCAGCCAGCCTCTTTAGCTGTTAAGACAGCAAGACCAAGCCCTACACTCTGATGTCTGTGGTATGCTTATTGCAAAAGATTTCCATTCTATGGCATTTTCCATAGTTAATGGAGTAGGGCAGGGAGATGTCAATATTTTAGTTGCAGTAAAGCACACACACACAAAAACAGGCAAATGCCACAAGAAAGAAAACAACAGCAGGCAATGTGCTCAGGAATCTGGGAACTTTGTTACAAACCTTCAAACCCCAGCATGGGTCTGGCCTTAAGAATAAATATTTCATGCTAAGAGGCACTCATTTCTAAAGAAGGTCATGTTTGAGGTCATAGCTAGTAGACTATATTGCTTTAATGGAGACAATATGAAAATCACACATTTTCTAAACAAGGGCTATGGGGATGACTTTGCTTTGGCTTGTGATGCATTTACCCTGGAAGGAAAGCAGGTAAACATGGCTGAGACTTTCATTAAGCTATAAAAATTGATGGAGCCAATTATCTCCCTCTGAAAATCAGCCAATATAAGGAGAAGAGAAATGGATTGGAAATAGAAATGAGGCACTGACAGAGGTATGAGTGGCATCTAGGCAGTCTCTGATTTTCATAGTGTCCTACAAGGAACTAGAGGTCCTTCTGAGAGCAAAATTGACTGGTCAGTCAGCTTTTATGGAGCACTTCTTGTTCCTATGAGCCTTTGTGTTACACTCTGTCATGGATAATATTAAAATACAGGGTTCCAGCTCCTTATTCTGGATAGATATCTACAGTGCAGTTGGTGGAGCCAAGACAAAGATATCTGAAATAACAAAAGAACATTCACAAAGTGGTATGAGCTGAAACAAAATGTAAATTAGCTTCAAGTACCCAGGGAAGTGAGGAGTCAGGGAATCACATGATGTGTGTATGTGTGTCTCCATGTGTATGTGTGTCTACTTGTATCTGTTGAAGAGATGGTGGTGCAATGATCTGGGAAATTGAGCTTTATCCTGAGGAAGTATATGAGCTAGATTGTTGGAGGAAATAGGGAATTCTTTGTAACTATATGAGCAATGGGTACAGAGGCAAAAATAAATAGTGCATGTAAATAAAAGGATAAAAAATATCCAGATTATTTAGACAACCAGGTCTTTGTGAATAAGGTTAGGATTGTAGAGTTGGGCAACCAGGCATGCCAAGATTTGTAGTGGGGGAAAAGTTATAAAGATAAATTAAGACAAGTTAAAGAAGAGCTTCAAAACCCATGGTGAACATAATACTCAATGGTAAAAGACTGAAGGCTTTCCCTCTCAGGTCAGGAACAAGATAAGTATGCTCACTTTCACCAATTCTATTCAACATTGTACTGATGGTTCTAGCCTAGGCAATCAAGCAAGAAAAAGAAATAAATCTCATCCGTATTGGAAAGGAAGAAGTACAACTACCTCTATTTGCATAAAATGTGATCTTATATTTAGAAAACACTAAGGAATCCACTAAAAATCTATTATACCTAATAAACATGTTCAGCAAGATTACAGAATACAAGATCAATATACAAAAATCTATTGTATTTCTATACACTTGCAATGAACAATAAAAAATGAAATTAAGAAAACAAGGATATTTACAATTGCATCAAAAAGAATAACATACTTAGGAACAAATTTTAAAAGCGAAAAACTCATATGATGAAAACTACAAAGCATTGTTGAAGGATATTAAAGTTCTAAATAAATTGGAAAACTTCCCATATTCACGGATTGGAAGATTTCATATCATTAAGATGGCAATATTCCCCAAATTAATCTGCAGATTCAACATAATTTCTATCAGAATTCCAGCTGACTTTTGTAGAAATTTACAAGCTGATTATAACTTTAATATGGAATTGCAAAGAACAAAGTAGGAAGACTCACACTTCCTGATTTCAAAACTTTACTAAAAACAACAGTAATCAGAATAGTATGGTAGTGGCACAGGATTGGCATAGATCAGAAGAATAGAATCATGAGTCCAAAATTAAAACCATGTGTCTAGGATCAACTGATTTTTGATAAGGGTGCTAAGACCATTCAGTTGGGAAAAAATTCTTTTCAATAAATGATGCTGGGACAGCAGGACAGTCACATGCAAAAGAATGAAGTTGAACCCACACCTCACATCTTACACGTCACATCTTACACAAAATTAACTCAAAATGGATCAGACCTAATGTAAGAGCTAAAACTATAAAACTCTTAGGAAACACAGAAGTAAATCTTCATTACCTCAGATTTTACAAAGGATTCTTAGATACGACACTAAAAACATGACCAAAAACAAAAACAGATAATCTGGACTTCAACAAAATTTAAAACATTTGTGCTTCAAAGGGCACCATGAAAGAAAAGTGGAAAAGAGAACAGAATGAGTGCAAATATCTACAAATCATATATTGAATAAAGATATGTATCCAAATTATAAAAAGAACTCTTATGGGGAGGAGACAAATGGTGGAACAGCATGGAAGATTTTTTTGTGTCTCAAATCTATGAAATACAGCCAGATCAACACTAAACCATCCTGCACACCTAGATAACTGATTTGAGGATTAACACAACAATCTGTACAACCTGAACCACAGAACTCAGCAGGTACATGGCGCAGAGAGATAAACTGGGGGAAAAAGAAGCCAAGTAAGGCAGGGAGCTGTTTTAGCATGCGGAGAGAGGATGGGAACAGGGCATCTGGGTGGATGGGAGGGGGGGGAGAGGGGGGGGGGAGGGAGAATACGGGAAAAGCACCCGCCCAAAGCAGCTGGAGAGAAAGTGGAAAAGTGGAAACAGCCACATGGACTGAAAAGGGAGAAAGGAGAGGGTTTAAATTCCATTAAGACTCTATAAGGGGGAGCACAGAGTCTGAAACTCCACAGCTCGATACCTGGCGGTGCTCTGGTGGGAAGGGCGAATCCCCAGGAGCAGAGTGAAGTCTGGAGGTCTTCAGGCCACATGGGAAGAGGCGGTTCCCCTACTGGGAGGACATCTGGTAGAGGCTGTGTGGCCCCCCCCACAGGCAAAGGCCTCAGTGGACCCGGGAGAACAACCACATTCGCTGGTGCTGGAACAAGGTTGTTGGGAGTGAAACCTGGTGCCAGATGCCATGTTGTGATTTGCCATAATCCCTGAAATGCTGCTGCTGCACAATCACGTGAACTTTTTCTGGGGCAGGCTGGCACCCAGCCAGTCTCTGGGTGTCAGCAGCAGCCCGGTCCTGCGAACATTCCTGGATGCAGCCGGCACCTGGCCATTGCTTGGTGAGACTCTCCTGCAGAGGGGCAGACTGGGTCAGAGCCACAGTCCCTCAGAAGTAAGGGGTCTGGAAACACAGCCGCATCTGAGATAAAACTCAGGAGGGAGGTACCGCCTGGGGCTTGGCCACGGACAGTGTAAAAGAAGGGAGTGGATGGAAGCCGGAGACAAAGGATAGGTGTGCGATTGCTGGCCAGGGAGAGCACAGAGTTCCAATACTGGAGAATGGATAGCAGGGTGACACCATTTTTTCCCCGCCCGTGCATGCGCATACACACCTACAAGTGCCGCAACAATCCCCGCCAGTAAGCTAAGCAGCGCCATCTAGTGGAGAATGAAACAGTTACACTAAGCCCTGCCCAACTGGGTCAAACTGGCTCTTCAGGAACACAGGTCTTTCCACCTGCTTAGTTTATGGACTATAAAGCGCTCCATAGTTTGACTTCTAGGGGAAAACGAAGTAATTTCAGTCGTATTTCAGTCTGTTCGATGGTCCATCTGTTCAATTTTCTTTTTTTCTTTTTTTTTTCTCTTTTTCGTTTCTTTTCTTTTTCTTAAATACAGAAAGAGAAAAAATTTATTTTTATTTTCAATTTTTGTTAAAAATATTTTTCTTTATTTTTTCTATTATATTTTTTACTTTTGTGTAAATTTTTTCAAATTCTATTTTACTTCCATTATTTCATTTTATTCTATTTCAGTGTATTCATTTTTTCAAATTTTCAAACGATTTCCTTTTTTTTTCTTTCCCCTTTTTTCTCTAATGTATCAAGCCCCTTTCAACACCCAGACCAAAACACACCTAGGATCTAGCATCATTTATTTGATTTTGTGTGTGTCTGGGTGTGTTGTTTTTAATTTTTTTTAATTTTAATTTTCTTTAAATTTCTTTACCTCATTAATTCCTTTTCTCCCTTCAAAATGACAAAACGAAGGAATTCACCCCAAAAGAAAGAGCACAAAGAAGCAATAGCCAGGGACTTAGTCAACACAGATACAAGCAAGATGTTTGAACCAGAATTTAGAATCATGATAATAAGGATATTAGCTGGAGTCAAAAATAGATTAGAATCCCTTTCTATGGAGATAAAAGAAATAAGAGCTAGTCAGCATGAAATAAAAAATGCTATAACTGAGCTACAATCTTGAATGGCTATCATGGAGGCAAGGATTGAAGAGGCAGAGCAGAGAATGAATCAGTGATATAGAGGACAAACTTATGGAGAATAATGAAGCAGAAAAAAAGAGGAAGACTAAAAAGAGCACGATTTGAGAATTAGAGAAATCAGTGACTCATTAAAAAGGAACAACATCAGAATCATAGGGGTCCCAGAAGAGGAAGAGAGAGAAACAGGGGTAGAAGGGTTATGTGAGCAAATCATAGCAGAAAACTTTCCTAACCTGGGGAAAGACACAGACATCAAAATCCATGAAGCACAGAGGACTCTCATGAGACTCAACAAAAACCAGCCATCAACAAGGCATATCATAGTCAAATTCACAAAATACTCAGGCAAGGAGAGAAACATGAAAGCAGAAAGGGAAAAAAAGTCCTTAACCTACAAGGGAAGACAGATCAGGTTTGCAGCAGACCTATCCACAGAAACTTGTCAGGCCAGAAAGGAGTGGCATGATATATTCAATGTGCTGAATCAGAAAAATATGCAGCCAAGAATTCTTTATCCAGCAAGGCTGCATTCAAAATAGAAGGAGAGATTAAAAGTTTCCCAGAGAAACAAAAATTAAAGGAGTTCATGACCACTAAAGCAACCATGCAAGAAATTTTAAGGGAAACTCTTTGAGGGGAGAAAAGATGAATGAATGAATAAATAAATAAATAAACAAATAAATGCCAAAAGCAAAAAGACTAGAAAGGACCAGAGAACACCACCGGAAATTCCATCTACAAGCAACATAATGGCAATAAATTCATATCTTTCAGTACTCACTATAAACATCAATGGGCTCAATGATCCAATCAAAAGACATAGGGTAACAGACTGGATAAGAAAACAAGATCCATCTATATGCTGTTTACAAGAGACCCACTTTAGACCTAAAGACACCTTCAGATTGAAAGTAGGGGGATGGAGAACCATCTATCTTCCTAATGGTCAACAAAAGAAAGCCAGAGTAGCCATACTTATATCAGACAATCCAGACTTTAAAATAAAGACTGTAACAAGAGATGAAGAAGGGAATCATATCATAATTAAGGGGTCTATCCACCAAGAAGACCTAACAGTTATAAACATTTATCCTCCAAATGTGATAGCACCCAAATATATAAATCAATTAATCACAAACATAAAGAAACTCATTGATAACAATACCATAATAGTATGGGACTTCAACACCCCACTTACAACAATGGACAGATCATCTAAACAGAAAATCAACAAGGAAACAATGGCTTTGAATGACACACTGGACCAGATTGACTTAACAGATATATTCACAACACTTCATCCTAAAGCAGCAGAATATACATTCTTCTCCAGTGCATATGGAATGTTCTCCAGAATAGACCACATACTGGGACACAAATCAGCCCTCAACAAGTACAAAAAGATCGAGATCATACCATGCATATTTTCACCACAATGCTATGAAACTCGAAATCAACCACAAGAAAAAAATTGGAAAGGTAACAAATACTTGGAGACTAAAGAACATCCTACTAAAGAATGAATGGGCTAACCAAGAAGTTAAAGAGGAAATTTAAAAGTATATGGAAATCAATGAAAATGATAACAAAACAACCCAAAACCTCTGGGACACAGCAAAGGCAGTCATAAGAGGAATGTATATAGCAGTCCAGGCCTTCCTAAAGAAGGAAAAGAGGTCTCAGATACACAACCTAAACTTACACCTCAAAGAGCTGGAAAAAGAACAGCAAATAAAACCCAAAACCAGCAAAAGACAGGAAATAATAATGATTAGAGCAGAAATTAATGCGATCAAAACAAAAACAAAAACAATAACAGTAAAACACATCAATGAAACCAGAAACTGGTTCTTTGAAAGAATTAACAAAATTGATAAACCACTAGGTTTGGATCAAAAAGAAAAAGGAATGGACCCAAATAAATAAAATCAAGAATGAAAGAGGAGAGATCACAACCAACACTGCAGAAATAAAAACAATAATAAGAGAATATTATGAGCAATTATACGCCAATAAAATGGGCAATCTGGAAGAAATGGACAAATTCTTAGAAACATATACACTATCAAAACTGAAACAGGAAGAAATAGAAAATTTGAACAGAGCCATAACCAGTAAAGAAATCAAATTAATAATCAAAAATCTCCCAAAAAACAAGAGTCCAGGGACCGATGGCTTTTCAGGGGAATTCTACCAAACATTTAAGACAGAGTTAACACCTATTCCCTTGAAGCTGTTGCAAAAAATAGAAATGGAGGAAAAACTTCCAAACTCTTTCCATGAAGCCAGCATTACCTTGATTCCAAAAGCAGACAAAGACCCCACTAAAAAGGAGAACTATAGACCAATTTCCCTGATGAACATGGATGCAAAAATCTTCAACAAGATACTAGCCAACTGGATCCAACAATACATTAAGAAAATTATTTACCACGACCAAGTGGGATTTATACCTGGAATGCAGAGCTGGTTCAATATACACAAAACAATCAATGTGATGCATAACTTCAATAAAAGAAAGGACAAGAACCATATGATCCTCTCAATAGGTGCAGAGAAAGCATTTGACAAAATACAGCATCCCTTCTTCATAAATAAACCCAAGAAGGTAGGGATAGAAGGATCATACCTCAAGATCATAAAAGCGATATATGAAAGACCCAACACTAATATCATCATCAGTGGAAAAAAATCTGAGATCTTTCTCCCTAAGGTCAGGAATAAGACAGGGATATCCACTCTCACCACTGTTATTCAACATAGTATTGGAAGTCTTAGCCTCAGAAATCAGAGAACACAGAAATAAAATGCATCCAAATCAGCCAGGAGGAGGCCAAACTTTCAGTCTTCACAGATGACATGATATTCTATATGGAAAACCCAAAAGATTCCACCAAAAAAACTGCTAGAACTGATTAATGAATTCAGCAAAGTTGCAGGATAGAAAATCAAGGCAGAGAAATCGGTTGCATTCCTATACACCAACAATGAAGTAACAGAAAGAGAAATCAAGGAATCAATTCAATTTATGATTGCACCAACAACCATATAATACCTAGGAATAAACATAACCAAAGAGGTGAAAAATCTATACACTGAAAACTATAGAAAGCTTATGAAAGATATTGAAGAAGACACAAAAAAGGGGAAAATATTCCATGCTCCTGGATAGGAAGAACAAATATTGTTAAAATGTCAATACTACCCAAAGCAATCTACATATTCAATTCAATACCTATCAAAATAATACCAGTATTCTTCACAGAGCTAGAACAAACAATCCTAAAATTTGTATGGAACCAGAAAAGACCCCAAATAGCAAAAGCAACCTTGAAAAAGAAAAACAAAGCAGGAGGCATCACAATCCCAGACTTCAATACATATTACAAAGCTTTAATCATCAAGACAGTATGGTACTGGCATGAAAACAGACACTCAGATCAATGGAACAGAATAGAGAACCCAGAAATGGACCCACAAACGTATGGCCAACTAATCTTTGACAAAGCAGGAAAGAACATCCAATGGAATAAAGACAGTCTCTCCAGCAAGTGGTGCTGGGAAAACTGGACAGCTACATGCAAAAAATTGAACCCGGACCACTTTCTTACACCATACACAGAAATAAACTCAAAATGGATGAAAGACCTAAATGTAAGACAGGAAGTCATCAAAATCTTCGAGGAGAAAGCAGGCAAAAACCTCTTTGATCTTGGCCACAGCAACTTCTTACTCAACACGTCTCCAGAGGCAAGGGAAACAAAAGCAAAAATGAACTATTGGGACCTCATCAAAACAAAAAGCTTCTGCACAGCAAAGGAAACAATCAGCAAAACTAAAAGGCAACCGACAGAATGGGAGAAGATATTTGCAAATGACATATCAGAAAAAGGGTTAGTCTCCAAAATCTATAAAGAACTTATCAAACTCAACTTATCAAACCCAAAAAACAAATAATCCAGTGAAGAAATGGGCAAAAGACATGAATAGACACTTCTCCAAAGAAGACATCCAGGTGGCAAATAGAAACATGAAAAACTGTTCAACATCACTCATCATCAGGGAAATACAAATCAAAACCACAATGAGATAACACCTCACACCTGTCAGAATGGTAACATTAACAACTCAGGCAACAACAGATGTTTGCAAGGATGTGGAGAAACAGGATCTCTTTTGCATGGCTGGGGGAATGCAAACTGGTGCAGCCACTCTAGAAAACAGTATGGAGGTTTCTCAAAACATTAAAAATAGAACTACTCTATGACTCATCATTCCAATACTAGGTATTTATTCAAGGAATATAAGTGTGCTATTTCAAAGGTGCAGACGCACCCCAATGTATATAGCAGCACTATCGATAATAGCCAAAGTATGGAAACAGCCCAAATGTCCATCAATGGATGAATGGATAAAGAAGACGTGGTATATATATATAAATGGAGTATTATTCAGCAATCAAAAAGAATGAAATCTTGCCATTTGCAACTAAGTGGATGGAACTGGAGGGTATTATGCTAAGTGAAATTAGAGAAAGACAAAAATCATATGACTTCACTCATATGAGGACTTTAAGAGACAAAACAGATGAACATAAGGGAAGGGAGGCAAAAATAATACAAAAACAGGGAGGGGGACAAAACATAAGAGACTCTTAAATATGGAGAACAAACAGACGGTTACTAGAGGGGTTGTGGGAGGGGGAATGGGCTAAATGGGTAAGGAGCATTAAGGAATCTACTCTTGAAATCATTGTTGCACTGTATGCTAACTTGGATATAAATTTTAAAAAAATGAAAGAAAAAAAAAAGATTTTTAAAAAAGAGCTCTTATAACTCACTAATAAAAAGACATATGTCGGGGCGCCTGGGTGGCTCAGTCAGTTAAGCACCCAACTTCGGCTCCAGTGTTAATCTCATGGTTCATGGGTTCAGGCCCACGATCGGGCTCTGCTGTCAGCACAGAGCCCACTTCAGATCCTCTGTCCCCCTATCTCTCTGCCCCTCTCCCACTCACACTCTCTCTCTCCCTCCCTCAAAAATAAATAAACATTTAAATAAATGAATAAATAAATAAATAGACAGACAACTCAATTTAAATGGTCCAAAAGACATTTTTCCAAAGAAGATATTAAAAATGGTCAATAAGCACATGAAAAGATATTCAACATCATTAGTCATTAGGAAAACGCAAATTAAAACCACAATGAAATATCATTTCATACCCACTAGTATCATTGGCTCAGTCAAGACAGCATGTGATGCTTTGATCTTGGGGTTATAAATTTGAGCCCCATTTTGGATGTGGAGATTACTTAACAATAAAACCTTTTTTAAGAAAGATGAATAGTAACAAGGGTTGAGGAGGATGTGGATTAATTGGAACCCTCATACCTTTCTGGTGGAATTGAAAAATTGTACAGCCACTATGGAACACCATCTGGCAATTCCTCATGGTTATAGTAACCATATGAACCAGAAATTCATAATTATATACACAAAAGAAACCAAAACATATGTCCACACAAAAGTTTGCAAATAAATGTTCATAGTAGCATTATCCATGTAGCCCAAAACTGGAAACTCAAATGTCCATCAAGTGATAAATGGATAGACAGAATTAGTATATCCATCCAAGAAAATATAAAGCCATAAAAAAGAATGAAGTATTGATATATGTTATAACATGAATAAACCTTGAAAACATTTTTCTAAATGAAAGAACAGTTACATTGGACATACTGTATGATTCTATTTATATAAAATGTCTGAAGAAAGCATTTTATAGATTAGTGATTGCTTAGGGCTGGGGCAGGGAGAGGAGGGAAATAGAGACTGACTACTAATGGATATGGAGCTTCTTTTAGGGGGAATAGAAATTATATTGTGGTGGTGGTTGCACAACCCTGTGAAAAAAGTAATAACCAATGATTGTACGCTTTAAATTTTTTTAATGTTTATTTATTTTTGAGAGAGGGAGAGAGAGAGAGTGCGTGAGCAGGGGAAGGGCAGAGAGAGGGAGCAGAATCCTAAGCAGGCTTCAGGCTCTGAGCTGTCAGCACAGAGCCTGATGCGGGGCTCAAACCCACGAACTGTGAGATCATACCGAGCCAAAATCAGACGCTTATGCCAACGCTTAATCCAGGTACCCCGAATTGTTCACTTTAAATGGGTGAATCATATGGGATGTGAATTATATATGAATAAAGCTGATATTATGAGTTGAATTGTATCTCCCAAAAAGATATGTTAAAATCCTAACCCCTCATACCCATGAATATGACCTTATTTATAAACTTAATCAAGATTTAATCAAGTTAAGATGAAGCCATTACGTTGCTGTGTAATTCAACCTGACTGGCATCCTTATAAAAAGAAGAAAATTTGAACAAAAATACTCAGGTAGAAGGCCATGTGCAACAGAAGCAGAGATTGGAGTGATGCAGCTGCCAGCCAAGGAACACCAAGGATTGATATCCAGCACCAGAAGCTAAAAAGAAGCAAGGGATGATTCCAGCCAGAATCTTAAAGGGGTCATGGCCCACTGACACCTTGATTTCAGGCTTCTAGCCTCCAGACATGTGAGACAATCAATTTCTGTTGTTTTAAGTCATCCAGTTTGTGGAATTTTGTTATGAAAGCCATAGCAAAATAATACAGCTGTTAAAAACGAATAGAGGCACCTGGGTGGCTCAATCGGTTAAATGCTCAACTCTTGATTTCCACTCAGGTCGTGATCTCATGGGTTCAAGAGATCAAGCCCATGTTGGGCTCTGTGCTGACAGCATGGAGCCTGCTTGGGATTTTCTCTCCCTCTTTCTCTGCCCCTCCCCTGCTCATGCTCTCTATCTCAAAATTAATAAATAAGCATTTATAAATAAATAAATAAATAAATAAATAAATAAATAAATAAAACAACCCAAAGTGTTTCAACTTGTATGAGACATCAAAAATAACTAGGAGTTAAGAGACCTAAATTTTTTTGTCCCAATTCTCTCCTGACTTACTGTATTATATAAGGTAAGTCACTAGCTCTCTCTGAGCCTAAACTTTCCTATTTATAAAATAATGCAGGAATTGGGTTACATAATTATTAAGGCTCCTTCAAAGATGACATTCCCACCATTAATAGAACTAATTTATTTTACAGTTCAGAAAACATTAGCATGGGGCTCAAAATTCAAATAACACCATAAAAAGTAGGAAGATATTTTATAATCAAATGAACTTTTTCCATCTTGAAGCTCTTTTGCTCATCTTGACATCGCACTGGAACTAAAATCACCCCCATTTCTTCTTGGCTCCTATAGGAACATGAAATCATTCCCCAAGCCTTGTAGGGACTATGAGCTAAGACATAACAGTTTCTAAGATATGATACAGTTATGAATTAAACTCCATTTGTTCTTTCTCTTAGACTATAAATGTAGAATATCCTTTCCAGCATTGTATTAATAGAAAACCTATGTGATACCAACAACTAAGCCTCATTTAACCACAGAATGAAAGGTAGCATTGTCCTAGTTCTTGTTCTGCCTTGTATTCAAAAATGTTTTATGTAGTTTGTAAACCACTGGTTTTGATTTATAGAAATTAAATCAAAATACAATTTCATTGTATTTCAATACAATACATGAATAGTTCTTTAGAAGAAATCTAGAGTGGATCCTTCTGTAAAGTAAATAATCATTTGGTAAAGTTATATCTCTAACTTATGTTGCATTGAGTTTACTTGAGGTAAGGACCCTATTAGTTGAACATAGATGAAGCACAAATGTTTGTAAGGGGACAAGAAATGTGGTCTTGAGCCCACACAAGACAGAAAACTGGAATTAAGATTCCTATTTAAAATTAGGATCCTTAAAATCTACCCATTCTATGTAAAGGAGATGAGACAATTCTACCCATCATTTCAGGGAAATATCAAGGATACTTATGGGCTGCTAGGGGCTGCAGATTGAAAACAAATCTTCTCTGAGAAGTCAAATCCTAAGTATGTAATGTATTTCTGCATGGGGGTGCCCTCATATACATTATTCACATGGAATATTACAATAAATTAACATAAAACTTGATCCAGAACTGGTAAGAATCCTAAAGTTCTTGTGGAATTGAAGGCAATTATTTAGAAATATCTCCAAACCTTAGGTTATGAAACACCCAAGAAAAGACAACCCAGAGTTTAAAACACACACACACACACACACACACACACACACACACACACGAGAAAATTAACCACTGTGAAGAAGAATCAGTTGTCACAATAAACAGCAGGATTAGCATCTCAAGAATTGTACAAAATAAACAGTTGAAGGCTATAAAATAGGCATGTTTAAAACAATTTTAAAAATAAAAGAATAGGATTTTTGAAAAAAAATCTGAAGAACAAAAACAACAAGAAATAAAACATAGTTATTGAAATTAAAACTGAAAGAAGTAAAACTTTAGACTAGACACAGCTAAAGAGAGACTTTGTAAATAGTAGAAATTAGCTGAGAAAATTACCAACATGGAAAGATAAAAATAGATGAAAAATGTGAATGATTAAAATACCTAAGGATAGAATAAGCAGAATATAATTAAAGAGGTACTATTATTTCAAAGATCCCATTCAAAATAGATGAAAAATGCATTAAAGAAAAAGTGAAGAAAAAGAATATGGAAAAGTCAATATTTGAGGAGATAATTTTATAGAACTGTTATTTTATAGAACTGCATATTTTATAGAACTGTTCTCAGATTTCATAGTTCCTTACATTAAAGACATACATTGAGGGACACCTGGATGGCTCAGTCGGTTAAGCGTCCGACTTTGGCTCAGGTCATGATTTGGCAGTCCGTGAGCTCTAGCCCTGTGTCGGGCTCTGTGCTGACAGCTCAGAGCCTGTAGCCTCTTTCAGATTCTGTGTCTCCCTCTCTCTCTGCCCCTCCCCCTGCTCACATTCTGTCTGTCTGTCTCTCTCAAAAATAATACACATTAAAAAAATTTTAAAGAAGTGCATTGACTATTATGCAGGATTAGTAAAGACAAGTGCATATCTAGACATAGTATAGTGAAAATACAGAATAGCAAAGGTAAAACTAACCAAAAATATCCTACAAAGGAATGACCATTAGATTGACAACAGAGGCTCAAATAAAATGGAATGATAGTTTCAAAGTGATGAGGAAAATAATATCTGCTACCCTGAAGCTTATGCCCGGCTAAACTATTTTTGAGTGGGAGTAAACAAAAGGCATTTTCAGATAAATAAGATTATAAGCATTTTCCACTCACAACCCCTCACTGAACAATAACTATATGTACTTCAGTAAGGAAAAATAATAATTATTTCAGGAGAAAGTATAGGACACAAGAAACAATGGTGAGAAGAAAAACTGAAAAACATGTTGACAAGTTTTAAAAGTACTGAGTATAAAAACAAGCAATAATAATATTTGGGGATAATAATAAGTTTAATATAATAGGAAATAACATGGAAGAGGGGGGTGATGGTGGTAAGTATTTGTGTTCTACTGACCTTGAATTATTCAGAAAAATAGATTTAGTGATTAATATTAGACTTTGTTCAATCACATTTATCTGTACACATATAAGGGATCACATATTCATTTAAATTTTAAAAGAAACTAATAGAAAAGCAGAAACAACATGTATGACTCCCAAATGAGTAGAGGGTAGAAAGAAAAATAAAGAAAACTTAATAATTAAGAAGAATCATCACTGAAAGTTTCTCAAAAAGTTAAACATAGAGGCGCCTGGATAGCTCAGTCAGTTAAGCCTCTGACTTCAGCTCAGGTCATGATGTCATGGTTCGTGGGTTCGAGCCCCACATCAGGCTCTCTGCTGTCAGCTCAGAGCCCACTTCATATCCTGTCTCCCTCTCTCTCTGCCCCTCCTCCACTTGTTCTCTCTCTCTCCCCCGCCTCTCAAAAATAATAATAATAAATAAACTTTCAGGGTGTCTGGGTGGCTCAGTCAGTTAACCAGCCAACTTTGGCTCAGGTCATGATCTCACTGTTCATGAGTTCGAGCCCCACATTGGGCTTCTGCGCGGACAGCTTGGAGCCTGGAGTCTGCTTCGGATTCTGTGTCTCCCTCTCTCTCTGTCCCTTCCCCACTTGCATTCTGTCTCTCTGTCTCTCAAAACTGAATAAAAGTTTAAAAATTTTTTAAATAATAAATAAACTTTAAAAAATTAACCATAAAGTTACCATATGACCCAGGAATTCCACTTCTAGGAATACACTCATTCAGAGAACTGAAAGCATGTCCACATAAAAACTTGTAAATCAGTGTTCACAGCAGCATTATCTACAGTAGCCAAAAAAAACTGAACCAACTCAAATTCCCATCAAAGTGTGGTATATATATATATATATATATACCATGGAATATTAGTCTTAAAAAGTAGCGAAGTACTAAAATATGCTACAACATGGATGAAACTTGAAAACACCATGTAAGTCAAAGAAGCAAAACACAAAAGGCCACATATTTTATGATTCCATTTATATGAAATGTCCAGAATAGGTAAATTCATAGAGACAAAAAGTAGGTAAGTAGTTGCCAGGGGTTGTGGGAAGGAAGACTGTAAGTGACTGCTAATATATACAGGATTTCTTTGGGGGATGATGAAAGTGTTCTAAAATAAAATGTAGTGATGATTGTACAACTTTGTGAAAATATCAAAAGCCACTGAATTTTATATGTTAAAAGTAGGAATTTTATAGTATGTAAATTATATCTCAATAAATAAGCTATTAAAAAACTAAACAAAAAAGAAAGAAGTTCAAATATATTGGTAGCCACAGTAAATGATGATTGATTAAATTTAGCTACCAAAGTCCCATATGGTTTTAGAGGCAAGTTTAACCAAATTTTCTAAAACAAAATATATTAAAAAAATGTATAATCAAGATTTTATATAAAATATTTCAGGAAAAAAGAAGCTGATTTTCCAACTTATTTTCTGAGTCTAGAACACATTGGTACCAAAACCAGAAAAGTGCAAAAGGAAGACAAAAATAGGACAATCAGACTTATGATCATTGATGAAAAATCCTAAATTAAATATTAGCAAACCATTGTATTATAATTTTTAAACATTTATTTATTTTTGAGAGACAGAACATGAGCGGGAGAGGGGAAGAGAGAGAGGGAGACAGAATCTGAAGCAGACTCCAAGCTCTGAGCTGCCAGCACAGAGCCTGACACAGGGCTGGAATCCACGAACCATGAGATCATGACCTGAGCCAAAGCTGGACACTCAATTGACTGAGCCATCCAGGCAACTCTTATAATTTTTAAATTATGACCAAGTGGTATTTATCCCAGCAATGTAAGGTTAATTTAACATTAGAATATCCATGTAATTCACAAAATTAAATGTCCAAAGGAGAAAATTCATCAAGGCTCACTAGATACAAAAAAAGCATTTGATAAAATTCAATATTTATTCAAATGAGTAAAATATAAAACAAATTCTTAGCCAACTTAGAACGAAAAGGAACTTCCTTGGGTACCTGAGTAGCTCAGTCAGTTAAGCATCTGATTTTGGCTCAGGTCATGAACTCACGGCTCTTGTGTTCAAGCCCCATGTCGAGCACTATGCTGATGGCATGGAGCCTGCTTGGGGTTCTCTCTCTCTCCCTTTCTCTCTGCCACCCCCACTCTCTCTCTCTCTCTCTCTCAAAAATAAATATATAAACTTTAAAAAAAAGGAACTTCCTTAACTTGATAAGGATAAACTCTTAACTGCAGGGAACAACTTGACGGTAGGTGGGAGAATGGGTAAAATAGTTGATGTGGATTCAGGAGTTCACTTGTGATGAACACAGGGTGATACATGGAAGTTTATAATTACTATACTGTACACCTGAAAATAATGTAACACTGTATGTTAACTAACTGGAATTAAAATTAAAACTTAAGCAGCACCTGGGTAGCTCAGTTGGTTGAGCGTCTGACTCTTGATTTTGGTGCAGGTCGTGATCTTGCAATTCATGAGTTCAAGCCCCTGATCACGCTCTGTGCTGACAGTGTGGAGCCTGCTTGAGATTTTCTGCCTCCCTCTCTCTCTCTCTCTGTCCCTCCCTTGCTTGGTCTCTCTCTCTCTCTCTCTCTCTCTCTCTCTCTCTCTCTCCCTCTCTCTCTCTCTCTCTCTCCAACATAAATAAACAAACATTTAAAACAAATAAATAGATAAATAGGTAAGTCAATCAGTCAGCCATGGAGATGAAAAGTACAGCATAGGGAATATAATCAACTATATTGTAATAACTTTCTATAGAGACAGATGATGATTACACTTATCATGATGAGCATTAAGTAATGTATAGAACTGTTGAATCAATATATTGTACACCTAAAAAATTTAAAGATACAGCATTTGAAAAATACTTATATGTGGGGCACCTGGGTGGCTCAGTTGGTTGAGCATCTGACTATTGATTTTGGCTCAGGTCATGATCTCATGTTTCATGAGATCAAGCCCCATGTCAGGCTCTGCACTGAGAGCACTAGTCTGCTTGGGATTCTCTGTCTCCTTCTCTCTCTGCCACTCCCCAACTCTCTTTCTCTCAAAATAAATAAACTTAAAAAAATAAAAATACTTATATGAAATGGAAAGAAATGACCATAACTAGGAGTAAGAAAATCATGAAAGGTAAAAATTTCACAGGTAAAAGCAAACATACAGTAAAGGTAGTAGAATAATCACTTAATACACATAAAATGTTACATATAAACCCAATGATAACCACAAATCAAAAGCCTATAATAGATACACAAATAATAGAGAGAAACGAATCCAAACAGAACATTAAAGAAAGCCATCAAACCACAATGGAAGAGACGAAAAGAAGACAGAACAGAGAAGAACTATAAAAACAACCAGAAAACAATTAACAAAATGGCAATAAGTACATATCAATAAGTATCAATAAATACTTCAAATGTAAATTAACTGCTCCAATCAAAAGATATAGGGTGACTGAGTTGACTAAGAAAAAACAAGACCCACCTATATGTTGCCTACAAGAAACTCACTTGAGAACTAAAGATACATACATACTGAAAGTAAAGGGATGGAAGATCATATACAATGCAAATGGAAGGATAAAAAAAAAGAAGCTGAGGCAGCAATACTCTTATCAGACAAAATAGGCTTCAAAGTAGGCTGTGGCAAGAGACAAAGAAAGGCACTACATGGTGAAAAAAGGAATCAATCCAACAAGAGGATATAACAATTTTAAATATCTATGCATTCAACATATGTGCACATAAATACACAAATCAAATATTAATAGACATAAAGGGAGAAATTGACAGTAATACAATACTAGGGAACTTTAACATTCCACTTACATCAATTGATACATCACACAGAAAATCAACAAGAAAAAGCTTTGAATGACACATTAGACCAGATGTACCTAACAGAGAACGTTCCACCTAAAAACAACACTACACATTCTTTTTATGTGCACATGGAATATTCTCCAGGATAGGTCACATGTTAGGCCACAAAACAAGTCTCAATAAATTTAGGAAGACTGAAATCATATTAAGCATCTTTTCAACCACAATTGTCCACAAACAGTAATCAACTATAAGGAAAAAAATTGGAAAACACAAACACATGGAGGCTAAACAACATGCTATTGAACAAGTAATGGGTCAACAAAGAATCAAAGAGGAAATTTAAAAATACATACATACAAATGAAAATGAAAATACAATGGTCCCAAATCTTTGGGATGCAGCAAAAGCAGTTCTAAGGAAGAAATTTATAGCAATACAGGTCCACCTCAAGAAACAAGAAAAATCACAAATAAAAACCTAAATTTATACCTAAAGGAATAAGAAAAACAACAAACAAGGCCCAAAGCTAGAAGGAAGGAAATAATAAAAATAGGAGCAAAATAAATGAAATAGAAACTAACAAAGAAAATAGAAAATATTAATGAAATCAGTAGCTTGTTCTTTTTAAAGATAAACAAAATTGATAAACCTTTAGACAGAATCATCAAGAGAAAAAGAGAGAGGACTCAAAATCAGAAATGAAGGAGACAAAACAACCAACACTACAGAAATACAAAGAATTATAAGAGAACATTACGAAAAATTATGTCAACAAATTGGACAACCTAGAAGAAATGGACAAATTTCTGGAAACATATAATCTTCCAAAGTAGCAAAATGAGAAAATAAGAAAACAATTCCACTTACAATTTCATCAAAAAAGGAGAGGAAGATGGCAGCGTAGGAGGACACTGGGCTCACTGCATCCTGCTGACCACTTATATTCCACCCACATCTGCCTAAATAACCCAGAAAACCGCCAGAAGATTAGGAGAACAGACTCTCCAGAGCCAAGCATAGACGAAAGGCCCACAAAAGAGGGTAGGAAGGGCAGAGAGGCGGTGCGCGCTACACAGACTGGCAGGAGGGAGCCGGGGCAGTGGAGGGGCAGCCCACCCGGCAAGGCAGAGCCGAGTCTGGCTTGCAAAAGTGGAGGGGCCAGACGGAGTGTGTTCTGACAGCCAGTGGGACTTGTCATCTGGAATGTTATAAGTCAACAGCTCTGCTCCGAAAGTGGGAGGGCTAGAGGACAATGGGAGGGAGAGTTGTTGAGCCCCGGAGGACAGAGCTCAGCTTGGCGGAGTACAAAGGCATCGGGAAGCCACATCTCCCTCGCCCATTCCCTAGCCAAAATCCCAAAGGGAACCAGTTCCCGTCACGGAACTTGCTTGCACTGCACAAACACCCAAGCTGTGCATCTGCAGATCATCCCTCCAACAGGTCTGACTCCCTCCCAGTGCCACAGGGCCCCTCCTGAAGCAGACCACCGAAGGCAAAGCGAGTTGAGTCTGCCCCTTCCACCCCTGTGCACCTTGTGGCTATACCCCAGCTAATACGCCAGATCGCATCAAAGCAGCACCACAAGCCTGGCAGTGTGCAAGTAGCCCAGACAGGAGCCACACCACTCCACAGTGAGTCCTGCCCCTGGGACAGGGGAAGATAAGGTACACACCAGTCTGACTGTGGCCCCAGCGGTGGGCTGGGGGCAGACATCAGGTCTGACTGCAGCCCCACCCACCAATGCAAGTTACTCCAGACAGCACAGGGGAAGAGCCTGCAATTCCGCGCCACTCCAGGGACTATCCACAGTGATGAAACAGAAGAATTCTCCTCAAAAGAAACTCCAGGAAGTAGCGACAGCTAACGAACTGATCAAAAACGATTTAAGCATATAACAGAAAATGAATTTAAAATAATAGTCATAAAATTAATCGCTGGGCTTGAAAAAAGTATAGAGGACAGCAGAGAATCTATTACTACAGAGAACAAGGGACTAAGAAACAGTCAGGAAGAGCTAAAAAATGCTATAAATGAGCTACAAAATAAAATGGAGGCAACCACAGCTCGGATTGAAGAGGCAGAGGAGAGAATAGGTGAATTAGAAGATAAAATTATGGAAAAAGAGGAGGCTGAGAAAAAGATAAAAAAAATCCAGGTGTATGAGCGGAGAATTAGAGAACTAACTGATGTGATAAAATGTAATAACATACTCATAACTGGGATTCCAGAGGAGGAAGAGAGAGAAAGGTGCTGAAGGTGTACTTGAAGAAATCATAGCTGAGGACTTCCCTGATCTGGGGAAGGAAAAAGGAACTGAAATCCAAGAGGCACAGAGAACTCCCTTCAGATGTAACTTGAATCAATCTTCTGCAAGACATATCATAGTGAAACTGGCAAAATACAAGGATAAAGAGAAAATTCTGAAAGCAGCTAGGGATAAACATGCTCTAACATATAAATGGAGAGTGATAAGACTAGGGACGGATTTATCTACTGAAACTTGGCAGGCCAGAAAGGAATGGCAGGAAATCTTCAATGTGATGAACAGAAAAAAATATGCAGCCGAGAATCCTTTATCCAGCAAGTCTGTCATTTAGAATAGAAGGAGAGATAAAGGTCTTCCCAAACAAACAAAAACTGAAGGAATTCATCACCACTAAAACAGCCCTACAAGATTTCCTAAGGGGGATCCTGTGAGACAAGGTACCAGAGACATCACTACAAGCATGAAACCTACAGACATCACAATGACTCTAAACCCATATCTTTCTATAATAACACTGAATGTAAATGGACTAAATGCTCCAACCAAAAGACATAGGGCATCAGAATGGAGGAAAAAAAAAGACCCATCTATTTGCTGTCTACAACAGACTCATTTTAGACCTGAGGACACCTTCGGATTGAAAGTACGGGGATGGAGAACTATCTATCATGCTACTGGAAGTCAAAAGAAAGTTGGAGTAGCCATACTTATATCAGACAAACTAGACTTTAAATTAAAGGCTGTAACAAGAGATGAAGAAGGGCATTATATAATAATTGCAGGGTCTATCCATCAGGAAGAGCTAACAATTATAAATGTCTATGCGCCGAATACCGGAGCCCCCAAATATATAAAACAATTACTCACACACATAAGCAACCTTATTGATAAGAATGTGGTAATTGCAGGGGACTTTAACACTCCACTTACAGAAATGGATAGATCATCTAGACACACGGTCAATAAAGAAACAAGGGCCCTGAATGATACATTGGATCAGATGGACTTGACAGATATATTTAGAACTCTGCATCCCAAAGCAACAGAATATACTTTCTTCTCGAGTGCACATGCAACATTCTCCAAGATAGATCACATACTGTGTCACAAAACAGCCCTCCATAAGTATACAAAAATTGAGATCATACCATGCATACTTTCAGACCACAATGCTATGAAGCTTGAAATCAACCACAGGAAAAAGTCTGGAAAACCTCCAAAAGCATAGAGGTTAAAGAACACCCTACTAAAGAATGAATGGGTCAACCAGACAATTAGAGAAGAAATTAAGAAATATATGGAAACAAATGAAAATGAAAATACAACAATCCAAACACATTGGGATGCAGCAAAGGCAGTCCTGAGAGGAAAATACATTGCAATCCAGGCTTATCTCAAGAAACAAGAAAAATCCCAAATACAAAACCTAACAGCACACCTAAAGGAAATAGAAGCAGAACAGCAAAGACACCCCACACCCAGCAGAAGATGAGAAATAATAAAGATCAGAGCAGAAATAAACAATATAGAATCTAAAAAAAACTATAGAGCAGATCAATGAAACTAAGAGTTGGTTTTTTGAAAAAATAAAATTGATAAACCTCTAGAAAAGCTTCTCAAAAAGAAAAGGAAGAGGACCCAAATAGATAAAATCATGAATGAAAATGGAATTATTACAACCAATCCCTCAGAGATACAAGCAATTATCAGGGAACACTATGAAAAATTACATGCCAACAAACTGGACAACCTGGAAGAAATGGACAAATTCCTAAACATCCACACACTCCCAAACCTCAAACAGGAAGAAATAGAAAGCTTGAACAGACCCATAACCAGCGAAGAAATTGAATCAGTTATCAAAAATCTCCCAACAAATAAGAGTCCAGAACCAGATGGCTTCTGAGGGGAATTCTACCAGACATTTAAAGCAGAAATAATACCTATCCTTCTCAAGATATTCCAAAAAATAGAAAGGGAAGGAAAACTTCCAGACTCATTCTATGAAGCCAGCATTACTTTGATTCCTAAACCAGACAGAGACCCAGTAAAAAAAGAGAACTACAGGCCAATATCCCTGATGAATATGGATGCAAAAATTCTCAATAAGATACTAGCAAATCGAATTCAACAGCATATAAAAAGAATTCTTCACCATGATCAACTGGGATTCATTCCTGGGCTGCAGGGCTGGTTCAACATTTGCAAATCAATCAATGTGATACATCACACTGATAAAAAAAAAAAAAGATAAGAACCATATGATCCGGTCAATCGATGCAGAAAAAGCATTTGACAAAATTCAGCATCCTTTCTTAATAAACACCCTCGAGAAAGTCGAGATAAAAGGAACATACTTAAATATCATAAAAGACATTTATGAAAAGCCCACAGCTAATATCATCCTCAATGGGAAAAAACTGAGAGCTTTCTCCCTGAGATCAGGAACACGACAGGGATGTCTACTCTCACTGCTGTTGTTTAACATAGTGTTGGAAGTTCTAGCATCAGCAATCAGACAACAAAAGGAAATCAAAGCCATCAAAATTGGCAAAGATGAAGTTAAGCTTTCACTTTTTGCAGATGACATGATATTATCCATGGAAAATCCGATAGACTCCACCAAAAGTCTGCTAGAACTGATACATGAATTCAGCAAAGTCTCAGGATACAAAATCAATGTAGAGAAATCAGTTGCATTCTTATACACTAATAATGAAGCAACAGAAAGACAAATAAAGAAACTGATCCCATTCACAATTGCACCAAGAAGCATAAAATACCTAGGAATACATCTAACCAAAGATGTAAAAGATCTGTATGCTGAAAACTATAGAAAGCTTATGAAGGAAATTGAAGAAGATATAAAGAAATGGAAAAACATTCCATGCTCATGGATTAGAAGCATAAATATTGTTAAAATGTCAATACTACCCAAAGCTATCTACACATTCAATGCAATCCCAATCAAAATTGCACCAGCATTCTCCTCGAAGCTAGAACAAGCAATCCTAAAATTTGTATGGAACCACAAAAGGTCCTGAATAGCCAAAGTAATTTTGAAGAAGACCAGAGCAAGAGGCATCACAATCCCAGGCTTTAGCCTCTACTACAAAGCTGTAATCATCAAGACAGCATGGTATTGGCACAAAAACAGACACATAGACCAATGGAATAGAATAGAAACCCCAGAACTAGACCCACAAAAGTATGGCCAACTAATCTTTGACAAAGCAAGAAATAATATCCAATGGAAAAAAGACAGTCTCTTTAACAAATGGTTGCTGGGAGAACTGGACAGCAACATGCAGAAGGATGAAACTAGACCAGTTTCTTACACCATTCACAAAAATAAATTCAAAATGCATAAAAGACCTGAATGTGAGACAGGAAACCATCAAAACCCTAGAGGAGAAAGCAGGAAAAAAACCTCTCTGACCTCAGCCACAGCAATTTCTTAGTTGACACATCCCCAAGGGCAAGGGAATTAAAAGCAAAAATTAACTATTGGGACCTCATGAAGATAAAAACTTCTGCACTGCCAAGGAAACAATCAACAAAACTAAAAGGCAACCAACGGAATGGGAAAAGATATTTGCGAATGACATATCAGACAAAGGGCTAGTATCCAAAATCTATAAAGAGCTCACCAAACTCCACACCTGAAAAACAAATAATACAGCGAAGAAATGGGCAGAAAACATGAATAGACACTTCTCTGAAGAAGACATCCAGATGACCAACAGGCACATGAAAAGATGCTCAACGTCGCTCCTCATCAGGGAAATACAAATCAAAACCACATTGAGATATCATCTCATGCCAGTCAGAGTGGCCAAAATGAACAAATCAGGAGACTATAGATGCTGGAGAGGATGTGGAGAAACGGGAACCCTCTTGCACTGTTGGTGGGAATGCAAACTGGTGCAGCTGCTCTGGAAAACAGTGTGGAGGTTCCTCAAAAAATTAAAAATAGACCTACCCTATGACCCAGCAGTAGCACTGCTAGGAATTTACCCAAGGGATCCAGGAGTGCTGATGCATAGGGGCACTTGTACCCCAATGTTTATAGCAGCACTCTCAACAATAGCCAAATTATGGAAAAAGCCTAAATGTCCATCAACTGACGAATGAATAAAGAAATTGTGATTTATATACACAATGGAACACTACGTGGCAATGAGAAAGAATGAAATATGGCCCTTTGTAGAAACGTGGATGGAACTGGAGAGTGTTATGTTAAGTGAAATAAGTCATACAGAGAAAGACAGATACCACATGTTTTCATTCTTCTGTGGATCCTGAGAAACTTAACAGAAGTCCATGGGGGAGGGGAAGAAAAAAAAAGAGGTTAGAGAGGGAGAGAGCTAAAGCATAAGAGACTCTTAAAAATTGAGAACAAACTGAGGGTTGATGGGGGGTGGGAGGGAGGGGAGGGTGGGTGATGGGTAATGAGGAGGGCACCTTTTGGGATGAGCACTGGGTGTTGTATGGAAACCAATTTGACAATAAATTTCATATTAAAAATAATAAAACAATTGCATCAAAAAATAATAAAATTCCTAGGAATAAATTTAACCAAGGAGGCAAAAGACCTATACTCCAAAAAGCATCAGACATTGTTGAAAGAAATTGAAGACAACACAAATGGAAAGCTATACCATGGATTGGAAGAATACTGGTAAAATGTCTATACTACCCAAAGCACACTATAGATTCAATGCAATCCTTATCAAATTACCAATAGCATTTTTCACAAAACTAAAACAAATAATCCTAAAATCCGTATGGAACCACAGAAGACTTCAAATAGCCAAAGCAATCTTGAGAAGGAAGAAAAAAATCTGGTGGTATCCCAATTCCAGATTTCAAGATATACTACAAAGTGTTAGTAATTAAAACAGTATGGTACTGGCACAAAAATATATACATACATCAATGGACAGGATAGAGAGCCCAAAAATAAACCCACACATATATATGGTCAATTAATTTACAACAAAGCAGGCAAAAATACACAATGGTGAAAAGACAGTCTTTTCAATAAAAGACTGTGGAATTTAAGAAATAAAACAAATGTGATATCACAGCCTGTGAAATAGACCCCTATGTCAGGCTCTGTGCTGACAGCATGGCATCTGCTTGGGATTGCCTCTCTCTCCCTCTCTTTCTCTCTCTCTCTCTCTCTGCCTCTCCTTGCTCGTGATCTCTTTTGTTCTCTCACAAAATAAATAAACACTAAACAAAGAAATAAAACAAATGAACAAACAAAAAACCCAAAAAAGACTTAAATACAGAGAACAAACTGGTGGTTGCTAGAGGGGAAGTTGGTGGGAAAACGAGCAAAATAGACAAAGAGTACTAAGAGGTACAAATTTCTAGTTATAAAATAAATAAGTCAGGGTGCCTCAGTGGCTCAGTAGGTTAAGCCTCCGACTCTTGATTTAGGCTCAGGTCATGATCTCATGGTTCATGAGTTCAAGCCCTGTGTCTGGCTTCAAACTGACACTGCAGAGCCTGTTGGGATTCTCTCTATCCCTCTCTCTGTGCCCCTCCCTCGCTCAGTCTCTCAAAAATAAATAAATAAACATTTAAAATAAATAAATAAGTCATGGAGATGAGAAGTACAACATAGGAAATATAATCAATAATATTTTAATAACTTTGTATGGTAACAGATGACTATACTTATCATGATGAGCACTGAGTAATGTATAGAACTATTGAATCAATATATTGTACACCTAAAACTAATATAACATTGTATGTCAATTATACTTCAGTAATTAAAAAAGTATTTTCTCCTTAAATAAGTAATAATAATAACTTATATGATGTTCTGTCTGAAAAAATATTTCGAGGCAATAAGTACCTAAGCATAACATGCAGAATAGTCCATTTTTCCCACTAATAATTTAACACAGTGATTAAAAGTATAGGCTCTGGAGTTTAACCAGCTAACATCTATTGAGGACCTACTAAGTGCCAAATCTATCCATCTTCACAATAATCCTTTGAAGTAAAGTGTTATTTAGCACCATTTTTTAGATGAAGAAAAAACAAGGCCGAGAACTTGAATTATGTACAGCTAGTGAGAACCTGATGGCAAAGCCCAAGTGGCGCTACTCTAGGTGCTCCTAGAAGGAGTCTAATCTACCTAGAGTCATGTTATGAAATTAGCCACAGGGATCTGGTAGAAGGGGAGTGTTGTCTTCAATCCTTGTCAACGCTGTCAGAGCAAAATCTTGTTTTCAGTTCATTCAATGATTTCAGTAATTTTGACACCAAGGAGTCCAGAGAACTCAGACACCTTTGCCAGTTTTTCAGACTATTTAAATGTTCAAACTACCCAAAGGAATTGACAGATTCAACGCAATTTCTATCAAAATCCCAATGACATTTTTTACAGAAATAGAAAAAACAATCCCAAAATTCATATGGAACCACAAAAGACAACAAATAGCCAAAAAAGTTTGGGAAATAAAAACAATTTTAAATAGCAACCTCAAAGAGACTTAAGATATTGAATCCCTAAAACAAGGACAAAATGCTATGACAAAGGACCAATTAGAGAAAACGTTTGTATAAGCTTAAAATGTTATTTCCAAAATAAAATTTAGTGACAAGATTGAGCATAAAGCTGAGGAAATTTCCCAGAAAATAGAATGAAGAGAAAAAGAGGTGGGAAATCTGAGCAAAAAGATAAGAGACATAGAGGATCAACACAAAATTCTAAATTTGATTAACAGGAATTTCAGAAAAGAGAATTGAGAGAGGAGAGTGAAAGAAATGATCAGAACAAATAATACAAGATAATTTTATGAGTTTTGTGAAGAACAGTTTCTATATCAAAGGGGCCTTCTTCAGTGTCAAGTGCAATGAATCAAAAACACTCCACAGCAGGCCACATCATTGCAAAATTCCAGAATGCCAAAAATCAAGAGAAGTTGCTAAATGCTTCCAAAGAGAAAAAACTAGTCATCTACAAAGGTACAAGAACCAGACTGACATTATATTTTTCATCAGCAACATCAGATGCTAGAAGACAACTGAGCCATGCCTCTAAATTCTGACCGAAAAGTACTTTCGAATGAGAATTCTGCATCTACAAAGTTATCAATCAAGTGTAAGAATTAGAATAAAACATGTTCAGACATTCAAAATTCAGAGAGTTTATCTCTCACACATTCTTTCTTAAGAAGTTAGTTGAGAAGCTGTTCCATCAAGAAAAAGTAGTAAGCCAAAAAGAAAAAGAAAAAAGACATTGAGGTCCAAGATCCAGTGGCTCTCTACTCAAGGACTGAAGTGAAGAGACCGCTTTTCTTTAGAACCATGGAGCCAAGTGGAGGGCTCCAGGAATGAGGTATCCACAGAAGACAACAGGCATCAAGAGATCTTATACTATCCTTAAGAGGTGCCTGGGTGGCTCAGTAGGTTAAGTGTCCAACTTTTAATTTTGGCTCAGGTATGATCTCATAGGTCGTGGGATCAAGCTCCATGTCAGACTGCACTGACAGCACAGAGTCTGCCTGGGACATCTCTCTCTGCCCCTCTACCCTGTTTGCATGCTCTCTCTCTCCCTGTCTCAAAATAAATAAACATTTAAGAAAATAGAGATGTTATACTGTAAAAACAGGAACAACCTAAGGAGATGATAAAAGCAGGAAACACCTGGGAATTAGGAGAGCAACTGAGGTAGCAATAACTTAAGTGATACAATGCCCACAGACTCTTCTTCTGGAAAGAACTACTTAAGGATGTAATACATTCAGGCAAGAAATAAACAAAATAAAATCTTATAAGTAGAGATTTATTGGCTAGTGTTCTTTGGTAAAATTGGCTAGTGTTCCAGGCAGCAAATCAATGTAAATATAGAATTAAAATCAAGCAAGACATTGAGGTTACAGGAACTTCCCACATTGTCAATGTGGTAAGTAGCAAAACTACATTCCTCAGCCTGCCCTACAGATAGCAGGTGGCTGGGGCAGGCAATGAAATAAAAATGGCACTTTAGCCTTCTAAAAGAGTCTTTTTGGGGGCACCTGGCTGGCTCACTCAGTAGAACATGCGACTCTTGATCTCAGGGTCATGAGTTTGAGCCCCACGTTGGGGTTACTTAAAAAAATTAAGACTGTGAAATAAAGTATATCTATATATTTTTAAAGTCTTTTTCACCTTCTTCCCCCTTCTTCCTGCTTCTTGCCTGGAGTATAGACACAAGGACTAGAACACCAGCAGCCATATTATAACCTTGAAAATGAAAATCACACACTAAACATGGTAAAACAGAACACAGGAATATTAGGGAGTTCCTAATAAGTTCATGGAGCCCTGACCATGTCCTGACTTACCTCCAGTCTTCCTGTAGGTGTGAGACTAAACCCATACGTGTTTAAGTCACTAGAGTCAGGTCTCTAGTAACTGGCAAACGCAATTTCTAACCAATTACTAGAACATGAAATAAATGTTACAAACCTTGACTTTGTGATTATTGTTATATAAAACACAACTTGTAAGGGGAGAGGGAAAAACATAAGTGTGATTTCCTCACCTTTCATAGTAGAGAGTCAATCAATATCATTAAAATTGAAACAAGAAGGAAATAAATAACAACCTCTTGATTTTTTTTCATCAATTTTTCCCTCAATCTTACAGGATCTATTAGAAACTGATATGCCTTGTGGTGAATAAATATTTTTCCAAAGTGTATAGTTTCTCCAGTTTGACCTCATTTTCTTTTTATTCCATTAATTTCTAGTAACAGTACGTTGAGTAATCTTGATAAAAATGTGTAATATGATTCAGTTTTTTTAAAAAAAATGATTCTGTACATCTATCATCTATCTGTCTGCAGTGGGATATCTAGAATGCTGTTAACCTCACATTAATGGTGATTGTATCAGGGTGGTGGGGATTGGGGTGGTTGTAGCTCTCAACATTTTACTTTGAATGGCTTGAATTTTTTTAATAATGAGGATGTATCAATTTTAGAAGAACAATAAAGTCATTTTGGAATGATACTGGATTCAAAGGTCTCCAAAAGTCTCCAAGCTCTATAAGTCTATGACGTAATATTTTATGAAGCAAATATAGAGCTATAATTCAATGATAAAAGTCTCTACATTTTTTAAAAAAAAATTATGCCTCACTGAATCTTCTAGCCTCCTATGATAACTGATCTTTGTCTAGGTCCAAGGCCTATTAGAAATACACTAGATAGGGGTGTCTGAGTAGCTCAGTCGGTTAAGCATCCAACTCTTGATTTCAGCTCAGGTCATGATCTCATGGTTCATGAGATCAAGCTCTGAATCGCTCTCCGCACTGACAGCACAGAGCCTGCTTGGGATTCTCTCTCTCCCACTCTCTCTGCCCCTCCCCTGCTCATTTATTCTCTCTCTCTCTCTCTCTCTCTCTCTCTCTCTCTCTCTCTCTCCCACCCTCCCTCTCTAAAAAATAAACTTTTTAAAAAAGTGTTTAAAAAACCACTAGATGACCTCAAACAATTAACCTTAGAAGGCAGTATGTTCTCAACTAAAAACAATTTCTTGAATACAAATGAAAATTTTAAAACAGGAAGCAAAGATCTAATCCAAGAACAACAAAGAAACATTACTTACACATAAAGCCACTCTAATATTTAATTGTATGACGGTAACACATAAAGCTGTTCTAATATTTAATTGCATGACGGTAAACTGTCTACTTAGAGAGGTTGTAAATATAACTTACATTGGCATCATTTCTTCAAAACAAGGAATCCAAATATACTATCTGGTAGGAACACCCACTATTCCCCTAATCGCCCAGCTCTTTCATACTTCTGTGCCTTTATACACACCCTAATGCCTTCTCCTTCATCTATAATTTGGATAAATGCCATTCACCTGGCAGAATTCAGTCTTTCCTACAACTACAAGCCTATAGCACTTGGCATATACTGTTATAACAGTTTGCAGGGCCACAGTGTATAATTGTATAGTTTGTGCACTGCACAAAGGTACCCAGATGACGGAGTAAGTGGGAGCTGAAATTCATCTTGAGTTCAGCTGCCAAGCCAGGCTGTACCTGTCTAGAAGAAGTCTTTTTTATTAAATTTGCACAAAGGCGCCTTATAGGTTCACATTGACTCTTACAATTATTAGGTTGAAATCAAAGTTTACCCATCTATTGTACCCATCAAGGACCCTGCATAAAGTAGTAATTTAATGTTTGCTTAATGGATCCTGAATAAATATAAGATATAAACAGTTTCCTTAATCTCTTAACATCACAGTGAAAATAAGTGTCAGGCATTTTTCTCTTCTTTTATTTAACTTGAAAAAATATTTTTTTAAGTTCTACAGAAAAAAAAAGGAAGGATATAAAACTAAAATTTCATGAGTAGCAACTGTATGTCAGGAGCTTCACATATATTATCTCATTTTCTTTTCCCAATAACCCTACCCATTAAGTCTCATTCAGAGTGATAGCCAAAATATTTAACACCCAGTACAACATGGGCATCCATCCATCAGAGTGGACAATGACCCAATCAGAACAGAGCCCAGCTGCAAACAGCTGCTCCACTCATGCTGGTAAGTATCAGTCCTGAGTATATCATAACATCCTATTACAGATGGGCAAATTAATGCTCAGAAAGGTTAGATAATGTGTCGAGCTCACATAGCTAGTAAGTGGAGAAGCTAGGACTAGACCCTGAATGAGTCTGATTCCCGAAACCAGTGCTCTTTCCATGATACCATGATGCTTCTCCCTGGTCTCTAACGCCCAGAAGGAGTGTGGGAAGTTGGGTCTGAGTTTCCTGATGTCTAATCCAATGTCTATTCACTAGACTATTTACTTCTCCAAAAAGGAATAACCATTGTTTACAACTCTAAAGTAATGACCCTCATTCCACAAGTCACACAAAACAAATAGTCACATTGCCTTAGAGTCATGCTTCGTATCTTAATAAATCTGAGTGAGACATTTTTATTACTTTATATATTGAAGGGGTTAGCAAAAGGAGACAATTCTTGAATAATGCTCCTGGCTCACTTTGCATTTTTAAAAGTCTGTATTCTTTAAATTTGAACTACATAATGCAGTTCCTTTCAGTAAATACACTTCAACTACTGAAGAATATACCAAATGTAATTTTGTTCTGTGACAGTTCAGGGCAGTATTTTGTATATTACACAGTTTAGTACCAATTGATGAATTCTAGCTTGTTTTAAGACCTCATATGTTCTATGAACATATGTTCATTTATGGATCTTGTTATTTACTCAATCCTTGGATCAGCCATTGCATAGCACTATGGCCAGACACTATATACATCATGCCAAATCCCTACTGAGAATGAAAACATTCAACAATGTTTGGTTTCCTTTCAGGTTGTTTTCCATTACAGCCTTGTAGGAGATTTTAATAAATTTGTTGCTACTATGAAATCAGTTCTCTGTAAAGGAAAGGGGATTTCCCCCCTTAGGTCAGTTTTACTAGAATATAATACTAACTTAGAGGCAATCAACTCATTCTGATTTGTGACCAAAATGAATTTTCCTGGCATTAAAAGAATAAACCTAAAGAAATATTATCACTTTAAAAATGCTTTTTTAAAGACTTGATTTCTTCTTTTTTACAGAAATAATTGGTGAATGTCTAAAAAACGCAAAATTTATACAAAGACACATTGAAATTGCTTTAGAAGAAATCAACCAAACCACAAAATATGTTATTTACAACTATACTTACACAAGTAAACATAGAAAATATTGTACATATGCCTTCTGTAATATGGGTTTGGAATCCTCTTTCCACATAAGCCACAGGAGTGGTATTCAAAATATTTAACAATCACTATGGCAAAGACATCAGCCAATCAAAATAGAAGCCAACCTTAACCCTGGGGCAGAAGCCTGAGTCCTCACTTATACCACAAATTCACTTTTAGTTGCTAGGTAGTAAGAAGACTTTGGGGTTTCCAGGGAGAGATCAAGTCAGCTGGGGTGAGGGAGGCACTCAAGAGACTCAGGAAGGAACTATTTACCAATCACTAAGAGGTATTCAATATTTTAAATATATATATATATATATATTTAAAATATTTTATATATTTTAATAATTTAATTTAATTAAATAATTTAATTTAATTAAATATTTATATATTTAATATATATTTTAAATATATATAAATATATATATATACATATATATATATATATATATATAAATTTTTATTCATTTTCTGAGAGAGAGAAAGAGAGAGCATGAGCGGGGGAGAAGAAGAGAAAGAGGGAGACACAGAATCTGAAGCCGGCTCCAGGCTCTGAGCTGTCAGCACAGAGCCCGACACAGGGCTCAAACTCACAAGCATGAGATCAAGACCTGAGCTGAACCTGGACACTTAACCAACTGAGCCACACAGGTGCCCCTTCAATATTTTAATAACAAGTACAGTGGTACTGGCTATTAGATAATTAACATTAGTATATTATAATGAATATTATATTTTATTAAATATTATTTTAAAAATAACAAGTATGGTAGGTACCATCTGAAAACTAATCCTGCCAGTCAAGATGCTATACTTAAAATGTCCATCAGTGCCTGGCATACCCCAAGCCCTTTGTTTAACCACCCTACCCTTAACCCCTGCTGTCCAGGCAGCCATGTTATATACTATATTACTCAGACATTCACTGGCCACAGCCACCAGGACTGACCATAGCCAATGGGACTCAGTATGGGCTCACAAGCCAAGGGCTGAAATCCAAAGGCCAGCTAGGAACACTTTCTGGCCTAACACAAAAAAATAACCTGACCAACCAATCAGATTCCTAGTCTTAGGATTTGGAGTTAGGAAACACAAAAAAGTATGCAAGGGGAAGTTAGTCCTTTCCTGGGGGGAAATTAGAATGGAAAAGATGATAACAAAGTTATCACTAAATACACAGAAGAAGGGGTCAACTAGGGTTGAACACAAGTGGCAGCAGTTAATCACAGAAGGGAGTATGGACATCACAATCAGCACATAAAGAAGGATGGCAATCCAGGTGCCAACAGGGACAAACACAGTGAGACCTGAGGGGTTCCCACAGAATAGAAAACCCAGAAATAAACCCACAACTAACTATATGGTCAATTAATCTTCAACAAAGCAGGAAAGAATATCCAATCGGAAAAAGACAGTGTCTTCAACAAATGGAGTTGGGAAAACAGACAACAACATGCAAAAGAAAGAAACTGGACCACTTTCTTATATACATCATACACAAAAATAAGTTCAAAATGGATGAAAGACCTAAATGTGAGACCTGAAGCCATAAAAATCCTAGAAGAGAACACAGGCAATACCTTCTTTGACATCAGTCATATCAACTTTTTTCTAGATAGATCTCCTGAGGCAAGGGAAACAAAAGCAAAAATAAACTATTGGAACTACATCAAGGTAAAAAGCTTCTGCACAGCAAAGGGAATAATCAACAAAACTAAAAGGCAACTAACTGAATGGGAGAAGATATCTGCAAATGTCATATCTGAAAAAAGGTTAGTATCCAAAATATATAAAGAACTTATAAAACTCAGCAGCCAAAAAACAATCTAATTAAATGGGCAGAAGACATGAACAGACATTTCTCCAAAGAAGACATCCAAATGGCCAACAGACACATGAAAGGATGCTCAACATCACTCATCATCAGGGAAATGCAAGTCAAAACTACAATGAGCTATCACCTCACACCTGTCAGAAGGGCTAAAATCAACAATACAAGAAATGACAGGTGTTGGTGAGGCTATAGACAAAGGAGAACCTTCCTACACCATTGGTGGGAATGCAAACTGGTGTAGCCACTCTGGAAAACAGTATGGAGGTTCCTCAAAAAGTTAAAAATATAACTACCCTACAGTCCATCAATATCACTATTGGGTATTTATGCAAAGAATACAAAAATACTAATTCAAATGGACACATGCACCCTCATATTTATAACATTATTTACAATAGCGAAGATATGGAAGCAGCCTAAGTGTCCATCGATTGATGAATGGATAAAGAATATGTGGTATAGGGGCACCTGGGTGGCTCAGTTGGTTGCACATCTGACTTTTGATTTTGGCTTAGATCATGATCCCAGGGTCACAGGATCCAGCCCCACATTAGGCTCAGCGTTGAGCATGGAGCCTGTTTGGGATCCTCTCTCTCCCTCTGCCCCTCTCCCCCACTCATGCTCTCTCTCTCAAATAAGAAAAGAGTATGATACACACACACACACACACACACACACACACACACACAATGGATTATTCAGCCACAAAAAACGAACGAAATCGTGGGATTTGAAATGACACTGATGGAGCTAGAGAGTATTATGCTAAGCGAAATAAGTCAGAGAAAAAACAAATACCAATTCATTTCATTCATATGTGGAATTTAAGAAATAAAACAAATGAGCAAAGGGAAAAAGAGAAAGAGTGAGAAACCAAGAGAAAGGCTCTTAACTACAGAGAACAAACTGATGCTTACCAGACGGTAGGGTGAGGGAGCTGATGGGGATTAAGGGGTGCACTTGTCCTGATGAGCACCAGGTGAGGTATGAAGTGTTGAATCACTATATTGTACACCTGAAACTAATTTAACAGTATATGGTAACTAGAATTAAAATAAAAACCTAAAAAAAAACTTAAAAAGCCAAAAAAAAATTTTAGGGATCCCAGTAACACAACTGACAGATAAACTAGAGAAATTCTCCTGGCTTGAAACTACCAACAAAACCCCACTTCTTTTTTTAATGTTTATTTATTTATTTGTGGGGGGAGGGGCAGAGAGGGAGAGAGAGAATCCCAAGCAGGCTCCACGCTGTCAGCATGGAGCCCAACACAGGGTTCCATCCTACAAACCATGAAATCATGACCTGAGCCAAAATCAAGAGTCCAGTGCCTAACCAACTGAGCCACCCAGGCACCCCAAAACCCCACTTCTACATGACCACCAAAGGCCTGATTCAAGCACCCTAGAACAGGGGTTTTTAAAGTGTGATTCCTGGACCAGCAGCATCTACATCACCAGGGAACCTGTTAGAATGGAAATTCCCACTAAAGGCCAAACTCTGGAGGTGGATCTCAGCACTGTTTTGTTTTGTTTTTTTGTTTTTTTTTCTTTTGAGAGAGAGAGAGAATGTGAGAAAGCATGAGTGAGCGAGCATGAGGAGACAGGCAGAGAGAGAGGGAGAGAGGGAATCCCAAGCAGGCTCCTTGCTGTCAGCACAGAACCAATGCCGGGCTCTATTCCACGAACCATGAGATCATGACCTGAGCTGAAATCAAGAGCCGGAAGCTCAACTGACTGAAGCCCCCCAGGCGCCCAGCAGTCGTGTTTAATAAGCCCCCAGGTGATTCCAATCCAAGCTCAGGTTTGAGAAGAAAACCCTCAAAGCTGCCTTGCCCAGCATGCCAGTATTACCTGGAAGTGGACTGCCACTGCCCTTAGAACACGTCAGGGGTAAGTCCTCCCAGAGACAGATTCTCCAGTTGGTCAGATTTGCTGACCAAGGAATTGACTTCTGTGCAATAACGTATGCCTACTGATTCCAGTATATAATTCACCATACTCAAGCAGCTGCAGGATGCAATATATACTCTGAATAAACAACCATAGGTAGGCCCAGGACTTGAAGATTTGAAGATGCCACCTAGAAATTATCAACACTGGGTCCAATAAGCAGCTTTTAATGAGATCTTTCCACATCTAGATAAAACTGGCTTGTCTTCGTCCTGCAAGTGGAGGGAGCAGGTGTTTGTGGCTGAGGCCTAATAGGTAGATTGTTTCAGGCAAAAACAACTTTGGTGCGGGATATAGGAGAAAGATTAGTATACATTGGGCAAGAACCAGACTACAGGGAGGTATCAATCGCTACCTGCTTACAACCTCTGCTGCTCATGCTGCCAAGTTTCATATCACATGACCTTGCCCGGTAGCCACAGGGTGTACGCCTGACCCAGTTGCAGCCAAGTCAGTCAAACCATTTACCTACAATGTGACCTGATGCAGAAGATGATCTATGTCCCTGTGATTCTCCCACTCAAAAAATCTGAGGACTGTAGCAGTTAGAAATGACAGCTAATGCTTACCAAAAATGCCCTGGAGAAGAGAAGGATCTATGAAGGATCATGGCAAGGCAAAGTAACAACAAAAGCAGAATGCATTGAACAGCATGAGGTTCCAAGAAATAAAATCAGTAGGCCATCCATTAAAGCTATAGAGAAGCAGAGATACTGAGATAGAATGACAATGACAAGGACATTGAGAGACATCATGTGGTCCTAAAGAGAGACCAAAAGTATAACTGCCTGGATTCCTGCTGGCTTACAATACTCACCTTTGCATATTTAGGTATCAGAGTGAGTTACTAGAATGCCTGAGAAGGGGGCCATTTAAATTTGTTTTGGTGTAAGAGCAGGTGAGGGCGATTAGCAAGTTGAGAGAGACAGATGCGCTGTAATGAGAGAGACAAAACAACAGAGAAATACAGGTCAAAGGAGACAGAGAAAGTCTTACTGATGCAAAGCTTGAAGGGCATTCTGTCAGACAAATGGTCACGGCTACAACCCCTTCTCCCAGAAGTTTAACCTAAAGTCCAGTGAAATGAAGAACAAAGGAATAAATGAATGCACAAATTAATAAATAATAAATACATTTTAAATACATGAAATTAATGACATTTGTCAGGATGGACAGAGGTGACTCTGGTCAAGGCCCTGTGGCAGAATAGAGCAAGGGAGTTTCTGAGATCAAATCACTATGAGAGTAGAAAGAGATGGCACTAGTGAGCCAGCCCTTGCTCACAGCCAGGTAGTCAGAGAGGAACAGGACTGAATCTGAGGTGTACCAAACCCAGCAACCAATTGCACCTCGGTTCTTCTGGTGTCCTTAAGAAAAGTTAATGTTTCTAAAGAGTTCAGGTGTTTGAATTCCAGACCAGTTTTTGCGAGAGCACCTTTGCCCAGGGGTGGCCTGGGTGGGATCTCACTAAGGGGCCAGGGAAGTGACTCGAGTGGGGAGTGTTCTGCACTAAACACATCAATTCTGTCATGACGAGTGACAGCACACAGTCCAACACAGCAATGGCAACAGGGGAAATCAAAGGATCAAAACCCTTGCCAACTTCAGTAGCAGTGAAAGTGACATAAAAGCCTGTCCTGAAGCAAACAGGTTAGAAAAGCCAAGGTAGAACTCTCCACCCTCAAAGGGCTTGTCTGAGTTCAGACCCAGTGCCAAGAGAAGAGTAGCAGGACCAAGCCCTGAACCCGGATAAACATACAGGACCTTGGGGGCATTCCCAGACACACAGAACATTTTGCTCTCACTGCCTATTTTGACCCTGCCATCTTAACCCCAGAAGCATTTTTGTTCTGTGTTTTGCTCTCTCCTCGACACAGAGTGGAGTCACTCAGGTTAGAAGAATCCAACCTTGGTAGGAGTTTAATGCCTCTACTTCAACTTATAAGAAATTTCTTTGAATGTATAAATAGGGACTTGACATCTTGAAAGCAACTGAGCTCATGAGGAAAGACACTGTATGCTGATCTCCCCAGTTATACAGCTTGCATATGTTGCATTAAGTTCTCGTCTCAGAGTACCCTTGTTTTACCAGTTTATAACAATGATAACCTGAAGCGTGGTGCCTGGGGGCGGAAAAAAAGGCATCTCCTGAAATCCAAAAGCCGGCCTGATGGTCACAGCTAGGTCGTGTTATTCTCCTACTGGACATTAACAATTTCACATATCAACCCCAAAAAATGTTACTCTGAGAACATGAGAGTGTGCGACTAAACAAAGCCACTTCATAATTTTGTCCTAAGCCCAAAGTCAACGTCACTGTGCCCCCAACAAACTACCAAACACTGCTGCTCCCCCTCAGCTAAAATGAGTAATTGCTATTTCTTTACCAATTATAGCTTTTCTATCTCTAACCTGCCCTCTCTATAGATTTTACTGAGAAACCCAGTTATAGAATCATCCCTGATTTCTGACAGCATCCAGTCTAGAAGGAACCCTCATTTCCTTAGACCCTCCCTCAATCACCTAACCAAAGCTCAAATCCTGTAAAAGGCTCTTTCTACTATCCTCTCAGTGTGAGACCCCATGGTTCCCCATGGTTTGTGTTCTCTCCCCCTACAGCAAGTAATAAGCCCAACTTGTCCAACTACAGGTGTGTTCCTGGTAGACTTTAGCTGAAGATCACTGGCATGCCCCTAAAATGTATTATTTTAATTGATTCATTTTGTCTTTATTGTTGTGTGTGTGTGTGTGTGTGTGTGTGTTTCATTAAATGTTGGAGGACATAAACTTTCAGTATCATATTGATGATTTCTGGGGGTGGTAATAGGGTTTTACATGTTGAGCATACAATAGCTGCAAAGAGGTTAAGGAGAACAGGTAAATAGCTATATTAGGAGAAACTGCCTAGTTAGGTTCTATTATGGTAAGTAACATTAATTATTAAACCACTTGAGTGCATTTTAATGGAAATTTCGTGCTGTTTTAACAAAATTGGTGTCAATTTGGGGGCTCAGGGATGCGTGACATTTTCTCCCATTTAAAGTAATGGTAATTGCAACTTTGACTTAGGAGGATTTGCATTAAAGGAGATTGCCAGAAAC
Source organism: Panthera uncia (assembly GCF_023721935.1). Taxonomy (NCBI): domain Eukaryota; kingdom Metazoa; phylum Chordata; class Mammalia; order Carnivora; family Felidae; genus Panthera; species Panthera uncia. Next base: position 102,372,512 of record NC_064817.1, read on the forward strand.
AAATGACAAGAGGAAAGATTATAAGTATGGATGTGCAAGACCACAGATTCATTCTCAAGAATGGGAAAATTCTGGAACATCTGAGGGGAGTTGCTCATAATTTCCTTATGGAATCACCAAGAAATTACTATCAATTTCCAAGTCATAAAAATATAGCAAGTAGAACTAATCAACACAAATAAAATGGTCAATGTCTAAAACTGCACATAGTAAAATTTATTAGAAACAAAAAAACAAAAAATAACATGTCATTTGTAACATTGGAAACATGGTGAAACTGCACATGATAAAATTTGTTATTGACTATAATTTTAAAAATCACACGTTCTTGAAAAATTTAGATTTATAAAATTTGACCCAGGGAAACTATACCTTGATGAAAATAACATCCACAAATATGAAAAATAATTTATTGATAAGTTAAAATGAAACTAATCAATCCCAATGAAAATATGTTCAGAATAAAAATACAAATGGAAAAAGATGGAATTGTTCTACCTTGCAATTTAGAAAACTCATCAAGGATTTTAGTTAGCTTAAGGGAATTTATTTCAAATATTTGCTCAATAAAAAATCATCAATACTGGGGTATTAGTTAGGATACAGTTCCATATACCAATAACAACAAAATTTAAGACAGGGGCTTAAACAGATGAAAAACCATTTCTCTCCCAAGATAAAGAAGTCTAGAAGTGGGGGCACCTCAGGGCTAGAAGGCAGTTCCATGGTCATCAGAGACCCAGGCTCTTCTATCCAGCTACTACATCATCCTTGATGTGCATCCATTTAATTCAAGATGATTGCTTGAACTCCAGCCATCAAGTCCACATTCCAACCAGAAGGAAAGAAGAAAGGATGAAGAAAACTTTTAAAGACACATTCCAGAAGTTGCAATGTCACTTCTGTTTACATCTCACTGGCCAAAACTTAGTACAGGTCCATACCTTGCTACAAAGGAAGCTGGGTAATAATAGTCTTTTAAGCTAAGTGGCAGTGTGGAAAACTGAAAATAAATGTTCTTACTAAGCAAGAAGTAGAAGATGTGTACTGGGATGCAATTAGGAGTGTCTGTCCCTGTTAGCATAATTGTGATATACATGCTTATACTTGGAAACAGGGAGTCCAAATATTCTTGGAGCCAAAATAGATGGGGGATCCAAACTCCTAGATCAAAAATACTACTAGTTCAAAATGGTAGCCAAAAATAAAATATTTTGTACCCCTCACAAATATATCAGGAAGGAAGTCTCTAAGTGATAGACTCTGAACTTTCCACTGAGCTATGCCCATGGGGGCTCAAATGTTATAATTTGGGATACTGCTAGAGGACTGTTATGCACACACTAACTATAAATCGGGACACCTCAACAGAAAGAGCCTGTGCTAGATTCCCCTCCACACTCATCTTGTATCCAGTCCTTTTGCAATGTAACACTGCAGCATCTCCCATCTAGAACTGGAGTCAATTTCTCTACCCCTTGAGTCTGATCTGGCCTTGTAATTTGCTTGAAGTTGTGTGAAATCCAAGCCTGGGCCTCAAGAGACCTTGCAAGCTTTCGCTCTTCCTTTTGGAACCCTGCCAAGTTACCATGTGAACAAGCCCAAGCTAACCCACTGGATGATAACAGATACATGGCTGAGGTACCCCCACTGACCAAGCCAACAATCAGTCAACCACCACAACCAGAGTCACCTAACTGACCAGTAGTTGACCAAAGACACGTGAGTGAGCTCAGTCAAGACCAAAAGAACTGCCTATCTGAGCCCAACCCAAATTGCCAACCCACAGAATTGCAAGTTAAACAAATGGTTGTGTTGGGGTGCCTGGCTGGCTCAGTCGGTACAGCATGAGACTTCTTGACCTCAGGGTTGTAAGTTTGAGCCCCACATCAGATGTGGAGATTACTTAAAAACATATAAAAAAATAAATGGCTGTTTTAAGCTACCAAATGTTAGAGTGGTTTGTTATGCAATAAAAGCTAACTGATGCAGAACCTAAATAAAACAAAACCAAACCAAGCTTAGTTGTCTTCAAAGCCTGAAGCTGACAATTCTGAATACAATTTCCAAATGTTTCCTTCAGTATATTAAGTCCAAACTCTACAACCTGGGAGACACAATCACTTTTACAGTTCCACAAGGTTTGAGCAGTGTAGCAACTCCAGCACCGACCTAGCACTCTGGAAGATCTCCACATAAGGAAAATTATGGCATGCAAATTATTCACACATAGTTTACATTGCTGTTTTAAAAAAAAAACCCTACAAAATAAAAACAGATGTTTTAAAAACATGGGCATGCATATTCAAATTTTAGCAGTAGATGTGCATTTATAATAGCGTATGAAAAGCATCACTTTTTCTCCTACTATCATTACTAGGCAACCATTGCCATATCGCAGAAAACTCAAAATGCTGTAACACTGTTGTATAATAAACCATTGTTCACTGATAAACTTAGTCTCACCAATAATCACAAAATATGATAGATAATAAAAAATCCCACATAGATGATACGATTCTCAGAAGTTACCAAGTTTGTATTCTATAATGGTACCTCTTGTGACACCTTTTCTATTAGTCAATGTTCCTGCCATGTATGATCATGTAATCAACCACAAGCTGTAGGAACTGACCTGGCTACAGAAGCTGAACACTGAAGCAGTGTATGCATAGTGTCCATACTGGCCCCTAGAGGCGGGGGTGGGTTCAAGGCTCTTCTGTGGTCCTCCCCCTATCCTCCTACACAAGTAGTGGAGGAGTCTGAACTGATGGGTAAGATTCCCAAACACTTCTTGAACCACAGTTTCTAAGTGGGTAGAGCTGTAGAAACCTAAACAATCCCATATGGATAGCCTCTTTCTGGATTCATTCATTCCCTCTGGAGTTGGTAGTTTTGAGTTTTTTTCTCATTGGAATAGCAAATTCTGAGTTGATTTTGGCCTAAGGGAAATGCTAAACCATTCATCCTGCTTTGGTTCTGAGTTCCAGGCAGCCTCTACCTTAAACCTCCTTATGCTCAAGCCCAACTCAGTAGCATGCTAAACTGGAGTTTGGAACCAATGTCCCAGTTTATAAGATGCTACTTAGCTTTCTTTTACCACTCTTTTATGCACATGTATCCCTTGTGGAACACATAGAGGTGGTAAGGCCAAGGCAGAACTAAGTATTCCTGAGTCCCCAGGCCTATTACCATCATAATTCTACCCTTTAATAGATTTATAATAATCTCACCTTCACCCCTAACACTGGCATGATCTCAGCAGACAGAGCAAATATATGCCCCAGAGAACTGACATTTGGAGAGCAAAGTCCCAAGAAAGAGATTGAGTTTCAGTCCTCCAACTTGAAGCAGTGCTTCTGTAGGCCCAGAATATAATCTCCCACGTGTAACAGGCAGGTGTTAGTATTGATGCAAATATTCATTTTAGGAGATAGGGCAGACTTCAAACTGCAGGAGCAGCAAAGGTCCAGCACATGACCTAAGTCTTCCTAAAATAAGCAGTGTGACATATTTGGCCTACTGGATTGTTAGATCCAAAGAGTCACATGGCCAAGTAGATGGCAGGCCCAAACTCTTAATTCTCTTAATGTTGTTTTAAACTGCATCCAGGGATAAAGAGAGAACAATGGTGGGATGAAATTCTGGGGTGTCATATGCCTTCTCTAAAGTTTTCTGAGTCCCTTGTCCGTCATACGTTCTCATGTTGACTCTGATTTGGGCATTATCTAAATCCTCATCTATGAATTTGTGGAAAAAATATAAAGGGATAGAGTAACAGAAATAACCCTTAGTGATTGGCAAGGCCTAACTGGGAGAAAATACATTCCTTGCAATGGCTTTCCTGATCAGGTATCTTCAGTGAGCACTGACCAAATGTCTAATCATGGTTGTGAACTTCAGAGGCTTCAGAGCATGGATGCAATCACTGCATGTAGAGTTCACTAATATAAAAGGAATTGAGGGCTTTATTGCACAGGGAAAGTAGACTCTTTGAGGTGGAGAGGAAAATTTAATAAATAAAAAGCAAATCCAAAAGTCAAAAAGACATTAAGTAATGCCTATACCCAGAATGGCTTGGCTTTGAGAACTGGGTTCACCTGGAAATAGTGGAAGGCTATTAGTCAGCAGGTAGAATGATTACAGGATATTTTAAAACTCTTGTCCAGGAGATAGTTTGAGCTTTTGTTGTGATGGGAGAAAAGTTAGAGAAGAATTAGGAAATAAAGAAAGAGAATAAAGTTTGACATCTTAGAAGCCAGGATAGATGTATGAAAGAAAAAGATATACCCAGACCTAACTGCAATCCTCCCTCATGAAGGTAAGGGAGGCTGTCTACCTACCTGTACGCAGTACAGCTAACACATATGGAGAAACAATAGATGGAATACTCTTGGCGATCAGAAGAAAATGGGTAAATTATATTTCATCAATGCTCTCATATAGCCAGTACAAAAACTAAATGGCATTTGGGAGACTTATACTCGATTCTGGGAGAGAACTGAATAAGGTATCTATCAATCCCAACTGATGATGATAATGGTCACACACCAAATATTCTAGAAAAGATAAGACCTGGTGCAAAGATCTTTACTGTCTTAGATATAACAAATAGGCTTTGGTCTTTACCACCAAATGAGGTATATTAGTTCAAAGCTGTATTCATGATGGGAGGTAGACAACTGCACATACATGGTACTCACCATCAACCTTCCATAGGTAAATGGGGACTCTCAAAAATAGACCACAAAATTTGGTAGTCCTATACGGACAAATACTAATAGCTATCTCATGGGGAAAAGATCAGAAATTAACCAAGCATGTCTCGGCCTGTCAATGGAAATATATAGCTTGAATCTGATTACAGTGGCCTAGATGAAAGTTTCCCTAGTGGGAAAGCAATGTATCAGGAAATGGACAAATCATCAGGTCACAGATGTAAAAGCCTGGTGATACCACAGCACAGTTATATGCCACAGCACAGTGATAAAGGCCTACACTTGGTCCAGTTATCTCGTGAACCACTGCTACAGGCAAGAGGCACCAACCAGCATGGACACCACTTATAGAGACAATAGCCTGGGCACTAGCTTTGGCCTTACAAAAACTTGGTAACCTTTTAACCTCTGCTGAATAAGAAATCCCAACGCCACAGCTACTGGTTATATGAGAAAGTTTCATTTTTTTATGGAGAGAAATCAGAACCTAGCACTTTGTACCAGTGCAGAATATCCTGATCCAAGCACATCATCTGCTAAGTGTCCATAGAGGAGTAGACCTAAGAACAGGTCAATGATATACTATCCAATCAATATTCTCCTTGAACACTCTACACCTTTTAATGAAATAACTAAGGGCTAAGAAGAACTATGTATACAAGGGGAGTGTCTTAATTGGGGTTTCCTCAGAAGCAGACCCTGGGATGATTCTCAGGCAAGTAGTATTACCGACGAGTTGACTCCAGAAAATACCCAGAGAGGAACAAGTGATACAGGGAAAGAAACAAAGTCAATAAAAAGTGTGTCATCAACACAACTACTACTTTGAGTGACTGGAGCTTAATTCTTTGAGTAAACTCCAGGGAACCATATAGAAAAGACCCAACCTGATTCCTTGTTTGCAGAATGTGCAAAGAGGGAAGTGGATAGAAGAACAGGGACCCTGAGAAAGACCTCACTCAAGGGGTGAGAGAGTTTGGGTACTTATACACCAACCCCAATTAGTTTTTGGTTAAGAGGCACTCAGAGGTGTTAACTTTCTAGTTCTTCCAGCCTATCATGCAAAGGGTAGAAAAGCCTTCCAAAGCTTCTGATAAAGTCCTCAGACAAAGCCCTTAGACAAAGAGCGGCAGTTAGAAATCAGCTGGAGCACACAGAAATAAGGCTGAGGGATAGGGGACAGAACAGATGGCATTAGCTATATATATTTGAACCACAGGAAAATCTTACCCCTTGTCAATTGGGGAGGGTAGCTTGGACAGACTAAATGAAGGAGACATGGAACAGAATTCTGATAGAAGTTTGAAATTTGATGACAACTAGAGGATTTCAAGAGTTAGTTAAGAATAGCTAGAGACAAAACAACGTGGACACCAGCACCATCATGGGACTTGAAACTGGCAGGGGAATCTGAAATAGCTGCATTGGCTACTGCACCACAGAGGAGGAACAATAACCTACAGTGGGGACCTTGGCAAGTAATTGGGAAATAATAGCATTTTATTTTGGTGACAGTAGACAGCTCTACCAGTTGAGCACAGGCTTTTCAAACCAAACACCCACAACTAAGATAGCTGCAATAACTTCTTTTAACTGCAAGGTCTCAGACAATACACCAAATGTGGGCACAGGTTTCATGGGAGAATTGTGAAATGCAACAAGTATCCAGGTTTTCCATATAGCATAACCACTCATAGGCCAGGGGAAAAGGAGCTGTGCAATAAAGAATGAGATACAAATGGCTATTATTACAATGAGAGATTACTGAGCTCACTGCCTTCTTTTGATTCTAAGGAAATTAGTGCCTGAGTATCCAGTGGATCAAGACAGATGCTTTCCAAGTGCCTCTTTGGGAGCCCAAGGATTATTGGTAAACCCATTCACCTCTTGTCTTCTACAGAGGTCTTGAGTGAAGAAAACCACTCAGGGTCCCTGTTCTTCTATCCACTTCCCTCCTTGCACATTCTGCAAACAAGGAATCAGGTTGGGTCAGATTCCCATACAACCGATTGGACCATTTTTGCTGGTGAGCTGGATCATTGTGCATTTATATGATTGTATTCAAGAATACAGCATGCTCTTCTGCTTCCTCTGGCCTCCAAGTAGCTGGTAAACTGATTGTCCTGCTTTATCTCTCCAACAGGGCAGCCAAGCCTAGGGCTACTACCCCATCAGTCTCAGCCCCTTGTTAGAAATGGGATTTCTTCCTTAGAATTTTTGAATTTTGTATCATACCTTAATTTCTCTGTGTAAAACTGACAATAAGAGAGGTTTCAAATAGAGACTTGGGCATTTTGTATCTCCTACATTGTATTATTTGGACTATGCTATCATCTGGGGTTCACTGCATGGGCCTCCTTGGTAGGCTATGTGCAACAACAATGCTGTACATAAAATAAGATGAATATAGTAGGTGGTGATTTTTTCACTGAATATATAGTGTGGCCTTTAAGTTAAAGTCCTGAATAAAACCATTTCACAAGTTTCTGAGGATGACATCAGAGGTATTCAGTGAACATCTTGGAGAGCTGAATTTCACTTCTCTTTGATACAAAAAAGTTTCATAAGAGCCATGATATGGATCAGGAAAATGGCCCCATGAAAAGGTTCCAGGAACTTACCTGCAGATTTTCTCCCCTAAAGCAGATAGTCACATACAGCTTAACTATTAACCCCTCTGGGTTAACAGAGAAAGAACAAGCAGAGATTGTTAAATTTCCATGAAAGAAGTTTAAAGATCCTAATTGTACTTGCACGCACCCTGCATCTTAATTCCTAAGAAACGCTGAACTGATTGATCAGAGTCCAGGACCCTCACTGTTTTTCAGTGCACAAAACTTGGGGGTTTCAAAAAAACCCTCTCGGGTATCATTTTCTCTAGCTCAGGTAATACAGCATTTAATCTCACTGGTGTACAAAATTCCAAGATTTTATTTTGGGCTTAAGAGCTCTGGATTGAAGTTTGAAGCGAAAGCACCAGCTATTGAAGAATTACCTTGCTTACCTTTGCCTCCTTTGTGAATCTTACAGAAAGGGTAGTTAAGTGGGACAGATTTGGGGATCTCTAGGTCCCTTGACCTAATATCACCCTAACCTCATAATAGCACCTTCATTTCACCCCAATCTCCAACAGAGTACAAGACTCTAAGCCCTAACAATAGAAACAGTAAAAGGAACCCAATCAGGAGCATGGCAGGAAGAAATATGAAATCTAGACAATGAATGAAGACTTGGAAGAGTCCAGCAGACACTGGTTTGTCCTTCTAGATCTATTCCTATGTTTCAGAATGCCTATGAGAAGACTGAGGGTGTAAAAGATGCTGACTTGCATGCACGGCTACCCAAGTTTTGCTGGTGATATACTAAATAGAGTCTGATAGGAAATGCAAAAGATCTTGGTGGGGGGTGGGAGGGTGGGGAACAACTCTTTAGTGATCCAAGCCTTGTTTGGTAACGAAAATCACTGTCCTGCATTCCCCAACTTTGCTTATTTGCTGTGTGTTTCACACTAGATCCCAATTCATTTTCCCTGTTCCCCTGACAACCTGACCTCGATCCTGATTAATCACAAACCAACAGTTTCATGTGAAAGACACAGGTTGTTTCCTGAGCCAACAGGCCCCGTGGCAGAGGCAGTAATGTTAAACACTCCATTTGTCCCCTACATTTGCCAGCCCTCTTTCAGATACACAGGACCATGTGACTACTTTGGGACAATAAAATATAAGTGGGTGTGACATGTGTCACCTCTGAGCCTACGTAATGACGAACCTACATGAGACTCTTCAGCTTCTCTTTCTCCTACAGTAGCAGCCGAAAAGGCCACATGTCCCAGATTGTACTGCCACAATACTAAACACTGGAGCCTCAGTCAGTCTGGAACCTTAAAGTGACTGTGTGGAACAGATCCCCTCCCATTCTCATATCCTTCTGACCTGCGTGGAATCTGTAGTGTGAGCAAGAAATAAACTCTTTGTGTATAAAAACTCTGATACTTTGAGATTGTTTGTTTTCTGAGAATAACTGTAGTCCTATGGATGCCAGCCCCCATTCTTCTACATGCATAGCACTTATTTCGTAACCTTCACTTAGTTGGTAATAACTCTACATGTTATACCCAGACTCCTCTGAACTGGCTCTATGGGACAGAAGATCATGCACAAGTCAGCAAACAAAGCTTTAACTTTCAACCAAATACATAGTAGAGTGAGCAAAACAATTCAATAAACACAACTATTTTTCTACTGCACAAAAAACAGGAAATAATTAAATTTCTTATAGACATTTCTTTATTATATTTTCCCACTTGAATATTTAGAGAATAATTTAAATGTAATGCATACTGACAGCAAGCACAGTATCAAATATTAGTTTTTTTTTAATATTTTTCTGTTCTCACCCTTTATTCCTTTAGGAAAAAAATATTTAGATGACCTCAAAAGAAACAATTATTATGCTAATCACAGTATGCAGTAACACATACAAGCCCATACTCAATAGAAAAGAAAGCAACAAAGAAGTGAAAAAGTCTTTCTCCTCAAATCATTTTAATTCATTTTTCCACAGCCATATAAATTTAAAGTATGAAACAACAATAATACAGCTATAGAATCTAGGTTCTCTTTCAAAGCAGCGGCATATAAAACATAGAAAAGCTAAAACCTCAGCACAAGCTTCAAAAGAACAAGGACTGAGAGGATTTTGATGAAGACATGAAATGCACAAAATACAGTACACAAAAATACTAGAATGCATAAAATATAAAGCTACACATTTCAGGTAGAAAGCATTGTAAAATATATAAAATATGCAAGAAATCAAAACCAAAGAGATTTTTCTTAGAGTACCATGAATACACTGGAACTGGCAATTAGCATTTGAAGATGGGAACAAGAAAATAGCAGTTTCCCATTTAAAACTTTATTTCTAGGCTTTAGGATTTCACCTTCTTGACATCCTTCTTTCCAGAGCTCTCAGTAGCTGACTCTGCTTTTCTTTTCTGTGACTAAAATGGAAACAGATTTAATGTTCTGCTCCAATATGCACATTTTTAAATGGCCCAACAATGTTAAATCTAGGATGTAAATGCATCAAAAAAAAATTTTAACATGAATATTCACTTAAATGTTATACTCACAGTTAATGTTCTATATAGCCCAACAAAATATATAACCCAATGTAAAATAACCTTCAAAGACTTTTTTTTTAAAAAGACATAAAATACCCATCAAAAATAGTCAGCAAATGTCTACTTACACAGGGTACCATAAATGTACTCTCATGTTAAAGAACTACTTAATACTTAAAGTTTTCTAGGCAAATGCTATTTATTTTTAAAACCTTATGATAGATGTTAAAGCACCATATTTCATATATTCTATGATGCGCATTTCTTTTTCACTTTAGCATCTCTGAAATCAGGATGCATCTTACAATTGATGACAAATGAGTTAGTTGGCAGCAGTTTCACTTAGCAATACAGAAAGTGATGCTGTTTCTTACAATAGGAAGCATCTTAGACTTGATGAAATATGGTAGTTTACTTAACCACACTCAAATACTATGAGCTATTAAAAAATATTTCAAATTGTAGCTATACAAGGCGACCTGACTGGATTAAAACCAAGTCATCTTATTATTCAGCAATTCATTTGTTACCAAGTAGACCAAGTAAAGCTTTGCTGTCTGCTCCAAGTCTCATTTGTACTCATAGTTCCACAAAGATCAGAAAACTTATTTGATCAAATCAGAACTCCAAGTTTCAACCTCAGCCCCATCCCATCCCACCCCACCCCTCTTCTACTCCCCCACGACAACTTGACTCTCCATTCAAAGGATTTTACTTGCATTATACTTCTGCTTAAAGTCATGAGGAATTTTTTAAAATATTGAGCCCTCTTACTAGGGAGTTCCTAACCATATGTTCTACAAACAAATAAGGAATGCGGTTGTAGTGTATTCTTTTTCTGTCAAAAACAAATTAGCACTTCATAAAAACAGTTTTTATAATAGGTATCACGTGGCATTAAACATAATATAGGCATTTTAATTATGTAAAAAAAGTGAGATCTACCTAAAAGTTAGGAAAATGCTGAAAATTTTACCATTGGAGTTTTAGTTGCCCGTTTCTTCTTTTCTGCTCTCTCTCTTTCCTCAATTTCCATATTTTCTTTCTCAATCAATGAAATCAGAGTATTACAGCGTCTCTGGAATTCCTAAACCAAATAATAACAGACTTTTAATTTCTGCAACTCCGGCATAATCTTTAAAAAGTTGTAATTATTTATTGTATCATTTCTGTGGTACAGGATTTCTAAAGTTGATTTACTTCAGAACAATATTCATACAGGATATTAATGTATTCCACCAAAAATATGAGGAGGGGGTAAATGTCATCCAGTGCGGTGAATGGGTAAACCAACTGTGGTCCATCCATTCAATGAAATACTATTCAGCTATAGGAAGGAAAGAACTATTGGTACACAACAACCTGGATGAACCAAAAGTGAATTACATGGAGTGAAAACAGCCAATCTCAAACAATTATTTACCATATTCTATTTACAGTACATTCTTGAAATAACAAAAGTTTAGAAATGGAGAACTTATCAGTGGTGGCCAGGAGGTAGGAAAGGGGGAGAGAATGTGTGTGACTATAAAAAACTAGCATAAAGGAGTCTTGTGGTGCTGATTATACACACCTACAAGTGATGAAACTGCATTGAACCACACACACACACACACACACACACACACACACAAGTGCATGTATAACCAATGAAATCCAAATAAACTCTATGGATTATACTACTACGGATTTTCTGATTTGACATTGTAGTATAGCTATGCAAGATGTTACCATTGGGGAAAACTTGATGAAGGGTGAATGGGACCTTCCTGTACATTTCTTTATAACTTCCTGTGAATCGTTTCAAAATAAAAAGTCAACAAAAATCACAGAAACAAAAAAGGGGGAAGGTCCTATTGCCAAAATAAGTTTTGGAAGTATTCAGGCTACAGATGTACAACAGATTTCTTTACTACATACAGGGCTTCTCAGTTCCTGATGAGCACTCTCAAGCACTAGGTGGGAGATGTAGGATGCAAGCAGTTCTCAAAGCTATTCAACCAACAGAAATCTCTTCTCACAGGACATCTTGTAGGATCAGAGTCCTGAGGAGCACATCTCAGGAAACACTGCTGTATTTGTTAATGCAGAGAAAACAATAGCTGAAAAGATTTTGCCTTAACCTTGCCACTACCTATATTTCACTGCCAGCAAATCAATGCATCCAAACTATAAATAGTGCTTATAAATGTATGGTGAGCATTAAACATATGATTCATTAATATGGATACTCACATATATTAACCCTGCATACACAGCTGTATTTAAAGGTAAATCATAGATAAATAACATTTTAAAGTACAATTCCTTTTCTGTATTAGCAACAGGGTATGATACATACAACATAGCTAAACACACAAATGAAAATGTAGGTTTACTGGCAATTAAGAACCCCCAACAGGGGTGCCTAGGTGGCTCAGTCAGTTAAGCGTCTGACTTTGGTTCAGGTCATGATCTCATGGCTCATGAGTTCAAGCCCTGCATCAGACTCTGTGCTGACAGCTTGGAGCCTGGAGCCTGCTTTGGATTCTGTGTCTCCCTCTCTCTCTGCCCCTCCCTGCTCACTCACTCGCTCTCTCTCTCAAAAATAAATAAACATTAAAAAATTTTGAAAAAGAACCCCCAACAAAAATATGGTCAAAGTACAAGAATAGAAAACTCATAAAAAATTAAAATGTCCACATATTTACAAAATTTTCACTGAAACTAATGATCAAAACCATTATTATACTATATGTTAACTAACTCGGAGTTAAAGAAAATTAAATAAATAAATAAACTAAATAAACTAACGATCAAAGAAATGCAAAGTGAAACAAAGCCATCTTTATCAAATTACCAATGATATGTGCATGCATGTGTATGTGGTGTACATATCCAGTATTGGCAATAAGATGGGGATATGCGAACTTTCATTCACTCATGATGGCATGCCAATGTTAATACCTGTTATGGACTGAATTGTATTCCCCCCAAATTCATACATTGAAACTTAACACCCCCACAATGTGACTACTGTTTGAAGATAAAGCCTTTAAGGAGTTAATTAAGGTTAAATGAGATTGTAAGGAGGGGGGCCCTAATCTGACAGGACTGGTCATCTTATAAGAAGAGGAAGAAACACCCAGAGATACCTCTCTCTACACTCTTACAGACAAATGGCCATATGAGAACACAAGACAAGAAGACACTATCTATAAGCCAGGCAGAAAGACCTCACCAGAAACAAACCCTGCTGACACTTTGATCTTGGACTTCCAGTCTCCAAAACTGTGAAAAACTTCTGTTTAAGCCACCCCATTTGCGGTATTCTGTTATGGCATCCCAAGCAGACTAATACTCATATACTACGTTCATGGCGCCTGGCTGGCTCAGTCAGTGGAGCACATGACTCTTGATCTCGGGGTTGTGGGTTTGAGCTCCACTGGGTATAGAGATTACTTAAAAGTAAAGTATTTAAAATAATATATACTACACCTTCCTAGAAGGCAATTTGGGAGTATCAATGAAGCATCTTAAAAATCTCCTACCTTTTGAGCTAACAATTCCATTCCTAGAAACTTAATGTAAGAAAATAAGAGATGTATACAAAAATTTACAAAAGAATATTTGGAGAAGTTACTATTTTTTTAGCATGGAAATACAGAGAACGAAATTTGTGATCATTTACAAATGGAATACACAGACACATCTTACTATATACATATATACAGAAGAATAGCGGAGAGATTACTAACTACAGCATTACCAGTTAGCAGCAACTATCTCTAAAAGTAGGACCAATGCTAACTTTTATTTTCATGTTTATACTAGTCTGTATTTTCCAAATTTATGCAAGGAATGTGTAACTCTTGGGCAATCTATAACATTTTTAAGAAATGGCAAGTGACTTTTTAATACACTTTTACTTTTCCAATTAAAAGCCAGAAAATGACATACAACATAGGAAATGATACATACAGAAATATTATTGACTATCCAAGCATTTTCTACTCTCTAAAAATTCAAGCCCAAAAGGAGGCAGAAAGCCAAAGGCAGTGTAACCAGAAAAACAAATCCTTATTGTTTTTAAAATATTACTATTTAAAAAAATATGTATATTACTATTTATTAAAAATAACCTTACAGAACACTGGTACATTCACGTTTCTTCTGCATCCTCAATTATACAAGGTTAAATAATTTAGGAAAAATAACATCCTTACTTACCAAAACAATACTGATGTTTTTAATATGCAGACCAAATATTCTCCATACCTTCATTCAATAACACACATACAAACTAAACAGCATGTTATTCAATTTATCTATTATAAAAAGGGCTAAGTTGACCCTGATGAGATTTGATTGTTGGTTTCTAGGGAGACTAGATAGAGTCTTTATGTGAAGCTGATTCTTGAATCATTAAGCTATACCCTCTGGCTGTTATTATTCTCAATAAGTAATAGCAGCCAGTGACTGAAGATGTCTGTAAGATACATGTTCATGGTTCGTATGGGTGATTCAGGGGAACTAATACTTTTGAGACTGTGTCATATGCTGGGAAGGAGAACATCTCCAAATGATTATAAATAGACTGTATAATAAGTTCTCACCTTTACTCCTTTTAACCTGTCACTACTCCAGACACAGAAAAATACCCTCTCTAGAGAACAGCACCAAGGAGCGGGAGAGTATGGATATTACCTTCCTAGCATAGGTAATGTCACTTCCTCTATAGATATCAACCCCATTTTTTATTCACATGCTTAAACACTGCCTAACTAAACAGATGGTATCACAAACAGAACACTAGCTGAAACCAGAAATTACAAGGCAAAAGGCCAGATTACCAATAAAACAGTGAATCACTTTTTGAATAACTAAGTGACTATGAAAAATTTCATGACATCTAAAGCACCTTCATCTTACATAATTTCTCCTTTCACATTCATATTCTCCTAAATTCTTGCACCTCTTTATATTCCTATTTTCCTGGGGTTACAGGGAGTGTTTTGTGTGGTCTCAAAAAGTTTCCACAAACTCTGCAGTCTAATTATCTTTTTCACCATTTCCAAACGCAGGATTAGGAATGAAGTTGGAGGGAGAAAAACAGCACATAAGAGGAAGAGAGAGAATGCAAAAACAACAAAAAACAAAAAAGAATACAAAAATGACAAATGGAAAACTGGTCTGCAGTGTGAATAGTGGTGGCGAAAGGAAAAAAAGTATTGTGTTCATACATGTGTGGGAGATGCTATAGTTTTAAAAAGTTAAACCAAGTTCTTCTCAGAGCTTTGAGTACCCTAATGTAGATTGGAAGTGTCAAGGACGAGATTCAGTATCAGCATTTCCTAAATCTATTTGAACACAGAACCTTTGTTCTACATATCACAGATTTGCATATCCTAGAACAATGTTTGGTAGAAACCAAGGTGGGAGATGCTGTGCAGGTTAAGATAGATGAGGCTAAGTTTGGATCAAAATACAAAGAACCTAGACACTACCAGTGGAGAACTGAAGAATTTTACTTAATTTAGTTGACAAAAAGATTTCATTAATGGATTTCTATGCAGAAGCAGTGATGTACTCAAAGGTGTATTTTGTACTGGGAAATCTTCCCTTGATACAGATTCTCGGTTGTGTGAGTTCATAAAATTACATACTCTCAAGATTAGAAAACTTTAAAAATCATTCAAGATGATGCTGAATCCTTTCTACTAGGTCCTTGCTAGTTAGTTGTCTGACCCGTCTGAATTCTTCCAATGATGGGAATACCAATAGACTACCTCCCAAGGTTTTCTATTCCACCTTTGGACAAATTAAAAATGTTCCATAATGCAATGCTACCTTATATTTCCAACAACTGGTTCTAGGTCTAATTCTTATACTCACAGAGAACAAGCTGATTCCCTCTTCTGTATAACAATCCTTCAAATATTATAGGCAGTTCCCATGCCTCCATCACAAACACCTCCCGAACACTTCCCAAACACCTCTCTTTCGAGCTAAATAGCCTCTCCCTTTACCTATCCTTCATTTAACCTGATTCATTTAACCTGCATTTACCCACATTCTTTTAACCAGAGCTCAGCACATCTTCTCTGTGAAGAGCCAAACAGTAAATAGTTTCAGCTTTGCAGACCACACAGTCTCTGTCACAACTACTCAGCTCTACCACTGTAGCATGAAAGCAGCTGTAGACAATACATAAATGAATGAGTATGGCTGTGTTCCAATAAAACCTTACTTACAGATACTAAAATTTGAATTTTGTATAATTTTCACATTTCACAAAATAGCTTTTTAATTTTCTTCCAACCATTTGAAAATCTAAAAATAATTCTTGGCTTGCAGGCCAATACAAAAACAGGTTGGTGGGGGGCAGGCTGTAGTCTGCCAACCCGTTTTAAACTATAGTCTTTAGATTTACTTTAAACAAATTGAGGTGCCTTGGTTTTTCCATACCTTCTTAATGGTTTGTGATTCTATTCAATGCAAAGTCACCCATGTTTCAACTTTTGAAATACTTTTCAAAAGTACTATTCAACTTTTGAATACTAGGATATGTATCTCTATTTTATTTAATAAATGATGAAATATTTGCAATAAGCAGTGCTGCCCTTTACTGTGTGGTGAATATCAATCACACCAGGCACCAAGTTCAAATATCCTTTGCCCCAATACTCAGCTTCAAAGCATCAATTCAAAAGGCACAGAAAGCATCAATAGACTTGAAGTGACTTATTGAAAGAGATTAAAGAGGCTCCATGTTACACTTCCTATGTACTAAAATCCTAGACACTAAGCCTGCCTAAGTCTGAATGACAGAAGGTCTGTGCTTGTTATAGTTCAAAGTCAAAAGCAGGTGAATGAACAAGGGAAAAAAAATAAATTGCACTTCACATTTGCGCCTCTAAATTTGTAGGTAGTTCTAAAAAGTCAGAATTTTCTTCTACAATTCTTAGTAAAAGAAAATTGGTATTTTTCTCCTTTGCTCTTTTATTACCTCCCTATATTTTCCTTCTAGAATCAATACCTTTAACTATACATTCTCTGGTATATTTTCCAGGCTGTCACTTTTGAACATTTATCATACTTAAAAATAATGCAACAGCATTCTATATTAGAATCTCAGGGTCCAAGCATATTGGCAGTTAAATGGGAGTTAATATTCTAATAAATATATCATATATGTCTCACACAAGTATCAAAAGTTATGATACTTTTACATAACTGCTGCCATTTAAACATCATTTATAAAATGTTTTTGTCACTTCCTCACAAGATAACACAGAAGTATAAATACATAAAATGGACCCCTGTTAGTGCATTTACTGTATTTCAGATTGCTAGAACAGTTCAGTCTTAAACACTGTATTTGCTAGTAAAGCACATGATATTTATATCAGGCTTTTCAAACTTACAAAAAAATAAAAAATTCAGGTATGAAAGTCAAATAAAGTCTCTCATTAGAAAAAGGTAGACAAAAAGAAAAGAACTCAGAGTCATTCCTACATTACTTTCTATCCAAATCTGATCCAGCTACAGGAGACTATGAGACAGAAGCCAACTAAAGTACAAATGTTCCATGCCCATTTATTCACTGAATGCCTACTTTGTGCAAGGTGCTATGCTGGTCCCTTTAGATATAACCAATGCACTTGAGGGTTAAGAGAGCAGCAGTATAAAAAAAAAGGAATCTAGGGCAGATGGCGATACATTAGCCAAGGGAAGGGGGAAAAAAGGAGGAACAGAGAAAAGACAGAGATAGAAATTTGGTGATAATCAGCCTATGTGGTAATCGAGGCAGACATTTGCCCACTTGCACAGAACAGTATTTCTAAAATGTAAATCTGATCACTGTCACTGCCCTATTAAAATCTTTCAATGATTCTTTCCATTTCCTATAGACACGAAGAAGACTTCTGTACAGCAGAGAAGGCCCTTCACAATTTGGCTGCCAGCTATCTCTTCTTCTCTGAGTACCTCCCTACTTATCCTAACCTCCTTGCAATTTCTTCATATGCTGTTTCCACAACCCAGAATGTAGTCCCATGGCCATTTCCTAGTTTTCCTAGACTTGGATCCAAGAAGGACCTCTTCTGTGAAGCCATTCCTCTAACCTAACCCCAAAGCAGTTAAGCACTACCTCTCCTGTACATGCCTCTATAGACCCTTTTTCAAACTTAAGGCTGAAAAGGGACAATTCAGTCTTTTAAATGCATGAGGAAATATATTCCTATGAGCATAAATATATTTTTTTAATATTTTAATAATTCTACAGTCAAGAAGAATCCATCAGTATATATTACAGTTCACCAACTTTACCAATAGTGTAATTGATATTTTCACATTTCTTTGTAATGCTCCAAAATATCAGTATTAGCTATTATCACACAATTAAGTGCTAATACACAAAATTAAAAAAAAAAAGAAACAAGCAGCACTCTGTAAGAAATTTCCTAGACTATGCTGCATAAGCAACAAACCAAAATGTTATTGCGACTACTGAATTAAGTGGAAAATGTTTTAATTTGACTTTCATTTTTCTAAAGTATCTATAAAGAAAATCCTTCTCTAACTGGACAGATAATTTATAAAATATCCTGTGCTGAACTAGTAACCCAATTATCATTTACTATCACTGATAAACCTATAAAAAGGGAAGCAAGCTAATAAAAAGCTATAGCAATATTTTCTAGAAAGTATTTTTTCTCCTGCAATTCTAATGAGATGTCAGTGTCTTAATTTTAAATAAGGAACACTTCCATTAATAACAAAGTTGTGATTTGAAAACAAACAGTAATAACGTGAAGCTTTTATTACACTGTATGCAACAGTGTGTGATTCTTTTTCTCAGATGCTATCAGAAAAATTCATTTAACTACCTAAGGCACGGTAATTGTAAACAACTCATTACTAATACTTTGATTCAGCTCCAAGGTACATGGCCACAGGCAATGCACACACAGCTTCCTGAGGTGGCTGTGAGAGGAAAGAAAACAGCTCCTCAGAGGCTAAAAGGTAAGAATGTTTTTTGACTCAAATTAAGAGTCAAAGCAATTCTGTAAAGGATGCAATAAATAGTTATATCAAGAAATGTTCTTTAGCTCAGAGAGTTAAATTCTGCCTTTTCTTCTTGAAGTCCTTAAAAGGACCTAAGCAGGTCTAAGGAATTACTGGTTGAACTTTGGGTATTTTCCACATGTCCTTTCCAGTAAACTGACTAATGTGGAAGATCTTTTGGACCTCTCAGGTTCCTCTCCAATCTCCCAGTCATGTTAGTCTGTCACTAAATGAACGGAGATAATATCCTGAAACTCATTCCCTAAAAGGAATGGCAAAAAAATTAATAAGCTCATGTTAGTAAACAGATTGGCAAGCATTACATAAAAGGTACTATATAAACACAGAGTATTATCATTTCCTCTTATAATCACTTGGTAAAGGTCCTTTTAACTTTGATCATCTGTGAATGTCCTACAACTAAGACCCCATTATAAGATATTTTTCTTCGAAGGAAATGGTAGGGCAATTCACATGCTCTGAGCTTAAAAAACTAAATTGATCATATCCTTCCTACTTGTTTATGTAGTTCAATAGAGACTGATTGCTTAAAGACCACACAAGTTCTCAGAGAAAAAAATCACTATCTTTTTAGCACACAGAAATAGAACTAAAACTCATTTTCTCTTTTGTATAGCCAGCATTTTTAAATGGAGAAAAGCCTCAAAGAAATCTTCATACTTTAGCTGAAGGCTTTAAAAGTGAAGCATATTTAGAAGTGGAGGTTCATGCCTTTAAGCACTTTAAGACTGTTAGTTAAGTCAGGAGCCATGAATTCAGTACTTTGAGATGTCTGAATAAAATATAACTACCAAGGTTCCCACTTTTTTCCTAAGTATTTCACACTATTTATTGGCATCCCTGGGAAAGAAGAGTCACTTTTAAGCAAAACTCTGTTTTTAAAGATAGCTTCTTTGGTAAGCTAAGTTTAAAGTTTAATCATTAATAAGATTTTAATTTGAACACAGTGACACACGCACATAATCAAACTACATCCTCTGTGTTTCTAAGATAGGATTTTTCAATGAAACAAATTAATATTGGAAATGAAAACTGCCTCTTTCCAAGGGGAAAGTTCTCTTCCTAGATTGTACATGAGATTCTCACTGTATGAGAGCAATTATTTAAAATAAGGAGGGCAAATGGATCATCTATTAATACATACTCCATTCCTTTAACTCCCTAATAATTGATGTTGTCATGAAATATTCCAAAAACACCTTATAAATATATGCATGTTCTAAAATATATTACTTATACTCTAAATCCAGAAGTATAAGTAAAAATTATCCATTAACTAGGAGGGAAATAAAAAGCAATATGATAGAAAAGTTAAACAAAAAACTCTGGGTTAAAATATTTAAATATAAAATAAACTATTATATGTTCTTAAAGATTCTTTAGAAAACATAAATTCCACCTTCCAGAATGACAAAGGTATCTTCATTATTAACAAATAAAATAAAGGTTTCACTTCATATTCACCTAATGAGTTAATATTTGCTCTTTGGAAAATATACATAGGAGATTTAAATCTCTTAGTAAAGAAAGAAGTAAATGCTTTGTAGAAAGAAGATGGAGGAAAATGAGGATCTTTACAAGGGAGTTCAGAGCCATCTAGTGGTTGTTAATAATATACTGGTTTTTTTATTTAGAAAATGAAATAAGGATATGTAGTCCTATAGCCATGTTCATGTATTTCAAATAATATAAGGTTTTTCTTGCACTTGTGAATGTTTCATCCTCTGCTTTAGTTTAATGATTCTAGGGACTGAAAACAGCATCAAACTCTCAACATTTTAAAAAATTAGTAACATATTACTGAAATAATACTCAAAATCCAGCAAATGATCTATCACATAAAAGGGCATTTATGATCTAAAACATGATTCACTGACTAATTCAGGTAGGCATTTGTCTTTTACAAGCTGTTGGTGCTTCTCTACATTAGGTCATTACACACATGAAACTCCAAATGGCTAAAATTTTTAAACTCATGGCCTTTGAAAGAAGTTCTCTGCTAAACATGGTCATAGATGCACTGAGTTAGAAGACACCTTAAAAGGCCAACTAGCTCACTGCCAAAGCCTTCAGACAGTCAAAGCAGAATCTCTTTCAAAGCTAACAGAAAAGCTATTCTATACCGTTCTTCAATAATCTATTTCAATGATCCAAAGAACCCTGTCAAACAACTCTTTCCTACATCAAACTTCTGGCTTTCATGCTACAAATTAATTCTTACCTTTTTTATTCTTATTTTTTAATTCAATTCTTCCTACTATACCTTATTAACATAAACCTCTTCATATTCTTTTGTGTAAGCAGAGCACTTTAAATTTATGTCTATTGAATGTTACGTTGTGAGACTCAACCTATCCATCATTCCAATTTCTCTAGTTCCTTTTGAATCCTGGCTTGATCCATAGTATTTGCTAGCTCTCCAGCATTATGTATTTCATAAACTTGATAGATATATTCTAATAGTCCAAGAACACTCTAAATTTATGTTATAGTTTTAAGAAATACTTGATCTTATCTGCCAGAATTAGCGTCTTCAGTGCAGCAACCCAGATTTTTCTTTTTTTTCAGTTCAGCTTGAACTTAAAATATAAAATGAATCAGAGGCACCTGGGTGGCTCAGTCAGTTAAGCATCTGACTTGATTTCAGCTGTCATGATCTCATGGTTTGTGGGTTCGAGCCCCACGTTGGGCTCTGCACCGGCGGTGTAGAGCCTGCTTGGAATTCTGTCTCCCCCTCTCTCTCTGGCCTTCCCAGCCTGCACGCTCTCTCTCAATCTCAAAATAAATAAATAACCTTTTAAAAAAATATGGGGCACCTGGGTGGCTCAGTCGGTTGAGTATCTGACTTCGACTTGGGTCATGATCCCGCGGTTCATGGGTTCGAGCCCCACATCAGGCTCTGTGCTGACAGCTTGGCGCGTGGAGCCTGCTTCAGATTCTGTGTCTCCCTCTCGCTCCACCCCATCCCTCTTGTGCTCTGTCTCTCTCTTTCAAAAATGAATACACATTTAAAAATTTTCACAAAAAAATAAATAAGTAAGGGGCACCTGTGTGGCTCAGTCAGTTAAGCATCTGACTCTGAGCTCATGTCATGATCTCACTGTTTGTGGCTTCGAGCCCCACATCAGGCTCTGCACAGTCAGTGCAGGATTCTGCCTGGGATTCTGTCTCCCTCTCTCTGCCCCTTCCCTGATCGCTCTCTTTCTAAAAATAAATAAATAAACATACATGCATACATACATACATAAATGAATCAAACAAAACATTAAGCATTGCTTTGCACCCTTATTTCCACTTTTGGCCAAGAAAACATTTATGAAAGATAGCAGCTACTTAAAAATGTCCATTATTTGAACTGTTAGTTTCTGGAGCTTTTAATTTTTAGGCTATATAAAGCTACTTTTGTCTTAATTACCTCAGCTGACAAAAGACTGACAATGCTAACATTAAAAATGTGTTGCATTTTAAAAACCATTCAATATCAATTTGAACTCTGTTAAGCAGCATTAAAATTTAACAGGCACACAATTTACATTAGGAAGTAACAAAGTAAATTGCATGAAGCTAAAATATCTTTTCTACTTAATTATTCTCTGTCTCATAATATTCTTTTAAAGACTCACTTAGGCAACAATTCTTTCTCATTGAAAATAAATCCTTAAGTTGCTCACACAGTGTGAAGCACCACCTGCCTAATTACAAATGGGGAAGTGTACCTTTAAAGTGGACAGCTCTGGTGGTCACCATTTTAACCAAGTGATCAAACTTAGCATCACCAAGAGGGGGACAACCTATGTCATCGTGCCCCCTGACGTGATGCAATAAGTACACATCACTTATGTCACATTCTTGCCAAAAATGCTTAACCTAAATCTAAAAATGAGCGAGATAAATGTGGAACATTCTATGAGGTGCCTGGGTGGCTCTGTGGGTTAAGCGTCCGACTTTGGCTCAGGTCATGATCTCACAGTTTGTGGATTGAGCACCGCATCGGGCTCTGTGCTGACATCTCAGAGCCTGGAGAACCTGCTTCAGATTCTGTATGTCTCTCTCTCTCTCTGCCCCTCCCCTCCTCACACTCTGTCTCAAAAATAAACATTAAAATTTTTTAACAAAAAAAATGTGGGACATTCTAGAAAACAGTAAGTTCAGGTACCTTAAAAAGCCATTTGTCATGAAAAACAAAAAGTTGTAGATTGAAAAAGACTAAAGAGGATCAGCAACAAAATGCAATATGTGAACCTTGCCTAGATCATCAATTTAAGAAAACAGCTATGAAAGACACTTTGAGAGAAACTGGAAAATTTTGTACATGGGACTGTATACCAGATGACATTACTGAATCACTGTTCACATTTTCAGGTAGGATAAAGGTATTATGGTTATGTAAGGAAAAGTTCTTATTTCTAGGAGATAAATGTTTAAGTATTTAGAGGTGGACACTCATGATTTCTTCAACTTACTTCCAAATGGCTCAGAAATATAGAATGTATATTTATGAATATCAGATACAGATACGTATTTCTGAATATAGGTATGTTCCTGTATTTCTGAATACAAAATATAGGCTCTATGTGTACATACAGATTCTATGTATATATGTATAAATGTATATGTGGGTAGGGGGAGAAAGCCAACGTGGCAAAATGTTAACCATTAAAGAATCTAAATGAGGAATATATGACATTTGAAATTTTTCAAGATAAAAAGTTGAAGGAAATAAGAAAAGAATACATACCATGGCAGTTCTAGACTTGATAAACCAGTCAAATCTAAACTGAGGAGCATTCCGTACACACTGTCTTAATTCTTCATACACGTTTTCTCTGTCAAAGCCCATTTTGTGTAACATACAAATCAAGAATCTATCTTCTTCCTCAGTATAGTTCTTTCCTTTGCTGGTTCCATACTGAATACGTAACTGATGAAATGGAGCCTTGTATCTTGCAATCTATAAATTTAAACAAAATAGTGATTTTAACTAAATGTGTAATAAGTCAAAACTAATCACTGTATCAATTAAAACAATCTAATAATAATTTTTAAATTATGAAATAAAGTACTTTGGCATCCAGGGCTTTCTTGATACTGATCCTTCGTTGAATTCTTGCTTCTCCACGTTCAATCTGAGCCATAATTTTCTCAATGTCTTGTAATTCATTGCAACGTTCCCAAAAGACAGCTGAAAAACACAATTATTACTTTTCAATAAATGTACTACCATCTTAAACAAATGAATGCAAGGAACTATAGAATAAAGAATTAACAGGGCATGATGTAGTAAACTTACACTGTTTAAAACTTAAGATTCAGATTCATCTGTATATGTGTATATGTTCAATTATTAAATACCCCTTTTTATTTAAAAGTAAGACCTTGGGGCACCTGCGTAGCTCAGTTAAAGCTTCCGATTTCGGCTCAGGTCATGATCTTGCAAACCAGTCCATTAGTTCAAGCCCCGCGTCGGGCTCTAGGCTGACAGCTCAGAGCCTGGAGCCTGCTTTGGCTTATCTCCCTCTCACTGTGCCCCTCACTGGCTCACAGTCTGTGTCTCTCTCTCAAAAATAAACATTAAAAAATTTAAAACACCTCAACAAGAAGGTTTTAGGCTAGTGAATTTCTTTTCATGAAATATTATAGAATTTTTAATTATCAATCTCAAATGACTAGAATTTTTAAAGATACTACAGACACTAATTTAAGCTATGATTTCATTCAAACATGATATAAAAGGGACCAAACACATAAAGTGAAACAGGAGAGAGGTAGCCATATAAACTTAGAGAACACAGCTTCCTAGCAAGAAAAAACAAAAACAAAACCCATTATCAACTCAAACTTGTTATGAAGCAGCAATTTATTACCGAAACTTGTTAAATTTATTTATCTTGAGAGAGAGCAAAAGAGAGTGCGTGCATGTGAGAGAGAGGGAGAGAGAGATTCCCGAGCAGGTTCCGTGCTGTCAGCACAGAGCCCAATGTAGGGCTTGATCTCATGAACCCAGAGATCATGACCTGAGCTGAAACCAAGAGTCGAACTCTTGAGAGCCACCTAAGCGCCACTCTTACCAAAACTCTTATTTCACTTTTGGAACCACTCACTAAACTTACAATATTTCCAACAACCTGCACCCTGTTTTCTAAACTTACCTGAAATAGTCTTTTCTCTTAAAAACAAAACAAAAAAACACAAAGTCACCCAAATTTTATATATGATCTAAATAATCTGGCTGTATTAGGTCACATCTTATGACTTCAGTGGAGGGTATTTTAATGTTTGTTTGTTTATGTTAGAGAGAGAGAGAGAGAGGGAGAGAGAGAGAGAATCCCAACCAGGCCATGTGCTGTCAGTGCAGAGCCTGATGCAGGGTTAAATCCCATGACCATGAGATCATGACCTGAGCCAAAATCAAGAGACGGATGCTCAACCGACTGAGCCACCCAGGTGCCCCAGTGAAAGGCCTTTTAATGGCATACTCTACATTCTCAAATTTTTCATTTTTAGAGCCTATCACAAAAGGAATGTTAGTGCTCTCTGATTTTTATTTGCGGGGGGCGGGGGGGGGGCTTCAATAACATTTATTTCTCACAGTTATGGAGGCTGAGAAGTCCCAAGATCAAGGTGCTGGAAGATTCCAAGTCCAGAGAGAGCCCACACCCTGGTTCATAGATGACGGTCTTCCCAATGTGTCCTCACATGCTGGAAAGGGCAAGGGAGCTCTCTGGGGTCTCTTTTATAAGGGCACTAATCCCATTCGTGAGTACTCCACCCTTATGACCTAATCACCTCCCAACCCTACCTGCTAATACCATCACACTGAGGGTTAGGATCTCAACATCTAAATTTGAGGGGGAAACATTCAACCTATAGCACACAATCTGAACATTAGTGGGCCATTTTCTTCTTTGCGCTGGACGTTAACCACCCATCTCAGCATCACAAAAGAAACTGTCACTCTCTGGTTTTTATAAGCACCTTTGTTCATTTATTCATTCTCTCTTATTCATTCAGCACACAAATGCCTGCTATGTAGGAGATACGAACAGCCAATTATATACACTTCTTTTATTGCAACCAACTACATGAAACCATTCCAATCTCCCCATCCTGTGACATGGCCCCAATTTAACCGTGCTGAGCCAGTCCTGCCACCGGGCTTGGTGTCAAATGTGAGAGAACATCTGATATGGTATCTTTCTGAATCACTTCTTTTCTTGCAATTTCATAAACATTGATGCTATTTTGAAGAAAATTCTACTTTGGAAAATCTCTCCACACAAAATCTCTCTTATATTCTTTTCATTAGAATGAAAATGCTGTTAGAATTTCTCATCTATTTTTACCCTTTCTAAGCCCCCAAATGCTGTAAACTTATGTGATAAAGCTTACAAGTAATAGTAATGCTATACTGGAATCAAGGAAAAGGAAGTTCATAAATTTGGTATTATATGAAGTAAAAGCTCAATATAATCAGCCTCTAAATTCCTTGTTAATCACCAGAAACCCTCTCTGATTTCCAAAAGAAAAAGTGTCTTTTCTCTTATTAAACCTGGATTTCTTCAAGCACTAACAGTACAGATAAATTAAAAGCTGTTCCTAGCTTATATTAATTTTTGGTATATTTATTAGTATCCTCTCCCAGCTATTTTTCATGGCAAAAACACAGAATTTCAACTGTTAAAGCCACGTAGGCTTTGAGGGGTTAGCACAGAAACCAAACCTACTTTGCAATATTGTTTCTAGAAGGGAAAAAAATGCTCTAGATTCTAAACAGCTGATACTCAGACTAAATTTGAAAGTTCAATCTATTTGTAAGTAAGAAAATTCCTGTTCTACATATAGAAAACTTGCTAGAGATAATTACCTATTTTTACTAAGATTTCTTTCAGAAACCTGAGGTTGCATGTGCTGCGACACGGGCATTCATATTAACTCTATATGCTTCAAGACCAAAGACACAGCTAAGTAAGGGAGAGGATTCCAGAACCAATCAAAAGATTTATTGTAGGGGGGATCTGGGTGGCTCAGTAGGTTGAGCATCTGACTTCAACTCAGGTCTTGATCTTGTAGTTTGTGGGTTCGAGCCGCATGTTGGGCTCTGTGCTGACAGCTCAGAGCCTGGAGCCTGCTTTGCATTCTCTCTCTCTCTCTCTCTCTCTCTCTCTCTCTCTGTCTCTCTCTCTCTCTCTCAAAAATGAATAAACATTAAAAAATTTCTTTTAATTAAAAAAATTTAAAAATTAAAAATAATTCTAGCAGTCTTTTTAGATCTATTCCAGCTTGCCTCAAGTTAATGGAATCCACATGACCTGTCTGGAGCTGATTAGAACTCTAAGGGTGTTTGAGGACCTAAATTCCCTGAGAAGAATCTTCTACTTCAAAGATGTCCTAGAAAGACACAAATTCAATCTTCTGAACCTCAAGTCTCAGATCTGAATTGCCCATAAGAGGATCAAATTCCAGAGATGGGTAAGTGGGAAACTCATTTTGTCAATGCTCATTCAACAGCTACCCTTGTTTCGTTAGGACTTTACTTGGCTTGATAAGCTAACTGCTAAAGACAATAGCGGCCTGTTTAGGTAAATCTTATAATCTTATCGTGGAAATACAATTACATTTTATACTGTTACCTACACTTTATGCTTAATAGTTTAAAAGATCTCTGAATAATGATACAATTAAATTGATACTAAAGAATGAATAAGGTTACAATTAAACACTATGTTTAAAGTTATACACAAACCTGAATACTCCATGACCTCTTCAGGTGATTTGCCCTCCACCTCTCGAGCTATATTATCAATGTCATCTCTTCCATACTTCTCATTAGCTTTAATAAACTGGTTAAAATCTCGCTTAGTCCAGTTTGTGAATCCCTGTGAACAAAATATTAAGCATCATCAACAGAGGTTAAATTAGCAAATCCATTTATCCATTTATTATTCTACATGTTTTTTACAATGATACATTAAAAACAGTTTGAAAGACTTAAAATGCTCCTCCTTATAAAATCCCAGGGTATTTTTGGAATCAGAAGTTAAGTGTCATAAGAATAACTGATTTTCTATCATGAAGAGATATACTTCTAAGTACTACAAATGGATTTATAGTTCCAAGATATTGTGTAGTTTTTAATTCCGTATTGTATAGATGCCTACATTAAAATACAAATGCACTGATATAAAAATGCTAATATAAAAACGAAGTCCTTTATATTTCAGTGCTTCAACAGTTTTTTTTCAGATCTGTTCCCATGTAAATTAAGAAAGGAATGTGGTTGCATTAAATCCAAAAAACTTAGAGGGAAAAATAAGAATGCAGAAAATATTTCACACTCTTTATAGCATTCCAAATTACAGGTGACCCTTGGGTTTGTTTTTTTGGTTTTTTGATGAATACAGTGCACCACTATAAGTGTATCTTCTCTTCCTTATGATCTACTTAATGACATTTTCTCTTCTCTAGCTTACTTTATTGTAAGAATACAGTATGTAATACATGTAACATGAAAAGTATGTGTTAATCTGCTATTTATGTTAGCAGTAAGGCTTCCAGTAAACAGTAGGCTATTAGTAGATAAGCTTTGGGGGAGTCAAAATTACAGGAAATTTTTCAGCTTCATGGGGGGTCAGCATCCCTAACTCCCACATTGTTCAAGGGCCAACTGTACTGTGAATAAATAATTTCTATTCAAAATTGTATTCATAAAACAGAATCTGTATAAACAGAATATGACTGGTCCCACTCAATTTCCTTATTAAAAGATTGAACAGTTTAATCACTGTTTTAAATCTCTGGTATTATTAGCATGTCTGTGAAATCACAAAACCAAGAATTTGTTTTCTACTCCTTATTTCCCAACCCATAAAAATGTGATATCCGTGGCAGTTCAAAACTCTATCCCTAGCTTTTAGTTGATGAAGATTTCAGGTGACCCCACATTTTGTTTCTTTGCCATGATTTTTTATTAAGATTAATTATTTAAGGCACCAGAGAAAGATGTTTAAAGATGAATTCAACTACTAGGGAGGAACAAAAAAAAATTGACTTTACTTCTAGTTACAAACTAAAGCAATTTCTCAGTTGATAATGTGTATTCACAATATACTGTACATTCACCATATACTACAAGCCAAGTAGTATTCTAAGACCAGAACTTTACTTTTGTGTTCAGGAAATAAATTGTGCAAATACAACATGAATATTTAAATGTTTTATTTTATTCTGTGGTAAGTCCTAATATTCAGCCAAAGCAATTACACTGTCAAACTAAACTTTATGACTTCCAGGCATTTGGCTGCAAAACTTATGATTATACTTTGCAAAAATTCATTCAGTAAAGTTACACATCATAACAAAGATCTATATAATAAGATAAAAATACAAAACTATCTTTCAATAATTAATGTGGCCAACTTTCCTAGCACTGTGCTTTGCATATTTTTCAAAAGAACTTGTTGAATAAATAAATCTTGCTAGCAACTTTCTATATAC
Organism: Panthera uncia; assembly: GCF_023721935.1. Lineage (NCBI taxonomy): Eukaryota > Metazoa > Chordata > Mammalia > Carnivora > Felidae > Panthera > Panthera uncia. Next base: position 102,401,921 of record NC_064817.1, read on the forward strand.
TAAGGTGGTACCATCCAGTACATTTGTTTATCTTGCAAGGGTCTTTTACACTGTAACTTTTTTTATCTTCTACAGATTATTTGTGTATTACTTCTACACTCATAAAACTCATTAAACCAACCATGACCAGAAAGCATTAATATTTTGTTCAAATGAAAATGTTCTCTATTTAAAACTATTAGCTTTTAATTATACAATAATCACATTACAGGTTCAGAAATCTCTCATTGTTATATGAAAGTCCTTTCCAAGAAAGGATAAAAAGCATTTTGAGAATTATGAAATTATTCTAATAAAATATTAGTAGAGTACAATTTCAGAGGACAGTTCACAAAAATGAAATAAATTTAAACTTTGAAGAATATGCTCGTAATTACTGTCTACCAAGCTTCGTATGTGTATTAACTGACTTTAGTATAATTGCTAAAATATGTCTTCTTAGTAATAACTGACACTTATATTTTCATTTATGTATTCTCTATATACTATATACTATATATTTCCAAATGCATGTATTCTACAAATGGGATAAAAAAAGAGGAATATCTGATCCAAATGTATGTTTACAAAATAGCCCTGAGTGTTGCTGATGTGTCTAATCAGCCCATACAATAAAAGGTAAATGTGATCTGTTTTTTTCTTTTTCTACTAGTTAATGAAGAAGCACTTCAGCCACTTAAAATATTTTACTTGTGTGAGAAGTTTTTCTTTTTCTTCAGTCTCTTCTGGTGTAAGAGGTTCAGCTCCATCAATCTTTTTTTGCTCCTCTCTTTGAGCCACAGCTGGATTGGGGATATCAGGATTCCTTGGGACCTATAAATCAAGAGATGAATTTTAATTAAACTGTTGAGAAAAATTAATTAAGGGTATATATACATGTATCAATCTTAGAGTTATTTCAACAGTAAACAATATAAAGCCATACCAGAATGATACGGGATCCTCTCCACGTTCTTACTACAATGCTATTACCAAAATAAAAACCATTCTTAAATGTGCCATGTGGTATTTTAGAGTTAAGCCCACAGCTAAATGCCACATTATATTCTAGATTTATTTATAACTGTGGAACAAAATACATCCTTGTAATATTGTAATATATGGTGGTAACAATAATACCATTATGCCAACACTAACATTATACAATAAAATTTCAAGCCCAGAAGAAACAAAAAGTTTGGCAGTACAAAAAGAACTCATACACACCTGGCAATATAGACCAGGGTAGAGAAGTGCAATGCACTCAATGCTCTGATCACTTCAAAATGCAAAAAGAAAGGAATGATTTTACTGCCTGCCAGGGCATGGAAAGGGAGAGCAACTTCACATAAAATGCCAAGACTGGAAGAAGTGACAGGATAATGAAGAACCCAAACTCTACACTCTACATATATAGAGAATACATGTAAGAGGGAAAGGGTGGTGGAGTCTGAGAACAGCTGTGATGCAATCAGCAGTCAAGAGAAAAAGATAAAGTAGCAGTGACCAACAGAAATTCTAGTGTTTAGGATACAGAGTTACAGATACACTGATAACTAAGAAGAGAGTTCAAGTCCAAAAGAGTGGGGACAGAAGCTCAGCTCTCCAAGGAAGCAAGCAATCAGCCAGGCACCTGTATCTCAAAACTGCAGCCCCCCATGTCCAGTGTGTCACAGTGAACACAACCAGTACAGTTCAGCAATTTGGAGCAGCATTCACTGTATGGATTGACAAACTAAGTCACTCAGCCCAAAGCCTCACACCATTTCTATGTGCATCTGCAGTAACGTAAGTAACATAAGAGGGCAAGTACCTAACATGTGTACTGCATTTTATAGCATTCCATTAAACATGAAAAGAAAAGGGTTGGGGCACCTGGGTGGCTCAGTCAGTTAAACATCCAACTCTGGCTCGGGTCATGATCTTGAGGTCCTGGAGTTCGAGCCCCACATCGGGCTCTCTGCTGTCAGCACACAGCCCATTTCAGATTCTCTGTCCTTCTCCCTCTGTCCCTCCCCAACTCATGCTCTCTCTCTTAAAAATAAATACAAAAAAAATTTTTTAATTAAAAAAAAACGGGTTGACACTAAGCCTTCCACTGTTTGATATGCACACCTATCATAAACAACTCATTCCCTATGGTTTTACTACAATGTAATTATGATACAAATCAGAGTACATTTTTCTAATTGTTGTACATATTTCATAGAGTTTTGAAACCATAGTGTAACTTGAAAATAAGTATTTTTTAATTTATTTTTTGAGAGAGAGTGAGTGAGCCAGTAAGCGTGAGCCAGGGAGGAGCAGAGAGTGGTTGGGGGGGGGGGAGACAGAGGATCAGAGGCAGGTTTTGCGTTGACAACAGTGAACCGGATGCAGGGCTCAAATTCACAAACCATGAGATCATGACTTGAGCCAAAGTCAGACACTCAACAATAATTTTTAATATTTTCATAATAATTTTTAAATTATTGTATCCAGTAGTTTTTTAAATGTAAACCCTACTAATTTTAAAAGAATTACTGAAAAAACAGGTTCATTTGCAATCATCAGTACCAGACAATCAAATTAGTAAGTACAGACTAAATGTCTATTGTGTCTGTAGCACCATGACAGGTATTCACTGGAATATAAAATCAGTGGACATGGTCCTTGCCTACAGGAAGCCCCACAACCCAGTTGTGGAATTTTGAACGCTAAGGATTTGGGGAGATGAAGAAGAGGCAAACAATATTCGAGGCTGGAACACTAGGAGCAAAACCAGTAAAAGCAATGCCAGGAAGGATCATACAGGGTTTATGTTGAAAAGGGGTAAGAAACAAGGCCAGGTGGAGAGAGATTTACAAGCCTTTTAAACTACACAGTACACAACAGCAAGCCACTGGAGATTTTTCAATAGGAGACTAAAGTGTCAAAACGTGTTTTCACTTGGAAGCTTTGTGCTGGATGCACTGAAGTGTGGAAACAGCAAGAAAACCAGCTAAACAGCCATAATCTAGAAATGAGGTATGATCACCTGGCCTAAGATGGTTACAAATGTAAATGGAAAAGGTATAAATTAAAAATGAAATGCAGGCCAGTGACAAGCATGACTAAAATAACTTTTATCAAAAAATATATATATAAAATAATTTTTCAATAGCTAAATTCAATTTTTATATTACAGGCGCACCACCAATTCCATTCCTAACATATCTATCTATATAAAGGCTTTTGCAAAGGGGTGCCTGGGTGGCTCAGTCAGTTGAGTGACTCTTGATTTTGGCTCAAGTCATGATCTCATGGTTCGTGGTTTTGAGCCGCATCAGGCTCCACAGCAGAGCCTGCTTGGGATTCTCTCTCTCTCCCTCTCTCTCTACCCATTCTGCACTCTCAAAATAAATAAATAAACTTAAAAAAAATACTTTTGCAAAAATGTTCACAGCTTTACTCCCAACAGCCAAAAGCCAGAAAACAGCCCAGATGTCCATCAACATGAGAACAGATAAGCAAACTGGTACATCCTTACAATGGGATAGTACTTAGCAGTAAAAAGGAATGAGCCACCAAGAATGGGACATGAATGAATCTCAAAAACATTATGTTAAGAGAAAAACACCTTACACATAACACATGATTACATTAATGTGAAATTCTAGAGTAAATAACTAATCTATGGAGGAAAATACTATCAGAACGGTGGTTGTCTCTGGGGAGTGAGTATAGAGATTGACTGGGAAGAGGCACTTTCTGGGGTGACAGTAATATGCTATATCTCCATAGGGGTTTAGTTCTGCAAATATACATTTGTCAAAATACAATGAATGAAACACTTAAGATTTATACATTTCATTGTATGCTAATTTTACCTTGAAAAAAGTATCAAATAAATATTGAACACTGGCTAATAATATGCATGTTGAAGTGTTTCTGAGTGAAATATACTTAGGTCTGCAACTCTGAAATGCATAAAAAAATAAGTTGGATATCCATTTGCTAGAAGGCTGGAGAAACGGACAAATAGGTGATAAAGCCCATATAGTAAGATATAAATTGAAGAATATATGTGGTGTGTATGTAGATGTTCACTATACAATCATTTCAATATTTTTATATGGTTAAAAATTTTACATAACAAAATGTTTGGAAAAAATTACAGACAGAGCTTTAAAAAGTTTAATAGACCTGGGGTGCCTGGTGGCTCAGTCGGTTAAACATCCAACTTTGGCTCAGGTCATGATCTCACGGTTCATGAGTTCAAAGCCCGCATCGGGCTCTGTGCTGACAGCTCAGAGTGTGGAGCCTGCTTCAGATTCTGTGTCTCCCTCTTTCTCTGCTCCTCCCCTGCTTGCACTCTCTCTCTCAAAAATGAATAAACATTAAAAACATTTTTTTAAAAAAAAGTTTAACAGACCCTTGGTAATATATGAAATTACTGTGACTTTAAGTTTTAATTTTAACTGAGAAAAACTTATTTAATCTTAAGATATTTCTCTATGAAATAGCTTCAAAATATCCATGTCCAAGAAACCATTTTAACAAAGTACATATTTTATAAACATCTAATTTTATGCCAGAAAATGGAAATACAGCTGGAAACATACCTGCACAAAATAAACTGTTCATTCCTATGCAGATATACCCAATACTAAAAATTTCCCACTTGAACTTTAACAAAAGCAAAATCATAATACTATATTACACCATTAGATTTTAGGCTCCTTGGGAGACTACTTTTTCCACATCTACTGCTAATATTTTCAGTGCAGCAAAACTTTAGAAGGACTTCATCTGTATTATGTTTACTATTTTAATTAAAATACCTAACTGCTAAAATTTCTAGAATTAGAAATTACTCAAAATGCCTACATTCCCATATCTCCTCCTACAATATTCATTTTTAAAAGGTATTTATTTTTTCATTTGTCATATTTGAAGCTGGAGAAAGCTGTAGAACATTCTAACATTTATCTTCAATAAAAAATTCGTTAGGGACAGATACAGACATTTGACAAATGGAGAAAGTTCTATAATCTCCGTGAGTTTTGTACATATTTTATAAATATGTTCTTATCAGCATTAAACTTCCTGGAGTGATTTCAAAGTGCTATATAAGAATTAAGTAAACAAATCATAGAGATACCTACACACTACCTGAAATATTCATACTGTATGTCTTACTGATGCCCCTCCCCCCAGTAACACTTAATACAGCCACAATATACTAAAAGTTATCTTTCGAGAGGAAACATCTCCATTATTACTTGGATTTCTAGTCAGACATTAAGGAATGTGCAACTAAGAGCTGTGTTCCATTGAAAAGTGAAAAAAAAATTGGTCATGGTCAGAATGAGTTTTAGGAAGCCCTTCATAGAAATATGGAACAATGAATTAAATGCAGTGGCACACAAAGTCATGTAGTGACCTGAAATCAGCACATGGTACTGTCTTGCCACTGCAAACAGCTGGCTCATGATGGCACATTACCAAAACTCAGAGATTATAGAATTTTCTCCATTTGTCAAGTGTGTGTATCTGTCACTAAAGAATATTTTATTGAAGATAAATATTAGAATGTTCTACAGCTTTCTCCAGCTTCAAATATGGCACAGGTCTTTCACGCCAGATCTTAGACTCAATGGGACTTACAGATCCTCTGTTTTTTTTTTAATTCTGCAATTGAAATTTCAATGAAGTCATCTTCTTCCAATAGAAAGATTTCAGGGAACAAGTGATTAAATACACTGAGTAACTCATTTAAGTTGCAAGGGCAGTGAAGTTTCTGGATGTGTCTAACTTGGAATAAGGTCAAAGCTAAGACAGCAGGGAGAATTGGCACATGATGCACTGCTATCCAACAAGTGGTTAGGGCAAAACAAACAAAACTTCTCAGGTTCAAATAAAATAAAACGCTTTAATTCCAGATGTTATCATGAGCAATACTGTTGTGACCTTGTTGTGCTGAGTATCAGGGGGAAAAACAAAATAAAATTAAAAATGCAAATAGGCAGGCTCTGGAGAAAAAATGTTCTTTACTAAGTGCTTCAGAAGTACAGAGCCCCCAACTAGACCCACCCAAAATCACTACAGAATAAGACTAGGGGGGCTCAAAATGGATAAAACAGTACCGTGCACCACAATACCCCTAGCTATAAGACAACACCTCTCTCCCCAACAATCCTTTAAGCAGAAAGGGGGCAAGAGTCCTTTTTGAGAACCTAACTATGCTTCGAGAATACCAGGTAGTTTCACTGTAGCAGTTGTGTTCAACTGAGAATAAACCATTGCTCCATTCACTTTGTGGCTCTAGTGAGTTTTCTGTAGCTATAGGGGGAAAAATGTTAGATACCTCTGAGAAGATATGTATAACAGTTATTAATATCACATGGTCCTGGGAAAAAAAGCTTTTGCAGAGGACTAGCATGCCATGCTCCTCTGCCTATACTCTCAACTCCAACATAACACCCACCCAATTGAAGCACACACCTTAGCTCAGATCTGCATCCCCTGGTAAAGAATGGAAGAGACAAGGTTCAGAAAGAGCCAACATCCAGAATGTACTCTTATTTGTGTTATAAATCCTCAGCTAAATAAATATGCATATGGAGGATCAAAGCAAGTCTTAAGATAACACAAACACAATCCACGATGAGGCTGAAGAGAACATACAGCTAGTAGAGTGGTAGGAGACAAATTCTCCTTCCACCATCACCACCATCGCCACCATGCTCCAAGCTGCCATCATCTTCTCTCATCTTTTCACCCTTCAACAGCCACCTGGCTGGTGTCCCTGGGTAAAGTCATCATTCTCTGTATGTAGCCAGAGTGATCTTTTAAAAAATGTAAATCTGATCATACTCCACATCTTAAAAGTTGTTTAATCTAGGGCAAATTACTCAACCTCTATGTGCCTCAGTTTCCCCATCTGTAAAACAGAAATATAGTCTCAGGGCTGTTAGGAGGATAATGAGCCAATCTTTTTATTTTTAAATTTTTTTAACATTTATTCATTTTTGAGAGACAGAGAGAAACATAGCGTGAGCGGGGGAGGGGCAGAGATAGCGGGAGACACAGAATCTGAAGCAGGCTCCAGGCTCTGAGCTGTCAGCACAGAGCCCGCCATGGGGTGGAACCCACGAACCATGACATTGCGACCTGGGCTTAAGTAGGATGCTTAACTGACTAATCCACCCAGGCATCCCGAGCTTATCTTTTTAAATAACTTAGAACAGAAAGCAACACAAGTAAGGACCAAATAGGTATCTGCTATTAGTATTTCACGACCCACTCACCCCTCCACCTTAAGAACATCTCAATGGTTTTCCTTTGCTCTAAAGCTAAAGTTCAACGTAATTAATGGGACCTACAATTAATGTTCAGTTAATGACCCACTCCACAACTTCATCTCACCCCTCTCCCTCATCACTCCTTACCAACCCTGGTCTGCCTTCAGTTTCTGAAGGGGCAATCCTCCTTCCTACTGTAACACCTTTGTACCTATGGTTTCCCTGATGAGCTCTTCTCTCCCACACTTTATACTTTGGCTAATTCCTGTGCATCTCTCTGATCTCAACTTAATGACACTGCCTTAGGGACCAACTCCCTGATCTCCCAATCCACATTTGATACCCATATCATGTTCCCTTGCAGCACCCTCTGTAAGCACAGAAAACAACTAATGCCATTACTCTGTTGTATCAACTTAATATCCATCTACTCCAATGAAACACAAGTTCCATGCACTGAGGGACCTTGTCTGTCTTATTCACTACTTTATCATCAGTGCACGGCATAGGACCTGGCACAGAGGAGTCCTCAATAAATATGAATTAAATGAAAAACAGCCCTCCTTTCACTCATACTCCCTTCTCCTGTTACTTCTCTCTGGGAGGTGAGGAAGAGAAAACAGCAAGGTGCCATAGTGTGGATTCCATGCCATCTTCCCTCTCCTCATTCATCCCTGTCCTCCCTCCTTCCACCTGCCTACTTCTTGTCACCCTCTGCAGCTGTCCCTTCATTCCTCTACTAAGGTTTCTCTCTCCTCCATCTCCTTCCAGTTGGCTACTACCCAAATATGATTGTAAGACCTCACCCCTAACCACAAACCGCCCGTAATGAAAGGCACTGCTTACATTAAAACCAGAGTTGTGGCGAGAATGTGGTGGGCACTGTACTATGACAGGGAAAAGAATTTCAGTATCTCCAAAGGAGCACGAATAGTTATATCCACAGAGATGATTTTTTTCATTGCTGCTATTTGACTACCACTTGGCTTACCTCCCAAACAACATGTCACACTACTATAAACACAGTCCTTATTTAGGACTGCAAAGAGAAGCAGGGTTATGTCACATGCAGAAATAGCCCAGAATGCCTGAGGGAAAGAGCATAGCATTTGAACAGTGAGAACTCAGGTTTGAGACCAGCACCCTTGGCAACTCTGTTAGCTATGTGAACTTGAACAAGTCTTTTAACCTCGCTGAACTTCGGTCTCCTCATGTCTTATATGGAGGAGATAACACCAATGTCACAGGACTGTTAGAAATCAGATGAAGTGTGTGATAAAGGATTTCATAACTTATAAAAGGCTCTATACAGATATTTGATTAATAACTGGGTCTAACATTTCAGTTAATTTTCAAGTCTCACTGATAACAGTCCATAAAAGTAACAATATAACGATTAACATGTTTATAACTTTAGTGGGATAATATATATTTGTATATTTGTTCACCTCACGAAATATTACTAATCACTTTATTAATTTACTATTTTCATTTTTATTTTGAATCATTCTTAAAATAACATGTTATTATCACTATTTTTGAAATATTGGATAATTCTCCATTAATTTTACAGTTTCTTCTGGCATATTGCCATTTTCACTTTCTTTGAAACTGATTTTACTCCTGGTCTGAATGTTCAACCATGCTACTTTTACTCTTTTACAACTTCCTAAGACAGATTTTATCCAGTCATGTTGATTCAATACATTCAAATTTAATCACATTTCCTAACCAGATTATAATTAACTACTTATATTCACCTTAAGTTTCTTGTTCCTATTTATATATATATTGAAATTTAGTACATAAATAGCAAGCAAACCTTTTTTGCTCCATTTAAAATGGTACTGCTCTCACTCTGGACAAACAGTAGAAATACTCTAGAAATTCACTCTACTTTCAAAATATAAATGAACTAAGCATCTTATATACATGAAGCTGTTCTAGACACATTACAGCTACTAATCAAAATAATTGGGTATAGTTCCACTTGTGATAAAGGTTCACAAAATAAATTAAAGCATAGCTTCCAATGCATGAAACAGAAAAGCTCATAAAACTACAATAGTGTTAATATTTTTTAAGTTTATTTATTTATTTTTGAGAAAGAGAAAGAGAAGGGAAGGGACAGAGAGAATCCCAAGCAGGCTCTACACCGACAGCGCAGAGACCAACATGGGGCTTGAACTCACGAACCACGAGATCATGATCTGAGCCAAAATCCAGAGTTGGACACTTAACCGACTGAGCCACCCAGTCCCTAGTGTTAATATTTTTTATAATTTTGTTTATACTACTGAATTTTATACCTTGGTCATCCCTTTCCATTCACCAGAAAGTGAGTTTCAGCATATAGAAATAACCAGGTATGCTTAATCTCTCAGTGTGAAAGCTTTAGGGTGACAAACATTTCACTCAATAAAAACGGGTTCCTATCTACTTAAAAATTAAGAGTTTTGATTTCCAAGCTATCATTTTTTAAAGTTTTTTTAAATGTTTATTCATTTATTTTGAGAGTGTGTGTGTGAGTGGGGAGAGGAGCAGAGAGAGTGGGAGAGAAAGAATCCCAAGCAGGCTCCACGCTGTCAGCACAGAGCCAGAAGTGGAGCTCCATCTCATGACCTTGAGATCAAGACCTGAACCAAAATAGACACTTAACCAACTGAGCCACACAGGCACTCATCTAAAAGATCATTTTAAAATGTTAAAATTCATTATAATGTTTATTATTAGCTTTAACACCTACGTGGCAACAAATAACCACTAACAGTGCTTTCATCAACCCAAGAACAATAAATACAAAAGTGTCATTTCTTGATATTATTAAGGAAAATGATTTTAAAAAAACCTCCTGTCATCTATCATATATTCACTTCTAATTAATTGTTCGATTGTTATTTCTACACAGTCTTTGACCAAACACTAGCATTATTAAAATAATGTTATCACTATTTTTGAAATATTGGATAATTCTCCATTAATCCCATTTCAAATTCATCCTATTGATGACTTGATAGTTTGATGCTTTACTTCTAGTTAAACTTCCTCTTTGGTTTTAAAAACACCACTATTTTGAATTACTCTGATGTTCTCTCACATTAAAATGGAATTCTTTCCAGTCTACTTTAACAGATTATATTAGCTTAAAAGATTAGATTATAGGGCTTCCTGGGTGGCTTAGTTAAGCTTCTGAGTCTTAATTTTAGCACAGGTCATGATCTCACAGTTTGTGGGATCAAGCCCCACATCAGGCTTCACGCTTGCTGGAGCCTGCTTAAGATTTCCTCTCTCCCTCTTCCTCTACCCTTCCCCCACCTGCATGCACACACTCTCTCCTCAAAAAAATTATACTAATCTGAAAACTTTTAAAAATAATAAATACTTGAAAAATTACCTTATAGCCTATTGTCTTCCTGTAATAAAGAATTTCCTTTTCCAGGAGCTCAAACAAACGTGGTGGGAAAAACTGAAAATCCTGAACATTTGGCTGCTTTGGAGGTCGGGGAGCCTATGGGGGGAAATGCATTACACACATATTTGTTTTCAGTACATGAAGTGAACATACTTATCTTTAACTATTTCTTTAATATATAGAAAAATAAATATAATAAGTCCCTTTATATAAGGCTGGGCATACCAGCTACTTTTCTACATTGTTGTTATATTTTAAAGACTATAATTTCACACTAATATAAATCAATCTAAATCACAGACCATGTTATAGGAGAATTCTGCTGTAGAGCATAACAACAGAGCTCATTCTTTTTTACCTTTGGAACCTTTGGCTCACTGACACGTAAAGCCTCTCTAAAGTAGGCATCCACTGCGTAGTTTGCTTTGCGTTCTCGTTTAGGAGGTTCGATCCATTCCACCATCCCAAGCTATACACAGTAAGAACAAGGAATTTAATTATTCCAAAATGTTTATAAAAAATCAGACACAGCAAAGTTGCACAAGCATGAGAAAACTAAAGCTATTAGGAAGAATCAAACTTGCTTTAGATGTCACAATTATGTATCCCAAGTTCCAAAACCTTGTACCATACAGGCCAAGTTCAGGTTCAAGGATGCTTATCTTTTTCCTTTTTTTTTTTTGTAAATAAGTTTAATTCTTATTAAAAAAAAAACCTAGTTCTTCCTTAATAATTGGGAAGAATTTGCACAATCAGATTAGTATTTTATGTTAAAATGAATACACAGTATCTAATACAGATGGAAGACTAACATTGATTCTGGTGACTGTGTCAAGTGTATGAATTAGAAATAGCTGAATGGAGTATGATGAATATCAACACAACAGGCATGTGTCCCTTCTAATCAAGAGTTAAGTAAGGTCTTGGGGCACGTGGGTGGCTCAGTCAGTTGAGCATCCAACTTCAGCTCAGGTCATGATCTCACCAGCTCATGAGTTCAAGCCCCAAGTAGGACTCTGTGCTGACAGCTCAGAGCCTGGAGCCTGCTTCAGATTCTGTCTCCATCTCTCTCTCTCTGCCCCTTTCCCACTCGCACACTCTGTCTCTGTCTCTGTCTCTCTCTCTCAAATGTAAATAAACAAATTTTTTAAAAAGATGTAAAATGAAGTAAGGTCTTAGTAAGACAGCTGTGGGAAAAGTCAGTGGAATCAGAAAGACCTGAATTTGAAACCAGGTTCTGCCACTTTACCAGTTGTAGAACTTGGGGAAGATTAATTTCTCCCTCTATGAAGTGGGAATAGTGATAACCTAACTTTAGGATTAAATGTGACCATGTAAGTGAAGGTATTAAATAAACTGCCAGGAGGTAAATGTAAATTATTATTAAATATCCAAAGTTGGGTGAACAATGGTTAGGTCGCTTTAAAAGACTTTACCCCAATATTAACTAGAAAATACAATTTAAAAGCCAATAGGCAAAACTGACAATCCAAAATTCTGGAGTCTCAAGAGATGGTTTTCCAGTTCAGATATTTTTTTTTTGGTTTCAGAGTGTCTATCCTAGTGCCTGTACACAAAAGAGGCCATTAATCTATAATTAATACCACTCTATTTGATTCTATCTGAGGGTTGAGTTCCAACCTTGGTATCCTATTTTAAGAATGGATGATAAACCAAGATGACTAAGATGGTCAGAGATCTATAAACTCTCAGTGTCCAGAGAAGGGAAGACTAAAGACAGACATAATGGTGGCATTCACATATGTAAAAGTCTATCAAGTAGAAGAGAACACAGTTCTCTTTTGAGCCATAAGGTTAAAACCAATGGGGAAAGTAAACTGCTACTTGATATAATTTAACAAATATGTCGTAAGTACCTATTTTATTATTTACAAGTCAGTGTCATGGATACAAAGATGAATAAAATAACGTCTTCCATCAAGGAGCTTGTAAGTCAAATAAGAAGTGTTATGAGAAGCAAAAAACATAAAACAGTGAAATGAACTCTCCCAAGAGGAGTATGATCCCCAACATGACCACATGTAAATAGAGGCTGGATAACTGTCCTACATGCTCTAGATGGGATTTCTTAATTACAAAAAAGGTCGGACTAAATGACCTTTAAGTTATCTTTTAACTCTAAAAGCTTACGAAATAGTATACAGATAGTATACTAAAAGCTTACAGATAGTATAATGTAAGTTTACATAAAGTAAAAATACCCAGCGAAATGAGTTTTGTTTTTTTCCCCTCAACTGAGTTAACGTGAGAGGATAGTAACAGAAAAGATGTTTTATTAATAACCAATATGTTATTTGTCTCAATTGGGATGAAAATAAATCAATAATAATTTAAATTAACTTAATCAAAAGTAACATACTGGCCATTTAACCCAAACTTATATGCAAGTCTAGGTATTCAAATTTGGAATAAGCATTAAGGGTCAATTCCCAAACTTTGAAAAACACCAAATGGTGCTGAATTAGTTTTAGATAAGAGTACATTAATACAAACTAATTCAAGTTGATTTCTTCAGGATCAATGTCAGTCATTATGATTTAATTTACCAGACAGACACGGCTGTAAAGTAATGCAACTGGTTCAACAAATCATATATGAACATCTACCTCATTATATAATTCCCATGATTTATGTACAAACAACATTCTTCTATGTTTTCAATTCTCTTCAAAGGATAATATTAACCTATTTTTTGAACCTATCTAGAAAATATGAAAAGCCAGAAATAAAAGGTAATCTCAAGTCAGAATATTTTTAAAAATCTGATTTGGCCATTCAATTATAAAAACACAAGTCATCATAATTATTACTAAAATTTCTCTATATGTGTACATTATTTTGCTAGAAATGGAAGCACAGGAAAACCTGATGTATTAGAAAGACAAATATTTTACTAAGTCTAATTTTACTCTAAGAATGTAGATATGAAGATCCACTGATATTTAGACTTTTCGCTGTTTAATATTTTTCCACTTTATAAAACACTCTTATTACCATGGAAATAACTGTAAAATTTACAAAATTCATACCACACAATGAGATCTAGAAAACAATTTCTACCTTATGCATGCAAGCCATCACGTTCATCTCATCAGAACAAAACGTAAACAGTCTAAACTAAGATTACAGATAGAACCACCAAACAGATGTAAGTGAAGACACTAAAAACTACCAGAAATAATGATAGCAACAGAGCATTAACAGCATACTAGTTGCAATGCAAACTAAAATGGCTCACCTCTCATTCTTCAGTAAAATCAATATCCAAAATAAGCTTTCTTATTTTAACAAAATTCATTTCTGTGAGTTAAAAATATAACAGCCTTATAGAACAATTTCAGCAAACAAAATGATAAAATTATATTATAACTCAGAAAGTGAAATAAATATCCATGAGTCCATGCTGATATAAATAACTGAGTATATATATAAATGGGAAGGGACAGGTCTTCCTTACAGAAAACTCTCCACTAATAAGTGTAGGAGGAATGAAAGGAAAACAAAATTACTATTAGGCAAACACCACAATAATAACTATTGCAGGCAAACTCCAATACATGCTTAAATCAATGGGTATGTTTGAGGAGTATATTCCCCAAGATATTTATCAAGTACAAAGGGAAAATGGTAACTCTACAGTGAAGAAACCCAGAAGACACCACCTCAACTAAGTGATCAAGGTTAACAGTCCCTACAATACAACACAGCAACATCTTATATTCCCTGGTAAGATGTACTGAGGACATAACATCTCTTCCATGGCATTCTTGCCAAAAAATACATAATCCAATCATGAGATAATGTCAGACAAATCCAAAATGAGAGACAAACTACAAAATAACTGACCAATACTCTTCAAAATGGTAAAAACTGGGAAAGACAAAGAAATACTGAGAACACAGATTAAAAGAGCCTAAAAATATCAGCAAAAAAAATGCAATCTGGGTCAACAGAATGAGAAGACAGGCTCAGAATGACAGAAAATATTTGCAAAACATAGCTCATAAATGACTATTATCCAAAATATACAAAAAACTCCTAAAATTCAACAATAAGAAAACAACCTGATTTTAGGTGTTTTTTTAAGTAGGCTCCACACCAAAGATGGGGCTTGAACTCACAAACCCCAAGAACCAGAGTCACATGCTCTACTGACAGAGACAGTGAGGTGCCCCACAAACAACCTGATTTTAAAAATGGGCAAATGGGGCATCTGGGTAGCTCAGTCGGTTGGGCGTCTGACTTCAGCTCGGGTCATTATTTCACCTTCCGTGAGTTCGAGCCCCACATCTGGCTCTGTGCTGACGGCTCAGAGCCTGGAGCCTGCTTCTGAGTCTGTGTCTCCCTCTCTCTCTGCTCCTCCCCTGCTCATACATTCTCTCTCTCTCTCAAAAATAAATAAACATTAAAAATTTAAAAATAAATAAATAAAAATAAAAATGGGCAAAGGATCTGAAAAGATGCCTTGCCAAAGAAGACATACAGATGGAAATAAGCAAATGCAAATAGGCTGAACATCTTCTGTCAGTGAAATACAATGAGAACAATGAGATACTACTACACACCTGTTAGAATGACCAAAATCCAGAACATTGACAACACCAAATGCTAGTGAGAATGTGGAGCAACAGGAACTCTCATTCACTGCTCATAGGAATGCAAGAAGAGTTGGCAGCTTCTTACAATACTAAACATAAACTTACCATGTACTCTAGCAACCATGCTCCTTGGTAACTACCCAAAGGAGTTAAACACTCTGTCCATCCAAAAACCTGCACATGGGTTTTTATGAGAGCTTTATTCATAACTGCCAAAACTTGGAAGCAACCAGGGTGTCCTTCAGTAGGTGAATGAATAAATAAATTGTAATACATCCAGACAATGGAGTATTACTCAGCACTAAAAAGAAAAGAGCTATCAAGCCATGAAAAAAACAGAAGCCACCTTAAATGCATACTACTAAGTGAAAGAAGCCAATCTGAAAAGGCTACATACTCTAGGATTCCAACTATACAATATTCTGGAAAATGCAAAACTATGATGACAGTACAAAGATCAGTGGTTGCCAGAGGCTGTAGAGACAGAGAAATGAATAGGTAGTGTACCAAGGACTTTTAGGGCAGTGAAACTATTCTGCATGATACTCTAATGGTGGATACATGTCATCATACATTTATCCATACCCACAGAATGTACAACACCAATAGTGAACTCTAACATAAAAGATGGACTTTGAATGATAATGATGTATCAGTGTCAGTTCAATTTTAACAAATATACCACTCTGATATGGGATACTGGTAGTGCAGTAGGCTATGTTTGTTTGGGGCAGGGAGAATATGGGAACTCTTTCCATTTTCTGCTTGATTTTGCTGTGAATCTAAACTTCTCTTTAAAATAAGGCTTCAGGGGTGGTTGGGTGGCTCAGTCAGGTAAGCATCCAACTTCGGCTCAGGTCATGATCTCATGGTTCATGGGTTCAAGCCCCACATTCGGCTCTTGGAGCCTGCTTTGGATTCTGTGTCTCCCTCTCTCTCACTGCCCCTCCCCTGCTTATGCTCTGTCTCTGTCTGTCTCCCTTTCTCAAAAATAAATAAACATTAAAATAAATTTTTTTAAATAAAGCTCCATTTTTAAAAATTGCAATGTTGAGACCCTGGATTGTATTTCCTGGAACAGAGAAAGAACATTAGGGAGGAAATGTGTTTTTTTCCTGGACTTGATAATTGTACTATGATCATGTAAATTGTTAACATTAGGGGAAGCTGAGTAAAGGATACATGTGAACTCCATACTATTTTTTGTAATAAAGTCTAAAGTCATTTAAAATTTAAAAAAATTTAGGGGCACCTGGGTAGCTCACTCAGTCAAGCATTTAACTTCAGTTCAGGTCATGCTCTCTCTCACAGTTCATAGGTTCGAGCCCCACATCAGGCTCTGTGCTGATAGCTCAGAACTTGGAGCCTGCTTTGGATTCTGTGTCTCCCTCTCTCTGCCCCTCCCCTGCTCACACTCTTTCTCTCAAAACTAAATAAATATTTTAAAAATTTTTTTAAGTTAAAAAAATTTTTTAAATTTTAGTTATAGGGGCGCCTGGGTGGCTCAGTCTGTTGAGTGTCCAACTTCAGCTCAGGTCATGGTCTCCCGATTTGTGAGTTCGAGCCCCACATCAGGCTCTGTGCTGACAGCTAAGAGCCTGCAGCCTGCTTCAGATTCCGTGTCTCCTCCTCTCTCTGCCCCTCCCATGCACATGCTCTGTCTCTCTCGGTCTCTAATAAATAAACGTTAAAAAAAATTTTTTTTAATTTAGTTATAGCCATAATTTTAAACAAAATAAGTAAAACTCCCGCTTCCTCAAAGGACTCTTGTTGTCCATGCAGTGTATTACTGTACCCTCAATTTGACAGGGGAGAAAAATGAGTACCCAAAGTCAATTAGTGACACAGTTGGGATTTCAGCTTCAGAATCCAGGAACTCAACCACAATCCTACACTGCTTCTCAAAAACAAGAGTAGCAGTAGCAACAGCAGCAAATACAATGATGAAGATTATGGTACTAATAATAATCTAGCAGAATATATTAAAAGATAACACTTGCATGAGATCTTCTGATTTACAGCAAATTTTACTCCATAGCAGAGCAATGTAAGAGTTAAGTGCCAGTGGTTATTTTATTTTATTATCATTTTAATTTTATTTATTTTTTAAAGTAATCTCTACACCCAACATGAGGCTTGAACTCACAACCCCAAGACCAAGAGTCGCATACACTTCGGACTGAGCCAGCGAGGCTCCCCTGCCAGTGTTTTTTAATAATGGTTATGGGGAGAAATGTTAATTTGAGAGTCTAGTGGTTAAGGTAAAAGGTTACCTTCTGTTTTTCTCTATAATCTTCTCCTTCAAACTTGTACAAACTTTGTTCAGTGTCCATTCTAAAATTTCTCAGAGAAGATTCTCCCATTTTCTGCAAGCGTTCATTCATCTCTGCAGTCTAAAGTTCAATACATTGAAATTAGAAAATTATCACTGAACTGCTTATAAAAATCTGTGGACTCTCTTTAGAAGTGAGGTTTTGACATGAAATATCCAATCGGTTAATTTACAAGGTAAGAATACAATGCTAACATTAAGTGAATATAAATTTAACTTCAAGTATTTTAAATATTTAAATGGTTATTCAAGTATTCTCTATTAGGCTTTCTTTAAAATCTTTTATCACTGAAGATGTAGTCACACTTTGATTTCAGTCTACTCTTACTTATATTTGAAATTATCCATAATTTTTAAAATAAAAGAGATAAATTCAACACAAAACTGTAATAGTCTGAAACAGCTTATTAGACTTTAACAAATGATCCTTTAATATTTCATGAAATGTTCACAAGAGATTTTCATTCAATGCAATTTATCAGTAGATAATTTCTAATACAGTGCAAAAAAATGGGAGTTGTAAAAATGTGGTCCTGATAGATGTGATTAAAAATGAAATTTATTTGGCTTTTAAGTAAATATCAACATCATTTTCAATAAAAATAAGGTATAAGGTCACTCAATTTTAAACTCTACTTCTTAGTGTTTATCGCCAAAAACTAAACTAAAAAACCCTAAACCACCTCTGGGTATCAATCTACAAATCCTTAGAGAGAACAGGAATTATTTTAAACATGCATTTGAAATGATGCAAATACAAGAAGCATGCCAAAGTATGTTGATATTAAAGCAATTCATCATGAAAACAAATGCCATTTTAACGAACCTTCTTTTCCCCTCTTTCTAGGAGAGTTGTAATATCTTCATCTGTCAGCTCACTTTCTTTAGAAGCAAAAACATGGGTGGCTCCATGACGTATCATTTGCAACATTTCCTCTTTTGCCAGCTTATTAGACTGTTGGTCAATGAGTCTTCCTAATAATAAAAGTTGTGTATTTTCAATTATATTCCAGAGAAAGCACAGCATCATAGTTCTAACCAGACACTACCACATTTAACCATAAGTCAAGCTTTATGAGAAAGAACAATTAATGAACTTTAAAGTTATATTAATGAACAGCCCTACCAATTTTTCTTCTACCATACCTTCTATTTCAATAGAAGTTTTTCTGTAAAACTCTAATTTTTAAAAAAGGAAGAACTTCTAAGCTATGCCTCACTGACATTTTAATTGCTTCCAAAAATAGTAAACTATCCCATAATTTATTGGGATTTTGAGTGCAAAGCTATTTTGCATCTTTGTACTTCTGAAATTAAATTTCTTTATCTTAAAATGTGAGTCACACTGACAGATGTGACTCTAAAACTCAGAAGAACAGAAATATTTTTTCATGTTCAAACTTCATTTTTCAGATCAAAATTTCTTTCCACCAACAGGCACTCTCTAATACCTGCTTAAAATGTTTTAACCTAGACATTTTAACTGCTGCTTAATATCAGAATCTTCAGAAGACATGCCATTGGCATTCACCTAGAAGGTAGTGATGTTCAACTATCTACTCCATATATTACTGAATGCAAGGCTTTAAATTAGAAAGATTTAAATTAGCACTTATTTAAAAAAAACTGACTTTTTTCCTCTAAATTTGCAAATTTTTGTCAACTTTAAAAGTAATCTCCTTTAAAGAAAATTGCATGTGTTTTTGCAAAAAAACACCTAATTAAGTTTATATGTTTAAATACCTTGTTGTATAACAATTGAGTCAAGTCTCAGTTTTATCTCTGCTCTTTCTACAATCCTTTCTTCAACAGTGTTGTCAGTGATGAGACGGAACACACGTACTGGCTTCTTCTGACCAATACGATGTGCTCGATCCTAGTAGAAAGAATCCTAATGTAAGACATTGGGCATTCTGGATAAAATATATAGTATAGCCATCATATGCTATAAAATGCTGGATATAAAATTAGTTTCTGAGCTCTCTTTTTAAAGAGCTTTAAAAAGCTCACTTTTTTTTCAACATTTATTTATTTTTGGGACAGAGAGAGACAGAGCATGAACGGGGGAGGGGCAGAGAGAGAGGGAGACACAGAATCGGAAACAGGCTCCAGGCTCTGAGCCATCAGCCCAGAGCCTGACGCGGGGCTCGAACTCACGGAGTGCGAGATCGTGACCTGGCTGAAGTCGGACGCCCAACCGACTGCGCCACCCAGGCGCCCCAAAAGCTCACTTTTTAAAGAAGGATGATGAGGGGTGGTGGTGACTCAGTCGGTTGAGTGTCTGACTCTTGATTTCAGCTCAAGTCATGATCTCACAGTTCATGGGATCAAGCCCCACACTGGGCTCCACACTGATAGCACGGAGCCTGTTTGGGATTCTCTCTCTCTCTCCCTCTCTCTCTGCCCTTCCTGTGCTCACTCTCTCTCTCAAAAGCAAATAAGCTTTAAAAAAGGAAGATGATGAATATTAAGAATATCTACAGATCACTGTGACCAAAAAAATCTGCAAATATTATACTATACCATTAATGGAAAACTTCCAGAAAGACAACAGCCAAAGCCCCTGTAAGATGAGGACTAGAGGGAGTTTATTAAATAAATTTAAGCCACTAAATACAAACATCTTCCCCACTAGCAAGAAATTTTGTGAGGGGCAAAGTAATTATCAAGGGTTGCTGTGGTGGCAAAGTTAGCTTTATCTCATCATCATGCAGTTCCTTCTGTTTATGGAGGCAATTCAGGGATGTAAAGGGTCATAAAAATTAATGGTATATTAAAATCCTTACTATATAATGGTCTAGAATTAGTCCTATGATTTATAGTTGTGAAAGGTGACAGATGGCAAGTACTGATTATATAAAAACAGCTAGGGAAGTGTCTTTAAAACACAGAAGCTGCTAGGGGTGCCTGGGTGGTTCAGTTGGTTAAGCATCCGACTTCGGGTCAGGTCATGATCTCATGGTTCATGGGTTCGAGCCCCACATCAGGATCCGTGCTGATAGCTCAGAGCCTCGAGTCTGCTTCAGATTCCGTGTCTCCCTCTCACTCTGCCCCTCCCCCACTCGTGCTCTGTTCCTCTCTCTCTCTCTCTCTCTCTCTCTCTCAAAAGTAAATGTTAAAAATAAAAATGTCCTGATGGTCAATATGTTTCAATTCTCTATTATAAAAAAAAAAGAAGGTGGTGGGTGCACTCCTGAGTTTTGGTCTCAAAAAATATAAATACAAATATATAAATAAATTTTTAAAAAAGGAAGAACTTGGGGCGCCTGGGTGGCTCAGTCAGCTAAGCGTCCGACTTCAGCTCAGGTCACGATCTCACGGCCAGTGAGTTCGAGCCCCGCATCGGGCTCTGTGCTGACAGCTCAGAGCCTGGAGCCTGTTTTGGATTCTGTGTCTCCCTCTCTCTCTGACCCACCCCGTTCATGCTCTAGCTCTCTCTGTCTCAAAAATAAACGTTAAAAAAATTTAATAAAAAAGGAAGAACTTCTAAGCTATGCCTCATTGACATGACTTTAATTGCTTCCAAAGAGAATAAATTATCCCATAATTTATTGGGATTTTGAGTGCATAGCTGTTTTGCATCTCTGTACATCTGAAATTAAATTTCTTTATCTTAAAATGTGAGTCACACTGACAGATGTAGCTCTAATTTAGTAAATGACACCATGATGAAAAGGAAGAGAAATAGCTCCTTGAAAAATTTTTTAAAGGGTAGTTTAGTTTTGTTTGAGAAAGAGAAAGAGTGTGTGTGTGCACACATGCAAGCAGGAGAGGGGCAGAGGGAGATAGGGGCAGAGAATCTTAACCAGGTTCCAAGCTCATCACAGAGCCGGATGCTTAACCAAATGAGCCACCCAGGTGCCCCAAAAGGGTAGGATTGTTTCTAATGCTATCCTTAGGTAGCAAACATTTTCCTGGAATATATTCTTTTGTTACCTTTTTACCTCCTCACCTCAAATGTTTTATTACAAAAGGTAAAATCATATCTCTCCCAATTTCAGTGCTAAGGATTTTAATATATTTACATATTAAGCAGAATTAATACTGACAGATTGACTTTTTAACCCTTTTCATTAAGACGTACGTATATGTCCCCTTCAATATTCAGGAGTGGGAAAAAATATTACTGTTTCATGATAAAAGTCAAAATAAACACACAAATACTATCTATCATTGGGTCTGGGGTATATGTGTGTTTGTTTTTGTTTCCTTTTTTGTTTTGCAATTGGCACAGCATCTTTTGTTTTCCAGGATAATCTATTTCAACATCTTGAAAACCTCCCAAAAAATAGTTACCCTTTTATCATTATTTACGTCTGTGCTGTATATATTAACAATAATATTCTGAGCTAAGATAAATTTCTGGCGTCATTGAAGATTACTAACCATAGCTTGTAGATCAACCTGTGGATTCCAGTCTGAATCATATAGTATAACCACATCAGCACTTGCCAAGTTAATTCCGAGACCCCCAGCTCTGGTACTCAGCATAAAGATGAATTTGCTACTATTAGGAACATTAAAAGCCTCTATTGCTTCCTTTTTTAAATTGACATAGGAGATGAAAGAAAAAGAGAGAAAAAATAACATTTTATTACCACAGTCCTTAAGAAAGAAACATTTTTAACATGCATATACAAAACCCCACTTTATAATATTCTTCCATCTCAAAAATATTAAAGCAAATGCCTATATATTGTACTTTGTGAATTACTGTAGAAAGTATATTACATAAAGTTCCTAATCTTTAGAAGCTTACATCAATAGAGACAAACTCAGAACAACTGCACAAAGTAATAAATCTTTTATTTAAAGTAATAGTGAATATGTTTTAATTGACAGCTGAAAAATATCTAGGAAGTAAAATGTCAGCTATCTCAACTTCATTCCCATTACTTTATATAGGATTAATAAGGAAGGTATAGTTTAGAAGATCAGCCAAGAGAGAAAAAGGTTCAGGATGCAAATGAGAGCAACGGATAAAGGGGAGGCTAAGTAGATTTATTTCCGTATCATGAAAAGGGGTAAACAGGGAAGTAATGAGGAAATTCAGGATGGTAATCCAGGGATATTTAGTAAAGAGTTTTAACAATTAATGGGATGCTAACATCTGAACTATATAAAGATCTCATACAAATTAATTAGAAAGAAAACACTAAGACCCCAATAGAAAAATGAGCAAAAAGAAAAAACAGACAACTCACAGAAGAACAAATACAAATGGCTAATAAATACAAAAATAATGTTCAATCTCACTAGTAAACAAATAAATGCAAATTAAAACATAATACCATTTTTTGAAGATTAAAAAAATGATAATACTCAATGTTGACGAGGGGGCGGTGAGACGGGCACTCTCATACATTGCTGCAGGGAGTGTAAATTGGTACAACCTTTCTGGAAAGCAATTTGGCAATATGCATCAAGAGTCTTAAAAATGTTCATACCCTTTGACCCAGTAATTCCACTTCTAGGAATTTATCCTAAGGAAATAATCAGAAATGTGCACAAAGATTTATGTATAAGGACTTTCACTTTAGCATTATTTATAATAGTGAAAAATTGGAGACAACCTAAATGATCAACAATTGGGGAATAGATCATTTATAGTACATCCACTGGATATATATTATACTTAAATTGTTTACAATAAATTTTACTACTGATATAGGAAAGTACAACATAATGCTAAGTAAAATGTTACCAAACTTCATATATAGTATATATAATTTAACAGCAATTACTTATATATGTTATATATACAAAAAGAGATTGGCCAGAAATACTTTTATTTTGCAAATTTCCTTCAACAATCATATATTACTTTCATAATCAGAAAATACAGGAAGTTATA
Organism: Panthera uncia; assembly: GCF_023721935.1. Lineage (NCBI taxonomy): Eukaryota > Metazoa > Chordata > Mammalia > Carnivora > Felidae > Panthera > Panthera uncia. The sequence continues at coordinate 102,425,382 of NC_064817.1, forward strand.
TTTTTAATGAATGGAATGGCATGGTCAAAAGTTGCAGCAGAGGTGACACTGCCGCAGTCCATATAGCATGTAGAGGGGGCAGTGTAGAAAGCAGCATGGTGTAGTGAGAGGCAATTTGGTGTAGAGGAAATAGCAAAAACCTGGTGTGAATCATTATCATTCATTACACATGTGTTTCTAAGCAAGCATTTAACCTCTCTGAGACAGTTTCAAGTGGAGAAAATTATACCAGAAAATTATACTTTACTGGAATGCTAGGAGAATTCAGTTGGAACTATACATTGCCTAGCTTCAAGTAGTTGCTTGACAAATGTTATATCCTTTCCCTATGACAGTGAGGAGGCCAATTAAGTAAACGTTATAGGAAATGAGTCAGAGAATGACCAGAGTCTTAGCTAGCTGAATTTACCTGTACCACTGAAGGGCAAATCTGAGAACTACTGAAAAAGAACTGTTTGTTAACAGCTGGCAAATGAAAGTAATGAATCAAATATGGTCATTTCCTCCTTACTAGGGAAATAGATGAAATGATTATGTGGGCAGCAGTATAATGGGAAAGGAGGGCATTTCCAAAAAAAAAAAAAACAGCTCTGCTTTGCTGTATCTAAAGTCTAACTACTATAGTTAGTAAACTATTAAAGTAAACTATTCTAGATCAGGGATCAGTGTAAACTTTGAGACACCCATTATTTGCAAATGTTATCAATGGGTAGCAGGTTAACCCTGAATATTAAGAGAGCCTGTGTGTCTGCTATAGGCCCTATCCTATGCTATGAACCAAGCTTCAATAAGTAAGCACACAAGGGACAGTGTTCACTGAAGCTATGGAAGGAAAGAGACATGAACTAAGAGTCTTTGTAGCCTGAGATGGGGCCCTAAAGTTGAGGTAAAAGGCCTGTGTGCAATTTCCTGACAGTGTATCCTGCATGACACAGTTTAAAAACTATACTCACATCTATTATATCCAATGATCCTCACAACATTATCAGAAAAAAAGAAGCCTAGGTATTAACATTACCCTAATAATACAGTTAAAAATACTGAGGCTCAGAGAATTAAACAGCTTGCATATACTACAAAGTGGTGGCGTTGGTGTTAAAATTTAGGTCTTCTGAAACCAAGTTCAATGCATTTTCCACTATACCATGAAATCACAATCTTTGCCCAGAGCAGGAGAATAGACTTAAAAGAGAAGTCAAAGACATAGCCTTGAAGGACCACAGAAAAAAGAAGATAAATTAGCAAAGCCCTCCTCCCCCCAAGAAAGTGCTTTACATTAGACCCATGACATTCAGGAGGGATAATCTAAAGATCTGTTAATAATTCCTTTTGGGAATTCTTACAGGCTGAGAAAGATAATGGGTGCTAGTTAGCCTTCCTCACTAGCTAAGTGACTCATTCCTGTACACCAACCTTTTAGTATTCCAAGATCCAAATGCATGATAAGCACCTATACCTATGCTTATCCACTTTCAGTTTTACAAAATCTAACACTGAGATTATTCCCTTTACAAATTACTGTTTCATGAGTCTTTAGGGTTGCTAATAAACTAGAAAAATCTCAACTGTTAAACTCCAAAATGGCGAGGGTCTACTGTAGGAAGGAAATAAAGAAAAATAAGATACAGAATCAGAAGTCAAAAAGTAGGATGAGAAACAGTAATCAAAAGGTTAGAGATAGCAGTGGTTAGAGGAGGTAAGGGTATAATGGTACAGTGTCCTTTAGATAAGTAAGGATGTCTTTGATGATCTTGAAAAGGATGATTTGTGAAGAGTCAGTGTAATGGAAGCCAAACTGAAGATCTCAGACAGAGAGAGAGGTGTTAGTGAGAAATTCAATGCACCTAGCTTAAAAAAAAAAAAAAGTCAAAGTTCAAAACTACTGAATGATGAAAAATATGGATTAACTGAACTCTGAATTTTTTTTTCCTCACCTCTCTTTCTTCATGTGGGGTTTGTCCATCCAGTCGACAGTACTCATAACCACGCCACATACAATAATCCTCCAGAATGTCCAGCAAGCGAGTCATCTGGCTAAAAATGAGAACCCTTGAACCTAAAACATTTCCCCCCAAAGAGCAAGTTATTCAATTTGTGTAAAACTAATTTGAAACTTACAAAAATAAAAGTAAACATCACATGTAATAAAAATGCATAGTGCATGAACACTCCACAAAACACACACACACACACGCACACACACACAACCTTCAAGGAATGCTATACAGAATTATGCATTGCTGAGTTATGCACTTTTAAGGACTTCAAAACCCTCCACACATACTGAGATTATTTAAAGTCTTCCTTTATTCTGTCCCGAGGATGAGTGATGGTCCACACCACCTTTCACTAGACTATTGCAGTAGTCTCCCAACTAGTCTCCTGTTTCTCATCTGTCATCCTCAGTGGAACCCGCATACTGCTTCCAAGGTTCTCCTTCAAACATAGAAGTCTGATCGTGCCAGCTGACACAGCAAAATCTTCTAGGACAAACCCCTCCTCACCTTCCAAGTGGTCCAAAGTCCTTAAAGCATGCTTAAAAGGCCTTCTATAATCTGGCCCATCCAACTTTCCAGATTCATCAACTACCACTCTACCCAAATACCATAAGCTCTGCATTCCCTATTTTCACACTGCTGTTTCATTGCCCTAGACAATGTTTCCCTTCCTTTTCTCCATGAGTTACTCCTACACATTCTCCAGTGCTTAACTTCAAATGTTGTCCTTGTGAAGATTTCCCCAACTCCCAGTATCTCAACTTACTTATTACTTACTTATTACTTACTCCCAGCATCTCAACTTACAAATTGCAACTATTCCTCTTCACTACACTATGAGTTTCTCCAAGGCAAAGACTGTTGTCTTACACATCTTTGTACACCCAGCCCATAGGACAATTCCTAGCAAATAATAAGTACTCAACAATGTTTGCTGAATGAATGGATGATGAGTAAATATGCAAAATATTATTTATACACAAGTCACTAATACAGTCATTTCAAGTGAATGTATAGATTTGTAACTCACCCTGTTCTTTCAGTTTGGCCAAGAGTTTATCAAGAACTACCATTTTACCACTATTGCTGACAATGTGCTCATCAGTGGTATAAGGTGGGCCAGGTTCAGCACCATCAAACAGGTAAGGATGATTACAACACTTTCGAAGCTGCATCAGAATGTTTAAGAGTCGCATCTTGTCCATCTTGCCAGCAGAGTTTAACACATCAATATCTTTCATCAGTATTTTTGTATACCTAAAATTTTAAACTATAATTAATCATTGATTATTAGAAAGGTTTAATGACATCAAGCAATATCCCTTTGGTGATCAGCATTGAGTCCTATTTAAATATAAACAACAGGTCTGACTTTGAGACTAAATCTGATCACTAAAATCAAGAAACTTTTGAACATTTTAACTTGTACGTTGCCCATAAACCTGTTTCCTCCTGCTTTATCCATTGCTACAAATTGCCATTAGCTGATAAGTATTTAGATAAGTGTATCTGATAATTAACTATTCAATAACTACAATATTTGCTGAAAGATGGCATCTAACTTTTACTTGTTTGAACTTAAAACTATCACAATTTCTTATACCTATATTCATAAGGCATTTTTTTTCTGATCTATAAACGTTTTTCATTATCTTTTGTTGACCTTTACCCAGATGAAAACAGACCTATTTATCCACCTGAACAGCAATTAATATTTAATTATAGTAACAGCCAACTTGCACTGAGTGAAAGTGCCAGGTATCATGGGAAGGGCTTTCTATAAATTATCTTGTTAAATCTTCACAACAACTCTGAGGTATGTACTAGAATCACCCCCATTTTATGAATGGAAATTCAGGCAGCTATGAGAAGTGAAACAGCCTACTCAGGACCACAAAAAGGGACAAAGCCGGAGTTTGGTCTTTTGTCTGAATCTAGAGAAATATACTCTTCACCACTACCCTATACTGGTCTCAGTAGTAGAGAAGTCATTATACATTATAAGGGACCTGATTTTATTTATATAAGCAACATTTTGCTTCTTTAAGCAGCATTATGACATAAGCATATCTAATTTGTGATTCCTTGTGACTTCTCTTGTCAATTTCCTGCTTTGCTTGTACTTATGAAACCGATTCAGCTTCTATTTTTGTAATACCCACAATCGCTATTCTCATCCATCTTATTATTACTTATTATGGTTATTACTATTTTCACTGATGCAAAAAGCAAAAATAACAAACAAACGTGCAAGTGACATCAGCCTCTTTAACCCTGACATCAACTCATAAGCTAAGTATCATACCTGTTTTACAGAAGAGAAACTGAGGTTATAGAATTTGCCCAAGCTAAATAGCTACTAAGAGACGAAGCACTGTATTCAAATACAGGTGTATAGACTCAAGGCCGACATGCTTTCCCAAAAGCTAAATAAAGTATTCACTAATTTTCTATTAAAATATTTGAACTACTTAACTTGCCATTTAAACATAAAATTTAAGTTTTGATCTAAAGGCATAACTGAACCACTAAAAAGTTAAATTTTAATAAATCCTTATACATAAATAAATGCTAATGGAAACAAAATAGCTCACCATTCTCGCTGCATCTTACTCAGTCCCAAGTAAATCTTTATTTCCTTTTTAGGAGGTAGGCTCTTCTCTACATCAGTTTTTATACGACGTAACAAAAATGGTTTTAAAACCTAAAAAGTGACAGTTTTCATAAAAGTTTATAAAATATCTAATATTATAAACTACATCTTTCATTGACAACACCCTAGTGTGAAATTTACTTCCCAATGCATAATCTGAAAAAAATCTGGCATCTACCAATGCCAGATGCCAATATTCTCAGTAAAAAAGAATCAAGTAATGGCCCATTAGAAAATCAGAATGGGGGGTGTCGCCTAGGTGGCTCAGTTGGTCGAGTGCCAGACTTCAGCTCAGGTCATGATCTCACAGTTCTTGGGTTCAAGCCCAGTGTTAGGCTCTGTGCTGAAAGCTCAGAGCCTAGAGCCTGCTTCAGATTCTGTGTCTCCCTCTCTCTCTGCCCCTCCCCCTCTCCCTGTCCCTCCCCCCTCACAAAAATAAATAAACATTTAAAAAATTTAAAAAAAAGAAAATTGGAATAGGGAACCTAAATTAGATATTCATAATTTGATGGCACAAAATACATTAAAAAGACAACAAGATTACTGACTACTGAATAGTCATAAAAGAATCTCTTTTTAAAGTTTGTTTATTTATTTTGAGAGAGACAGAAACTGTGAATGTGGGGGAGGGGCAGAGAGAGAGAGAGAGAGAGAGAGAGAGAGAGAGAATCCCAAGCAGGCTCTGTGCTGTTAGCGTAGAGCCTGACATGGGGCTCAGTCTCACATACCAAGAGATTATGACCTGAGCTGAGATCAAGAGTCAGATGTTTAACTGGGGCACCTGGGTGGCTCAGTCAATTAAGTGTCCAACTTTGGCTCAGGTCATGATCTTACAGTCCATCGGTTCAAGCCCTTCTTTGGGCTCTGCACTGACAGCTCAGAGCGTGGAGCCTGCTTCAGATTCTGTGTCTCCCTCTCTATCTGCCCCTCCTCTGCTCACACTGTCTCTCTCCATCTCTCAAAAGTGAATAAATTTTCTAAAAAAAACTTTTTAATTAAAAATAAGTCAGATGCTTAATTGACTAAGCCATTCAGGTGCCCCAAAAGAATCTTTTTTTTTTAAAAGCTGTTGTTATACAAGATTTGTTTTTTCATTTGGTATAGGAATAATTTTGATGGTAAGGAATATACATTTTTCCAAAAAAGACATACAGATGGCTAACAGACACATGAAAGATGCTCAACATCACTAATCATCAGGGAAATGCAATGAGATATCACTTTACACCTGTCAGAATGGCTCATATCAAAAATACAAGAAATATCAAGTGCTGGCAAGAATGTGGAGAAAAAGGAACTTCATACACTATTGGTGGGAATATAAATTGGTGTAGCCACTGTGGAAAACAGTATGGAGGTTCATCAAAAAAATAAAAATAGAAATATCATATGATCCAATAATTCCACTACTGGGTATTTACCCACAGAAAATGAAAACACTAATTTGAAAATATATATGCACTCCTATAGTTATTGCAACATTATTTACAATAACCAAGATACAGAAGCAACACCCAGATGTTCATCGATAGATGAACAGATAAAGATATATGTATATATGTGCATATATGTGTGTGTACATACACACATGATGGAACGTTACTCAGCCATAAAAAAAAGGATGAAATCTTGACATTTGTGACAACATGAATGGACCTAGAAGGTATTATGCTAACTGAAACAGCAAGATTTTTAAATCTTAGAGGAAATCTGAAGTCAGAGTATGGATCAGAGAGTCACCAGAAGTAAGATAAAGATGTAGGCCTCTTCAAAATAGTTAAATATACACATGAAGAGAAAATGGTTCAATGTTAAGATACAGATAAATAGAGAAAAAAGGTGAAATAATCAGTGTATACCTGCAAGACAGATTCTATCACAAGAACATAATAGCACTACCGTCTATAGAGTACCTGCAATGTGCCAGAAACAGCACCATAAACTTTACAAGACTGAGTAATAAATCCTTATAATACATCCTTAATGGGAATGTGATTATTTCAATTTTATTAACTTAACCAAAGTCATTTTGCCAGTAAGTGGTAGAAGCCGAATTCAAACCAACATCAAGCTGATTCTACCATCAGCTCAGTCTCTGATTAGCTGTTGTGAGCCTAGACAAGTTCCTTAACTTTTCTGAGACTATTTATTCATCCATTCATCAAAAAATTATGATATATGCATATGAAAAGCATTTTAAAATTAGGATAATGATACCTATTTCCAAAGCTGCTGAGAAAATTTGTGGTAGTACTTGTGTAGACCTTAATAACTGTAGATGTTAGTGAACAGCAGATATTATTATTAGAGATCTATGGGAGGTAAAGAAAAGGAAAGAGTAAAAGACAACTTCTGGTTGCTGGTTTGGGCCACTTAAATTTGTCTAAGAGAGGTTCTTAAGAGTTTAAACTGTCTGTGAGACATTTAGTCAGAACGACTCAGAAGGCAGTGGGATATGTAGGAACTCAGCAAGAAATATGGAGAGAGAAACTTGGGAGTTATAAGTAGATGGGTAGTTACTAAAACCACAGGAGTGGATCCCCAGAGAGAGCACATATGAAAAAGAAAGTCAAAGACAAAGCCCTACAAAACATGAAACTTTCAGGGACAGACTGAGAAAGAAAAGCCCATAAAGGAGCCTGATAGGAATGGCCAAAAAGGTAAGAGAAAATCCACTCTGTATCCCAGAAACCAAGTAGGAAATGGTTTCATGCAGGAGTGGTTAGCAGTGCTAAGCAGTACAGAAAAGACAAAATACTGAGCAAAAGGTATACCCTGAATTCAGCAACTGGAAAATGACTGAAGACCTTGCAAGGTAAGTTTCAGTTGTGTGGAATGGATAGAAGCCAGTGGTCAGCAGATTCAAGAGTAAACAGGAGATCAGGCAGTAGACACGGAGAATATAAACTAATTTTTCAAGAAGCTGAGATATCAAGGGAAGAAACCAGAATCACAGCTAGAGACACACAATGTTGAGAGTACTATTTTGTATATTTGTGAGGGTGGGTGGGTATGGGTATGAGTTTGGATTTTAAAATACTTCAGCATGTTTACATGTTAGAAAAAAGAGCCAATATAAAGAACCAGAAAATTCAGTCAATAAGAATGATAAATAATGGGGAAAGGTCCATAAGGAAACAGGAAGAGATGAATGAGATCCAAGGTTCATGCTGAAAGACTTAGCCACTGACCAGAGAAAACACCTCTTCCACTCAGAAAGAAGGTAAACACAGAGGCAGATATCCTTGGAAGATGGATATCCTTGAAGGAGTTCCTACCTAATAACTTCTATTTTCTCTGCTGAGAAAGGAGAAGGGCAGGGAGTATCGTGATAGAAGTCTTGGAGAGATTGGGGAAGGTCTGAAATAGTTGTTATAGGAAACTGGAAAGAATGCTATAGGCAGCCATGTTGAAGGATTGCTGACATCATCAAATCCCAGCTTATGTTACGGAACATGAAATCTGGAGTTGTTCCAACGTATACAGTTGTATAACCTTCTTTATCAGTGTTGAGAAGCCCCCAGTATAGAGCAAGTCACTCTTCTAGTAAATGGTAGAAACAGAATTCAAACCCAGAAGACAGAGACAGTTATAGTATTCTAGTTTAGGGTTTCCAGGGCAGAAATGACAGATGGACAAGAGAGAAAAAGAGTTTGGGAGTATTGGCAAAAGGGTGATTCAAGAGATAGAAAATGGGCTCAGTTCACTGATACAGAAAAAAGTAACCATAGGGGCGCCTGGTTGGCTCAGTCAGTGGAGCATGCAACTCTTGATCTTGAGGTTGTGAGTTCAAGCCCCATGCTGGATACAGAGATTACTTAAAAATAAAAACTTTTTTAAAATTTTTTTAATTTTTTTAATTAATTTACTTACTTTTAAGAGACAGACAGCACAAGCAGGGGAGGGTCAGAGAGTAGGAGACACAGAATCTCAAGCAGACTCCACACCATCAGCACAGAGCCCGATGCAGAGCTCGAATCCACGAACCGCGAGATCATGACCTAAACCGAAGTCGAACACTTAACTGAGCCACCCAGGTGCCTCACTTTTTTCTTTTTTTAAATAAAGGTTTTGGGGTGCCTGGGTGGCTCAGTCAGTTAAGCGTCTGACTTGGGCTCAGGTCATGATCTCGCAGTTCGTGGGTTCGGGCCCCACACTGGGCTCTTTGCTGTCAGCTCAGAGCCCATTTCAGATCCTCTGTCCCCCTCTCTCTGCACCTCCCCTCACTTCAAAATAAATATTTTAAAAAACGTTTAAGAAAAAAGTAACAACAGAAAAGAGGTAATGGATGGGGAGAAAAACAGGGGTCCAAGGACTAGAGGTCTCTGTATGATAACAAAGTACAGGAGTAACAGGAATGAAGGAGTTAAAAGGACATAAGAAGTTGTTATCAAAGAATGGAAAATTGTTGTCTTTTCTTAAGTTTCTTTTATTTTAGAGAGACAACAAGAGCAAGCAAAGGAGGGGCAGAGAGAGAGGGAGAGAGTTCTGCCAGTGCAGAGCCTGATGAGGGCTCAAACGCACAAATCGTGAGATCATGACCTGAGCTGAAATCAAGACTCAGACGCTTAACAGACTGAGCTACCCAGGTGCCCCAGAAAACTGGTTTTTAACAAATGTGAGGGAGTCACCTGGCGATGAATAGATGACAGAGAAGAGAATGGGTAGAGGTTGGACCTGCAACATAACTTAAGCTTTAAAGGAAGAGTTCTATACATGATGGTGGAAAAGCAGTGGCTTAGAAGTGGCATGGGTGGGGGGGGGGGGCATCTGGGTGGCTCAGTCTGTTAGGCATCTGACTTCAGCTTAGGTCATGATCTCACAGCTTGTGAGTTTGAGCCCTGTGCTGGGCTCTGTGCTGACAGCTCAGAGCTTGGAGCCTGCTTTGGATTCTGTATTTCCCTCACTCTCTGCCCCTCCCCCACTTGTGCTCTGTGTCTCTCTCAAAAAATGAACAAACATTAAAAATTTTTTTAATTAAAAAAAAAGCAGGGGTCCCCTGAGTGGCTCAGTCGGTTAAGCATCCAACTTTGGCTCAGGTCATGATCTCACGGTCTGGGAGTTCGAGCCCCGCGTCGGGCTCTGTGCTGACAGCCCAGAGCCTGGAACCTGCTTCGAATTCTGTCTCCCTCTCTCTCTACCCCTCCCATACTCATGCTCTTTCAAAAATGAATAAATGTTAAATTTTTTTTTTTAATTTTAACAAGAAGTGGCATTGGGGAACTAGAAAAATACTGATGCCATCTTGAGACAGGCTGAGAATATAGTGGAGTTCATTTCCCAAAGAGGCTGTCAGAAAGGTTGGGAGAAGCAGTGAGACTGAGCCAAGAGGTAAACCCAAAAGTTCAAACAGATTCTACGGCCGTTTGTTTTCTGGCTGGGTTATATACATTTAATTACTAAATTTTCTTGTCTATTACTTACTGCGTGAAGTCTTTCCACAAGTTTTTGATCACCAAGACAGTTTTTAGTGTCAAACCAAGAATCAAAGTCCTGTGGAGGGGTGGAAATTCTGCAGTAAGCACACAGGTGTTTGTTTGTTTGTTTGTTTGTTTTAATAAACTCAATATTCTATAAATTCTTATACAGTGATACAGCAGTAATTCATTTTAAAAGCACTTTCAAAAATATATTAACCATGATGGTCAATATTATTTACTTATGAAAATAGCTAAAATACTGGAGGAGTTAAGAAAATTTGAACTCCATGATACAGGAACTCCACCAGCAGGGTGTCCTTATAAGACTTTTATGAGGCTTCCCCACACCATAGTAGTATTATATCCAGTTAAAGAGTTAGAGTAGGAGTGAGAATATAAAATTGAAGGCACATAATAATAATAAAACTTTTACACAAACAATAAAAATGAACAAAAGCAAGATAAGGTATACAAACCAATGGATAGCTGAACTTGGTACTTTTTATTATCAATTAATAGCAGTAATGAGGAAAGCTCCAAAAGTCCTTAAATCGTTCAATTCGGTTTGCTGCACTAGCATAACCTTGTGTTAATGATAAAAACAATGTAAATCATACATTTACAAAATATGTTGTTTTTCGAATCACACATTATGAGCTCTTCAGTACTCCCAAATATTAACGACTACAATAATCAAAGATCATTTTAAAGACTCCACCTGCCAACCTAGTATGTAGAAAGCCCTTTCAAAGAAAATTTTGAGCTTGCTGTTATAAAGTCAGCCTATCTCATATCTTAAGTTGTGGTAACAAGGAGATATAGGCAAAGTTTAAAAGGCAGAATAATCTCAAAGAAAAGAAAATCATTTCTCTAAATATCCCCATTTGAAAAATTTGTGCTTAAGAGCTTTTTTCCTGATAACACCAAAACACACAGATAAACAGTTACAAATGAAAAAAGAACTATAAATTTTAATCTATATTCTATGATTGGAAAAGAGATCTGTGAACATAAGAAGACTGTACTTAAAACATAGGACTTAAACTTACATCTGCAGAATTAAAGACATCTGGCAATAAAAAGTTGAGTAATGCCCAGAGTTCATGCAGGTTATTCTGCAAAGGTGTTCCAGTTAGGAGCAAGCGGTTAGTTGACTTGAACTCACGAACAATCTCTGAAAGCTAGAAAAAAATAATAGTTCTGTTAACATTATTTCATTTGTAAGAATGCTCAACATCCGGAGTTCTTTATCCAACCAATGCATTTTTTTAATAAAACTTGAAAATTATCTTTCTATAGAAAAATATCCTAGTTCAGGTGACACTGCCACAGTGAGTCACAACTGAACAAAATATTCTAGGCATTTCTATACTTATAAGAACGCAAATCATAGTCCTACCTGACACCCCTCCCTCACTTTAAAAAACTTATTTGGTCTATTTTGGGTCCACAGAAACAGTCAGAACTCCATGGAATCCAGGCTAGTCACTTAACACAATAACATCTTTCTCCCTGCCAATCATGTTCATCCACATACCTAGCCAAGTTCTAACTTGGCCTGGTGACAATTTTTTTTTTAAGTAGGCTTCACACCCAGTGCAGAACCCAATGCAGGGCTTGAACTCACAACCCTGAGATCAAGACCTGAGCTGAGATCAAGAGTCAGATGCTCAACCAACTGAGCCACCCAGGTCCCTCAAAGGCCTGGTGACAATTTCTAAGCACCAGAGTTGAGCCCATTTTCCCTGATATCTTAACTTTCTAAATATAAGACTATAAAAATTAAAGCACAAAGCATAAAAGAACAGTAATCTTATCAATAAAAATGCATATTTTTATAATGCTCTTAAACAATTATTCTCTAACATGCATCCTTTTATAAGGTACTAGTCTCAATTTGAAGTTAGTATGATCTGCCTGGTGGTTTTGCTCCAGTTCTGTTCCTGTTTCTCCCAAAGTAGCCCAGTAATCATAATAATCAATGCTTTTCGTACTGTTGATGGAGTTGAATAACAAGAAATAGTGGTATTTTTCAAAATTTACACCATGCTCTAACTCACACAAATCAGGTAATTCCAGGAAATTATTTTTTCTAATCCTTATGAATACACACAAGGTAGAAGGCTCAATAAAAATCAATGCAAATGCCTCTGGTACACCAAATATTACCAAAATATTAAAATACTGTAGCATAACAGAGTTAAACTGCAACAGGTATAGAAAATGAACACCTTATTTTCTTTACATTAAAAACTGTGTTCAATTTTCATTTGTCTCATATTCAATAATTTAAACTTCAAATTATTTTTAAAATGGATTTTCATTCAGATTCTGTGAATAAAATCACAATCTTCCATCACATTTTTTCTTTTGAATACACAGAAGTAATAAACGGACATGGTTAGTTAAAAGAAAAGTTTAATAATGATATTGAAAACTGGCTTACCTTAGATTTTTCATTCTTTATTCTGTGAGCCTCATCAATGACTAGGTATCGCCAATGAAACTTTTTAAATACAGATTTTTCTTTAATTACCATCTCATAAGAAGTAACACAAACATCCCATTCTCCTGGCATCATTTCATCACGAATAAAAGCAGCCTAATGCAAAATAAAGTTCTTTATATTAGAATACACTGACATGATGATCACAGAATTAAAGCATCAAGAAAATACTAATAATTCTAAGAGCCCTCAGAATCATTTGGTCTCATCCATCTTAAAGATAGGAAAACCATTTGGTGTCATCCATTTTAAAGACAGGAAAACCAAATCCCAAAGACACATTATCTGGGTGGCATACTAATATCAACAAAAGAGAAGCAAAGGCTTCCCTTAACTGAGTACAACATATTCAATGAACTGGAGAAGTTCTGATAGATATTAGGCTCTCTTCATACAACAAATGGTCCAAAAAGACAGGAGCAAAGTAAACTGCTTTCTGAAAAGCATGTTCTTACTAAGGTCAAAGCACTACCAACTATTACCAACACAGTTTCAACAAATGAAAAGAACTCAATATACATGAATGATTTCCACCTTTTGATCTCTTTTATGTTCCTTCCATTTCTAACAGGAATGAGTCATATATTTTGTTAAGGGGTCATGAAAGCCCATTAATGCTTTTGTGAATTCCCTGATATTGTTGTAAGACTACAAATATAATCTTATAAAGAGAACTTGCTCTATCTAGTACAGAGGGCTATTTAAGACAGTGAGACTATTTAAAACTATTTTTAAATCTTCTAAATCTTCATAGGCAGTGGCCAACATAGTAGCCAAGTTGACTGAGAGCATTTTTAACTTGTATGAACCGAATTTCAGATGTTATGTATGGGTCAAAATAAAACCATGGAAGTTAACAGGGAGCGGCCAAATCTATATTGAGAAGGTTCTGATTAGTACTGTAAATATGAAATTACAGTGCATAAACAAAATTAACTGTTCACTGCAAACTCATTATTTCATAAACTCACAGTTATGCACCAAACACACTGTGGACTCATTCAACAAATATTTACCGAGTGCCCTGATATCTAAAAGGATTGTCTGGACTGAAGTAGAGGACAGAAAAAAGGCCTTTGTAGAGATCCCAGTTGCACTCTGGGAAGTGGTCATATTTAAAAGGTTAATTAAGACATTACAGAATTGGAGGCAAAATAAAGAGAACCAGGATGCCAGACTCCATTTGGTCTTGCAAACACCTTATCTTTGTTTGATTTTTTTGAAACACTCAATTTTGAAACTCCTACAGTTTCATGGAACAAACATATATTTATAATTTATATTAGCTCTGCCTTGAAATTTGTGTAACAGAACACTGAACATCACATAATCCAAAAGCTCTTTTATAGGTGACAAAATGAATGCCCTTCAATTGTCACTCAATGTCACACACGGTCAATAGCAAAGCCAGAACTAAAACCAGATCTCCTGTTTCCAGGTCCAAGATCTTTGATGTCTCTGGAGTGGAAAAGGAAGGAAAAACCATGTTTGGTGGGGCGCCTGGCTGGTTCTGTTGGTAGAATATGCAACTCTTGATCTCAGGCTCATGAGTTCAAGCCCCACATTGGGCGTGAAGCCTACTTAAAAAATAGAAAACAACTAAAAAACCATTTTTGGGATTCACACCTCTATATACTGCAGGACTACATTAGCGTCAAACTGGGTCAGGAGTATTACTAAGAATTTCCCAACTCAATCAAATACCTGTGGTAACCTACATCAAATTTTTTATTAGTAAAACACTGACCTCATAAAATGTTTACAGAAGGCCAGGAAATTATAAAAACACATTGTATCTATCCCATGTGGTACCAAGATTCAAATTTGTCTATAAATAATTATCTGGGTGGTGCCTAGGTGGCTCAGTCAGTTAAGCATCTGACTTCGACTCAGGTCATGATCTCACGGCTCGTGGGTTCGAGCCCCGCGTCAGGCTCTGTGCTAACAGCTCAGAGCCTGGAGCCTGCTCCGGATTCTGTGTCTCCCTCTCTCTCTGCCCTTCCCCAACTTGTGCTCTGTCTCTCTCTGACTCAAAAATAGATGTTAAAAAAATTTTTTTAATAATTATCTGGACTTTCTCTATACATTCTAACACCAATCTGTAAGTGCTGAATATAGTACATTATTTATGTAATTAATAATTACCATTCCACAAACTCTTTACCCATGGCCCACAGTAAAATAATATTTTAGGTTGCAATCCTTTTTTAAAAATGTTTTTAAGTTTATTTATTTATTTTGAGAGAGAGAGCAAGTGGGATAGGGATAGAGAGGGGGGAGAGAGAGAATCCCAAGTAGGCCCCTTGGCATCAGTGCAGAGCCTGATGCAGGGCTCGAACTCACAAACTGGGAGATCATGACCTGAGCCAAAATCAAGAATCAGATGACTAACCGAGTGAGCTACCCAGGCACCCAGGTTGCAATCCTTAAAAAATGAGCAATACATATCCCTACCATGTGCGAAACACTCTATTTTCTATTCTATTCTATCTCATTTTTTTTTTATTGTTGTCCACACCAACACGAATTTGCAATATTAATGACTGGCAATACGAAAAGCACTGACTTTGAAGACTGGTTTTCAAGATTAAAAAAGTTTTGAAGCCACTAGTAAAATCTCAGCCACTCATGGGGTAGAGATAGGGCAGTCACAAATTAAATACAAGCATTCTTCCTTTAAAACTCCCAGAGAGAGAAAAAAAAAAAAAACTCCCTGAAATATTTCATGAAATCTTGAATTCCATATAATATAAGGGAAAACCACTGACACAGTTTTATTGAGACAAATGAAAACACAAGTGCACATATTTCTTTTTCTTTATGATCTTAGAGAAATACTTTCAACCAAAAATCAATACTTCAGAAATACAAAAGTTTTAAGGAATGATATTACATTAAGTAACAGCAGTGATCAGAAAAGGGTTCTAAGTGACTAATTTGCCACTGGGAAATATTAAGCATAAGGAAGAATCAAGCCTGTAATTCTAAATTTATGAGCTCAGTATTTCAATACTTAAATTATTTATAAGCTGAATTTAAATAAATTTAAGTATTTTTTCTGCAAGCAAAATGATAAGAATAAAATTACATAATTCATTATGCTACCATTCTTTTGAGGATATCTTTTGATAACCTATCTAAGTACGAAAAATAGAATAAATCTTTTCTCTAAACTATGTCCTCTGGAGGCGAAATAAAGGCAAAGTTTAATAATATGCTTTCTAAGCTGATTATTCATTTTTATATTTTTGCATAATTTATTTCTTTTAGATTAATTCTACAGTCCTAAAATCATTGTAGCCTACTAAATTGACAAATGGCTAATTTAAGCAAGAGCCCAGCGTTTCCAATATCTAAGAATGTATGCAGGTATGTATTTTTCTATTCAAAGAGCAAAACTGAAAGCTGTGCCTTTACTTAAATACAAAACACAGGCTCTCTGTATGAATAGAAAAGGCCCCATTCATGTGTGCATCTATGCACACGTGTGTGCATGTATACCAAAGTTAAAAAATTAAAAATTTAAACATAAAAAATTAAGTCATACAAACGTATATATTTTTGGTGTCAAAATAATACAACTGATCAGTCACTGATAAGATATACTGTCAATGATGATTTCTTTTAATAAAAAGTGATTTAAAATGCAACTCAAGGGGCGCCCGGGTGGCTCAGTCGGTTGAGCTCAGTCGGTCCGACTTCCGCTCAGGTCATGATCTCACGGTCCATGAGTTCGAGCCCCGCGTCGGGCTCTGGGCTGACAGCTCAGAGCCTGGAGCCTGCTTCAGATTCTGTGTCTCCCTCTCTCTCTGCCCCTCCCCGACTCATGCTCTGTCTCTCTCTGTCTCAGAAATAAATAAACATTAAAAAAAAATTTTTTTTAAATAAATAAAAAATAAAATAAAATGCAACTCAAAAAAGCTGACGTTAATGTGCCAGTTAAAAGTAAATGCAGATAAGCATAATAAAAGTGATTGCGTGTTATTAATAGGTAACACATCTACTTCACAGGAGTGTTGGATTAATTAATATATTAAAGGCATTTACAACAGAGCCTAACATAGAGTAAGCACAATGTGTTATTTACTAGTAGCAGTCAACTTAAATGTCTTTTATGGTATTTGTATAAAACTTAACCCCAGAAATGATGTTATTCTTGATTGCCTCTTTAAATCAGTTTCTCACTTACTCTTGCATCCTTGTCTCCGACGAAACAAATAACACGGAGAGATGGGACCCATCGTTTAAATTCATTCATCCAGTTGTATAGAGTAGACTTTGGAACTAAAACCATGTGAGGTCCTGGAATGTTTCGGTAATGTTTCAGGTAACCAAGTAAAGCAATCGTCTGTAAAGTCTTACCAAGACCCTGCATTATCGTTACAAAGAAAAAAATCCATAAATGTTTATTTAATGAAACATTTTGTTAGTAATAACAAAGACATTTGCCAACTATCTCACATGGGGAAAAATTTTAAAGACCTTTGTTTTTTTTAAGTGAATAACCATACCAATTCGTACTTACTGTGTGCACAAAAAGAAACCAGGAACTTGCAGGCAGAAAGTTGCTTTGTTGCTCCTCTTAAAGGAGCAAGTAGCATACTTCATAATTTTTTCTAGTGGCAAAATTAGGGAATTTTGTGTGTATGTGTTTCACACTCAAATACCAGCCTGCTTCGATACCAGTCTTTCTTTCCCATTGTCCCCAACATTATTACAGCCAAGGCATGAAATATTCACACTATGCATCTCAAGGGGCTTGTAGCTCTGTACTTGCATCTCACACCCTTGAAGACCTATGGAACCATAAAAGAACAAAACATGAAAGAACTCTGCAGCCAGAAAAGGCCTTAGAGATCACCTAGTCCAGTAGACTTTTTAAAAAACAACCTACTGAACAGGGGAGCCTGGGTGGTTCAGTTAGCTGAGCATCCAGCTCTTGATATCAGCTTAGGTAGTGATCTCATGATAAGGGGATCAAGACCGGCATCCAGGGGCGCCTGGGTGGCTCGGTCGGTTAAGTGTCTGACTTCGGCTCAGGTCATGATCTCGCGGTCTGTGAGTTCGAGCCCCGCGTCGGGCTCTGTGCTGACAGCTCAGAGCCTGGAGCCTGTTTCGGATTCTCTGTCTCCCTCCCTCTCTGCCCCTCCCCTGTTCACGCTCTGTCTCTCTCTGTCTCAAAAATAAATAAACGTTAAAAAAAAAAAAATTAAAAAAAAAAAAAAAAAAAAGACCGGCATCCAGCTCTGCGCAGAGCATGGAGCCTGCTTAGGATTCTCTCTCTCCCTTTCTCTCTCTGCCTCTCCCATGTGTATGCACTCTCTCTCGCTCTCTCAAAATAAATAAATAAGTAAACATTTAAAAATAAATAAGTAAAAATAAAAAACATACTGAACACCATGTACCCACCACCTAACCCATGAGGAAGGGAATGATGTCCTATGCTGTGTGGCCTTTTAAAACAGTTTCTGGCTTTATCTCTATGCAAGGTATATATTTTCTTTTATAAACCTAGGCTCAAAACTATTTTTATAGGGTTTATCCTAATATTTCACTTAATGAGATGCATCAAAACCTTAAAATACTCAAAATTCCTTAATCAAGTAATTCCATTTTTAGGAATCCTATGGAAATAATTTGAAAGGTACAGAAAAAGTAAATTACAAGGGTTCTCACAACAGCATTATTATGTACCATATACACGTGTATCAACCAATATATACTATATACATCAGTCCAAATGACCAGCAATAAGGGAGGATATTAACAGAATTATGGTAACTCTCCAGGATTATTATACAGTAATTAACAATTATTTTTACAAATATTTGAATTATGCAGAAAATATGTATGAATGTGAAGAAATCAGAATACCAAATTATATGTACAATATGATCTCAACTATGTAAAATAAATACATCCAGAATTAAAATGCTAAAATGAAAGATGCCAAAATGTCAACTGTGGTTATTTCTGGGTAGCATAATTATAATTTACTTTCAATTTTTTTCTTGTTTTTTTTCCAAATTTTCTATACTCCTTAAAGTATCTTTCCCTTTTTTAATAAAAAGTACCTGGTGTCAGCATAAATTCAATATGAAGGATCTTCAGATCCTTCATGTTTAAAGGCTGCAGTCAAGAAGAGCTTGGGGCAAATAATCCTGGTCTTTCTGCTATCCAATTAACCAAGCTCCTCCCCTCCTGAGCTAATTGTAGTCTCCAACCCAGAATACTAAATATAAGGAGCTACAGACCCTTGATTTTAAATTTTTTTTTAATGTTTATTTATTTTTGAGACAGAGAGAGACAGAGCATGAATGGGGGAGGGTCAGAGAGAGAGGAAGACACAGAATCTGAAGCAGGCTCCAGGCTCTGAGCTGTCAGCACAGAGCCCGATGTGGGGCTCGAACTCACGGACCGTGAGATCATGACCTGAGCCGAAGTCAGACGCTTAACCGACTGAGCCACCCAGGCACCCCGACCCTTGATTTTAAAGGACCTCCTGCCACACACCTAACAGTTGCTTAGCATCTATGGGATCATTACTACACTACATGTTATAGAGCATAAACAGTCATGTGGCTCTTCTAGAGAAGAGTGATTGCAATAATGTCTCCAGAGTTTCATAAATAGGAATATCACTGGGTCATATAGATCTAGAACTCCCCCCAGTCCTCTCTTAAATCACATTTAATTTATTTTGTCTTAAAATACCAATCTAAGTCTTCATATACTCCCCCAATCTGCTGAATTAGCATCTTCAATGGACTAACTTTTTCTCTTTGGTCATTTTATTTATATGTCCATCACTCCTGAGCTTACTTCCCAGGCCCTACCTGGTATTCTGCTAGGTCAGAACTCAACATTGCTCTTTACTTTTTTTTTTCCATCTATTCACTTTCTCACTGCTCACACATTGAGGCATTTACATTTATTCATTCATGCTTTCATCATTTATTGTCTGGTCTATTCATTCACTCATTTAGTGTTTGGTTTATATACCCCACCTCATTACCAAAAGGATTTCAGGTAGCCTACAAATAAAACATGTTTCAGGTGGCCTACAGTGAAAACATGGAATGTAAATTAATGGTAAAATAGATATAAAGAAGGGCCAGGGAAAGATTAGAAGGTATTGAATAGGAAAAGACACAAAAGACACAATGGGCCAACCATTACATTACACAGGTGCTCCATTTTGGCATTCATTTTGGCTCTGAGCTTCCTGGAAGCCAAAGTATAAATAAAAACAAAAGTACAAGGAGGTTTTTTTAAACCATTTGAGGAAATCACACTAAGAATTATGTAGCCTGTGAAAGTGTAAACAATCCTAGACTTTACAAACGCCTTTTACATTATAACTAAATAAAGCAATTAGCCTCCAGACCTCAGGGGTGCAATATAGCTCAGGCACTTCAAATTTACAAAAAAAAAAAAAAACTGATAACTGAGATCCTGTTTTTAGCTATCATCTCCTTACCATTTCATCTGCCAAGATACCATTGACTCCATTTTCATACAAAGAGATCAACCAGTTCAGCCCTCGAATCTGATAATCTCTCAATGGTCCTCCTTTCACATCTAAAAAAGAAATCAAGATGCCTCATACTTTTATTAATATAATCAAGTAAATTTTTTCTAAAATCAAATTGGGAAAAAAAAAACACCAACATGATGAGGTACTTACATGAAGGTGACACCTCAAATCTAACACACACATTAGATGTTTTCCGACTCTCTGAGAGTAGCTCTTCATCTTCTTCTTGTTCCGTGCGCCTGTGGCGGTAGCTGAAATGAAAAGAAATACCTTTATGTTCAACACAAATGTTAAAGTGTCAATGAAGTCAGTATACATCGCTAGTATCTTCATGAAAAGAAAATGAGTTACTTAAGGTCTTGCTTAGAAGTTGGTAGAACTGGCTTACATTTTTACTGATTTCTAGTGAGAAAAACTTGTTGCCTCCAAAACTTATTTACACTGACAATAACCTTATTTTTTGAACATAGAATTATACTGAATAAGTGAAGAAGGAATGAGAGTATAAGGAGGGAGAAGGGGGGACAGGATGAAGAGAGGGAAAGAGGGAATAAAGTAGAGAGAGATGCCAACATACTCTCCAGCAGAAATTAAGCTCTGCTTGTCATCTTTCTTTATTCGAGGACGTCCCAATTTCATGTTCAGAGGAGATGTTGGAGATTTCTGTGCTGACGGTTGAATGAAATGTGCAAAAAGTTCTGTTTGCTTTAATAAAAATTCAAATCTCTTTGCTCGGTCTGCTTTCTAATGCACAAAAGAAAAAGTAATGATTTTCTTTTTTATTTGCTCGCAGTTATTTAACAAACACTTACATTGCCCTTACTTTGTACTATGTTCTAAGCACTTTAAACATACTAACTCATTTAATTCTCTTAATAAACCTATGAGGTAGGCACTAATATTATGTCCATTTTACAGATGACAAAACTAAAGTACCGAGAGGGTAACTAACTTGCTCAAGTTCCCACAGTTAATAAGAACCCAAATTTGAAAAATGGCATTTTCAGATACTCTGAATAGAAGCCAAGTGATCTAACAGAAGTAAATGCCCCAATAAGAAGTATCCTGTTGGGGCACCTGAGTGGATCGGTCTGTTAAGTGGTTGTGCATCCAACTTCTCAGGTCATGATCTCATGGCTCTGTGAGTTCAAGCCCCGTATTGGGCTCTGTGCTGATAGCTCAGAGCCTGGAGCCTGCTTCGGATTCTGTGTCTCTGTCTCTCTCTGCCCCTCCCCAATGCACAAGCGTGCACACACATGCTGTCTCTCTCTCTCAAAAATAAGCAAACATTAAAAAAAAAGAAGTACCCTGCTTAAAGAGTAAGGGTCAGAAAGCAAATCCTCTTTCCAAACCATAATGATTTTCTTTTCCTAGTTAACAAAATAAAGCATCATAATATGTAATATATCCTAAATGCAGAAATATGAATTATTGGCTTTGATATACATATACCATAAACTGATCTCTTAAGAATTTATAAGATTTGGGGGAAAAATACCCATACACATATAAGTAAAATAGTTAACATATATTAACTATTAAAAATTTATATGCGGGGCACCTGGGTGGCTTAGTTGGTTAAGTGTCCGACTTCGGCTCAGGTCATGATCTCCCTGTCCCGTGAGTTTGAGCCCCGCGTCGGGCTCTGTGCTGAAAGCTCAGAGCCTGGAGCCTGCTTCGGATTCTGGGTCTCCCTCTCTCTCTGCCTCTCCCTGCTCACACTCTGTGTGTGTGTGTGTGTGTGTGTGTGTGTGTGTGTGTCTCAAAAATAAACATTAAAAAAATTTAATTGATATATTCTATAATTTCTCAATAAATTGTAAAAGGTCATGTAACTTGTACCATATTAATGAAATAAAACTTCACTAAAAAATCTTAGAAGATCAAAAGATGTATACATTATTCTAAATGAAGAAAAAATGAAAATGATTTTTTATTTCCCAGTCACTTTCTGACCACAGGGTAGGGAATATTTGATTGCTAATGAAGGATGCATAATTAATAATACCAGAAACTTACAAGAGTTCATTAACATAAACACAAGAATTAGACAAACATTCAGACCAGAAGCTGGAAGGAGGCCAAAACTTTTCCATTTTATGTTATCCTCACTGGAATGTTGTTTTTAGAGTTGTTAAAACATTAACTGTCTATGTTAGATGTGACCTTAAACATTAAGGCATGGAGTATGGCAAAATCACTATGAACAACCAAAAAAATACTTCATTTCTACTTATTTTTATAATATTACTGCAAAAGCAACCCCTCAACAAAAAAATTCAGTTCCAACTACTTGTTAAATTTCTCTTTTGAGTTAACCAAATTCACTGGTTTTGAAAGATCCCAGGGCATAAAAGATTAGTTAAAATGAAAGCTAAGATATGGATTTTAGTAAATAAAAACTAAATAATTTGAAATACACAGCAAAGCAGTAGGTGGCATAATTAAGATTATACTGTTTAAATACGTAACATTTTCATGTACTGGGAAAATGTCCTCTCCTCCAGAGAAAGTGTTACTGTATTACATGTCTCATAATATGTAACATTCATTCAAATATCCAAAGCAAGAACAGAGGGAGAAAAAAATATCAGTCCAGCTCTGTGACCTGATTTCTTTAAGCCATACTGATATTCCCACTGATATTTTCACTTAGTGGATACAATATTTCTAGCATAAAGCATCTTATTATGAGATAAAGAGTGCTGAACAACAGTGAAGAGATGTGGTTTCTGTTCCCAACTATTTCATATAGTTTTTCTGCTCCTTATTTTCTCATCTGAAAACGAGATTCATTTATTCAACAAAAATCTACTATAATGGATTTATTATTAAATTACTTTCCAATTCTAAAATCTATGATCCTGTATTCATTATATATGAACATGTATCGTTTTAATCTTTCACATCTCCTCAATAAAAATCAAGTACAGTGAAACTAATGTTAATATTGGGTGCCAACTACAGTTCAATGACAAAAAATCAACTACATTATTCATGATCAACCCAGGAATATATTTACCATTTTCTCTTCATATTCTGGGTCCATTTCCTTCTCAGATTTAGAAGCTTTAGCAGCAAGTTTGAGTTGAAATGAAGAAACATTTTTCTAGAATTTCAAAAAAAAAATAAGCCATCAAATTGCAAAGCAAGATCTTAAAAATGGTCGACATTGTCATTTGAAGAAAGTAAAAAGTAATTAAATACTAAATAAATAAATCAACATGGGCCACACATAGACCAATGATGAGAGCATGTCATGAAGCAGGGCTTATGATTAATCCAGTTCTGTGCACCTGGGGTCCAATAAAAAATCTGTATTATAAAAGCTAGAGAAAGAACATTAATTAAAATAAACACCAAAAGGTGAAACATTGAGCCATTTCATCTATTTTTTATTTCAAACATAAGAAAGTACAGAACCATTGAATAGATTTAAAATCTAGAATATGGTAATATTATCATCCACAAACCAAGGAATTCAAGGAAAGTAAATATTAATTCTCAGAAACACATCTTTATGTAATAGAAACGAGCCAAAATTTCAGAAGGAGACTATGGTTTCTGTTCCTGAAAAGACACTTTTTCATTGTTTTCATATTCTAATAAGAACATTTAAACTTTTTAATGTAATACATGTTAATTTCTATTTAAATAATAACACAATACAGTTTTAAACTTTTGATTTATGTTAATTTTTCCCAACTGGAAAGAAAACTATTTTAAACCCTGTTACATAAATATTTTGTAGCAGTTTCTCAAGGTTATCAACTATTAACATCTGATATTTAAAAAGTTGTGATTTAGTGAAAACTAACATAAGTCAGCTTCTTCAAAATATTGAAATTATCTGGGGGTTATTTCATGCACGCTATCCTTTGTAAAGATAAGCTTGTACTTGCAAATATAATTATGTATATAGAATATACCTCCTTCCCTATAAGAAATAGAGAAATAATAAAAACACAAATCTACCGTTTAGTATCAGAGCTGAGAGTATTTCAGTTTTAACACAGATTTTGCCCAAGTCACAAATCAGTTTGTGAAAACTACAGAAATTACGTCCATTTTATCATGGCTTTTGTCAATCAGTTCCTGAAAACTTAGATCATAAATCAAAACCAGAATGTGATGTTAAACATAAAAAAAACATAGCTCCAATAGTTAATGAATGTCTTCTAACATTTACTGAAATTCCTAGTTTAAGACAATTCAAACTAAGATTATGGAATTTGACCCTGGTCAGTGTTCTACTTTGAAGCACTGATCAGATATTGTTCAGTTATTCTTAACCCAAATAATAGCCATCTTGATTTAAGCATCGCATACATATATATCGTCTATGTGAGATGTTTTCAATGTAATCCTGGATGGACAAGAATAGAAAACTGCTAAAATCCCCTCAATCCCACTCTTTCAAACTGTCCCATGTACTATAAATCTGATTTTATTTTCAAAGCAACAAGTAACGGAATACTGGGTAACAAAATTCACACCTTTATCATTCCTTGAAAAGCTATATGAAGTCTAGTTTTCAAGTTTCAAAACAGTGAAAATTACTTCACATCATATACACAAGTATATATCTAATAGTGTGGGACAAAGACTTCGCTTATAGAAAAATTAAGGCTTTAATTAGGAAAAAAAAAACTTTACTCAATACACTTGCCTACCTTGTGGTAGAATACCATAAAATTTAATTATATGCTAATTAAAATTCCTAATCTTAAGCAGTGCTATTAAAAGCTGTGGGTAATTACTTAATTGGCACTATCTTCCACAACAAATTTTAAAATACCTACCTTCTAAACCTTCTCCTTTGCATATGTTTTCAAAAATACACTTCTTGTACAAGAAAACATAAAAGGATATTTTAATGAATTTCCTATGGATTTCATCATCTGGTAGTTTAGATGCCATGAGAATGTGGACAAGGTCATCAAGATGCCCTTAGAGACCATGACCTTTTTCTTGATGTTTTCATTACCAAAAATACCAACTCCAACTTCCAGCGTTAGGTTATCCACTGTCACTTAAACCAAGTTAAGCTCAAGAACCAGAACGTAAACAAAAATACGTTTCTGTAGCTAAATGTCACAAGTCAATCAACCAAATTTCATCTACTTTATGCATCACAAAAATGCTCTTACTCAGAGCCTATTTTCTTTTACTTGATATACAATTCTAGCAAGTTTGATCATCTGACTTGCCATACTACAGAGAATAAAAGCAACAGCAAATGACACAGGAAAGATCACTTAGAAGAAAGCACAATGTCAACAGCAAGAAGGGATGGCAGAAGCCCAGGACTAAAAGAGGAGTTCCACTGCAGTAACATCCCTTTTCCTTACTATTCAGGCATAATTATTTCCCTCTCCCTGCTGCATCACTTGTATTTTTATATTTTGTATTTTTACAGTTGTTTTAAATGATTGTATGGTTTTGTTACATCTATGTCATTTTATCATATGTTCTTTCTGATGAAAGTAGATGAAGTTTTTAAAAAATGATAGCTAACACCTGACAATTGAGGGAGGAGAGTGAAAAGTCATTTAGGAAATCAACACAATACTGGGGGCACTGGCTAACTCAGTCGGTAGAGCATGCGACTCTTAATCTCAGGGTTGTAAATTCAAGCCCTGTGTTGGGCATGGAGCCTAGTTAAAAATTTTTTACAAAATCAACACAATACTGGAAATGTCCGGGAAGTGGTTATTTGAGGGGGAACAGCCTCCTACATCTCAAATGCCTATGTATCACTTCCAGAGTACAGTAACTGATGAACATGAAGGAAAGTTTAATCTACATTTTCAGTCCATCACTTAGGCAGTCAAGGTAGTGAGCAATCTATTTAGATGGAGTGGGGGGAGTGCCAAATTACTTTATTTAAAGGAATGAAATGATAAACATGAAAGAACTTAAGTAGATATTTGGTACTCTTTAGATTTTTGAGAAAAAATTAAAAATGAAAGATGTGGTGACTAAAATAATCAACTTAAAGTATTCAGAAAGTTCCTGCCATGCAACACCTCACTTCCCGACGCTGAGCAGACAAATGAGATAGTATTAGGACAACTTCTGATGAGGCTATAGAATTCATTAATATATGTATCAATTCAGTGTTTGTTACATAGGTGTTTTTTTATTGATTCCCAATCTTTCCACAACTCAAAAAATGTACACAATCTGGAAATTCAACAATCTTTACTGCCATACAAAAGAGTTTATCCCTTACATTTGCACAGTCTAGAGAATAAAAGGCACCTAGACTCATTGGTGAATTCCCCAGCATTTGATTTTATATTGATACTTCGTATCTGAACCATCTTTACAATAACCATGTTACTGATTCAAGTACCACATAGATCTTAAAATGTGTATGTTTTGTACGGTTTTCACTTACCACTACAATTGTCTTTCTGTTTAGTCAACCTTGTAACAGTAAAATATATCACTTTAAACAAATGCTGGATTTAAAATTACTAATTCGCGGCAAAAGGTGTAAATTGCCTTCAAAAGCTTTTCATTTGGTCGCATCGTACCATATAATAATTCAGATAAAGCCAGTTGAGATCTCTAAAGCATAATTTTAATTACCTACCGTTGTTTTAATTGTGAGATGTCTACTCGTAAACGGAAAAAAAAATCTACCCATAAACGATGCATTCTACAATTTAATTATACGTCAACAATCCTTATACCCCATCTTATTTTTTATTCTGAACGTGTTTCATAGTTTCATTTGCATGTCTTGGTCCATATGAAATATGCCTTATGGAGATAATACATATTTTCTGGATTTGGCTTTAATAGGTGTCTGAGTGGTCCCTTTATGTATGTTAGCAGGAGCTCATCCTAGCGACGCTGGGTTAAAGAAAAAGAAAAAGAAAAAGAAAAAGAAAAAGAAAAAGAAAAACCCTGCATGTGTCCAGGAGCCAGCAGCGCCCACTAGGAGAGGGAGGCGGAAGCCTGGAAGGCTTGGGGCCGGATTGGGGGACCATTTGGGTGGCCCTGGAGTGAAACACTATACCGTCGGGGGCGGGGCAGGAGAGGGTGAGGGTGCACACGTTGGAAATTTTCCTAAGCCAGCGTCCACGGTTCCTCAGTTTGGGGTCTGGATTGCGGGGGAGCGGGTAGCACGCGGAGAGCTCATTTTCTCGGGGTGACACCCCCGCTTCAGCAGGCGGGGACCAAACGAACAAGGGATGATTTTTTTGCTGCCACCTAAAAGGCCGACATGGCCATTCAAAAAAAATAAAAGTCTCTCCTATCGTCCCTCCGCCTCCCAACCACCAGCACCTTGAAATTCAAATTAAAAAATTGTAAACCCCAGCAGAACCCCTTTCGCGCGGGTGTGGGATTGAAGGGCCCAGATTTCCCATGCAGAGGCCGACGGGAAGGGGGGGGAGAGGGAGCGAGCGAGAGGAGAGGGAGAGGCGGAGGCTTTTTCCTGCACAACCCCATCCCCCACCCTGTTACCCCAGTTCCGGGAATGTGGATGGGGCCGGGGGCTGTCGAGGGGCGTCCAAGCCCCCCAAGCCCCGGGATAACGGGCACCCTCCGCCCCGCGCCGCGCCCGCGCCCAGCCCCGCCCCCGCCCTCCAGGCGGCATGGAGGAAAGGGGGAGGGGAGCGAATGCTAGACTGTTCCGCCGCCCCCCACTCCCAGCGCGCCCGCGGCCCCCATCCCCGGTGAGCTCCGCCGGTACCTGTCGGCGCCGAAAGGTCAGGGCTTGGGCCCCTCGGAGGGGCCCGGCTCAGGATTTGTTGACTATACACACACCCCCTTCCTATTTACCTCCTTCTTCTCGCCCTTCTCCGTGGCCACGGTGGCTTCGGTGGCCGCGGCGGCCGCTCCCTCCTCCTTAGAGGTGGATGGCCCCGGCTGCTCGTCCTCTATGACCACGATTGTGGCGGTCGCATCAGCAGCTGCCACGGTGGCTGCCACTGCAGCGGTGTCCGGCTCCATTGCGTTGGAGCGGGAACGAGGAAGGGGACGAGGGCTCCTGGGCGGCGGCAGTGGCTGCACTGGAAAGAGCTAGATGGAGCAGGGGTGGGGAATCACTCCGCTTCCAACCCCTTCGCTCAGCCCCCCCTTCTTTAAATAACCCTCAACCCTGCCCCACTTCCGTCCACCCACCCTACGTCATGGCCTCCCCCCGTCACCCTCCCCCCTTCCTCCACCCCCCCCCCTCAACGATCGCGAGACTCCCCCTCCCCACCAAGAGCCCGGGCCGGCCCGCACGACCAACTGTTGCCTGAGTGTGGGGCGCGGACTGGGGTTGAGGCGGGAACCCACAAGCCCGCGGCTCCCTAAAAATCTCCCTTCCCACACGCCCCCAACAGTCAGCCTGAGCTCCCCACGCATATGTGTGCAGAAGGAATCCTCTTTCCCTTAAATCTGCTCTTTGTACCTTGGGGCGCTCTCCCCTTCTTGCACAAAGAACTTTTACTCTGCTTGTAACTGCACTGTAAAAGGTCTCACTATTTGCAAAGCAGAGAACCCCTCTGGGGACTGCCCTTTCCCAGGTCCCAAAAGGGGTATTGGTGGTGCTATTCCCACCTTTGGAAATTCTGCAGAAGGAGAAGCATTCCTTGAATCTCTTGATTACAGCTGCAAACATTGTCTTACAAGGCAAAGCGTGACACTTGGGTTTTATGTATATTTGCTCTATTTGCAACTCTGATACTTCTCAGATGGCCAAAGTGCAGGAGCCCTTCTGTTGCCATCACCGCTGAATTTTAAAACTCGTTGCGTGGGGGACAAGGTCAAGGGCCTCAGAGAACCTGGGGCAAATCATGGTAGAAACCCAATATTAGTAATTGGATTAAATTACCTTGAGTTTTTTGGTATGTGTTATTTTTGTATCCCCATTATTAAGTAGTAATTAAACACCAATAATAGGCATAATCATGGATATAAAAGCATTTTGTAAAGGGTGGGACAGTAGGCAAATGTCGATTATTAAATATTATTGTTTCTATTTCTCCTCACCATTTATTTTGATCAATGATGGGAAGATTTACATCTTTCTAGATTTTGATCATTACAGACGAAAGATAGCAAAACAGGTGGAAAATAGTATACCAAACAACAATCACAAAATCTACAATTTCCAAAATGAAGCAAATACTTTTCAAAGTGTAAACAAATCATGATTAATTTCCCTCAACACACCTTCCTAAATTACCAACTAAAATTAAATGTGATTTCTATGAATAGCAGGAAAGCACACAATTGCCCCCCAAATATATCCCTTTTTCCTGGGAATAATAGCCTAAATTCCTCTCTGTTTTAAAGTTGTGACTGCTTCATATGCAAAATCCTTGTGACATTTTACCTACTATTGGTCATTTAAACCTTAGTGTAAAGAGGTGTGAGATACTGTCCAGGGACTGGTTTTGCACAGAGGCACACAGGTTTTTAGAGGCAAAGAGCAAGACAGTGGTGATTGAAGGAGTGTGTCACTGAGACTGGTAGTGATAGCTTTGCTCTGATTTTACTTTCATTATTTTTATCATTTGCCCTTGTTTCTCATCCTGAAGTATACATGTGTAGTATCCAATGGGTGTGTGTGTGTGTGTGTGTGTGTGTGTGTGTGTGTGTGTATAGCATATATAACAATGGTTTGTATTTCTGGAACATCAACCTTAATCAAAAAGTGGGATGGAATTAAACCACTTAACTGATCATTTGAAACACTATTTTTTCTGTAAAATATGCAGATGTATTAAGGAATGAACTGCAGTTTGAACTGTCTCCACATAAAAGCTTGAGACTTCCAGTTGGATATCCTACCCCTTCACCACCACCTTTTCAGTCTCCTCAGTCATTAAGACTTGTTTCATAGGGAAGTCCAGGAAGCACTAAAAGACAAGGATGTATGTATCCACTTGACTTGAAAAGGATCCTTCTAGAAAGTGTGATGAAAGATTTCTTTTTCATGAAACTGAAGCTGTGGAAGGATATAATTCCCCTTTCCTTGCCTGGGGATTCAAAGAAAAAAGGGTTAGTAAATATTTATTATGTATTGGTGTGTTCCTGCTTACAAAGATACTTTATTCCACTGTATTTCTCATTTCCAATGTATAGTATTTCAGTTACACCTTGGGCTAAATGCACTCTTAGAGGAAATCTGGGAAACTCACATCCGTTTGTAATACCTTTTCTTTCGAAACATGTGTTTCAAGTTCCAAAAAAAAATAAGTTAGAAATTCATTTGGGGGCCAGAACATATTTGTGTGTTGGTAATTTTCCATATGTGTATAATGTGATCCTTCCTTTTCAGGATGACATGGCTGAAAGTGCTACCAAGTAATGAGTTTGGCTGGAAAGGTCAATGCTTGGTCCATAGACCTTGCTTCAGGATTCATGTAAATATTGCCCTTTGGCTTGTGGCAACAGCTGCTATTTACAGAGCATGTGCTATCCTTATTTGCAAATCTGCCTAAAATTCATGATCTGTAGACTTTGCTCAACAAAAGTCATCTCATTTCTGAGCCTACCCAACACCTTGCTCTATCTGTTGCTGCTACTACCTTCTATTTTGTCTTTTCATTTGAAATGGTCTTTAATTGCTGTACTCCAGTGAGGTAGGAGAACAAACCAAACTTTTGTAGAGGATCTTGGGGTCATATTTGGGAGCCTCAAAACCAATCCTAGTCTACTAGACAATACACCCATTTTGGCAGATAGCAAGTATCATAGAAATTATCCAATAGTCATTTTTGTATAGCCAAACAGTATCTGCCAGAATGCATGTCCAGTAGTGGTATTAAATACTTTGATAAAGTTTATGAAGGCAAGGTCAAAGACTTGGTGTTCATTCTCTTATCCTGTATCTGATATTTAT
Source organism: Panthera uncia (assembly GCF_023721935.1). Classification (NCBI taxonomy): domain Eukaryota; kingdom Metazoa; phylum Chordata; class Mammalia; order Carnivora; family Felidae; genus Panthera; species Panthera uncia. The sequence continues at coordinate 102,456,347 of NC_064817.1, forward strand.
CATTGAAACCACAGTGTGACTTAAAACTACATTGTGATCCCACTAATCAACGTTCTTTAGAAGTTGGTACAAACGATTCCAGTCACAGTATCTTGCTTACCAACTATAGTAACCTCTCTGTTCTTAGCAGTAAGCTTTCTCACCATTCTCCTTGAAGACATTTATGATATGTCATTTTTGAAAATATGGTTATTTCCTCAGCACTCTGTATATTAAGGAAAAGGTCATCATAATGGCTAGTATACATCAACCATTTCTTGAGCACTCACTATTGTACTAGGTTCCTGACATATGATGTTGCTAATCCTCCTGGTAATGCTATGAAATAAATGTTATTATCCCTATTTTACAGATCGAAAATGGAGACTTAGGGTAATAACTCATCTAAGGTTTCACAGCTAGTGAGTGACAAAAGCCAGATTCAAATCCCAGGCTGTCTGGCTCCAAACTTCATCTTTCCATTTTACCTTTATTAAGTTCTCTGTTCTTCACAGGGCTTCCTCTTCGACAGTTGAAATCATATTGAGAAAATTACTGAAAAATACTTTTGCCATCTATCTCCAAAGTGTTCCCTCTGGATTTCTGAGGAGACATTATCACTCTTAAGGCTCTGGTAGTATGCACGGCCAGATAATTTCTTAGGCTGTACATAAAAGTTGCTGTAAGGTGGAGATTAGAGAATAATTTGGGATTCTTGAACAGCATGTACCCAACGTAATTTCTCAGAACAGTAATGGGACTCAGGACACAGTGCAGAGTGGGGGAAAAGCTAACTGAAACAACTTATATGTGCAAGAGGAAGTGTTTGGCAAAATGTTGTACAAAACATTCGTAAAGGGAATACTATGCAATCATTATGAATGGTTATGGAAGTATGTATCTGGTTGACATGGAAATATAACCCTAACAGGTTGTTTTTTCCATTTTTCAAGTTTTTCATTTTATTCATTTTATCATGTGTATATAAAATATTTGAGTCTCAACAGTCAAAATTATATTAAAATATATGTTCCTAGAATCTCTACTGCAACACTGCCTTATCTTTTTTTCTGTTCCCATCAAGTAACCACTTGTATTCTTTTTCAGTTTTCTTTCCCATTTTTACACCAAAAAGCTAGCTGGCTATATGATATTCTCCACATATAGTAGAGATCACTCCATATTAGATTGGTAGTCTTTCTCAGACTTTTTATAACTCCACATTATAGAATCATGTGTCCCCCCCTCATTTCCTAGGTTGTTTTTTTGTTATTTTATTTTTTTATTTTTGGAAGAGAGAAAGGGAGAAAGAGTGTAAGTGGGGGAGGGGCAGAGAGAGATGGAGACACAGAATCCAAAGCAGGCTTCAGGCTCTGAGCTATCAGCACAGAGCTGGATGCAGGGTTTGAACTTACAGTGAGATCATGACCTGAACTGAAGTCAGATGCCCAACTGACTGAGCCACCCAGGCGCCCCTCCTAGGTCATTTTCAACAGGGCGAGTCAATATGACAAATTCTACCTAATACGATAAGAGTAGAATAGATATCTCACTTCTAGGCCAATTTTTTAAGAGATAGTCTGTGGCCTTCTTGCTCCCAGTTCCTTTACAGTCATGATCACAGAGGCCCCTAATATATTGTTGAGTGAAAAAAGGCGAGCAACGAAGTAGAATGATCCCATTTTTTAAAAGAAAGAAGGAAAGAAAGAAATAATTAATTAAGTAACTAATTTACATAAATAGATTTCCACAAAGGAAAAGGTCTTGAGGGTTCTACCCCAAATGTTAAAGTAGTTGCAAGAAGGTGGTGGGATTATGAGTGACTTTTTTCTTATTTTGTTTCTCTATTACTTCTGATTTTCCTTGGTGAAGGTGCTTATACTTATATAATGAAAAAATAACATTTTAAAGGATTAATTGCAAAATATTGCTCAAAACTAGACAGGTTGAAATAATCCCTAACAGATGGAGTAGGAGCTAGTAGACAGAATGATTAAAAAAAAAGGAAAAGAACACTTTCATACTAAAGAGACAACACAGTTATTTAATGTGTAAAGTAAGAGAAGAAGTATAAATTACTGGGCCGTTTGCAATAATGTTACCTGGTTAAAGAACTATTTTTGACATTATCATTTTAAGTTGTATGTAAAAGGATTTTTCAACTTTTAAAAATTATCACCCAACTCCTAGTTCTAAAAAAAAGATATTGTCAGTTTTTTAAATACTTCCCACCCTGAAATTGTATACAGCAAAGCATGCCCTAAAACCTGTAACACATACTAAGTAGTCTGAACTGGGTTTTCTAAAAACACATGGTGAATATTACCGGAAGGAGAATAGCACAATTATTACCAACCTGGGCTCTAGAGTCAGAAAGACTTGGAGTTCAAATGCTACCAAATTATTTAACCTCCCTACACCTCAGGTTTGCATCTGCAAAATGGATATAATACCTAACTCAAAACCAACTGCAATTAAAATAACAACTTTTAAAAAACCTAACTCAGAGTTGCTTTACAGAGAATTTAATGCACAAGTATATGTAAAACATTTCGCATTGTCTTGGTACATAATGTGCATTCATTGGATGGTAGTTAACATGAAGGTGATGCATTGAGCTTCAGACTGAGCCAAGGAAAAAGCCAGGACACAAGAAAAGTCAGTCTGGAAGTAAGTCGTGAACTAAAGTGGGAATAAAGCAAAACTGTTGTTTGCCAAGTTAATTTTCTCTCTCCATTATCATTTATTACGGTCAGCAATTACACTCTCAAAGGTAAGTTCTGAAGAAAAGTAGTAAATGAGGGAAAAGAGGGTCAGGACACTTTCCTACATAGACCGTGACCTCCTTGAGGACAGGGACCATATCTGATTCATCTTTGTTAAAAGGCTGCATGAAATGAGGTGGAAGGAAGCGGGCCCAGAAACTGGCTCCCCAGCTCCATTGTGTCTTCCACCCTCCACATATACCCTTCAGATTTTATGTTTGCCCCTGAGGTTTCTCCCACTTTTCCTCCTAGGTATCTATTTGGCAAGATCTCATATGCATAAAAATACATCTATAGGACACGTTTGAAGGCTCTTTTACAGCTTATCCACTATGGGTAGAACTAAATAGGAAGGACTATGATGGCTCACAAAGAGAATGGATGAGGTCCTTGTCCTGCACCTAGACCAGAGGTCTCAGACTTTAACACATCAGCATCACCTGGAGGGCTTGTTAAAACACAGATGGCTTGCCCCATTCCCAAAGCTTCTGAATCAATAAATTTGCAGTGTGGCTAGGAATTTGCCTTTATAACAAGTTCCCAGGTGATAATGATGCTTCTGGCCCAGGGACCACACCTTAGAACCAATGACCAAGAACAGAGATGAACAAACTTTTTCTGTAAAAGGCCAGATAATAAATATTTCAGACTTTGTGGCCCTTAAGGTCTTTATCACATGACGCTATTGTGGTAGCATGAAAGCAGCCATAGGCAATAGGTAAACCCATGAGTGTAGCTGGGTTCCAATAAAATTTTATTTATTTATGGACACTGAAATTTGAATTTCATATGAGATATTATTCCTCTTCTGATTTTTTGAACAATTAAAAAATATAAAAACCAGTATTAGGTTGAGGGGCATACAAATATTGGCATCAGGCTGTTTTCTGATCCCTGCCTGAAAAAGGTTCATTATCTAATGAAGGCAAAACAAATACAAGTGAAAAAATGAGACATATCAAAGGAGTAAATGTATGAGAAGGTGTTTAACCTCAATAGTCATCAGAGAAATGCAAATTAAAGCCACAACGAGGGCTCAGTTGGTTAAGCGCCTGACTCTTGGTTTCAGCTCAGGTCACGATTGCATGGTTCATGGGTTCGAGCCTTGTGTTGGGCTCTGCACTGACAGCGCAGAACCTGCTTGGGATTCTCTCCCTCCCTCTCTCTCTCTGCCCCTCCCCTGCTCTCTCTCTCTCCCTCAAAAAAAAAAAATAACAAACATTAAAGCCACTATGAGATCCTGCTACGCATCCACTAGAAAGGCTAAAATGTTTTAAAGATTAACAGTACCAAGAATTGATCAGGATGAGATGCAATAGGAACTCTCATATAGTGCAGGTGAGAGTGTAAATTGTACAACCACTTTGGAAACCAGTTTGGCATTATTAACCAGAGCTGAACACTTATATACCCTATTGCGGGTTGTGGTAGAGAAAGAGATATAATGCCACCCAGATTCCCCTTCAAGGAAGGACATTCTGCACAGGTATGGGTAATGCACCAACAGATAGCCTCCAGCTGCCAGCTCCTTGAGGGTCTACATTATCTTCAGAGAGTTGCTTTGCCCAAGGTCACACTCTTCCTAAGGTGAATGAGCAAGGCAGGAGCAATGCAGAACACATGAATGAGCGCTACTTGTTCCAAAGCTCTATACCAAATCAGCTCAAGCTTTGTCAGACTTGTATCACAGTTCATCTTTTTTCTCTGCTTAATCTTACTTCCTTCACCTTTCTTTCACAAATGTTAGTCCCTAATAAACATCTTGTACTCAATACTCCATCTCAGCCTTTACTTCTGGAGAGCCCAACATGCAACACCTTTGACCTGGTAATTCCACCAGGATAATATACCCTAGAAAATAATCATTCATATGTGCACCAAAAGCCATACACAAGAATGTTCATAGCAGGTTTTATTTATAATAGCCAAATTCTTGCAACCATTTAAATGTCCATCAACAGGAGAGTAAATGAATTGTATTCATACAATGGAATACTATACATCAGTGAAAATGACAGCTACATACAGATACATGCATGACATAATATTGAGTGAAATGAGCAAGACATGAAATAGTGCATACTGTTATGTCATTTATATAAATTTCAAAAACAGGCAAAGATATTTATGGCTACATCTGTAAGGGGTAAAACTGTAAAGAAAAGCAACTAAATGATTATCATAGAAGTCAAGACAGTGGCTATGTACAGGGATGATCCTCAAAAATTTAAACAACTGGTAAGACACAAACCTTGACTAATCCAAACAGACAGAAGCTTTATGCCTCATCAGACTATCCTGGCTCAGTACCAGCCCTGGTTTAATTCTGGGTGGAAGAAGAAGAGGTGGTCAGAAAGAGAGGTATCAGGTTTAGGGGTGTCTTCCAAAATGCTAACAATGTTTGCTTTCTTTTCTTTTTTTTATTAAAGACTTTATTTTTAAGTAATTTCTACACTCAACCTGGAACTTGAACCGTCGGCCCCGAGATCAAGAGGCACCCCAATGATGTTTGATTTCTTAACCTGGCTAGAGGTTACATGGGCATTCACTTTATAATCATTTGTTAAGCTGTACATATATATTTTATGTTCATCAAAAGAAAGAAAAAATAGGCATACTCTGGAAAAATATAAATAAATGTTTTGTAAATGATTTACTTGAAAAAGTATAACAATAAAATGCTGAGGAGGTGGTGGGAGAGTAAAGATAAGAAACATCAGAGCTCATCATGTGCTTATTCGTTCTGTAACAATATGATACAAGATAGACCTTGAAAAGTTCCAAGAAGTTCTATAAGAGGTACACAGAGACACTGTTGTTCAGAAGAGGGAGCATTCTTTTCCAGCTGAGGGGTGACAGGAGAAGAGCTTCAAGAGGAAGGATCATTTGAGGTGAGCATTGAAGAACAGAGAATATTCCAGCAGGTATAGTTGCAGAGGAGGTTGGGGAAAAGACAACATTAATGAGATGGAAATAGTACCATGTGATCAAGAAATTAAATAGTCAAATTGATTAAAGCAGCATTTCACAACTTGTTTTGATGCTTAACACCATTAGGAAAATTCTAAATCATGCATTATTTTCTGCAAGGGATAATTATATGTTCCACAGATACCTATCAAATAGCTACCGTGCTAGGTGCTAGGTGCTAGGTACACAGCCATAGCAAAAGAGAAAAGGTTCTTGAGCTTACACTGCCTATATTTAGACTTAATTTCTTTCTAGAGGCACCATTCTTCCTGAGAGCAGAAAACAATCTAGCCTTGTCTCCGTAAACTCAGTCAATTCATTGCTCTGTGTGTGTGTGCGTGTGCGTGTGTGTGTGTGTGTGTGTGTGTATCATTTCATGTTAAACTCAATCAGATTTAGGAGTTACCTCTTCCCTTCTTTACTCTCACATTGATTTGGAACTCTAGAGTTTATGCAAGACTGAAATAGCAGTGGTGGGGAGGAGGTGTCTACTTCTAGGGCTCTTGATATATTCTGCACCATCCTTCCCTGGGATATACAGTCACCCTCTTATCGATCCCTACTGCCATTCATTAAGGCAGCTAACTCCCCGTCAGGCCTCTAATGACACAGTCCCTACTGCTACCAAATGCTGCTTCCTCTCATCATGACCACAAGATCCCATCTTCTAAGTTCCCTTTTCCTACTTGCCTTCCTCTTCTCAGTTCTGAGGCTTTTATCCACTAGGGTAGAGTAATGGGGTGAGTAACATAACATATCTTCCCCAGCAAGTATTCTTCCTAAATCTGTCTTACACCCTGGACTGAGGCATAAAACAATAACCTAAAAACCAAGAGAATGTTCTGTCCTTCTTTCATGATAACTGTGTTGGAGGTGAGACCAGTCTTATGTGTCACTGCCTGCCTTGAGAAGGGTCACAGGGTTGAGGATAGAAGGGAGCTTAAGTAATGCTCATAGATCATCCCACTAGATCTATCACAGTGTAGATTTTTTTCAAAGTAGGCTCCATGCCCAACATGGGGCTTGAACTCATGACCCTGAGATTAAGAGTTGCATGCTCTACCAATTGAGCCAGCAGGCGCCCCCACAGTGGATTAAATATCACAAATAGACAAAAACAAAGTTGAATTTAGTCATAACCCTATTTTCTCTTTTCAGGTTTTTGAAGTATGTACTAGAGAAATCTTTACGTGCCATGTAAGAATTTTGATCAGATAAATGCAACTTATGGGTCTGATGATTATCACCTTGAGAATTTGTAGAATTTTTATCATTTTTACAGTCTGTGTTTCAACATCAGCATCTCTCTAATTCTTTGTGGGTATATATTAACCAGCTTGTGACCATTAAAAAAAATTTAACACTCTATAAAGGTTAAGACCAAGATGACAAGTTAGCAGTATTCAGCTGAATTATCAATGGAGTACCTGAATCATGAGCACACCAGTCTGATTGCCACTAACCCCTGCATATGTTCAGTTCTTAAGAGAAACGCTGGGTAGAGCATAAGGTTTATAAAGAGTTCAGTTCTTAAGAGAAATGCTGGGTAGAGTCTTGGGAAGTAACTGGGAAGATATGTTCAGCACAGAATCCTTGGGGCCTTAAATGCCAGGCTAACTCTATATTCTTTCAGTTCAGCATCTCCAGAAGGAAAGTAGGCCTGGGCAATGACAGACCTGGCTATGGGATTCTTGAAACAGAAAGGAGAGCCTGACCTAGCAGAAAGAAATAAGGGTGGAGGCAGAAGGAAATGAAGAAATTAGCTAGGGTGGGAATAAAGCAGCAAGTACCAAATTCTAAAAGAAATGAAAAGTACAAATGGAAATCTGTAAATAAAAATGAGCTCTTCTTTATGCCACTTTGTATGGAAAGCCAGATCTATGTTGGATTTGTGTATATGAAAAGTGAAGCTTTTCAACTAGCAGTGATTTAAAAATCAGTGAATCATTTATACCTCTGTTCAGCCTGCCTTTCAGCCTCTGGCTGCTGACTCACCTATGTGAAATCCTCCCCAGCCTCGTCTATGTTAGGCAGGCCTGTTTCTGCCTTTGCAGGCCCTAAGCTCTCTCACTTGTGAAGGCTTCAGCCAGCATCATATTAAACATATTAAAATGCATCCACATCTTGCATTAAATATTTATATTTTTGTTATAAATTTTTGAAAGGGATTTTGTAATTCTGCTTTGGAATTATTTGTCTGTGCATAACTAATTTAATTTATAATGGCTGTGATTTCTCCATAATTATTATGCATACTTGGAAATTCTTGAGAAGTGGGAAGATCCAACCCAGAAATTGTTTTTAAAGGCAGTGGATTTTTTAATAAATAGAAAATTGGGGTGCCTGGGTGGCTCAGTTAGTTAAATGTCTGACTCTCAATTTTGGCTCAGGTCAGGATTTCATGGCTCAGGAGATAGAGTCCCTGAAGCCCTGCTTCAGATTCTCTTTCTCCCTCTCTCCACCCCTCCCCCACTCATGCTCATGCTTGCGTGCTTGCCTCTCTTTCTCTCAAGATACATAAGTAAACTTTAAAAAAATAAAAAAGAAAATGTAATAATGAACTTGATATGTTATATTTTGTAGCCATTTAATTAAATAATTATTTATAAGTTTTCTTATTTTCTTTTAGTATTTTATATTCTTTTCTTAAGATCTCACTTTTTAAATTTTGTCTCTAAAAAGCCTGTAAGTTCTAAGCTCTTAGTTACAGTAGTCTTATGTATAAAAGATAGGCACTGACCACCAATTTAATTGTGTGTGTGTGTGTGTGTGTGTGTGTGTTGTACGTATATGGTGTGCATGTGTGTTGTCTGTGTATATTTGTGGTGGTGGTGAAGGTGGTGAGACTCATGTTTTCTTGAAGCTAGAGTTTCATTTAATTTTTTTAATATTTATTTTTGAGAGACAGAGAGAGTGTGAGCAGTGGAGGGGCAGAGAGAGAGGGAGACACAGAATCTGAAGCAGGCTCTAGGCTCTGAGATGTCAGCACGGAGCCTGACACAGGGCTTGAACTCATGAGCCGTGAGTTCATGACCTGAGCCGAAGTTGGATGCTTAACCAACTGAGCCACCCAGGTGCCCCACTAGAGTTTCACTTATTTAACTTTTGTTCCACAGCCATTTAACTCTTTGCATTGAATGTCTCTTGCATCTAAATACAAGTATAGGCTGCAAGACCTTTATTTAGTTAGGCACAATGCCATCTGATGATGATAGGTGAGAATGATCAGAGATATACACTAAGGAATTTACTATAGAACTGACAAAACTTGAGTTATTGGATATGATAGATGAAGGGGAAACACGGTTCACCAATAAATCTGAAGTTTCAAACTTGGGTGACTAAACAATGATATCATTAACAACTGTAGCTAAGTCAGAAGGTGGTTGTGGCTAAAATAATGATCTTAGCCAACTTACAAAAATTACCTAACATATACAGAAGCATCTAAGTAAGCATAGTCCCTGAAGTGATCCTAAAAAAGATACAATAATTTGCTACAGGATCAGACCCAGAGAAGTGATTGCATTCGTCAAGCTTGCCTTCATTCTCTCTGCTGGTCTTAGGCTGAGGGGATACATACCTTTACTTAACTTTGACTCCAGAATAAGCTATTTCAATGAATCCCAACTACCACTTTAAACTCCCTCACCCCATGACCTACTGCTTTGCCTGCTATACTAATTCCCAAGCTTAAAGCACCTTCTTGGTATATTTTTACTACTCCTGCTTTTCAAAATCTGCCAAGCATTGCTACAGAAAGTTACCGCCCCTTGCTGATTTGGACCACCATAGAAATCCATGTCATCTTCCTCCAATTGGGCTTTCTCTGTTGACCCTAAACACTTTATTAATTTTTCTGGATTCACTGTCACTCTCCAACTGTGGCTGTTCCCTCCTTCTCCACCTTATTCAAGTTCTCAAACCCTCTGTCTCAACTTCAGTTTCATCAAATTAAATGTGATAATACAGGTAGGGAAGTTACCATAATGCCTGGCACATAGAGGGTTCTAAATAAACACTTACTGTTAATACTGTTAATATTGAACGAACAGCATAATGTGTTTGGTTAAAAAGTTCCAACTCTGGGGTGCCTGCGCGGCTCAGTCAGTTGAGCAGGTGACTCTTGGTCTCAGCTCAGGTCTTGATCTTGAGGTCGTGAGTTCAAGCCCTCTATTGGGCTCTGCACTGGGCATGAGGCCTACTTTAAAAAAAAAGTTCCAACTTCGGAGTCAGACTAACATTAAGTTTGAATCTTGATTCTGACATTTACTAGTTAATGGGAAAGCTGCTAAACTTCTCTGGGTCTCATTTTTCTCACCTTTAAAATGGAAACAATAATATTACTACTTTACAGTGATTTAGTGAGGATTAAATGAAAGTATGTATGTAAATCCATGTGGAGATTGTCACATGAGCATTCAACATTAGCCACCAGGATTATTTTTGGTATTACTATTACAATATCCACTTACTATTTTTTTTTTTTTGAGAAAGTCATTGTCTCCCCTGTGAGAGACCACAGTTTTTAGTGACCTCACCTCAATATATTTCCATTTTTTCCCAACCTCTGATTTGTTTTATTTTAGAAAGGGAGAGAGAGCATGTGTGAGTGCAAGTGGGGCAGAGGGGCAAAGGGAGAGAGAGAGAGAGAGAGAGAGAGAGAGAGAGAGAATGAGCAGGGGAGAGGGGCAGAGGGAGAGAGAGAATTCTAAGCAGTCTCCATGACCCCGGGATCATGACATGAGCTGAAATCAAGAGCCGGATGCTCAACCAACTGAGCCATCCTGGCACCCTGGTGCGATGTGAATTTTCAAATTTTACCAAACCAATGGTTGTGAAATGCTATCTCATTGCTTCAATTTTCAATTTCTCTGAATAGTAATGAAGTGAAACTTCCTTTCTTGTCTTTATTGGCCATTTGGGTTTCTTTGACTATGAATTGCTTATTCATATATTTTGTCAATTTTTCTACCAGGTTTCTTTCTTTTTCTCACTGATTTATAGCAGTTCTTATACATTCTGGACACTAATTCATTCATTACTTTAATCAATAGTTTTCTAGTGTATACTTTGTTCCAAGAATGGTTGTAGGTGCTGGGAATGCAGTTATGAACAAAACAGACAAAATCTCTGCCCTCATGGAACTTATATTCTAGTGGAGGAAGGTAAACAATAAACAAGATCAATAAGTAAAATATAGGATAATGGATAGTGATGAATCCTATGGGGGGAAAAATGAATGTGGAAGATGAATGAAGCTGCATGTTTCAGTAGAAGTGGATAAGGAGATTGTTGAATTGCAATGTTAAATGAAGATGTCTAGGAAGGCCTCACTGAGAATGTGTCATTTGAACAAAGACCCAAAGGAGGTGAGAGGCCAGGCAGAGTAAACAGCAAGTGCAAAGGCCCTGAAGCAATAGTGTGCCTAGAAAGTTCTAGGAATAACAAGGAGCAGTGTGACTAAGCAGAGTGAGTTGCAGAATGTGGTGGGAGAGAAATAGGTAAGAGGATGATAAGTAGAAGTGTAGAACTTCATAGGTTATCCTTCGTCAGTTATACACATCAAAAACATCTTTTCCCAGTATGTGGCTTGTCTTTTAACATGTTTATGTTGTCTTGAAGTACATGCATTTTGAAATTTAATGTAGTTAAATGTATCTATTGATTCCTTTATTGTTTGCACTATCTGGTGTCTTAAAGAGCCATTCTCATTCCCTATTTCCAGCTCATAAAGATATTCTCCTATTTTCTTCGGAAAGCTGTAAAATTTTGCTTTTTCACATTTGGATCTTGAATCAACATGAGATTGAAATTTTCCTCTATGGTATGAGGTAGGGATCTAGTTTTATTATTTTCTATAGTGATGATCAGGAGTCCCAGCATCATTTAGTGAATAATCCACTCTTCTCCCATTGATTTGAAATGCCACATATGTTGCATATCAACTTTCCATATATGTGTGGGTCTGTTTGGGGCTCTGTATTCTGTTCTGTGGGTCTGACCAGCTCCACGCCACACTCTTTTAATTACTATAGATTTAAGATCAGTCTTGCTATTTAGTCCACTGTAGATTCTTGAACAAGTAAAAAATACAATTGAAACATTACTCTGAGAAGAATGTTGTTATGATTATCAACAGAGTAAAATGATCAAAGGAGATATCACAAGAGCTAACAAAGTGAATGGTGGTACTGATGGGGAGAAAACAAGGAATCTGAAAGTAACTCCAAAGAGAATATTAATAACCTTTGTTGACGGATTAGATACAGAGAAATTAGGAGAGAGGAAGAAAGCATATGGCTTCGAAGTTTCAAGGCTGAGTGGCAGTGTGAAATGACGAGTTAGTTTTGTCATCCAGTATTGTGTTAATGATGGGGTGTATTAGGCAAGGGGTCTGAGCCAAGGGAAGTGTATTTGGTCGTTGTCTGCTTAGAGATGACCTGGAGGGGGTGCAAAGGAAGAGCAAAGGTCTGAGCTTTGAGGATTTGTCCGACGATTTCGGTGGTGGAAGGAAGAAGAGGAAGGGGAGAACATCTGAGAGGTAGAATTAACCAACACGGCGCGTTCTAACTGTAATAAGGATTTTTTTTACTGGATGATGTGGGTCCTATTGGCCCAACACATTTGAGTTTTCCCACAGGTATGGCTGTGTTTTGTTTCTGTGGCAATCTTCAAAATCCACAGAACAATTCTGGTGTCACAGGCAGCATTTAAAACGCACTCCTCCCTGGACCTGGTAGAGACGCCCCCGTCCGTCGGTCTCTCGCTGCAGTTCCGCAGGTTGGCCGCAGGGGGCGAAATCTGCGGCGGCCTGGAAAACTGACGGGGGCGCAAGGCGCCGCTCTCTCTCGGGTCAGGCTCTCGGTTCTCGGCTCGGCTCCCGGCTCCCGGCTCCCGGCGCCCGGCGCCCGGTGCCCTGCGCGGAGCTGTTCCTCAAACAGCGCGCAGCCAAGGGCGGTGGGATCCGCCCGCAGTCCGCAGCCCCACTGAGCCCGGAGGCCGCCGGGATGGAGCCGCCGCTCCCGGTCGGAGCCCAGCCCCTTGCCGTATCCACCAGAGGGAAGGGGGAGGGGAGGCCGCGCAGGGCGGGAGGGGCGGGGGTCGGCGGGACTGCGGAACGCGGCAGAGGGGTGGGTGGTCGGTCGGACTCAGAGGCAGAGCTGAGCCGAGGAGGGGGGCCGGCGCGGGAGGCGATGCCTTGGGCACCCAGGAGGGCGGGCAGAGGGGCGGGAGCCTCCCTCCACCCCGCACCGCGCCACCCCTCCCCGGCCGCGCTTCTGGAGGAGACCCTTGACTGTCGCCCACATACTGTTGAGGGTATGGAGATGAAGGGTGCTCTCCGGGAGCCCTGCTTCCTGACGCTAGCCCAAAGGAACGGGCAATATGAGTAAGTAACCACCTGATTCCCACGGAGGAGGGGAGCCTGCCATTACCTCCTAACCCCAAACCGCGACAAGCCGCCCACTCTCCGTCCACTGAGGCAGCGTGGGCAACAGGTTCAGGCCCAGGTGTGAAGTGTGAGTGCTGTAGCCATGGGGCTTTATCCCCAACTCTCAAGCCGCTAGGTTGCTCCTGGCAGTGTGGCTCAGTGGAAGGACTCAACAGGCGGGCGTTGAAGCAGGAAGCCTGGGTTTTTAGTTCCTGCCTCTGCAACTGGCATGTGTTGTGTAATCTTGGGCAAGTCAACAATGATTTCTGGGCCTTGGTGTCCTCATCGGTCAAATGAAAACATTAACTGCCTTACCTTATAGACTTTGAAGTTGCAACTGGTGGAATAATAAATAAATGCAAAAGTGGTTTGCAAAAAGTAAAAGTGTTAATAGAAGAGCTGCATTGTTAACCTTACAGAAGTGCCTTTTCTTAACGCATTCAACTGGTTCCTCCTGTCTCCCTACTCCTTTATTTCACTTGCTTGCAGGCATATTCATTAATTCAGTAATGGTTTAGTGTAAGCTAGTAACTGCCTCACTTATTGACTTGACTGTTAGAAAAAGTAATGAAACGTGTAGAAATATAAACAGCATTTGGCAGTGTATCAGTGTGTGTTACTTTCCATTCTGCCTTGCATATATAGGAGCTCAGTAAATACTGTTGACTGATTGAATAAAAGATTATTTTGATAAGCTATCACTATAGCTGCTGATCTCACTCCCTTTCCACTAATGCCTCATCTTAAAAGTATCCATGGTGACCATTACATACATAGCATAGGCCCTATCGCTCTGTGCCCAATTCACCTCCCTTGGTTCTTCTGTTGGTTTCTTGACATCAGAGTTTAAAAATCGGTGATTTTTAAATCCTGCTTTCTCCCAACATTGGATTTGGCCTAAAAACAATTTTTCTCGGTCCCTGCTTTTAGATCTTACAGACTCAGTCTGGGTCTATGCTGTCGAATTTACACAGAAGAAATTCCCACTGACCTAGCCTGCCCTTTTCTTGAGACTCTTGCTGCCACTCTAACTGGACAACAGCAGGGCCTATGAAGTAGTTCTTCCTTAGGTCCTGCTTGGTCAGTTCTGTTGATGTGGTAAATTGATGTTATTTTCCCCAGATTTCATCAAACACTGAAAGACCAGTTGAATAGTAAATTCAACAGAAGAGTGAATTGAAAAGCAGAATACCACTGCCACTTCCAAAGGCTAGAATGGGGTGGAGAGATGTGACCCTTGAATAAATCAGTAAATTTTTTACATCTTGGTTTCCTCTTCTGTGAAAACAATGTTTTGAGGATTAAATAAAATAGCTACATTGTTGAGATGACCACAGCCTCAGATATGGTTCCTTGGTTTGATAGGGTTGGAGCTCTAGTTAGCTAATAGGGGAGTGAGCAGCTGGCCTTGAGATGAATGCCTCATTCTATCTTGCCTCATGTGGTAGAAGAACTGGTAAACTCGGAGTGATAGCTCTGACTATTTGTGTCCTCTCCACAAAGAAATGAAAGTTTTGTGTTCCATATCTGTTTGAGTTAAGGGGGTATAGCAACAACTGAGACTTAATTGGCTTGGTGTGTGCCAGGTACTCTTCTGAGCACTTTCCATGAATTAGTTCATTTAACCCTCATGTCAGGGTTACTGTGAAATTGTGATATTATCACCATCACCCCCATTTTCTAGATACAGAAATTGAGGCACAGAGAGATTAAGTCACTTGTTCATAGTTAGGAAGTAGCATACCCGAGATTTGAACACATGTAACATTTCAGAATGACACCATTTGAGAAGTTTCTTTTGAAATCATTTATTGGAGATACCGAGTATTGTCATACCATCTATAATCCTCACATTCTTGTCTCATGGGTACCTTCTCTGACTTGGGCTCTTCTCACAACTTTTTTCCTTTGGTCTTTTTATTCTAGAACTTGAAGTCTGTTTTAGTATTTAGTACTGTAGTTCCTGCTGTCAACCTGCTGTCAATAGGAGAAATTTAGTTGAGAGAGTAAAATTACAATTGAAAATAAGGGTTTTTTTCAAGGAGAATGGATTATGATGCAACCTGTTGTTTCATCTTTAACCTTCCTTGAACAAATCAAAGTATTTCCTAGAGTAATGCTGAGTCTGCATTCACAATTTGTTACTCTTTTCTGTTTGACAACACTCAAGTTCTGATTTCCATTGTTTTGTCATACACCTATTATTTTTCATCTTTCTGTTCTGAAAGTAATGATTACATTTAGGAAGAATTTTTTAAAAAAAAATTTTAAGTAGGCTCCATGCCCAATATGGAGCTTGAACTCATGACCCTGAGACGTATGCTCTACTGACTGAGCCAGCCATGAACTCCAGAAGAATTTTTATACTTATTCTTAACCCTATTCTTGCTACAATTTATTTAGTGACTAACACATGGTAGATATTGTGGAATTGACTTAAATTCCAAGTTGATCTTTGTTTTGTGATGGATTTTTTGGGGGAAGGTTGCATTTTTAAATTGAGATATAATTGACATATATTAGTTTCAAGTGCACAGCACAATGATTCAATATTTGTATATATTGTGAAATGACCACAGTAAGTCTCCTTAACATCCATCACCATACATAGTTACAGATCTTTTTCTTGTGATGAGAACTTTTGAGATCTACTCTCTTAGCACCTTTCAAATATACAGTACAGTATTATTGATTGTAGTCACCATGCTATACATTATATCCCCATGACTTATTTATTTTATAACTGGAAGTTTGAGCCTTTTGACCCCCTCCATCCATTTCACCTACCCCCCCCCCACCTCTAACAACCACCTATCCTCTGTATCTATGATTTTGGTTTTTTGGTTTTGTTTTGTTTTTAGATTTTACATATAAGTGAGATCATATGATATTTGTCTTTTTCTACCTTATTTCACTTAGAATAATGCCCTCAAGGTCCATCTATGTTGTCCCTTTTGTGAGGGCTTTTAACAGTACAACCTAGTTCAAGCTTTAACTGCTAATATCAAACACTGTCTTTTTAGTCATTTCTTGGAGATTGTATTGGTTTGTGTTCATTTTCCCCAAAGTAAGCTCTTCCTCCTTCACTCTTGCTTTTTATCTAGTTTCTGATCTCCATCTGGGTTTATAGGACTCTGCTTGACTCATGAATTTTGCACATTGAAAGGAGCCTGCCCCATATTCCCTTAGTCACCTTAAAATATGAACCCCTACAGATTAGGTATGCAGAATCAGAGCAGAAAGACAGCATTAATACTTTTATTTCCCTTAGTTCTATCTGAGCAATTCCTCTCCCCATGTGATCTCCTTTAAAGTTAATACATTTGAAAAAAATTCAAAAAGCTAAAACAAGCCCCTGAAAAGACATCAAACTAGAAATAAAACCCTTCAAAACAATGACATTTTTTAATGTCAGGTTGAACAAATTATATTTAGAAATTTATCTCTGTTTATAGCTTAGTGAAACTGGTTCATTGATTCAACCAATATTTATTGAGCATCTCTTAGGCAGGAGGCAAACTGAATATGATAGCGTCTTTGTTTTCAAGGAGCTCAAATTAATGAAAGAAATAAATATAACTTCAATGAAGGGTGTAAATGCTCTAGTAGAGGGGCAAACAAAGGGGACCAGGGTACTGCTTCTGCTTGGGGGAATTAGGAAAAGCTGCAAAGAGGAGGTGATATTTGAGCTGGGTCTCGGAAAGAATAGAAGAGTGTTCCTGGCAAAAAGAACCACCTAAAGACTGCTTGATTTGGGGAAGCTAGGAGATGTTCAGAATGGTCGTTTTACCAGTAGGTCATACCTTGATCCTGGGCCACTAAGGATAAGCAGTAAATGAAAATTAATATTTCAGGAGTACCTAGGAATTTAGAAGTCTTTCATTTCATAGTGGGAGGCCAAATCAGTTATGTTTACCTAGAAATACCAGCATGAAGTTGGAAACCATAGTAAAAACACAAGGAATATAAGGCACTGGTTGTGATATCTGCTGCCTTTGTCACGGGTTATGTTAACTGATCCGGCTGGCTGGGCACCTCTTCTTACTTCTCTATGAACCTGTATAGTCGTTTGAAGAGATAGAGCCATTCTTTGGTAAAAGCCAGAGGAATATAATCTGAAAGTTAATTTATGAAATTTCTAATTCACTTATTCAGCAAACTTGAGTGACTGCTATGTGCCAAGCACTGTGATAGTTGCTAGAAATACTATGGTGAAAATGCAATCATAAGTCTGTCCTCATGGCATTCACACCTAGCTATTCTTTGCTCTAGTATACATACTCTGAAGGTATATGCACTATAATCCTTGCTTTTGAGATTGTAAGCTGTTTTTAGGACATAAACTATTATATATTCTTTATGGCATAGGACAGTGTAGGTATTCAGATATTGATCGTCACTAACATTCTCTTAGATCTCAAGTGATATCTCACTGTCATGATGCCCAGATCCAGGGAATATATGAGATATAGTAAGTAATATGAGATATAGTAAGTCTAATAAATATGGACCAGATTTGTGTAACAACACAGCAGTATATTTTGTTGTTAAATGTTTGGGTTTTTCAGTAAAGCCATTCGTTGATGCCTTCTTCTGTTTCCTAGGTTAATAATCCAGTTGCGCGAGAAGGAACAGCATGTTCAAGATATCATTCCTATAAATAGCCACTTTAGATGCGTTCAAGGTACTAGCTTTAATTGCCTAGCTAGTTTTACAATGTTTTTCCTTAGTCGTTCTTGCATTGTCTAATACCATACATATTTAAATATGTCACTGCACATAAAATGAAATGTATTAGTCTTTGCATAAAGTGATAACATTACTAAGCTACCATTGAGAACATGGTAAATACTTTGTCTATGAGTGCTGAAGGGCTATACTGAAATATGTATACAGACTCACCTGCTTCCCTGGCTGGGTGTTAGAGATGTATGTAGTCTCTTACGTATGTAGGTAGTCTTTTATGCTTATGGACTTCTATGTGGATTTAAATGACATTCTTGGTTTAACAAACACACTGCTCATTGTAAAGTATCAAGGTCACTGGATTCACACCCATTCAGTACTTTCTCCCCACACTGTTTGAAGTTAAAACATTTGGCAACATGCCTTACCAGATTTTAATACCTTACACTCAATTGTGCTGATTCTCAGACCTTGATGTTGGTGAATCATACTCCAAAGAGGACATATTTGGCTTCGTGCCCTCAAATTTGGGGACAGAGAACAGAAAATCTGTTGTTTCATCTGCTACAATGAGACTCAAAATTTGGGAGGTTTGTGTGGGAAGTGTTGCTTCTGTCGTCTCACATTGCTGTAGAAGGAAAATTGATTACTAGAGAACAAACGCATTATGTTTCCAGTGGGTTCATTGGCTTTGTCAGAAAGAAACATTCTGTATCAGCTGTAGCTTCTTGAAAAACTTGAATCTTACCTTGCATGGATTCTTTTTTAAACTACACTGAACTTTTTTTATCACAGAAGTAATATGTATACTGTAGAAAGTTTGGAAAGAACAGAAAAGTATACAGAAAATAAGTACATTCCCATCCTTCAGGAACAAACACATAACATTTTCCCTTTTTTTTTTTTTTACACATGTAACTTTCAGGGTGGGCAGAACTCACACTATATGTAGTTTTTTGTCTGTTCTGCATGCCATCGTATTATGAGTGCTTTTCCATGCTATAAATAGGTAGAGTACTATTCCATTTTATGAATAGCCTATAATGTAAGTATTCCCGTGTTTGACATTTGAGTTATTTTTTGCTAGTTTAAATAGTAATGTGATGAATATCTCTGTACCTAAATCTTCTTGCACATCTCGTATTAGGATTTATTCCTGTAAGTAGAAATACTAAGTGGGTATGACTTTTTAAGACAACATTGTATTGAGAATTAAAAACAACAGTCTCCACATTGTGTAGAAGAATGAAATAGCCGTTTAGCCTGCCCTGTGTGAGAGTTACATGTTGAACAAGGCACTTGCCTGCCATAGTAAGTTGCTGTGGTCACTTTACTTTTCATGGTGTAGTACCCTTTATTACATACCTAGCCCTTTAAGGAGGAGAAAAACTAAAGAACACAACTTTAGGTTTTCGCATCCTATTAACCCTCTACCTTTTTGTACTACTTCTATAGTCTCTTTAACTCTCTTTCTCTTAGTATTGTTTTTAATAAGAAATATAAGGTAGATTGTTAGGTTGGAATCTAAGAAAATATGTGTGAGCACACATAGTCGTTCCCCATAACAAATCTAGAATGGCTACCTCCTTGAGTTTTCACATCCTTTGTTTCCCAGCCTGTGCATCCATTTTGATAAGTCTATAAATACTTGGGTTTCAAGGAATTAAAGTTACTGAAGAACAGTGGAGAACTTAAAGTACTATGTCCTGATTCACTATTGTCTATTGATTCATCATGCTAGTAAGGATATTGAGGCTATTTTTTAATATTAGACTACTTAGTTCCTTACCGTAGCTTCTGTAGTAACTGAATAATGCAGCCAAATATACAATCTGGGCTTCTGAAGGAGCTAGAAAAGGCTGAGGCTACTCCATCTGGCCAAGGTAGATCCAGACTAATCCTAAGGAGTCAGTACCTAGAGTTCAACTAGCCAGGAGGGTCTTACAGGTGCTGTTGGCCAAATCCAGGGAAGTCCCAGAGGAAGAGATGGGTTGGATCTAGACACTGGAGCTAAGGAAAGAAGTTCAGGACAGCCGGGGGAGGGGAGAAAACCGAGCTCTGAACTCCAGAGACTGTGCTTTGCCCTGTTTTATACTTCCTTGTTGGGTGTGGTAGACCCGACCCAGGTATTAAATTGTAGCCTGAAGGTCAAGAACTGAAGGTATTCTCTGATCCTAAACGTGGCAAAGGCTGAAGAAAGGAGATTGCTGGAAGTTTTCAGAGACTAGGTCCAAGTTAAAATAATTCACTTCTGGGCCTTTGGGGTCACTTCCTTGACTTTTTATAAGAATTATCTAGAGACACCTGGCTGGCATAGTTGGTAGAGCATGTGACTCTTGATCTCAGTGTTTTAAATTGAAGCCCTGTGTTGGGTGTAGAGATTACTTAAAAATAAAATCTTAAAAAAAAAGAATAAATGACACAGATTATATTAAAGTCAGTATGTTTTGGTTGAGGGGAATTAAACTCCCCTTCACTTGAATTAACATGTTCTTATATTGCCTACTATTGTCATTGCTTGATTTGCTTTGAGTTGTTCCATTCAGTTATTTGTTTAGTTTTCTTTTAGTTGAATTGCTCATAATCTTTAGAACCTAGTGCTACCAAAATCCATTTTTAAAAATGCTAAACAAAAAAAACAAAGGATTTGTAAAATGTATTGTAGACCTAGGAGTGGTGATTGAGAGAAGCAGTTATTTACTTAGGCATGTACTTCTTTTAGTTGTAATGAATGGTTTTCCCTTCCCTAATCTTGTTCTTTCTTCTTTTCCTTCAGAAGCAGAAGAAACTCTTTTGATTGATATAGCTTCAAACAGTGAGTATCTTTCTGAGTGGAGTTGATTTTTGTTCAACAAATATTTAATTGAATACCCACTATATTTAAGACACCTTTTTTGGCACATTTTTATTTTACTGTCTTATTCTGTATTCTTCATTTTCTATTTTTTTTAATGTTTATTTATTTTGGGGGGGGCACACATGAGCCTGAGTGGGGGAGGGGCAGAGAGAGAAAGAGAGAGAGAATATCCCACAAGCAGGCTCTGCTGTGTCAGCACAGAGCCCAACGAGGGGCTCAATCTCACAAAGTGTGACATCTTGACCTGAGCCGAAATCAAGAGTTGGAAGCTTAACTGACTGAGCCACCCAGGCGCCTCTATTCTTCATTTTCTTAAGGCAGCCATGTGAATTAGCATTGTCCTCCCAAAAACATTTAGGCTAAGCATAAGAAAAAGCAGGTGGCTGGCAAGAATCTTTAACAAGTTGAAAATATGATTTGCTTGTCTAATGCTGAACTTCTTTGAGCCATCAGTATTTTTGCCATCAGTTAAATCATTACTGTGGAATTAAAAATTCCAGAAAGAGCCAGAAAATGTTTAAAGCACATAAGGTTTATGAGTGGTTTTGTTTTTATTTTAACTGCTATTATATTTAAAAAATTTTTCTCACTTTTTAGTTTTGCATATTAAATCATAATTTTTTCCTTTATTCATTTTATCATTTTGGGAGGCTATAGAGTCACTCTCGTACCAGATACCTTGCTTTCCCCAAGCTACCCTTATTTCCTTAAAATAATTTTGGTCTTTTATTTAACCTCCATCCCCTCAAGGCATCCCTTTATCAGGAAGAACATGATCTTCTCACTGTTTCAGTTCTCTCATTTTTATCTGTTTGAAGCAAATCATCTTGACTTTCTGTGCAAGCTGTTCTCTGTTTATCATCTAATTGTACTGTGTTATGGGGAGGAGACAATGGGCACTTGAATGCTACCTTGACTAGTCTGTGGTTGCTATGGAAAAGAGTTTGTGACCACATAAATGTAAATCAAAGTGGTTGCCATATCTCCTGGTTGAGTCCTTGGATAGTGGGGCTTAGCCCTTACCTTGGGGCTATGGGTTATACATAACTTTGTTTAGAAACAGTCTCTGTACTTGCCACCATTAATTTGTATTGAACAGTTTAGATAGGCTTTTTCTGGTTTGGGTTTTATTATTCTTTTCATTGGTCATGGAATTTAGAAGTCTTAACGGTTGATTCTGAAAGGCTAAATAAACCCAGCTGCTGACTTCTGCAGGTATCCAAGAGAGCAAATAACTTACTATCTCTGTCTTACTGTGCTTAGAAAGGAGAAGGCAGAAACAACACTAAAAAAGCAAAATTTGAGCAAAGGCATTTCAGCAGTGACTGGCATTGCTGCTGAAATACGATGTTGAAATGTCCTGTTCTTGCTGTAGAAATAGATATTTGATCTAAGGCTGAAAAAGTTAAACTGAGCTGTGCTTTTTCTTTCATAAACATTTATGGCATTAGTTGTTTTGGCCTTGCCCTCATAGAAATTAGCCATGTGTTGTTCTGTCCAGAGTTCCAGTTACTGGATCACAGCAAGGTAATAGTTCAGTAACCACTTGAATAAAATCCTTTGTTACGTCTGCCCATTTAGTAATATTTGCAGTGAAATAAGATTTTATCATGATCCTTGGGCTTCATACATAAACCTTTAAAGCACACAGTATGTTGCTTGAGGGAGGCCCTGGGTTTGTTTGTAGTCCTGATTTTAATATAAATATGTGTTTTCCCATTATCTGCATGTTGGTATTAAACATTTTAAAATAATTTTTTCTGATTGTAGAGGAAATAGACGTATCTACATTATAAACAATTTGAAGAATTTAGAAAAGTTTAAAGTACCAAATTAAAATTATGCTTCTGCAACCTAGAGATCAGCACTGTAGTTAATATTGTATCTCCTTCCAGTTTTCTATTTCTACTTTTGTATGACTGGAATCTTTAAACAAAATTTTTTTAATGTTTATTTATTTTTGAGAGAGAGAGAGACAGAGCATGAGTGGGGGAGGTACAGAGAGGAAGGGAGACACAGAATCCAAAGCAGGCTCCAGGCTCTTAGCTGTCAGCACAGAGCCCGATGTAGGGCTTGAACCCACAGACTGAGATAATGACCTGAGCCAAAGTCGGACGCCCAACCAACTGAGCCACCCAGATGCCCCAATACGATTGGAATCTTTATATGTAGCTTTTATCCTGCATTTTCATTTAATATTATATTGTAACTTTTTTCCATGTCATTTAAAATTATTTAAAAACATGATTTTTAAAGACTAATATTTCACCATAGGTATGTGCCAAATTTTATTGAATTAACTCCTTTACAAAATTAAGACACTGTCAAGGAACATGGTCTGTCATTCTACTTCTTCAGGTCCTCTTTATATTTCTCAGTAACGTTTTGTGTTTTCTTCATATATATCATACATTTGTAGGTTAAGGATTTTATGGTAGATTTTATTTGTTTGAGTGCTGTTGTCAGTGGAATCTTTTTCTAATTGCTTATTTCTATTATATAGAGAAGTTATTGAGTTTTAGATATTTATTTTTTATCTAGCCACTTTATAGAAATATATTTTAAATTTTGGGGGTTCTGTTTATTTTGTTTTTTGGTTTTGATAGACAGCTGTGGTCATCTACAAATAATAATTTTGTCTCCTTTTTAGTAGCTACAACTATTAGTTTTGCTTTGTGTCTCATTATACCAATGAGAATTTTAAGACCAATATTAAATAATGATGATAATCCTTGTTTGGCTCCTATTTTCACTAAGAAAGACTCAGGTGGTGCTTCATTGTTGAGGACATTATTGCCTGTTGATTTGATAGGGTTTTTTTTTAAAAACCATATTAAGAAATTCCATTTCAAGTTTGTGTGGTTTTTAAGACCATGAATGTGTATTGAATTTTATTAGATGTCTTTACACTATTTATAGTGTAAAGGAATATTGTTATTCCTTATTTGTCCCATCGATGGACTGTATTATATTAATTTCCTAATAATAAATCTTCCCTTATTCATTATTCAACAAATGTTTGTTGAGTGCCTTCTGTTTGCCAAGCACTCTTCTAAGTGCTGCAGAATCAGTAGAGAACAACATACATAAGATTGCTGCTCCTGCTTTTGTTCATGCTTCTGTGCTGTTTGGTACTAGTGTCACACAGATACCTATAATCCATCATATAAAAATATGAATACCTTTTATGTGTCAGGCACTGTGCTGGTCTAAGGATATATCAGAAAGCAATATAGTCATGGTACTTCATTTAATAGTGCAGGAAACAGACTTTAAACTGATAAGGTATAGATACTTACATAATTGCAGTTTTGATCAATGCTATCAAGGAGAAATACAAAGAGTTTATAAAAGGGCTGACTAAATTAGGTGGAATGGTCAGGGAAGGCCTATTTAATAAGTACCATTTAAATTGAGACCAGAGGGGCTAAGTAAGACGGGTAAAAATGGGGGAGAGAAAAGTATGCCAGGTAGAAGGAACCACATGTGTAAAGGTCTCAAATTGGGTAAGTAGCTTGACACCTTTGGAATAAAAGAAGGCCAGGGTGGTTGGAACAAGACTTAGGCATCAAGTTAGGATGGGGTAAGGCCAGATCCAGTAGTATCTTGTAAGTCATGGTGAGGAATCTGGATTTTTATATTAAAAAAAAATGGGAAGAACATGAAGGATTTTATCCCAGGGTGCCAATCATTTGCATGGAAATCAATTAGGAAGCTGTTTCCAGAGTTTAAGCTAGAGACTATGAGTATGGTGGCAGTATAAATGGAGAGAAGTAGACGGATTTGATAAATGTTTTCAGAGGTTAAATCAGCAGAGGTTGGTTTGGGCATGGGGGTAAGTTAGAGAAGTGTCAGAGATGAATCTTAGGTTACTAGCATGAATGTGGATGATGGTACCATTTGCCAAAATAAGAACATTGTAGGAGGAATGAGTTTTCCTTTGAGGGGGTCATGAGTTCAGTTTTAGCTATATTTAGTTTGAAATTTCTTTGAGACATTTGAGTATAGATTATAAATTGACAGTTGAATGTATGCACCTGAAGCTCAAAAGAAAGGTCTGGGCCACTAGCACATAGATGTATTTGAAACCCTGAGAGATGATATGATTGAAAATAGAGCTGTGCTATCAGATACGTTAGTTTCTAGTTACATGTGCCTATTTAAATTAATTAGAAATAAAATTAGAAGTTCAGTTCCTCAAAGTAGTCACATTTCAATTACTCAGTAGCCACATGTAATTATTGGTTACCATATTGGACAATGCTGATACAGAGTGAGAAAAAGGTTTAGGACTGAACGCTAAGGAATTCTGCTTTTTTAAAGGTTAGATAGAGGAGGAGATACCTCAAAGGGCACTAAAAAATTAGTGATCAAAGAGAGAGGCAAACTAGATGAGGATGGTATCATAGAATCCTTTGGAAAAGAGTATTCAAGGAGTGGTCAACTATTGATTTCTACTGATAGGTCTGATAAGATGACTGAAGAGGATCCATTGGATTTAGCAATTTGGAGGTTCTTGGTGACCTTAACAAAGCTATTTCACAGGGGTGGTGGGAGCCAAAGTCATATTGGAATGGATTAAAGAGAGAAATGGGAGGTAAGTAGTGACTGTGTGTTTCTAATAAAGCTTTACTGTGGAGGGGAATGTAGAGATCGACTGGAGTTGGAGGGAAATACAGGGTCCAGGAAGGTTATTGTTTTTCAAATGGGGAGAATTTAGAACACAATTTGTTTCTTTTAATTTTGTAAAGTTCATTTATTTTATCTTGAGAGAGACAGCACGAGTTGGGGAGGGGCAGAGAGAAAGGGAGAAAGAGAATCCCAAGCAGGCTCCGCAGTGTTGGCACAGAGCCTGACATGGAGCTCAGACTCACGAGACTGTGAGATCATGACCTGAGCCGAAACCAAGAATCAGGTACTTAACAGACTGAGTCACCAAGCGCAATTTAATTTAATGCTAATGGAAAGGAGCCTGTGAAAGGGGGAGATGAAAGATATTGGGGAGAGGTGTCTAGGGAATGATTGTGAGTGTAAAATTCCTGAGAGAACTAGAGGGGTTAAAATTCAAAGAGAAGGTGGTCTTTGATAGGAGGGCTCCTCTTATATCAGAAGGGAAAGGAGAAGATGGGTACAAATACAGGTAGCTTTCCATGTGGTGCCTTCCATTTCCTCTGAAGCATGAGGTGAAGCAATCAGCTTGGAATGAGAGGGTTTGAGAAGAGGGGGATCCACAGATAAATGAGGAGGTGCGAAATAGTTTTTCCAGATAGTAGTGGGAGACTAGTTGACTATTGAAATTTAACATTACTTCCTATCATAGAGGGCCAGATTGAAGTTAGCAATCAATTTGTAATAATTGTGTGTGTGTGTGTGTTTACTCCCTCTGGAGTAAGGCAGTTAGTTGGATTTCTGAGGGTTGAAAGTTAATCAGGTAGGTGCTGTGGAGGAATAGAGTGGTAAGGCAGTTCTGGGCTTTTGCAACAGAGTTGTTTGTTTTTTTTTAATGTTTATTTATTTTTGAGACAGAGACAGAGCATGAACGGGGGAGGGGCAGAGAGAGAGGGAGACACAGAATCGGAAGCAGGCTCCAGTCTCTGAGCCATCAGCCCAGAGCCCTACACGGGGCTCGAACTCACGGACCGCGAGATCGTGACCTGAGCCGAAGTCGGACGCTTAACCGACTGAGCCACCCAGGCGCCCCTGCAACAGAGTTTAATGATGACATCTGTTTGATAAAATGGGAAGTGAATGTAGGAGTGTGTGAATGGACACTAAGTAGAAGGCTGGAGGTTCCCATTTGAGCAAGTAAGCTGGAAATAGCAGGTCAGAGTTGGGTATTTTAATTAGAGATTTATGAGGTGATAGTGTTTCTATGATGAAAAATTTCAGGGTATAACTGAGGGAGTCCCCATAGGGACTGAGGGAGTAGGTGGCTGAGATGGTGGGGCAAGGTCATTGCATGAGGAAGTTGAAGATGTTTACTGTGTTTTCTGTGTTAATTTGGAAGGGACTCAAATTTAAGCCAAGAGTTTGAGTGGAGAGGAAGTCATATGAGTCAGGTATTGAATCCTGGATTCAGAAGTTTTGGGAAGGATGGCACATGATCTCATGGGGGAGGGAAGGGAAGAAGCTGGTATAGCCCAGTGGGTGAACCTCGAAGGACAAAGGATTTGTCCTGAGGGAGGAGAAGAGGGAATGGTCTGGAGTTGGCGTTAGGACAAAAAAGGACACCAGTCTTAAATTCCATAGGGTGTGAGAGACCATAAACAACATCCAGGGATAAGCCACTTTGCAGATGACTCTTTGGTTTTCAATCTGGATGCACATGAATCACTTGGGGAGTATTTTAAAAACTACCAGTGCCTGGGCTTCACCCCCTGACATTCTGCTTTATTGGCCTGGGATGGGATGCAAATGTCTGTTTTCTAAAAATGCCTCTGGTAATTCTAATGCATTTTGTTGAGAGTTAACTGAGAGACATAGGGAATGTTCAGAGGAGAAGTTTGAGGATATAGGAGTGCCTGCTGGTCACAAAGAGGCCAGGGGGTTTTGGAAGGAAGAGTAGTAGAAAGTTGGGTCATGGGATAATTTGTCCTCTTTCCCATACAACATGGTGAGAGAACATCCAGTGTTATTTTGTAAGCAATTTCTGGAATTTTCTGTTAAATGAGTCAGTGTATTTTTTGTGTTTGCTAAAATATATCTTTCAAGGATTGTGGGAGAGAGAGAAAATGTATTATTGTTCAAGTTTTATCAGATAGAGACTGATCTTTTAATTTCTTTTCTACTTTTAATATAAATTATCTGAGAAAGGGAGGACTACTTGTGCCCTGAAGGAGGTTTTCCCTGTATCTTCAAGGCTGCGATAACTGACAGTCTTTATTCATGCCCTTCATTTTTTTCTTCTCCTTACATTAACACCCTCAGTAATTTTCTTATCTGTGGTCTGCTTGGGTGCCTCCTTTCTCATGTTTTTCTCTATTTTTACCTCTTTTCTTCTAATCACTAAATCTGTGAAGATAGAAACTTACAGAAATACAAAGGAAAAAGAGTCAGAGGTTCACAAGTGGATTTCCAACATAAGAAACTAGGATTTTCATTTCATTTTCTCATCTCTTTGTCATTTACAAGTATGAAAGAGTCCAGTTCAATAGTCATTTATTAAATGCCTTCTGTCTGTGAAGTCTGACATTCATTGTCACCAGTAAAGGAACCAACCATCCTGGTTTGCCTGAGACTTTCCCAGTGTTCGCTTTGAAAGTCCTGAGTCCTGAGAAACCCCTCCGTCCCAGACAGTCTGGGAGATCCTCGGAAGTGTTGTGTTGGATAACTTGTATGTGTAGCCCACTTCTTGCTCTCAAGGAGCTTATGGTTTCCAGGAGCATGAGAAAGCAATATATGTAGTAAGTCAGTTAAATAAGAATATAAACAAGTACATAGGTTTCCTGGATCACCATATCCAGACCATTGATATGGATGAGAACTAGGGCATCAGAAAAAGGGAGACAGTATGTTAGACACATAAGAAACTAAAGTCTTAAATAACTTTACTATTAATTATACTGTTTTCCAGTTGGCTGTGCTTGAACCAGGCCACTCCTAGTCATAGGTCATTATATTGCTTTCATATGTTTATTCAAGATATGCATTCTTTACTTGAGGTAATGAGATCTAGATGCTTCTTTTCGGAATAATTCGAACCAATTCCACTACTCTTTTCTTTTTTAATTAGTTTGTAAATTCAATTGTCTAGGTACAATGTGTACCTAGGAGCAACCATCTTATTTTCTTTATTCCCTTTATGCTTTAGATACTCTTACTATATGATCTGTATTTGAAATGGTAGGAATCTACGGCTGGAAGATGGGAGGAGGGTGGTTGGGGAATTGATCTTTTGTTAGAATTTGGTCCCTACGTTGACAATGGAGACTATGATTTCAATATCACTGTACTGGGCTGCTCATTGACACAGTTCATCAGCCCCTTAGATTTCCCTGTCTGTATTGCACCCCCACCACAACAAATCCCCTGATCCCGTAGATATGCTTCCTACATTAGAAGTCTTAGAATATGTGTGATCTGGACCTTCTCTTGTTAAACTAGTAAGTTGAGAATCTGACCCCAAGAAAGCACATATTCCATAGCTGTATGTGTATGGATTTCACTTCTTTTTAGGTGGCTGCAAAATTCGGATTCAGGGAGACTGGACCAGGGAGCGCCGCTTTGAAATCCCTGATGAGGAACATTGTTTGAAGTTCCTCTCAGAGGTCCTTGCTGCTCAGGAAGGTAACTCAAGACTCAGCAGTTTTCTTTCTACTTGTTTGAATGGCAGTGACATTCTGGCATGCTGATGCAGAGGCAAGCAGCCGTTAGCAAAGTACCTCACCCCTTGAGTCTTCATAGCTGATTTTTCTTCCTTCAGGAATGAACCAGGGTTAGGCTAGAGAACAGGTGTATTCAGCTATAAGGAAGGACACTGAGCCATTTTCCAGAATCTTCAGTGTCACAGCATGGACAGGTTACTGAAGACAGTAATCCTCCTTCTGTTCCCAGATCATCCCAGAGCTGCCCTCATTCTCTTAGTCTCTTCCTTTACATGCAAGAATGCTTCTGGTCCCTGCATTTGAGGAGTGCTGAATGAATGGCTTTTGGTTATGGTAAAATTCACTCAGTGAAGGGCTCCCCTGTTTCTGACCATGACTCTTATCTCTCTAGCTCAGTCACAGCTTCTTGTTCCAGAGCCAAAGGACTCATCTAGCTGGTACCAGAAATTAGACACTAAGGACAAACCTTCTGCTTTTTCAGGTACTGAAAAGATTCTCTTTTGCCTGGTTGCTATGATCATTGCAGAGTCAATAGATTTTATCTGGACAGATAAGATAGTGTGGATTAATGTCAATCTCAGACACCTTCTCCTATGGAGTGGTTTTATTGAGTTCATGCCCACTGACTGATGTTCATTCCTGATCTTTTCTGTAGCATGTTAGCTCCTCAGGAGCCAGCTTAGCAGTGTGGTAAAGATTGGCGTGCTCCAGGGCCAAACTGCTTGGGTTTAAATTCCAATTCTACGACTTGCTAGTTACATATGACCTTGGTCAAGTTACTCAACAATGCTGAGTTTCCATTTCTTTTTCTGTAACATGGGAAGATTTTTAACACTACTGGCCATATGGGGTCTTTGTGATGATTTAAAGAGATAATAATATAATCCCTTACTGTCAACCAGGCATTATGCTAAGTCTTCAATAAATGTTAGCTGTTATTATTCAGGTTCCAAATTAATGTAACTTGCTGTTGTTCTAGTTAATATGTCAAGTCCTTCAGGGACAGATGTGTTTCTTCCCCCAGTCTAACTTATCACTATCCTTGTGATACCTTTCTGTTTGGTAATGCCATTGAGCAAATAGTGATCAAATCAAAACCACTGTGATTAAGGCAAAAAGCTCTGTCTATGCTGGATAATTTGGATGTTATCTTTATTTTCCCCCCTTTGATTCTGGGTTCTGTGTATTTCAGGGCTTCTTGGATTTGAGGATAATTTTTCATCTATGAATTTGGACAAGAAAATTAATTCACAAAATCATCCTATAGGGATTCATCGGGAACCCCCACCTCCACCCCCTTCTGTGAATAGAATGTAAGTCCTATGTCAAAACGTATTTCTCATTTAGGAACTTTTATATTTTAGGCAGTTTCACTTTTGAATTTCTCATTTATTTGCTAGGCTTCCACGTGACAAAGAAGCTCCTAATAAGGAACAGCCCAAAGTGACCAACACCATGCGGAAGCTCTTTGTACCAAATACCCAGTCTGGGCAGCGAGAAGGTCTCATCAAACATATCCTGGCAAAGCGAGAGAAAGAATATGTCAATATTCAGAATTTCAGGTTAGTCTCTCTTCTACTTACTGAGGTATGGCATAAAATGTCCTTTTGTTACTTAAGGTATTGGTTTAATTAGCTTAAGAATCAAAGCATAATAAAAAGGAATGGTCAGCCAGTTCAAGCCCCTATCTCTATATTAGTCAGTGACATACATATACAAATATATATATATATACAAAACTGTAGCAAATGCTACAGTTTCCCTTGGATTTTCTAACTACTAATGATACCGTGTCTACTAATGGTTCTGTCTACTCAGAACCAAATCAAACTCACATGTACTGGAGAATTATCCCTTAGCACATTCCCTAAGCAAATGTGTTTATCTTTCTGGACTGCTGAGTTTTTTCTCACCAATATTAGAAGATTAAAGTCTCCCGTTACCACTAGTTTAACTTGCTTACTTTGGTAAGTTAACTAAAGAACATTTCACCCAGTCCTCTTGATTGAGAGGTCTGTCTTGGATTCTTTCTTCTTTTCTCCATGTCATATTTTTCATTTCACCTTTGCTTGTCAATCTCTTCTTCTCTGGACCTAGCGTGAGTGGTATGTGATGTGGCGTGGTGTATATCCCAATGTGCAAAGCAGCAACACTTTTCTTTGTTGTTTGTGAACGGCACGTGCCCTTAATAGTCCAAGATTCCAGTCCCATCTGCTATCCCATTAAGCCTCATTTGTTATAATTCAATTATAACTGTATCCCTACACCAAAATCTATAGTTCCTCATATTCCCCATGATGCTTATTTTTGTATGTAAACAGTTAAGACAGTTATGAGTTTTTCCTTCTGCTTTCCCCCTTAGTACTATATCTGCCTCAACAGAATTTCCTACACAGATGTCCTTGTAATCCTTTGGGAAGTGAGTTTTTGGATTCAACTATAGCTCCTTATGGAACAGTTATCCACATCAGATGTATTTACAGCATGAAGATACCTTTTTTCCCCATCTACAAGCTCTCCCTTCAAGTATAAGTTTGGATGGAGTTTAATTGAAAGGAAATGTGGTAGAGCAATTAACTTTATGTTTTTTTAAATAGAGACTTGGTTTCCTTTTGTGGATTCACCTAATATAAAATTTAGAGAATGAGCCCACTGCCTTTGTGTTCTACATGCAAGAGGTTTTTCTTATATGTGTATAGCAAAACATTTTGAGAAATTATGTTGGCTTATTGTGAATATACCCTTGTATGAAGAGTGATGAGAGAACCTTCATTCCTTCATACTTGACCTTTGTTTTCAAGTAATTTTTCGTATTATGTATTAGATTTTTTGTTGGAACGTGGAACGTGAATGGCCAGTCTCCAGATAGTGAGCTGGAACCTTGGCTGAACTGTGATTCGAATCCTCCTGATATCTACTGCATTGGGTAAAGAACACATCTGGAATTTCCTTTTGGCTATATGTTTGGTATTAGCTTACATGACATTTTGCCCTCCTTTTTCTAACGATTTGGTAAAAACCTACTATAGACTATATGTGAGAATTATCTTGTGGGTCAAATTTGTGAGATAAGAAAGGAATGATACCTGAAATGGTGAAAGGAAACATCTAGTCATCTCAAAATGCAAATAAAACTATATTCTTTTTTTTTGAATCTTTATTTATTTTTGAGAGAGAGAGAGAGCACAAGCAGGGGAGGGGCAGAAAGACAGGAAGACACAGAATCTGAAGCAGGCTCCAGGCTCTGAGCTGTCAGCACAGAGCCCGACATGGGGCTCGAACCCACAAACCGTGAGATCATTACCTGAGCCAAAGTCGAGTGCTTAACCGATTGAGCCACCAAATAAAACTATATATATTTTTTTTAATGTTTATTTTAGTTTTGAGAGAGACAGACAGAATGCGAGTGGGTTAGGGGCAGAGAGAGAGGGAGACACAGAATCCGAAGCAGGCTCCAGGCTCTGAGCTGTCAGCACAGAGCCCGATGTGGGGCTCAAACCCACGAGCTGTGAGATCATGACCTGAGCCGAAGTCAGACGCTCAACCAACTGAGCCACCCAGGTGCCCCTAAAACTATATTCTTAACAGCAACTGAGACTTGAGGTCATTTCCAACAGTGACTATTCCTAGGATATATAAGCAAAGCTCCACTGTTATCCCTTGTGGAGGTTTTTGTTTGTTTATGTTTTGCATAACCTGTGCATATACTTATAAAGAGTCTTTTGAAAACAAAGTTGCTTGTCCTTACTGATCACCTGGGTCAGTGGACCAGTTCTATAAAGTTTCTCTCTTTCCCCATTCCCTTTCCACCTAATGTCTCAAAATAGGATGGGAGGTAGTCAGAGATAATTATGGGATATGTATAGATCTCATGTCTTCGTGTTTTTTTCAGATTCCAAGAGCTGGACTTGAGCACAGAAGCCTTTTTCTACTTTGAATCTGTGAAGGAACAAGAGTGGTCCATGGCTGTAGAGAGGGGTTTGCATTCCAAAGCCAAGTATAAGAAAGTAAGCTGCATTTCATTATTAGTATACAACTAAATAGAACTCACTAGAAGTTATTCTGTTATCTATAACTTGTTCCAAAAGAATGGCTTAATTGAATTCTTCTCTGTGTGTAATACTGGAGTAGGGCAGAATAGTCCTTTACACCTATTTTCTAAAAATAATTTTTTTCCTAAGCTTTCTGACCCTATATTTTCATTGCTTAGGTAGCTTTTAGGAGAAAAAAAAGAATTTTATTCTCAGAATGGTAATTAGCTTATGATAATTACTTACAGAGCAACAGTAAGAGTTTAAGATCAGAATTGTTCACTGACCTGGTCAGAACCAGATACTTTACAGAAAAGCAGTTTGAAGCATGTGGGTGCATAGGGTATGCTGTGGAATCAGGAAGAAGTATTGTGGAATTTAAATGAGTTCTAAACCTTGTAAATCAAAAGTAGAGTTGACTTTAGCAAGGTGGGCTAATTTCTTGGTCTTTGGAAGGCATGTGGTAGAGGCTACCAAAAGAGTTATTTTAATTACACGGTTACCATAGTAACCCCTTTAAAAGGAGTCCTTTGAATATTTTTCATCCACTCCTTCCAACAGTTGATATAGGTAATAAAAATCCTGAAGGTGTTATTCCTCTCACATAGATCCCTGACTAACTTATATTTCAGACATATTTCTAGCTCTAGTTTACAGACTTAAAAAAAGATTCTTATTTTAGAAATTTTAATTTCTTAAGAAATTGGAAATCAGAAACTAGGAAGGAGAGGCAAAAGGAATAAGCTGGGATAGGGGTTTTAGATTTGATTTTTTAATGCTAACTACTCCTGGTAAGTTTAAAAGTGATTAAAATAGATACATAGGTAGGTAGATACATACATACATACATACATATGTACATACATACATACATACATACATACATAGATTTGATTAAAATAATGTATCCTAGAGCTGAGTATACTTGATGTCCCCCAAAATTTTTATCTCCATCTGGTCAGAGCTGGATTAGAGTTTCCCCAGAGAAATTTTGTTTCCTTTGTATGGGGTCCACTGGGAAATTAGAGGGTTTGGATTCAGATTTGAACATCATTAATATCTTCTTGGTGGAAAATTAGTTGTGGGATTAGATGTGTGGCAACGAGTATATTAACATGAACCTTTTCTAACTCCCTGGAACTCGTAGGTTCAGCTAGTCCGCCTTGTTGGGATGATGCTCCTCATATTTGCCAGAAAGGACCAGTGGCAATATATCCGTGATGTTGCTACGGAAACAGTTGGAACTGGAATCATGGGGAAAATGGTGAGTTACTTTGGAAATGAGCTTGATTATTATTTATGTCCATGTGAAATTCACCTGCCAGTTCTGTCTTTGTACTAATTGTGAATAATTACTCTTGCTAACAGGGAAACAAAGGTGGGGTAGCTGTGAGATTTGTATTTCACAACACTACCTTTTGCATTGTCAATTCTCACCTGGCTGCCCATGTGGAGGACTTTGAGAGAAGGAACCAAGATTATAAGGACATCTGTGCACGAATGAGTTTTGTGGTCCCAAATCAGACACTCCCACAGCTGAACATCATGAAACATGAGTGAGTGGTTAAATCTCCTTTGGCCTTTGAATAGTGGGGCTGAAATGAGATTAAACTGGTAGGAAACTATGGAACTGTGAAGAGTGAATGAATACTATTTAGGGATTGGAGTTGCAAAGAAGAGCGGGTTTTTGAGGAATTCACTGAGGCAGATTCACTGAGGAGATTCACTGAGACAGAGAAATCAGATTTGCTATTAGAGGTTCTATTAGTGGGCATGTAAAAGTAATGCTGGAGGGGTGTGTCAATTGGAGTCAGTTTTTATTATTTAAAAAAATTTTTTAAGTTTATTTTGAGAGAGAGAGTGAGCATGGGCGGGGGAGGGGCAGAGAGAGAGAGAGAGAGAGAGAGAAAGAGAGAGAGAGAGAAAGAAAGAGACACAGTCTCAAACAGGCTCTGCACTGCCAGTGTGGAGCCTGATGTGGAGTTTGAACCCACAAACCGTGAACTCATGACCTGAATGGAAATCATGAGTCAAGTACTTAACTGACTGAGCCATCAGGCACCCCTTTATTGTTTTTTATTATAAAATAGAAATGTTTATTATGAATGTAATAAAAGATAAAAGTAGAAATCACTTTGCTGTCCCCTAGCCAGTTTCTATCTTCAAAGGAAAGTGTTATTAATAGTTTGGTGTGTATCCTGGAACTGTGCTGTCCAATGTGATAGTTAGTAGCCATAGGTGGCTATTGGACACTTAAAAGTAGCTAGTCCAAACTGAGATGTATCGTAAGCATAAACTATACACTGGATTTTCAGAGACTTAGTAAGAAAAATGTAAAATATCTCCATTTTTCAATATTGATTACATGTCGAAATGATAATTTGGATATATTGAGTTAAATGAAATATATTGTTAAAGTTATATTCATTTGTTTCTTTTCATTTTTAAATGCAGCTACTAAAAAATTTAAAATTACATCTCTGACATGCATCTTATTTCCTTTGAATAGTGCTGTTCTAGACCTTTCTCTATATACAAACACATGCACACTCAGTATAGAGAACTGTATTGTCCTATTGTGGGTCTCATTCCAAGCCAGTGTGTATATGTATTATATTAATTTATGCATTATATATATATTGTATTATATCTATTATTTTTTTAATGGCTGTGAATCATTAAGAATTGGGGCACTAGAGATGTAGACAACAATGGATCAACAGGATAATATGAGAAAAGTTTGTGAAGAATGGGACTTAATAAGAATACAAGCAGAAATCAGTTGAGGGATGGACTGGGTAGTACAAAATGATTAGTCTTCAAGAAATTAATATGGGTAATTGAAATTCTGAGAGGGTGGTGTGATTTGGAATAAGTGATTTGAGATGGGAATTAGGAAAACAAAAGATAATTTAACATATTAGGATCAGCACAGAGTAGGGTATTTGGGAAAATAGTAGGGAAGAGTAGTGATATTGGCCTGATTCCATAATGTCTCAATAATTAGGATCCTATAGAATTCTTTTTTTTTTATGTTTATTTATTTTTGAGAGAGAGGGAGAGACAGAGCGTGAGCAGGAGAGGGGCAGAGAGAGAGGAAGACACAGAATCCGAAGCAGGCTCCAGTCTCTGAGTGTTCAGCACAGAGCCCGACACGGGGCCCGAACTCACAAACCGCGAGATCATGACCTGAGCTGAAGTCGGACGCTCAGCTGACTGAGCCACCCAGGTGCCCCGAGGATCCTATAGAATTCTGCTTTGTGGTAGTAAAGTCAAGGCCTTGACATTAATGGTCACGAGGTTGTCCTGAAATGCCTTAAATTTATTTCCTCAGGATTCCAGAAATTTCATGTTGCATTTAAGATTAGCAAAGAGACCCATTCAGGACTTGAGATAGCTCACAGGAGAATCCTTTTTAGTGTGGTAATTTCTGGGTCTTCCCTGTGGGGGGACTCTCAGCTCATCTAGGGGCCTGTGGCAAGCCAGTCTCCTTCCTGCCTGAGACTTGGACTGTTCATCTGGGGCAGGAGTAGGCAAATTGGCTATGGTGCATAGCTGGTCAGACCACGCAGACCTTAGTTAAGAGTCTGCAGAATGTCAGGGCTCAAAGAGGCAGAAAATGTTCAGATTCTCTTCCCCTGGAAGAGGGGCAGGAAGCCAGACAAAATTTTGGAGCTAGTCCAGCAAATAAACTACATGCTTCTTTTAGGCAGTTAACTCCTTAGCTTCTGAATTCCACACATATACTGTATTTCCCTCTCTTTGTTCTTCATGTATGGAGTGCCTATCTTCCCACCTATTTGGTAATCCCTAGTCCTTCTCAGGTGTTGGTAGTACTTGCCCCCAGAGGATAAGTTACAGCTTAAACTCCTTGTGTCAGGTAGTGATAAATGAATCCTTATCAACAATCTACTAGTTTTCTTCTTTCCATTCTTTTCTGATTGACTTGTTATGGTAATTCTTACTACTTCTGTTCCTGTATTTCTTGATCTTCAGTGTTGTCATCTGGTTGGGAGATTTGAACTATAGGCTTTGCATGCCTGATGCCAATGAAGTGAAGAGTCTTATAAACAAGAATGACCTTCAGAGACTCTTGAAGTTTGACCAGGTAAGTAAATTTTCGTTTTATGGGTATGTTCCTAGATGGCAGATAAAATTGTTTGGTTTATGAGATATATGTGTGGGAGGTGTGTCTTACTCTAGGAATAGATGGAAAGGTCTCATTGTCTTGGGAAAACAGTGTGACTAGCGATGCAGCGAATGCACACAGGTTTGTAGTGCTTTTATTGAGCGCTTGCATAGGAGAATGGGAGATAAAAAGTAAATATAACATTTGTTCATTGTCTTTATCAAGAAGAGATTTTAGAGATTTATATAAAATAAGTTGGATAATGGGTGGGGTTAATTGGAGACCACTTCCGGGAGGAAGTGGGCCTTCAGCTATGTTGATGCGGTTTGGCAGATGGGACAGGGAAAGTTGCTCTATGATTACTTGGCAGTCTTAGCAACAGCATAGAAGTAAAAGAGGGAGGCCCTGTGAGGGGATTGGGAAGAACAGAAGTTTGGGATAAATAGCACAGACTGTGGTCTAATGGGAACTGATTGAGAAGTTGGGCCTGGCTGGCTTATAGATGTTAAAACCTGTGGGAAAAGCATTGATTTAGTAACATTTATATAAAACTTGGTATTCAGGAACCTAGTTTTCTGTAAATTTGCCTTGGAACCTGGCACATGACTTGAATTTTTACTTCAGCTTATGGATACTGGTTGCTAAAAGTGAACACTTCTTATGGAGGGAAGAAAATGTTTCGACTTGATTTTAATGTCTTTAAATCCTTATGAAAGCCTTTTTGACCTTTAGACATAGTAAAAATGTAGGAGTTTTGCAGTAGAATTTTTTTTATATATATATAGTGAGTCTTTTTGGGCTCTTTCTTCATATTGAGGTTGACTGGCTAATGTCTTTGCATTTCTTCCTCTGTCATGTTTCCAAAGGGGGTACAGTTAGAATAAATTCTGAGTCTTATGTAATTCTGGTAGAGTATTTGAGTGAGGATAACTTTCAAAACGATCCATAACTATTCACTGAATTTGGCTTTTGGAATTATCCGTTCAACAATTGTGTGCTTTTTTAAAAAATTAAAATTGCGCTAGATGATTCCTGTCCAACTTAAGAGAAAGATTATTCTTATTTCATTTTTCCATTTTACTCAACCACTATTTTTAAAATTAAAAAAATTTTTTTTAACATTTATTTATTATTGAGAGACAGAGACAGAGCATGAGCATGGGAGGGTTAGAGAGAGGGGGAGACACAGAATCTGAAGCAGGCTCCAGGCTCTGAGCTGTTAGCACAGAGCCTGATGCAGGGCTGGAACTCCCCAATGACAAGATCATGACCTGAGCCGAAGTCAGACACTTAACTGAGCGACCCAGGTGCCCCACCCAACCACTATTAGCAATAAAAAATTAGTGATTTGCACATAATGAGCATTCTATCTGTGGGTGAGTTTAGATGTCATGGGAATGGCAAGATTTAATTCATAAGGTACAGAAATTTTATTTATGCACTCTGACAGTTGCAAAGGCAATGAAACTTGATAGTTAGAAATCGTTGATCAACCTGATAATCACCTGTATTAAGATGGTGTTACCCTGCTTATGTGATGCTTTTTTCTATCTCTAGCTAAATATTCAGCGCACACAGAAAAAAGCTTTTGCTGACTTCACTGAAGGAGAAATCAAGTTTATCCCCACTTATAAGTATGACTCTAAAACAGACCGATGGGATTCCAGGTAAAGTGACAAGAACCTTGTCACAGAATAGGTTCAGGCCTGGTATTATTTCTGTCCCTACAGATTGGTGAACGGCTAGGAATTTTTAGGTCATGCCAGATGCAGATATAAAGACCTAATGGTTCAGTGCTGTTACAGAAGAGTTTTTAATGCATGTGTACTCACAGGTGAATTTATCTTAAAGTATTACTTTTGTTGAAATTTTATGGGCTGTCTGCAGTGCCTTATTTCTATCATCTCAACAGACTTGCTGAGATTTTTACCTTCTTGACCCCCTCCCATTTCGTTATCTATTGTCCTGTTCTCATTGTTTTATCCAAATTGTTTCTCAACTCTTCAACTGTGAACACCAGAAATTGAGTCACAAAAGGCTCTTCCAGCACAATGGTTCTCAGTCCTGATCACACATTAGAATCTATTGGGAGACTTTTAAAAATACTGATGCCTGCAAGCTCACTGCTGTCAGTGCAGAGTTGGCTTCAGATCTTCTGTTCCCTGCCCCCTCTGCCCCTCCCCTGCTCACATGCTCTCTCTCAAAAGTAAATAAAACATTTAAAAAATACTGATGCCTGGGCCTGACCTCTGCAACTGCCAGAGAATGCTGAGAACCATTGCCCAGGGGGCCCTTTGATTTCCTGATAACTCCCAGTTAAGTACCTCTGTCAGTATGTTCCTGCTATTTGCCTTCTACCTACTGTCTCTTTGTTCCCTATGGCGTACTAGCTGGCTGAACCCAGAAGATTGAAAGAGAAGGAAAATCTCTGGGCATATTAAACTTCTTTAGACTCAGAGAGCACTAGGATGGGGTGGAGAGGGGTCTGCATTCCTGTGCTCTGAGCGAGCTGGTCAGCAAGTGAAAAGTGACACTCAAAGATCTTGTACACCTCACTTTGTTTCTTCCACTCACCTGACTTGAGAGTCAGTTGAAGAGCTACTGATAAGAACTTATGTGTGTCACCTTGTGGCTTAGGTGTACAAGGTGTTACTTATTTTAATTGAATGATGACTAGGCTTTTTCCCTACCCTTGGTATTCTATGGGCTGTTATATGTTCAGACTTGCATGCTTAGATGTTAGTTCATCTCTATTTGAAGAAGCTAGTCATGAAAGTCCAGGTTGAAAAGGAGAAATCTCTAGTTATTTCCAGAGATCAAGCCCAGTCTAGGAATATAGCATTGGATTTTTAGATTCTTACCAGTTGTCTATCTGTTGTGAAATGTCATTGCAAAATGTCATAGAGCAAAGTATTCTGAGTATAATCCTGACCTTCTGAGGATATTTTAAGAAGATGCTATTATATTTTCCTCTGGGGCAATGTTGTTAAAGATGTAATGCTAATTTGGGGAGCACTGTTTATTCATTCATTACATAACTAATCATTGAGCACCTACTTTGCACAAGACACTGTGCTAGGGGTTGGAGATTCAGTGGCAAACAAGCAGACACAGACCCTTTACAGAGTTTGCAGTATAGTAGGGAATATTATAGTTGGGATCATTAGGGAAGGAGAAGCATTTAACAAGACGGCCTAACCCTGGTCTA
Organism: Panthera uncia; assembly: GCF_023721935.1. Classification (NCBI taxonomy): domain Eukaryota; kingdom Metazoa; phylum Chordata; class Mammalia; order Carnivora; family Felidae; genus Panthera; species Panthera uncia. Next base: position 102,496,728 of record NC_064817.1, read on the forward strand.
AACCAGTGTGGTAGGTATTACATTCTTGTGTGGTATGTTCCCTTCATAATTCCTTTCTTTATTTGCAGTGGGAAATGTCGGGTTCCAGCCTGGTGTGACCGGATTCTTTGGAGAGGAACAAATGTTAATCAGCTTCATTACCGGAGTCATATGGAACTAAAAACCAGTGACCACAAGCCTGTTAGCGCCCTCTTCCATATTGGGGTAAACACTTGTTTGTTCATTTATTTGTTTGTAGGTTAAGTATATATTCTTAGAGCATCATTTAGACTCAAAACAGATCAGTAGTTCAGTGAGCCATAAATGTTACCATAACCAAATAATTATTTGCAACTTTGAGAAATTAGTGCCCCCAACCGTCCTAAATGCTGTCCATATGGTTCTTAATGAGCTTGGCCTTTTAGTGACACAGATGTTTCTCATGCTGCAGAGTGGCTGGGTGGTAACCTTAGCCTCCTAAAGTTGTTATTCATAAAGAAGAGTTAGAAGCTAGGTTTTAAAGAATGAGTAGATAGATAGTAAGGAGGGAAAGGCCTAGGAGAGAGGTTCCAGGTGGAGGGGCTGGGAACAGCAAGAACAAAGGCATAGACTGATCAGCATACAACCAAATCTGTATATTAGCTTAAAGGCATATTGTCAGCTGTACTATTAGTGAAACTTTCCTATTCAGGAGCACATGTTTTAAATTTTTCTTTAACTCTGTTGCATCCTAGGCTGGATTAATGGCCAGTTAATTTTTTTTGTCTCTGTTGTGAGTAGTTTTTGCTTTCACATTGTATTTTCTAGCTGTGTGTATATGTAGGTTATATCTTGGGATCTTGTTGATTTAATTTATTACAGCTAGTACATTAAAAAAATTTTTTTAATCTTTATTTATTTTTGAGAAAGAGAGAGACAGAGCACGAGCAGGGGAGGGGCAGAGAGAGAGGAAGACACAGAATCCGAAGCAGGCTCCAGCCTCTGGATTGTCAGCACAGAGCTGGATGCAGGGCTTGAACTCACAGACTGTGAGATCATGACCTGAGCCGAAGTCAGATGCCCAACTGACTGAGCCACCCAGACACCCCATGACAGCTAGTACGTTTAGATTATTTCTTGTAGATTTCCCAGACCTACAGTCATGTAATCTGTCAGAATCTATATAGTTCAGTGCTTGATAGGGTGGACTTTATAGACTGCTTAGATTTGCATCCTTGTTCAACTACTTCCTGACCATGTAACCATGAAAATTTATGTAACAGCCCTATGCCTCAGTTTCCTCCACTATAAAATGGGGATAACAGTGGTACTACTTATGGGGATTAATGAGTTAAGACATGCAAAGAGCATAATAGGGTAGATTTCTTTCCTCTGTGTATATGTTGATTCTTTTTGCTTCTGAGATAGATTATCCCCAACATGTCTTATCCTTCTGTCTTAAAGGGGAATTTGGGGGGTATTTCCTTTGTTTACAAAGTTACTTCTTGGTCTTAGAATAATCTGAAGCAATTGTGACTTGACTTTTATCCATTTTGAAATTTTAAAATAATAATAAATAATAGTTTTTCTCAAATAGTAGCTATGTGTGCTGGGGACTGGGATGGGCAGTTTACACATATCTCATTTACTCCTCACAACAGTACTATGAGTTAAATATTTCTCATTTAACAGATGAGCAAATGGAGAACTAATGAGTTAAAATAACTTCCTTAACAGCATTCAACTGGAAGGAGAGCTAAGATTTTAATCTTGTCTGTTTAACTCCCAAGCCTATGGATGTTCTTTCCACTAACCCCACAATGCATCTATAGTTACAAAGAACTTACAGACTACATAAACCTTTAGATACTATTTCTAGCCCACCTAATTTCTATTTTGTACTTGAGAGCTGCTCTGTTTTCTTCATTTGAATTCTCTTAATTCATTTTTAAAAGGATGTCTTTCCCCCAGACACTAACCTTTTTGGTTTAATCAGCTGTGCTTGGCTTTTTTGTTTGTATTTCTTTTCAGAACCTTGGAATATTTGTAATATTCCACACATATTAATCCAGAGCTCCCAGCAGGATAGTTAAAAATTCTCCATACTACCTGTGTATTTTTGTGTATCTTTAATAAATGTCTACCTTTCTAATTTTTAATACTACTTAAATTATGCAGGAAATCAAAAGTGCTTTCTCTTTAAAATTAAAAAAAAAACGTTTTAAGCAAAATTTACAGATAAGGCTGAAGTTCTTCAATCCCTGTTCTACTCCCACCTTTGTCCCAAACCCCCACTTTCCAGCCAGGCCAACTACCATTATGAATTTATATCTTTCTAGACCAGTATAGTCCAATAGGTCTTTCTGTGATGATGGAAATGTTATAGATCTATCCTGTCCAGTACAAAAGCTACTAGCTTCAGGTAGCTATTGATCACTTGAAGTGTGGGTAGTGAGACTGAGAGAGCTGAATTTTCAATTTTATTTAATTTGAAGTAATATAAATTTAAAAAAACTTAATGTTTATTTTTGAGAGAGAGAGACAGAGTGCAAGCAGGAAAGGGGCAGAGAGAGAAGGAGACACAGAACCAGAAGCAGGCTCCAGGCTGTGAGGTGTCAGCACAGAGCCCCACGCAGGGCTCAGACCCACTAACTGATCATGACCTGAGCCAAAGGCAGCCACTTAACCAACTGAGCAACCCAGACGCCCCTGCAGTAATGTAAATTTAAATATCCATATGTGGCTACTGGCTATAATCTTGAACAACACACTTCTAGACTTTTGCATATGCTTTTCAGTGTTTACCCATATACAATATTGTTTTGTATATTGGTACATATATCATAAATGGTCTCATACCGTATTTGTTGGTCTGCAGCTTGCTTTTTAAAAAAAAAATTCAGTGGTGTGTCTTGGAGAGCTACCCATGTTACTACGTAAATAGCTAGCTCAATCATCTAACTCATTCTTAATTCCTAATTTTGTTGGTAATTTCCTTTTCTAAAGTGGGTGTATCAGGTGGTGACATTCTTATGGTGGTTTTCCCCTTCATTATCCTTGATATGCCATTAAGGGGTATGATCATGATAACCCACTGAGAAAAGTTTTGAGTTTATTGAGTTAACCACCCCATATTTTGGTCTCTTGGGCATGCTTGGGCATGATTAGAGGCTTTAAGAAACCACATTATATTTTTACCACCATTGTCATCAATGACTGTTAATAAAGGGACCAAGTGCTCAATGGCCAGTTAATTAACTTCAGAAGACTTGCTGTGGGCTAGCTGAGATATGGTTTTCACCCCTGTACTTGGTAATGGGATCTGTTGCATTGGTTCTCAGACTTTGGTGGACAGAGAAATTGCCTAGAGATCTTTTTAAAAAATGCAGTAGGCCAAGGCATCTGCATTTTTTAAGACCTACCTGAATTAATCCTGTTGCGTACCTGGTATTTTGGAAAGGATCTTACACTAGAGGTCCAGATACAACAATTGGATACAATTGTGGATACAACTGTGGCAGTGAGCAACTTAGCTGATCTTTTTGTATCTTGATATTCTCAAGGATCAGAAGAATAATCCTTGCTTTGGTAGTCTGGCTGGTTATTGTGAAAAGATGACACACATAAAATACTTTATGAAATAAGAAGTTGCAAAATTTTATAAAAATATTAAAAATATATAAAATTTCTCTTAACACTATAGTATGGACCCTGGTGACACTAGCGATTGCTTGGGCCTCAGTTCTCTAAGAGTTATGGTTTAGACATGTAAAAACCTTCCCAGTCGTTGAGATCTTTGGCTCAGCTTTGATGCTTTTATTTTCCATATTTGATTTACAACCTCTGCTACATGCATCAGTCCTTTTTTTTCCCTCAACATGGAATTCGTGAAGTTTTCTTTCTAAAAAGAAGCTGCAACCTCAATAAGTTAAAATGCTATGTTAATTATGTTCATTTTTGGCATTGATTTGTATGAAGTTTAATAGTGAAAAAAACCCAAAGCTATTTCAGGAAGCTGAAAGTGCTGTGTCAGATGGGAAAATTTTTTGATTAGTCAAGATGATTTGTTTGTCATGCTTTTTTTACCCTGATCTAGGGCATTTTGTATTGGCTCTTCTCTAAAATAACCATAGGATCTGTTTAGTAATGTATCTTTATCATTATATAATGATATAACGCACTGACATTATGATTCTTGGCATTGCGCATAGCAGCTAATAGAATTAAATGCTTTAATCATTTTTCTGCTGTTTCAGCGCTTTGTGATCATTGTTAGAAACAGTAGTAGGTATGTTTTGACACTTAATTTGTGCAATGCAGGAAATAATTTTTACCATAATTGTCACATTTCCCCCAACCCCAAATAACTTAACAATGGAGCAAGAAAATATTCTTCCCAAATATTACTGCCAAGCTTTTTATTTATTTATTTATTTATTTATTTATTATTTTTTTTTTTTACTGCCAAGCTTTTTAGCACAGAAGTTTAACCTTTTCCTTTTCCAGGAAGTTAACCAATTAACCTTACCTTTACCATAAAGTGTGTAGTGCTGAAATGCTTAGTTTAATTTATATTTGTTTTAGTGATGTTTAAAAAATTGTTAGACTCTTAGAGATTCAAGCTGAGAGCACACAAGACTAAAATAAGGATCTGTTTTCTTTGAGGTAAAAGTTGTGGATGGAGTGATATTTCAGAAAGTGTTTGAAGATGTTTTTGCACCACATTTTATTTTAAATGATTGCTGTAACAACGCCTTTTAAATTGTTAGGTAATCTCAAAGGAAGATGAGCTAGGAGCATGTAAGACTGAAAAGAGGGTTTACTTTCTTTCAGGTGAAGGTTGTGGATGAACGGAGGTATCGGAAAGTGTTTGAAGATATTGTACGCATCATGGACAGAATGGAAAATGACTTCCTTCCTTCCTTGGAGCTCAGCAGGAGGGAGGTGAGCAAAAATACATGGCTTCCCCATGCAGTGCCCATCATGGTCAGTGCAGGGGAAAGCATGTTTGTTAGAGAAGGCAACACAACAAAGTGGTGAAAACCATGTGTGTTGAAGTCAAACTGCCTCCATGCTGATTCCAGCACTGTCATTTAGTAGATGTATGACCAGAGGCGCGTGTCTAACTCTCTCAGAGCCACACTTTCCTTTTCTGGTTAAAGGGGTGGTTGTGAGGATTACATGAGTTAATACATGTGAAGCTCTTAAAATGGTGCCCAGCACAAAGTAAGCCCTCAGATGTTAGCTTTTCTTACTTAGTATTTCAGAGCTGCTGGTTAATTCATATCTCAGGGACCAGGATTTGGTCATGGGATGAATGTCCTGACCCAAGGTTGGGTTATCCTCTTAGGATCTCAGGAATAATCAGAGTAGTCCAGAGAAGTAGCAGGAGCTGCCTAATTCCTCTTCTGGTGTGAGTAGAATAACAAATGAGAGGACGTGGCATACAGCCAGCTCAGTCAGTGAAGGCGTACAGACAATAGTTGCACACCTGGTCAATAATAATTACCTTATTCTTTATTCATATTCCCTATGGAATAATCCAACTGACTGACTTCCCCTACTAGTGATGCATGTTTGTGTCTGTCTGTTATTCCCCAGTTTGTGTTTGAGAATGTGAAGTTTCGGCAACTACAAAAGGAGAAGTTCCAGATCAGCAACAATGGACAGGTTCCCTGCCATTTTTCTTTCATCCCTAAACTTAATGACAGCCAGTACTGCAAACCATGGCTTCGGGCTGAACCTTTTGAGGGCTACTTGGAGCCAAGTGAGTTGTCCCTTTACCATTGTCTCTGCTTGCAATGCATCCTCTCCCCCTGGCTCCCACCCCCTCCCTCTGTTTAACTTCATGTTTTCTAACCACATGTCTCTTACCTTTACTGTCATTATATTGGGGAGATCTCTTTTGTGTGTCTAGTCTCTCCTTCATCACCTGATGACTTTTTAGAGGACACTTCTTCTGTTGGTTTTCATCTCCTTTCACTTTTCCACCATAAGTTTCTGTTACCATGTGTCATTTCTTATATTTCAGATGAGACCGTGGACATTTCCCTTGATGTGTATGTCAGCAAAGACTCTGTGACCATCCTGAACTCAGGGGAAGATAAGATTGAAGATATTCTAGTCCTTCACCTGGATCGAGGCAAAGATTACTTCTTGACCATTAGTGGAAATTACCTCCCAAGTTGCTTTGGTACATCCTTAGAGGCTTTGTGCCGAATGAAAAGACCAATCCGAGAAGTTCCTGTAACCAAACTCATAGACTTGGTAAGAAACATCCTAAGACACAGAACCTCCTCTAGATATAATTTTCACAATACTTAAGTGATGTCCTCGTTGTCTCTGGGCTTTCTCTTTTGCTGGGGTTGGGGGAATTGTCAAGTGATAAGAACAAGAATGTCACTTTACTCTAGCACTACTTTCATTAGATTAAGTCTCAAAAAAGAGAGAGTAATCTGTAATTGGCTCTTGTCAGGAATATATAATACTGTGTTCACTGAATTAGATTAAAGACTCCCTTCTTAAAGATCTAATGCTTATTTGTTATGCTCTTCATAATTTAAGTTACTTTTGTATAAATTAGCATGTGTGTGAGGTCCAGTAAGTTGGGGGGGGCAGTATTATCCTCATTAAACACATGAGAAAACTGAGGCATGAGACAATAGCTTTCCCAAAGTGGAATAAGTTAGTAACGAATCTGTCCCCCAGACTTTCTCATTCCCAGTTTGGTAATTCCTTACTTGTATCATCGTATCTAATCCCAAACTTGGCTGCATGTTGCAGCCCAGACCTATAAATGAACCTCAGAATCCCTGGGGGTCCTTGAACAAGTACAGATTCTTCCCTCCGTTCAGCTCTGGCAATGGAAGGACAGTCTCGGTGTGCAGGGCTTAGGAACCTGCATTTTATCAGCACCCCACATGATTATAATGTACACTGAAGTTTGCTGCATGTTTAATGGGACTCAAGAAAGGGAAGCAGTAGGATTTCCCTTCCCTGACACCAAACTATAATAGCAGTGTTCTTATATAGGAAATGCTTACTACCTTCCATAATGTAAATTGATGTAGTAACAAGTTCATCCTGTTAAGGACTTTTCTTCTAAATAAAAATATTGCTGGATTTGTGTGCAGACCTCTTTGGGCTGTAAAAGCATGCTTTTGGTCTTTTACCGAGAAAAATGAGGTGATGTGGCAGCCATACTTTATCACTACTATTAGTATTCATGTTGATGTTCTTCAGCCTCGCCAGAGCAGTGATGTTATCATCTAGCAAGGAGGGCTAGACCAGCGGGCAGACTGCTGGCCTGTGTGATCTGTTCTGTTGCCATGGAATTGTTTTAGCTATGACTCAGATGGCAGATTAAAACACTTGAGTCCAGTCCCAGCATTCTTTCTTGGAATTATACTTGTTTCCCTAGAGCCCTCATAACTGGGTGTATTACCTCTGTTTGAGAGAGAACCATTTCCTTCAGAAATTTACATCCTTACATTCTCTTATTTTTTTATGATACTTGTTTTTTTCCTTTCACCACCATATTCTGTCTTTCCAGTTTCGTATTTTACTGTTTAGGATATATTCTAAATGAAGTTTCCCCTTTTTTCCCTGCCCCCTTCCTTCCATCCTAAATATCATTTCCCAGTTTTCTTTCTCCCAACTTTTAATTATGAAAGTGGCAGATGTACAGAAAATTGGGAAGGACAGTACAATGAACCCCCACATGCCTTACATAAAATAGGCGTGGTTTTTTTTTGTTTTTTGTTTTTTTGTTCTTGTTTTTTTTTTTTGCTGTACCATCTGAAATTAAGTAGTGATATGTCACTTCACTGGTGAACACCTTACTCTGCCTCTCTTTTTTGAAAAATTTTTAAAAATGTTTATTTATTTTTGAGAGAGAGAGAGCATGAGCAGGGGAGGGGCAGAGAGCGAGAGAGACACAGAATCCAATGTAGTCTCCAGGCTCTGAGCTGTCAGCGCAAAACCCGATGCGGGTCTTGAACACACGAAACATGAGATCATGACCTGAGCTGAAGTCTAAAATTATCTGTATCCCATTTGTAATATCTTCCCACTGTATTTTGATTTGATTTTGACCTTCTGCAATGCTTTCTTGTATTTGTTCATATTTGTTCCAAGACCAACATGATATTTCACATCCTATCAGATGATGCTATTAATAATGATACCCATTATCTTCTATTGTATTATTTACTCTAAAATTTTGGTGAAACCAGAAATGAGTTCAGTGCCTATGTTGAGTTTCCTTGTACTGTTTCAGAAAGATTCTTGTGCCATACCCTCTTCCCACCAAATGTGGAATGAAATACTGGCATAAACCCTTTTCATTCTTCTTGCCCTTCTCAATGATAGTGAATTTGCCACTACTAGAATAGTTGGAATTAGCACAAGTGACAGAGGAAAATTTGTTTGTAATTATCTTTATTCTTTTCCAGAATAAAGATAAAATTTTCTAGTTTATTAACTAGCATATAATCATCAATATTTATTCATTACACATTGAAAACAAAGTATTATGGAGTTTATGTGGGTTCCTGAAATTTAGTGGTGATGAAAGTTTACTTATATATAGAATATGACTAAATTATAAATCGAGGTTAATAGGGAATTTGGTTAGAGATACTCTAAACATTAGCTACTTTTACAGGTTAATGGCCAGTGTATTTGGTAAGTCAATATTTTGGAAAGGCATTTGTAATGAGAGTTGTGGAGCTTGTAATTTGTATTAACAATAGATTCCTTTCCTGTGCTGTTTGCTCAAGCCTTATATGTTATAAAAGCTTATTGATTAACCAGCTAATTTCTATAAAAATCAATCTCAGAACCAGCTTATTTTGGCTTTAATGCATATTTGATTCATGTAACATTAACATAACTAGAAACAAGTTCAGCACATAAGAATAAAATTGACTAGAAAAGTGATTTGGGGTTCATCATAGAAGTATTTTGAGTTAAGTCCAAGTATTCAAGAAATATGTATTAACATATTGGGTGATCATGTCTCCCAGGTGTAAGGGACATCATGGGTAAATGCTAGAAGGTAAAAGCAGAGGCACCTAGGTGGCTCAGTCAGTTAAGCATCCAACTCATGATCTCAGCTCAGGTCTTGATCTCAGGGTCATGAGTTCAAGCCCCATGTTGAGCTTCATGCAGGGCATTGAGCCTACTTTAAAAAAAAGGTGAAAGCAAAAAGACCACGTATGAAAAATTATAAGATTTCCCTGGGAAGGGGCACCTGGGTGGCTCAATCAGGTAAACATCCAACTCTTGATTTCAGCCTAGGTCATGATCTCACAGTTGGTGAGGTCAAGCCCTGAGTTAGGCTCTGTGCTGACAGTACAAGCCTGCTTGGGATTCTCTCTCTCTGCCCTTCCCGCATTTGTGCATGTGTATGCTTGCTCTCTCTCTCTCTCTTTCTCTCTCAAAATAGATAAATAAACTTAAAAAAAGAGATATCCCTGGGAAGAGTGAAGATTAAAGAAAAGAGTATGTGAGGCTGGTTGGGTAGGTTGGGGAGCAGGGAATAGAAAGTCTTGAAGTCAACAGATGAGTTTATGCTGGAGCAGAGGGCATCTACAACTATCACAAGACTTTTATGGGTAGTATGAGGTTGTAAATTGACATATTTGGAGGAACAGCTTGGTCTTGCTTATAGAGTGGGCTAATGGACAGACCAGGTTTGAACTTGCCAGATATGGTTAAAGGTTTTCTTGTAGATACGGAGACAAAAAATGTTGAAGGATGAATGGACAGACTATATTTGCTTGGGGACATGTTTATTAGAACAATATCAAAGTTGAAATAATAAGAATAATGGTTTGGTGATTAGTTCGTCCCCAGTGATCTTTTCACTAGGTGTTTACTTCGTCTTACTGATCAACCACTCATTTCTTATCCTGTTAGGTGTATGGTTTGTGTTTCTCCTTTTTATATTTCATTTTAATTAATCCTTTCTAGAACTTCGATATCTATTTAGTTTTCTGCTTTTTATTTTCTTTTATTTTTTATTGTTAAAGTTTATTTTTGAGAGAATGCATAAGCAAGGGAGGGGTAGAGAGAGGGAGAACGAGAATCCCAAGTAGGGTCTGTGCTGTCAGTGCATAGCACGACGAAGGGCTTGAACTCACGAACCATGAGATGATGAACTGAGCTGAAATCAAGAGTCGGGCACTTAATGGACTGAGCCACCCAGGCACCCATTTGCTATTTATTTTTAAATTTGAATCTGCCTCTAAATGACTCTTTAACATTATCTTAGCTACATTTACTACTGGCAAAATTCCTCTAGGGATGAGTGTTGGAGTGAAGAATGATTTGCAGTGCATTTGTAGCATGCCAATGTTGCCCCACTAGGGAATCTGAATTAGGTTTCCTTTTTAAATGTAATCAATGCAGGGGCACCTAGGTGGCTGTCTGACTTCAGCTCAGGTCGTGATCTTACTGCTCATGAGCCCCACGTCGGTCTCTGTGCTGATAGCTCAGAGCCTGGAGCCTGCTTCGGATTTTGTGTCTCTCTCTCCCTCTCTGCCCCTCCCCCACTCATTCTCATTCTCTCTCTTTCTCTCGATCAAAAATGAATAAACATTAAAACATTTTAAATGTAATCAATGCATAGCCTTTTGTAGAGAGAGGACAGGTCAGTTGAACTAAGTGATTATAAGCAACCTTAGAACTACCTTAGGAGTATGCTGTTTATCAGTGGAGGCTAAGTAGTGTTTCTGTTTGCAGAATTGAGCCTAGTGTTGAAATAAGTTATTTACATCTACTATATGCCTGTAGCCAGAGAGGTAAACTCTCAGTATAAATGTGCTGCCCCACCAATATCTAATCAAAGTCCTTTTGATTCTTCTTTCAGAGTTTTCTCTTTTATCTATTTATTTTAAAAAAATATAGTTTTCCCATAATTAGTTAAAGTGTTTACTCGCTCCTTTTTGATCTACCTTGATAACCTCTTAACAATCCCTTTTGCCTCTATCGCTGCTCATTCATTTTTCCTCTTCAGGGCTGTCAGACTGATCTTTCTATAATACAGCTTTGGGACCTATCACTTCCTTGCTTAAAGGTAGTCCGTGGCCTGCCCATGCCTACTAAATACAATCCAAATTGCTTTACCTGTCATTCAAGTTCACCAAAAGTCTGACTTTAACATTCCTTTTCATACTTATTTCCCACTATTTTTCTCAGCATCCTGCCATGCTGTCTGCAGAACAGATGACCAACTTTTCCCTACACCCACCTTGGGATTTACCTTCTCTGAATCTTTGCTTATTTTTGCCCCTCCCACTTGTAGTGTCCTCACCCCATCTCTACTCTTTAAAATCCTATGAATCTTTTAAGGGCTAGTTAGGTCCCATCTCCATTGTGAAAAGTCCCCTGACAGCCCCAGCCTAAAGCCATCTCCTTCTTTTGAACCCTTTTGCTTGTTTTTCATATTAACCGTTTATTGAGAACTCCTCTCTGTGAATTATAACAATATCAGGCTATAAATTCTGGGACTTCTTACCCCAAATCAATTGCATACCCAAATCAGGGACCATATCATTCCCTTCTGTGTAGCCTCCTTTCTCATCCACCCCCCACTACACCCCCCAAAGGCATGCCTTGCACTGCTCAAAGAAAACTGCTTTGAGGGCCTGGTTTGACAGGTTAGTGTATAAAAACTCTGCCTAGTTTTACTCATCGTATCATGTGGCATGTATTCATGGGAGGAAAAATAGAGAAGTCTGTTAGGCTAGTTCTACTATTTCTTAATAAGTAGTCCTAAATTTAAAGAAAGGTTGTGCTCCAAAATTGTGTTAAATTAGATGTTTGGCATTCAGAATTTAACTTTTAAATTAAAAAAAATAATTACAATACTATTAATATTGCATACTTCATAAGACAATATTACTCTGATTATTTTTAGCTCGATTTATATGTGGTATTTAAAAGTCTAGGTAAACCTACAAGAGCCTGTTTAATCCATAATGTATCTAATAATACTAAAAAGCCTATCCACCATATATATAAAAGTCGTTTGGGGGAAATGTATTTAGCATTCTATTTGGAACATCAGGGAGCACACACTACCCCACCTCCAGCCTCCTGCACGTCTCTCATAGTAAGATCGGGACTCCCCCTTTTACTATCAGACATGAGACGTGTGATTTATACTCAGGTTCTTGGTGGCCTGTGGCAGCGTTGGCAGGATTCCAGCTGGGAGTTGCTGGGGAGGTGCTGGCATACTGCACCACCAGTGCCCCAACATGCCTGGATTTTAGGCTGTTTCCTTGTCCTACAAAGTAAATATCATTATCCCTGTTTTGGAGATGAAGAAACTGAGGCTTTATAAAGTTTAGTAACTTGCCTAAGGTCTGTACAAAATTAATAGGCAGAACAAAGATTTTACCCAGGACTGTCTACCACTAGTGCCTGTACTCTCTCCACTAACCATGGTGCTTTGTTTCTCACTGTCTTTTTCACAGTCTTGCCCTGCCTCTCTGCCCAGGAAGCAGCTAGATTGTATTTTTTGAGTTGTCTAGGGGACCATAGTGGTAATGACTATAGAGTCAGTCAGACCTGAGTTCTAATCCTGTACCTGCCACTTAATACCTAATAGTATGACCTTGGGCAAATAATTTAACCTGGTAGAGCCTCAGTTTCCCCATCTGTAAAATGGGAATAATATCTACTGTGCAGACTAAATGACATTGTATACAAGTACTTTACAGTTTCCGGTACATGGCCGGTGCTCCCTAAGTGGTGGCAGTAGTTATTGTTGCTCTTGTTATTGGATTATAATAAAAGCACAGAAGACAGAGCCAATTAACCTTCTTCCCTCTCCTTTGCTTCTCTTTTTTCTCTTATATCATACAAGAAATCACAATAGGGATAATTATGGGTCTTCTGGTCCACAAAGGTCTGAAATGAAATAAATTTACATTTCAGAGGGACCTCCATATTTGGGGAGTTTAGGGGCCTTTGAGGAGGGGAGTAGGTACATGGCGAGGGAAAAGAGTGTGGGATACTGCTTAGGGTGAAAGGAATGGCAGGGAGAGGGGAGTAGCCAATTGTCTCCTTCTGAATGGCCACTGTCAGACTCACAACCAAATTCGTGCATCGAGTGGCGTTAGGATGACTTAGGAAGCCACATAGTATAGCAGCAGGGCCTGCCTCCAGGCAGCACGTGGAAAGGAGCCATCACTGGGCATTTGGCCAGGTCAGCTGGAAGCTGCCAAAGGACACAAAAGTCTGGAACTGCACATGTATGTTTCTTGAGTGATAATCTCAATAAACCACATGAACATTTAATATGTACAATAGAGAACTTTGCATGTAGAGAGAACATATTCCATTTTCAACAATAATTTATTTGAAAAATTTAAAGCTGTTTAAAGTGTATACATCTAGCAAGATAGTGAGTTCTAATAATACTGATCTGTTTCTAATTCTGTAAATTAATTCTGATTTCTGTCTGTCAATGACTTTCTTTTCCTGCTCTGCTCTCAGGAAGAAGACAGCTTCCTAGAAAAGGTAATACAATCCATTGGTGGTTATGTGCTTCCTGTGCTTAATTAACACTTAACTGTGGTCCCTGGAATTTGTCCCTAATCTTTGCCATATCAGAGACCTCTGACTCCATGAGAATCCACCAAAGTCCTGCCAGCTGTTTTTAAGTGTGTCTGAAGTATAGAAAAGATATTTACTGCACTGGTGGTTGTTGAGACCCAGTACATAAAAGCAATAGGAGTCAAGTTTCCAAATTTGTATTTTTAAAATGAGAAGTAACTAAAGAGCTGTCTTGATATATGTGAAAGCTCATGAGGTGGAGCAGGGTACCATTTAGCGGTCCTCCATTTCCAATGATAATAAAAGCAGAAGTGGATTTGTGTTGTATTAAGAGTGATTTGGGGTTGGTGACAGTAGTCATTAATTACCGAAAGAATGCAGTTATATGGTTAAGAAAGAGTGTAGAATAGAATTATAGAGCTGAACAAGACCATGAGGGATCATCTGGTGTAGCTCTCTGCCTTCAGACAGGGTAACTTTCCCCATTCTAATAGATAAGACAACCAAGGCCCAAGGTTGAAAAACTCACTAAAGTCATACTGCTCCTGGTATCAGGGGTGTGGGGCAGAGGGCACTAGAACCGACATCTCCTGAATACTCAGTCAAGGAACCTAGTAAAGGGCTCCTGTAGTGCTTTGCCACTTCTATCTTCAAGCTGGAGGGTGTCTGGCTCCACACAGGGCTATCACATAGAGAAACATGGGCTTGAATACCATTCTTAAAGCGGTGTCACACAGCATCTAACACCATCTTCCCATTTGGTGGAGTTTAATGCATTTTGATGGTGGAAATGGTGTACTGTTTTACTGCGTTAAATTTTTTTTTTCAACGTTTTTTATTTATTTTTGGGACAGAGAGAGAGACAGAGCATGAACGGGGGAGGGGCAGAGAGAGAGGGAGACACAGAATCAGAAACAGGCTCCAGGCTCCGAGCCATCAGCCCAGAGCCTGACGCGGGGCTCGAACTCACAGACCGCGAGATCGTGACCTGGCTGAAGTCGGACGCCCAACCGACTGCGCCACCCAGGCGCCCCTACTGCGTTAATTATTAGCACTAAGGTTTCAAAGTGTGCTTTATTTCCCTTTGAAAATTAAAGTTATCAGGATAATTTGTGGACTTTTGAGAAAGTACTATTTCTTGTGCATGATCTTTCTCTAGACTTCAGAGACACAAGTCTGACATTTCATGTTATCACGCATGAATTTGAAAATGGATAGTGGATGATGTATATAACCTACTGACATTTTATTAACCTTTTTAAACCACTAAGGGTTGAGACAGTTCTGCTTCCTGGCCTTTCCTTGTTAATAGCAGGCCATGTTGTCTTTTCATCTCGGACAGTGCCTTGTGTCGCCTTAATGCCTTAGTACAGGAAAAGCACCAGTTGGATGTCAGATTTTTTAAAAAGTACATGAATCAGTGCTGAATAATTTATATACGGTAAGTTTGGAGGCATCTGCTAAATCTGTACATGTGTTGCATTTGGTTCAGAAAATGAGCAGAGTGCATTATGGACAGTGTTTTGATTCAGATACTATGTGGATACCTGGATTTAATACTTGCAACTAGAAAGAAGTTAGTGGATGAGCCCCTGATAAAGTTCTGGCAGCCACAGGGAACATGAATACCAAGTGATAGACTCCCAGGAAAAGAAAGAAAGAAAGGAGGCAAAATGGATGTGAAGAAAATAGATTTTAAATGGTAACCAACTGTCATGCTCTTTTCTCTTCCTCATTCTCTTAGAAAGGTAAAACAGCTTTAAAATGTCAGCAGTGCTGGTTGAAGAACATAGTGTTAAGCAGAGCCCTCATCTCTGCTCTAGTGTACACAGTCTCTGGAAGTCGTAAAACGCTTTTCTTTCCCATAAAGCAACACGGCTGGGGTTGGGCTAGAATTTACAGAATTTCCTAAAGTTGAAAGTACACAATTTATAACCTCAAGCTGGAGAAGGGAGGAAGATGCAAAGAATTGGTCACCGTTTTCTCCACTAGGATTTTTCTGAAGGCTGCCCTCAAGGACTTAATCTATTTCAAACACCTTTTTGATATAATTTATATTTGACTATATAAACACAAGATAACTGAGTTTATGTCCCCAGCCATTTCCAAGTTCAGGTTTAGTTGTCACTTTTGGGTTTTTCTCTTAGATTCTTTCAGGAGAATCTAACAGAAAGTAGGAAGATAAGTGAAAGGGGTCACAGCCTTGAGAAATCTGCTGAGTTATTAATATAAAGAATAACTTCTGGACTCAAACCTGGAACTTTTCACAGTATTTTTGGCTCTTGGTATGCTGTATTCGGTTTACTATTTTTGGATCTTAAGGGCTATGAGTTTAGTGCCTTAAGATTAGACCTTCTATTGAGGCTGAAATATTCATGAATGTAGGTGTAATGTGGAGAATTGTCTTTAATTTCTGTGGACCAGAGAGCCTCATTTAAATCAGCAATGAAAACTGTAATTTTGTGGTAAGACCTGAAAGAACCAGAAGTTAAAAGTCACCAAAAACCTAAGTAGATGCTGCTCTTCCAAAGTACTGTGTTGACCATTGTAATTTAATGGCCCACGAGTCTCAGGTGGTATGTGCACTCTGCCGTGACCGTACTGCTACAGTGCTGGCTCTCCGTGTCACCCTTGAGAGGATTTACCACACACAGTGCATCCAGTGATAAACATAATGAACCCAAACGGAATGCTTAACTGTTAAGCATCTAGAAAACGAGATTCTTTAACTGTGGGAATCCGTATCAAGTGCCTTCTGACCAGGAGTGACCCCAGTGAGAAAAAATGAAAAATCTTAAGAGATGAAGATGAAATTGTACTTACATAAGCAGAATCTGGAGGACCTCAAGTTACGTACATGTTTTTATTGAGACCGCTTTGATTCTCTTCCTTTTTCATCTATTAGGAGAAATCCCTTCTGCAGATGGTTCCCTTGGATGAAGGTGCCAGTGAAAGACCCCTTCAGGTCCCCAAGGAGATCTGGCTTCTGGTAGATCACTTGTTCAAATATGCCTGCCACCAGGTAAGTGACTATGGGCCTACCCTACAACTTTGGAAGGTGTGTGATACCTCCTGTCGGTATTGTGCTTGTAACTTTTGCAAGCTACCTTCACAGAATAGCACTGTCAGATCGTCTGGGCAGATGGAGGTATCCGTATTTACAGATATGACAATAGAAGCATACAAACTAAGTGATTTAGTTAAGACCACAGTGTAAGTGTAGTGGTGGAGCCAGGCCCAAACTGAGCATGCCTGTCTCCTGGCTACACACAATTTCCCCTGGACCACTGTGTACCTCGGTCTATAATGCATGTTTCCCGTCTCACATAGGCATTGCAGATTTTAAAGTCCAAAGCCCATTTCTATACTTCTAATACTTCAAGCCCATTTCTTGAATTTGATTTTCATTTTTTAATCCTATCTAAAATATTAGCTACCCCCAACCCAACTGCCCAAAAAGAGAAATTTCTTGGGACTAAATTGAAGGAAAACATTTTTTTACCTACTGAAGTGTAATAGAACTCAAAAGCAAGGTTTGGTATGGGCATGCCATTTACTGCTGCCCTAGCATTCCCTAAGGTCAGTATTTAACTGTGGTTCAGCTGTTTCGACTCTGCCTTCTACTTGTCAGGAAGCTAGAAGTGGAAACATCTGGTCTCCCACTGTAGCCATCTAGTCCTCTGCCATATCAGGTATAAGCTAAAACCTGTGGAGATCATTTTCTGGTTGGAAGTAAAATTTCACACGGATTATACAGATGATAAAGGGAAAAGATGCCATTGTCACACCTCCATTCCTAATCACGAGTATGCACATTACACTTCCATTTGCATTGTCACTCTCTTGATCCCTGGATGGACTTCAGAACCTTAGGGCTGATTATCTTGCCTTGTTCCATTTATTGTCATGTCTTTGGTAGGAGGATCTGTTCCAAACCCCTGGAATGCAGGAGGAGTTACAGCAGATCATTGATTGTCTGGATACTAGCATTCCCGAGACAATCCGTATCCTTTTTGACAAAGGCTTAGGAAGCTGGATGAATTCTTGACCAAACTTTTCTTCCCTCCTACATTTGATTTTTGTGTTTCCATCTGTACTTTCTCTCTGACTGTCATCTATTATAAGGTAATCATCAAGTCTGCAGTTGTTTTTCAATTCCTTTCAGGAACTTTTGACTTCTCTCTGTATCAGACTCTTACTGAAAGGAATAAAGGGGTAGGTAACAACAACTTTTAATAAACATGGAGCATAAGACCCACAGCACTGGTACTGTTCTGCTTCAGGCTTTTGATCACTCCTGCCACCATGTATGTTGTCACTAGGACATAAAAGAGAATGGGAAACACTGGGGACTAGTTTCAAGGACTGATCGAGTGTGAACATCATTCTGCATGCCACATTCCCCTGACTCTCAAGTTGAGCCAAACCTCCCAAGAGTCTTTGATCAATTCTGTAACAACTCAGCTGCAGCATACCTGGACCAATAAAATATCAAACCCCAGTTAGGATCAATGTGCCCTGAATAACAGGAAGGAAACTGTCCCTGAGGGGGCTGGAGGAAGGAAGCAAATCAGGTCTCTGTGTGGCCTTTTTCCTAGAGCCTCTTTCCCTTGACTTAAGTTGATACAGCTGGCAGTAATCACTCTGTGGCTGAAGCACTGCTCATTTTCCTGGAGGCCCTGCCAGAACCCGTCATCTGTTATGAGCTGTATCAGCGATGCCTTGACTCTGCTCAGGATCCCCAGAACTGTCGACAGGTGAGTTTTACTGCTCTGAGGATGTGCCTGGGGCAGGTTCCCCCGTAGAGAAATCAATCTAGCAAAGCCAGGCGTGTAGCTAGCTATGTGGTAAGATAGGTCTGGATCTGTTATTCATGGCAGGACACCAGCTTTGAGTGTTGGGACTTATTTATTTATGAGTGGGGGAGGGGCAGAGAGAGAGGGAGACACAGAATCGAAGAGGCTCTAGGCTCCAAGCTGTCAGCACAGAGCCCGACACAGGGCTTGAACTCATGAACTGTGAGATCATGACCTGAGCCAAAGTCGGATGCTTAACTGACTGCGCCACCCAGGTGCCCCGAGAGTTAGGACTCTTAAATTTTAGGTTGTATTATTTCCTATTATAGTTGCCACACTTTTCTAGTTGGCCTACTGAGTAGGGTGGATACCTCTACGTTGGCAGAAGATTGTTTATGAAGCTGAGTTCTGGCTGACATTACCAGGAATGGTCGGTGATACTTGTGAGCCTTTCTTCTTTTTGTCTTCTTGGTGTTTTTTTTAAGATTTTATTTTTAAGTAGTCTCTGCAGACAGTGTGGGGCTACACACAACGTGGGGCTCAAACCCACAATCCTGAGATTAAGAGTCACTCTGCCAACTGAGCCAGCCAGGCACCCCCTTCTTGGTGTTTGTTTTTAATCTTGAAATAATTTTGATGCACAGTAGCTGAGAATACTTCTCAATCAGGCTAGTGAGTATTGGGAGGAGCTCCCATCCATGCTAAATGACATTACAGAGAAAACCATTCAGCTTGGCAGATGCCATGGCTGCGTGCCTGAGGAGATGGGAGAAGACCAGATTAATACCAACCTTCTTGTGAGGTGGGGTGTGCGTGTGACTGTGTGCTGACCACGTAGCCTGGTCATTGAGTGTATACCCAGGCCAAACAGGATGACCTTTCTGACTCAGAAGTTATTATTTGCAGGTACTCTGTTAGTCATGAGTGAATAAAGGGAAGTTGTGACAGATGAATGGGGTTCTGTATAGGTTGGATTATAAACTACTTCTGTGGCAGCTGTAAGCTCTTGTTACTCCCTTCCTTCACCTGTTCTCACTGCCCACCCTTCCCCCCCTTTTTTTTAAAAAAAAAAACAGGTGATTTCCCAGCTTCCGAGATGCCATAGAAATGTTTTCCATTACTTGATGGCATTCCTTCGAGAACTCTTAAAATTCTCTAAATACAACAATGTCAGCGAAAACATGATCGGTAAGAGTGCTTCATAAGAATGGCAACGTGAGTGGGGGTAGGCTGGTCGGGACAGTCTGTGTATGGTGTACACAGTGTGTTCCTTCCTTCACGTCCAGGCACATGGCAGTTACTTCCCTCCCATTGCCCTTGTCCCCTGGCCCCCCACTTCCTGTCTCTGAGGCTTTGCTTAGGTTGTGTCTGACAAAGGGTTTTACCTTTCCTTTCTCTCACCCTCTAGCTACTCTCTTCACTAGTCTTCTCCTAAGGCCTCCACCCAACCTCATGGCAAGACAGACTCCAAGTGACCGTCAACGTGCTATCCAGTTCCTTCTGGGGTTTCTTGAGAGCGATGAAGACTAATAAGCCTTTACCTCTTACTACTCTCCAAGGTTCTAGAGGCGGAAGGTCTCGGGCACTAAGTATTTCAGAATGGTTTGAAAAGTCATGCCACAGGAAGGGGCAGTTGCAGAATTTTGAGGCTGTTGGCATGAAAAAGTTGTTTCTAGTGCAAAAGGAAAAGAGTTTCCTAATCCCTCCCTTACCATATCCTGCACAGCAAAATACTTTTAGACTCACATTGCCAAGCCAAAGGTACCATATTTTGGTGTTTTTGTGTTCTCTCTTTATAAGGCAAGAGATCTATATCTACACTCCTTTATCTGGGAAGTGTTTGTTGCCCTCCTGCCAGCTATCATGATTGTCCTTAGCACCCTAGGCCTAGATTCTGAGATGTTCCCATTCTAGGTCTGCAAGCACTATGTGCTCTAGCTCAGACTAGTCTGTAGTCCTTCGTCTAAAGCACTTTTGCCCGGCCCCCTCCCATATCACCTCTTTGCACTCCACTCCACTAGTACTATTATGTCGAAGGAAGTCTGGGTAAAGCTAGTGACTCCTCGGGTGTCCCCAACAGTGAGTTAACTGTCTACATGTGGTTGTGACATGCATTTGTGCATTTCTACTACAGTGGCATCTGTATGTCTCTGTAACATTGTCCTTGTCATGGATCAACACTAGGTGGAACCGTATTCTCTTGTCTCCAACCACATTGAGTAGCAGAACTTTAGGGACTGTCAGAGATGCCATCCCATTGATGTGAGAGAATCACGATCAGAGTGGAAGCACTTTGAGCGTTTCAAGAGTGAGAATATTCATGTTTGACAGGTCCTGCTTTCTACCATCCCTTTTCTGTTTTTATTCAAATTGTACATGAGAACTCATCCTGGTTGTCTGTGGGACCTGTTTCCCACTTACACATCCATCTCCAGAGCAATGCTTGCATCAAAGTCAAAAAGGCAGTCTGCATCTCAGGTGGGCCTCTCCAGCGATACTGCTCCTTCCTTCAGCAAGGCTGTTGTGGATAACCCTTAGAACCCCCTCTCTGGTCTTCTGAAATACCAGGGGGTAGATGTTGCCCCCTCTCCCGTCAAGGCTGGTTCTGGGCTCTATGACCAGCTCCCCATGGTTTCTAGTCACCTTATCCAGTGTTATGTAAAAGAGACTATGCAGTGGGACCAATGAAGCCCCTTTCTCTCCCACCCAAGACAACCCTCTGAGCATTTCATTCACTCAAGCTCTGTGGGGAGCATTGTTGTTGTTTTTGTTGTTTTTTAATTATTCTGTGTTGGTTGGCAAACCAGCCACCAGCCACTAACTGCAAAACTACCTGATGTAGTTGGCTTCTTCCTGGTTTTCTTTCATTAACCACCCTGAGTTAACTCATTCTTGGCTGTTAACATTAAATCCAAGGAGCCTAATGTATAGGCTTTGTGTCTGGTCTTGGGCATTGACTCCTGACTCTTCTAGCACATTGAAGGAGAGAGCCAGGGGAAACACCACTGCTGAATGGTTCTTCAGTTCCCCCCATCTCTTGTAAGTTGAGTTCTGTGGGGAAGAAAAGGTATGTATCCTGTGATATACTGGTTAAAGCCTTTCTTGATAGGGAGTTATGGAACTAGGAGTTAAGTTCTCTGTGCCAAACAGCTGCAGATCTGATAGATCGGAGGCTAGGTATTGAACTTAGTTAATAGAAGATTATAGGCAGAATGCTTTTGCCATCTCCACTAGGCCAGAAGGTGATCATAGAGGCAGATTATTGAATCTGGGGCAAGGTCGTTACACAAAGACAGGGAGATGCCTGTCCTGGACACATTGTCTAGTATATTGCCAACCTGGGACCTTTGGGTGATCAAGGATGTGGTTGGTGGGGGGTGTAGGCAGCATCCTGTTTCCTCATAAGACAGGCAGATGCACCAAATTTGTTTAGTGCCTCTACATTTTTCCAGCTCTGGCCCTGGGATGTACACTGCATTAAGGGTTTGAGACAATCTCTAGGTAGGGGAGACAGAAATAGAGTAGACGGAAGAAATCTGCCTCCCTACTGTGCCTACTCCAGCACGCCAACCTCTGATTCCTAAGTAACTCTAATGTGCTATTTATTTCATAGCTCCTGAAGTAAGGAGTTCAGATTCAACTGGTAGAGAAGGACTCCACATCTATTGTTTTAGGGAAGAAATGGCTCGAACCTATATGGTGACATTGCATTAGTATCCCTTTCACTGTTTTCTGACTCTTATTCTGTAATTGTTATATTTCTCAAAAATGTCTTGGTCACTAAGCAAAGCTGCTAGTGGGATTCTGTATTTTGTGTCATCTTTTTTATTATAATTTATTGCAAATGTTTTTCTGAATAAATATATGTTGTGTGAAAAATCAGTGTGATCTTGGTAAACGGGGGCTTATGGTCACTGGATCCTACTTGACTGCAGTCCTCACAGCTACGACTGTACTGTTATTTCCTGTCTTACACAGAAATAGAAGAATGCTCGGTATGTTTGCCCCTGGAAGGGAGAAGAAGCCACGTTATTTTCTGAGGCTAATAAAGTCACAGTGCTTCCAGAGGCAAGCCCAGGATTCTTATTTTAACTCCAGGGATTCAGGCAACAAAATAACACGATTACCAAAAAGGATGTTGATTGTTTATGCATGTAAATATCACACTGGGTCAGATCCATGATCACTCCAGCCCCAGAAATCTGACAAACCCCAACATACACATTTTGGGAGAACCCAGTTGTCCTTGCCAAAATAGCCTCAGCGGTTTAGACATGTTCCTACAAAGAGCCTGTTTTCACAAAAGTCATTTTGCAACTTT
This sequence comes from Panthera uncia, assembly GCF_023721935.1. Classification (NCBI taxonomy): domain Eukaryota; kingdom Metazoa; phylum Chordata; class Mammalia; order Carnivora; family Felidae; genus Panthera; species Panthera uncia. The sequence goes on from NC_064817.1 coordinate 102,519,369, forward strand.
TGAAAACCCATTTTGAAGCTTTATTACCTCTCGGGGGGCATGAAGTCCATAAATTAAGTACTTCTGAGGGAGCTCTACTCTGAACTCTAATACTTTAGGAGGAAACCCCTAATTTGAGCATGCTGCCTTTTATTCCCCTGCCGATCTCCATTATGACTTTGCCCATTCTGGTTCCATTCCCTTTGAGGCTGAAGAGGCCTCAGCTGGAGCTTTCTTAACCAGGGCCCTCTTCCAGTTCCCTTTGACTATGAGCTTGACGCTGATGAATGTGCTGATTCAGTGTTGTCACGAACAGTTTTCTTAGCCCCACCCAAAGCCTTGGCAGAAGAAGATGTTTCCTTTTGAGAGTGATTTCCCCCCAGTGGATGGAGACTGACACCCAGAAGTGTTTACACAGCAGCAGGCGATATGGCCAAGCACACACCTCTTTCCAGAGGTTACAAACTGCATCCCTGGATGCTGTTACAGGAGAACCATTAGGCTCTTTCAGACCACAGGACAAGCTCATGACCTGGCTCTTGGTGTAGCCTAATGATTTAAAGCTAGACACTGCCACAGCGGGATTGCTGAGTATTAGGGAGAGAACCTTAGTGGTGATCTAACCCAGTCTCGTTGTTACAATGGGCAAAATCAGGCTCAGAGGGGACAATGAGGGAATCAGGGTTACTTAGATTAGTGACACAGTAATGCATAGTGGGTAAAAAAGAGTTTAAGCTTTGATGTTAGACCTAGTCCTTTTTGTTTCACTTTATTTATTTTGAGAGAGAGCACAAACAGGAGAGGGGCAGAGAGAGGGGGAGAGACAGAATCCCAAGCAGGCTCTGCGCTGTCAGTGAGGATCCCGATGGGCTCGAACTCACGAACCATGAGATCATGACCTGAGCTGAAATCAAGAGTCAGATGCTTAACTGACTGAGCCACCCAGGCACCCCAGACCTCTTTTTTTTTTCCAACTTTTTATTACAAAATCTTTCAAACATACAGAAAAGTCAAAAGGATACAATGAATACCCTATACCCTTAACTCATCACCTGTTAACATTTTGTCACATTGCTTTATCTCAGAGAGGCCTGATCTTTAATCTAGATTCAGACACTTCCTCGTGTGTGACCCCAGACTGGCTAACCTGTAGTTTCCTGGCCTATAAAATGGAACAGGTGTAGTACTGATCTTTGACGACCTAACTACATCTCCTCACTTCTCTCTTAAAAACCCTTCAGTGACTTCGCAGTCTAATTAGAAGAAAATCCAAACTTTCCATGGCCTACCAGGCCCTGCGTTATTAAATGAGAAAGAAACAAAGTGGCAACCACGGTACCTGGTGCACAGCAGGTGTTGTGTAGCTGTCAACTTATGTCCTGCTCCCCTAGCTCTCCACTATATTTCACTGACTCTACCGCACTGCCAAAGGCTTTATGGCTTTCATTTGATGTTAACCTTGTCAACTAGGTATAATCAGACCCCATGCTCAGCCTACTCCGTTGCTCTCCTCCCCCCCACCACCACAGACACACCACGGTGCCACCTTCTATATACGTCTGTATTTAAGCCTTTTGCTGCAGATTTTTTGGGAGTAGGGGTGAGGTGTAAATGAAAGGATGAATAACAAGCTGCGGAGCTGAGGTCACCAGCATATACACCTGGCTGTTGTTGCGCCTCAGGAGCCACACCTGCTGTTCTGCCCTTCCTCCCCATTAGCCTCCTTTTGCTCTTTCCTATGCTGCCGTCCCCTGCCCTGGGTGCCTGGTTCCTAGCCCTTCTTTCTCTTCCTTCTGCTTTGTGGATAAATCCCCCCACCTCTAGTTTGTACCTTTGCTGCTCTTACCTACATTGATTCTTACCCAGTCACTGCTACCTACCTTCTCCCTCATTTCTGTCTTGTGGAAGCTACTCCCATCCCCTAGCTCCTGCATGGAGAAGAGGGGCTTTCCTCTTCCTCCATCACACTTTGAAGCCATGGTTTTGTGCCATTCAATTCCCCATCTTCAATTTAGATGCATGGTTCTCAACCCTGGCTGCTCATTAGAATCATCTAGGGCATGTTTCTCAAAGTGCAGTCCCCAAATGAGTGTCACCTGGAAGCTGGTCTAAATCAGTGGTTCTCAACCCTGGGCACATAACCTAGGGTTTTTACAAAATACTAGTACCTACACCCCACCTTACAATGTTTGAATGCTCACCAGTAACCCTCCCCTGTCCCCACCACTGTGCTCTGACACTGACTACCCCCAATTAGCTAAGCTCTTTTCCACCTCAGGGCCTTTGCACATGCTGTTTTCTCCTACTCAGAAACCACCTCTCTTGTGCACTTTAGGATAGCTCAGTTTCTACCTTTACCATGCCTAACTCAAAGTTACCGCCACCCCATACACCTCCATCCCATTCATGGTTTTCTGGGGGATTTTGGTTTTTTGTTTGCTCCCATTCCTGGGCTTCCTGGCATAGCATTGGCTGACTGCTCCTAGGCCTGCCATATATCATTCATTCCACAGTCCTCCTCTTCATCTCTTACTGACCCTTCTAGACTTGGTGCTTCAGGAACTAAGAGGCAGGAGATTGCTGTGGTTCTTTGCATAGGCTCCAACAGCTACATTGCCTGGTTCAAATCCTAGCTCTGCCACTTCTAGATGTCTGATCTTGGGCAAAAGTTCACTGACCTCTCTGGGCCTCAGTTACCACATCTTAAAATGGAAGTAATAATAGTATCTTCCCTCATAGGATCATCATGAGATGGCATTGGCTAGTGTGTTTCAAGGGCCGGGAGCAGTGCCTCATGCATAAGCACTAAATAATTGGCAACTAGTATAATTCTAAAACCTTCCACTGGCCTCAAGGCCCAGACCTCTCTTCCTCAGCCCTTCAGCTCTCAGCAGGTGGCCACATCCTTTACTTTATGCAAATGTCAAAGCAGTTAGCTGAAGCAGCCATCTCAGAGCCCTGCTCTGCAAATCAAAATGTCTATAGCTCATCCCTCCCCCTTCCCACCTGTCAGAAATAAGTGGTCTTCCTCCTTGCCTAGGCTAACTCTTCCACTGTGCTTTGAGCCCTTCTCTTTCCACCCTGATTGGGCTTGTTCCCATCATTCATCACCACCCACCTCGCGTCTTCAATATTAATCAACCAGTCATTCAATATGTATTTATTGAGGCCTCCTGCATGCCAGGTGCCTCTCAAGGTGCTGAGGCTATAGAAACCACGGTGCTTTCACTAGGAGGGTGGGGAAGGATGGGGAAAGCAGACATAGAAATAGTGCACAAGGTAATTAGTATGACAGATGCTCTGCAGAGAATAAAGGATGATGTGCCAGAGGGCATGGCAAGTGGACTTGGTCAGGGAAGGTTGCTTTGAGGAGGTGATGTCTGCTAAGACCTAAATCTCAGGAAGACAAAAGGTCTCAAATCCTGATTTGAATGACGATTATACAGTATATATGTCCCCCCCCCTTCCAAAAAAAAAAAAAAGCCAGCCATACAATATCTGGCAAAGAACATTCCAGGGGAAGAAAAGAGCAAATCCAAAGGCCTTAAGGCAGCAAAGCAGCTTGCTGTGTTCAGGGGACAGGCAGGGAGAACACAGTGGGGTGGTGATGGGGGTGCTGGACAGGAAGTGGTCAGGGCCTGTGGAGCCTGGAGAAGGAGGCTGCCTTTTATTCTGTGTGTGCAACAGGAAGCCATGAATGGCTTTACTCGGTAATGACATGATTTATGCTCCCTCTGACTTTAATAACAGTGATAGTCACTAACAACTACAGCTATCATTTACCCCAGGTGCTGTACTAATACATTTAACCTCACATTCACCCTTGATAACCTCTTTATTAAGTACTACTTTATCCCCCTTTCATAGGTGGATAAAACAGGCTCAGAGACTACTTGGTACTGGGCTAGTGGCAGACCAGAATATGACCCCAGACCATAATTAGTGCTCTTAAATATAGCCACTATCTCCCCAGATGGAGTGTGAATGAAAGTGGGATGTTCCTTGAAATCTCTCTTCAAGCTACATCCCAAAATTTCAAGTCAGCTGGATGACCTTCCAGAAGCTCAAATTAACCTGACTTTGAGCAGCTTCTCCTGGTATCCTACTCTCTCCCATCAGCCAGGCTTAAAGCTTTGGTTATTTTTGGCCCCTGTCCCACTTCGAATTAGTCACCAACTGCAATTCAACAAATATTTACAGAGCACTTGCTAAGTGTAGGCCACTATGCAAGGTTCTAAAGGAAACCAAAATGAGCAAAACTGGTCATTGTAAGACATACATAATATTTTTCAAGAAGAAGTAGGAAGAAAAGAAGAAAGAAAAAGAAGAGGGAGGGAAAGAGAAAAGAGGGAAGGAAGGAAGAAGAGGGAGAGGAGGGGAGAAAAGGTGTGATGGGATATTCTCGGAAGGGAGTCCAAGGTCAGGTTGTTCATAGTCTTGTCCATCTGGCCCCTCCTTTCCTCTGCGCACTTCCCACATCCCACCAGCAAATGCAAACCCTCATTACTTCTGGCCTGGTGTATCCTGTTTAATCCCTTTCTAACTGATTTTTCAGCTCCCTTTCAGTCTATTCTACACACATCACTGCCAGACTAATCTTCCCAATGCATTACTTTGATGACACTCCCCTAATCAAAACCCCTCATAGTCCCAAGCCTCTCCTTACTGCAGAGTCCCAGTTCTTCAGCCCGGTATTAAAGCTCTCTTTCGTCTCTCCCGCCGACCTCTCTGGCCAAACCTCCCACTCTTGACCTTGTCATGCCCTCGCCTTCCCTAAACTCACATACACTCCACTTTGGCTCAGTCTGTGTAAGTCACTTGGAACTCTTTGGCCACTACCACTCCACCTGTCCAAACCCTATCAAACCCAAATGTCACTGGCTCCAGGAAGCCTTTCCTCACAACTCTTGCTTCCTGTGAACTCTTAGAACCTTCCCCTTGTTCCACTATATTAACACACCACACACAAAAAAGTGTTGTTGCCAACCTGGGACTCCAAGTATCATGAGAGTGGGAACCAAGCTAGGCATATTTTGGATTTTCCCACAATGCCTTGCTGAGAGAAGTGCTCAATGATATTTGGTTAATAAATATTGTTCTTCAGATCACTTGAAGACACAAGTCTGTATACAATAGGTGTTTTTAAAAGGTGAATACATTTAATTATTCATACTGAGCTCTATTAACTTTAGAGGAGTTCACTTGTGGGTGTGTGTGTACTTAGTAAATTATATTAATGTAGTCCAAAAAGTTAATAGCTTTTAGCAGCCATCCAGTACTATTTTCTATTGTTTTTGTGGGCAACAAGATCAGCCTTGCTGAATTTGCTTTTTAAAAGTGGTTCTCAAGGTTCCTCAAAAAATTAAAAATAGAACTACCATATGATCTCCCATCCAAGTACTAACCAGGCCCGACCCTGCTTAGCTTCTGAGATCAGACGAGATTGGGCGCGTTCAGGGTGATATGGCCGTAGACTACCATGTGATCCATCAACTGCACTTCTGGGTATAGATCCAAAAGAATTGAAAACAGGGACTTGAACAGATATTTGCACACACGTTCATAGCAGCATTATTCACAATAACTAAAATGTGGAAGCAGTCCAAGTATCCATTGATGGATGAGCGGAGAAACAAAGTGTGGTATCTGCATGCAGTGAAATATTGTTCAGCCTTAAAAATGAAGGAAATTCTGACACATGTTCTAGCATGGAAGAAGCTTGAGGACATTATGCTAAGTGAAATAAGCCAGTGGCAGAAAGACAAGTACTGTATGACCCCACTTACCTAGCAAATTTATAGACAGAAAGTAGATGGTGACTGCCAGGGTCTGGGGGGAGGGAGAAATAGAAAGTTGTTGTTTAATGGGTTTAGAGTTTCAGTTTTGCAAGATGGAAACATTTTGGGGATCTATTGCACAACAATATGAATATATTTCACACTACTGAATCATACACTTAAAAATGGCTACAGTGGTAATTTTTTTTTTATTTTTACCACAATTAAAAAACATTTTTTAAAGTGATTCTCGAAAGGCAGATGTAATCGCATCACCCCTCTGTTTAGAGCCATTTAGTGGCTTCCCCAAACCGGGGCCCACAAGGCAGCAGGTCTGAGTGCCACTGACTCCAGCCTCCTCCCACATCCTGCTACTCCCATGGTCTCTGCTTCAGCTATACAGACTTCTTCCTTGACTGCTCTCTGCATCCTCTCACCACAGAGCCAGCTCTTCCCATGCTGTGCTCCCGCCCCCCTCCCCCCACCGCCACAGCATCATCACAGTCTGTACTTACACGGTCATTATTGGGTCAGGCCGTTCTCCCACCAGGTCAGGAACTGCGGAGGCTGAGACCATGTTCTTTTTTTTTCCTTACTGTGCTAACCCCAGGACATAGCCCAATATCTGGCACCCAATAATCTGTGTCATCTATAACTCTAGAGGCACAGGTGAGGGAAAACATGTGTGTCCACCGCTTGTCAAAGGCAAATGAGTGTCACCTCTCTAGAAGTGATATGGTCATAGGTATCAAGAGCCTAGAGACATTCATAGTAGCAGTTCCGCTTCTAGGAAATGTGCCAAGAGGAGCACAAAGGGGCAAGTCCACAGAGGTTCATCTTAGTGTTAGTAGAACGAAAACCTGGCAACAATCTACATAGCCTTCAGAACCAGAAGATGGGTACACATGTTATATATTTTATGGATAAAACATTATGCAGCCTTTACAAGTAATGTTGCTGAGGGATGAGCAGAAAAGCAGGCTGTAAGTAGGTATGTACCAAGTGTTCCTAAATTTTAAAAATCAGTTATAAAGATAATACATAAAGATAAAACATGTGATGTAGAGCATGGTGAATACAGTCAATAATACTGTATTGTTTATTTGAAAACTGCTAAAAGAGTAGATCTTAAAAGTTCTCCTCACAAGAAAAAATTGTGTAACTCTGTGGTGGTGGATGGTAACTAGACTGTGATCATTTCACAATATACACAAATATTAAATCATTATGTCATACACCTGAAACTAATATCGTGTTATATATCAATTATATCTCAACAAAAAGTAAAATTTACAAAAGATAATACGTACACACAAAAATAGTGAAAGTCAATGTTCCATTCAGTCAATAGCAGTCAGCCCAGGGTGGTGGCATTGTGGGCTGCAGTGGCTCCAGAATGTCTGTAAAGGAAGGTTTAGAAGCCATTCAAAGGGAGGCTAGTGACTGTCTGGAAACTGCAAGCCGTATTTGCATAGCAAGTGGAGTTTTTCCTTACATTGCGTGTATATTTAGAACGACTTTGGGAGTGCTAATGGAGATTACGGTAAAGCCCCCCAAGCCAACCTCTGTGCCAACCTAAATTATTTTGTTATTTTTATATTTTTCTGCTTCTCTAATGTCTTACAATGAGCGCCCATTACTTTTTATATCAGAAAAAGATTAAAGAAAACATTATTTCATAAAAGAAAGAAACGTCTGTGTGTTGGAATGAACGGGCACAGTGTCCTGCTCAGGCTTGTAGGAGGCTGGAAAGGACCTCTCGGGCATGGAGCCCAGCCCCACACCGCTCCCTCACATCCCTGGCCTGCTCCATCCCTAGCGTCTGCAAGCTTCTCTTCCCTAACTTCTGGCCCAGCACACCAGCACACCAGCAGGCAACCATGGGGCTCTCCAGCCAGCCTGGCAGCTCCCTGGGGCATGATGTTCTAAGCCATGTCCTGGCACAAAGCACAGTTGCAAGTGCCATCTGGTGACCATGGGCCACTCTACCTTTAATGGTGGCCCTGGCTCCGCGCAAGGATCTTTTTTACTGATTGTAGCTGTGGCCAGTAGGTGGCAGAGGAGCGTGTTCCCAGATGTAAAGCTGGTATTTAAAGCTTCAGTCACTTCTCTGGTTTTCTGATCATTTCTTTCTATTTTGAGGAGCTTCATTGACTATTTTCCTTATAATCTCTCACTTATGGCCTTTGAAGTCAACAACAACAAAAACAATGTTTCAGGACTAGATTGAGATTATGTAATGGCCATGGACATTTCAGCACCATCTCGCTGAAAACAGGCCAAATGAAATATCATTTTCCTCTCTTGCTTCCTTCACCATCACTCAATGCTGCAAGTTATTTAGAAAGTTTCAACAAGGGTGGGGAGGTCATTTTGCTGCAGAAAAATGATGCATTAGATCTTCTCTGGAGACGGGTCAGGAGGGATGGAGGCCTGGAGACAGCTGGAGGAGGGGGAGACACAGATGTGAATGGGAAGGAATAGAATAATTCCTGACCATACAACTGGAGAGGAAGTGGAAAGAAGGGAGACCAAAAGGCTTGTTGTAGGTTGAATTGTGCCCCACCCGCCCCCATGAAAATCCATCTGTTAGAGCCCTAACCTCCAGTACCTGTGATTGTGACCTTATTTGGAAATAACATCACTGCAGATGTAATTAGTTAAGTAAAATGAGGTTATTTTGGAGTAGATGGGCCCTAATCCCGTATGACTGGTGTCCTTAGAAAAAGGGGAAATTTGGACACGGACGCACACACAGGGAGAAGGTCATGTGAAGATGAAGGTAGAGATCTGGGTGATGCACATACAAATGAAGGAATGCCAAAGACTTCCAGCAAATGACCAGAAGCCAGGGCAGAGGCTTGGAATAGAGTCTCCCTTGCCACCCTAAGAAGGAACCAACTGTGCCAACCTGGATCTTGAGCTTCTGGCTTCTATAACTATGAGAGAATAAATGCCTTTTGCTTAAGTCTGTGGTACTTTGTCATGGCAGCCCTCTTCGAAAACTAGACTCTTTGGGCCAAGGTTCTAGGAAAAATGAGATGGTGGCAGAAAATGAATGGAATTCCTTTGCTCATCCCCAGGACTATACATGCTGGTATGAGGAGTGATGGCTGATGGAGAGAAGCCTTCCTGTTCTACCAATCTGTCCCCCACAGCCACACTTCTTAAACGAGTTATCTCCACTTGCCACCCCCACTTTCTCACCTCCACTCACCCCTTGACCCTCTCTGGCCCATCCTTCTGATACCACTCCCACCAAGGTCACCAGCAACCTCCATGTTTCCAAAGCCAAAGGTTGTTTCTTAGCCCTTACCTTCTCCGACCTCTCAGTAGCACTTCACTACTTCTTCTGGAACACTCCCTCCACCAGGCCACCAGGACTCAAACTCCTCCCGGTTTCTCTCCCACTTCACCCACCATTTGGTCTCAGGCTCCATTGTAGGCTCATCTTCCTCCCTGACCCTATTGCTAAATGATAGCATATCCTAGGTCCTAGGCATTGGGCTTGAGCCACGTGTCTTCTTATTCTATATTCTTGCTCCGGAAACCCCACTCACTCTTCTGTCTGCTGTTGCCACCTATGTGCACATGGACCCCAAAACTCTGAAGCGGTGTCCTTCCCCACCATTTTGTACTTCAGACACATTTACGGTGTCATCACACCTCATTCAGCATACACTCTACAGTCAAATACTTCAGGCAAAAATTGAATATACACAGAAAAAAACCTTAAATACCCCAAAAGAGAAATAATGCTCCCCGGAAGCGTGTCACGCACACACGTGTGCACATGCACACACCATAAAACAACAGCTTTATTTTTTTTTGCATTTTTAAATCCAACTTAGTTAACATATAGTGTAACAATGGTTTCAAGAGTAGAACCCAGTGATTCATCACTTACATATAACACCCAGTGCCCTCCTTGATGCCCATCACCTATTTAGACCATCCCTGCCACCACCTCCCTCCAGAAACCCTTAGTTTGTTCTCTGTATTTAAGAGTCTCTTATGGTTTGCCTCTCTCTCTGTTTTTATCTGATTTTTCCTTTCCATCCTCTGTGTTCATCTGTTTTGTTTCTTAAATTCCACATATATGTGAAATCATATGATATTTGTCTCTCTCTGACTGACATTTTGCTTAGCATAACACACTCTAGTTCCAGCCACGTTGTTTCAAATGGCAAGATTTCATTCTTTTTGATCACCAAGTAATATTCTCATATATATATATATATATATATATATATATATATACACACACACACACACACACACACACACTCACCACATCTTCTGTATCCATTCATCTGTCGATGGACATTGGGGCTCTTTCCATAATTTGGTTATTGTTGATAGAGCAGCTTTATTATTTTTTTTAAAGATTTTATTCTTAAGTAATCTCTCCACCCAACATGGTGCTCAAACTTACAGCAAGATCCAGAGTCACATGCTCTAATGATCAAGCCAGCCAGGCTCCCCATAACAGCAGTTTTAAATACATGACCCGTATCAGCCCACAGAGATGATCCTACCGTGACAGGCATGGAAGAACTGAGACTCACTGAAGGAGCGACAGACCCACTTCTTTGTCTTACATTAATTGAAGAGTCCATGCTTACTTGGCCAAAGGGCAGGTGGAATCACTAGAATACTTGCCATCGTCATCTTTTTCTTTGGCAGCATGAGTAGACTTGAATTCAGGTAAATCAAATGCTTGTGTGAAACCACCTGCTGGGTATCTCCACTTGAATGTCCCACAGCCATCTTAAACTCAACATATTCCACAGCAAACTCACTGTACTCCCATAAACCTCCTTCTCTTCCTGTGTTTTCAATAAATGGCAGCACCATCCCACCCTGGCAATCTTCATGTCTCTTCTCTCCTTAGACAGGCAGAGCAAGGGGTGGCCCAGGATTGGCTGGTGGTGTGCTTGGAATCAGCCAGTGAGCTAACACAAATGGCTTGCTGCAGTCAAGGAACTGATACCTATGTGTAATGGCCCTAGTTGATGTTTGGACTTAATCCAGTGATAGTCTAGGATACCCACAATGCCAGGAGGTCCTGCTCTGTGAGGGTGGGCACAGGACAGTTGAGGGACATAATCCAGATGCCCTGCCCACCTAGACAGCCAGAAAGGCTCCATTTAAGATGTCCATGAAGATTCTCTATGACCCTGTATTTGATTTGGCACTCTCTTGTGTAACTGATGTGTAATTTGCCTCTGGACAGGTCTTGTAAAGTTAGGTCTCAGTTGCTCTCAGAGGTTGACAAACTATGGCCCACCATCTGTTTTTGTAAATAAAGTTTATTGGAACAGAGTCATGCTTATTTCTTAACATGTTGTCTATGGTTGCTTTTGTCTGACAAAAGCAGCATTGAGTGGTTGCAACAGAGACCATATGGCCTGCAAAGTCTAGTATATTTACTATCTGAACATTTACAGAGAAAGTTTGCTGACCCCTGCTCTAGACTGTTGTGGTATTAGCCTTCCATCACTGGAGCCTGGGGCTCCTTAAAGAGCACACACAAACCTGGAGGTTGGCCTTGATAGGAAGTACATGTCATGTAGCATTTAACTTTTAGGAATTTACATATATATGCTCAGAACAAAAAAAAGAGATAAAATGATTTATGCAAGGGATTTCAGTCTGCTACCACTCAACAAGCACATACCTTAAAAGGGCACGAGATACATGGGGACTGTGAATCTGCTGTTCCCTCAGTCACCATCCCTACATGCTTTTCCCTGTGTGAGCATCTTACCATACTGGGTGTGATTCTAGTGTGTACTCTTCAACAAGCCATGTTGGGACAACTGGGTAGTCATTCGGAAGAAAATACAACTGGATCCACAGCTCACATCTAAACAAGTCCCACAATCAGGGACTGAGAAACTCCTCCCCTGCCCAAGGAGGCCACTGGCAGGATGGTCAGGTTGGAGACATGAAAGGTGATTGGTGCCTTGTGAGACTCAGAGACTGCAAGGGATTTGGGTTTCATGGAGCTGGTCTGCAGCAGGTGGAGCCCTTGGTTGGACAGAAGGCACCCACGCTGGGCTTCTCAAATGTATATCTCTCAAAGCCAGCCAGGAGGTGGGGCTAAAGCTGATAGTCTAGGATGGAACAGGCCAGTGGCTCACATAAGGTGAAGCCTGAGGAGCATATCTTGATGTCCTAAGCAGACCACAGCCTGTCAGCCCAGGAGGTCAAGCAAACTGTTGTTCATTAGTTACTGAAAGATTGCTGGGGCACTGTACAACTTAATGTCCGTGACAATTTTTCTCCCCCCAACCCAACCTGCCCTGACCTACAGAACCTCCAGAGGTCCTCATTCTGGAAGACTCACTGCCCATGCAAAAGATGAAGGACTTCCTATTTCAAGTCAACAACCAGAGACCCTGATGGGAAGGGAAAGGGAGAAAGTGTGAGGCACTTGGACCTAACTGGTGTCTATATCCTTGCAGGGGCTCAATCTCAGACCCTGAGAAGTATTAATTATAACAAACAGCAAAACACTTTATGTATATTAACTCATGTGGCCTGGATGACCACCCTATGGGGTATTATTATTCCTATTTTGCAGATGACACATGATAAATTATAGATTTCTCCAAAGTCTTAGGCACAGGAAAATAGGGTCCAGGGCTCCCAGAGGCCATGAAAAAGGCTGATGGCTAAAACCTGCTACGAGGAAATGGCATTCATCGGGAATGGCTTACCATCTCCAGCCAGATGGTGTGGGAGACATCAGCTGTGGGTCAGTGATCACCTCAGCCTCAGTGACACAGCCTGGGTGTCCCCAGGCCCTCATGGCAAGTTCCTAGAGGGGAAGGGAGGGAGCTGCATTTTCTGAGGCAGTCTCCTTAGAAAACCTTTTCAATAACTCCAGATCAGCTTTGTGCTACAACCCACAGGGTCATCTGAGGCCTGATGTCTTTCAGATCCCCAGCTTGGGGCATAGAATGTTGGCTCTGGCCACATACTCACAAGCTCTGGTGTGGAGGGGAGAGAGGCTGGGGCACCTGGTAGGTTCTTTCTGACTGGCTATAACCCCAGAGAAGATGGTGGCATGCTGGAGAGTGGCCAGGCCCACTGTTTGTCTGGCAACACGCCCACCATGGGGAACCCGATTGTGAGACCCACTCTGCACTTCCAGTTTTCTAGGCTGGGATGTCCCACAAGCAGCTGTGGGAGGGACCGCAAACACAGCTATTTTTAGATAGATACCAGGCTGGTATTGATCAAATATGGAAGGCTGGGAAGTTTGAAGGCTATGAGCAGTTCAACCTGGAGGCCAGCTTCCTGAATCCTGTCAAGAACAGAGACCTCAAGGCCTAGTTCAGTTCTTTGGATGCCATCTTGGGCCACCTCTCTACCAGCAAGTCCACCAAATGGATGTGTTGTTCAGATTCGTAAGAGCTGAGGAGCGTCAACCGCACTCCTGATGGATGGCCACCAGCAGAGGCAGGCTTCCTGTGCCCTGCCAGGGGAGAGATAGGAATGTAAAGCTCTCTCCATGGCCTGCAAACCAGTCTCCCATCTCGCCTCAGCCTGCAGTGTGCTGTGTGACCACTAAGTGGCACTGTTGGGTCACAAGAAGCTCTGAGAAGCCAGGCCACTCTTCTAGCCTCAGCCTTCTGCTGAGTGAGAAAGCCCCTAGGGAAACCTGTGGTGTTCTGGGAATGTTTGGAATTTTCCTCCTTGGCAGGAAGGATCTGTTCTAGTCAGTCATGGAGGCCTGGCCTGGGCACCTCATGCCAGCCATTGGGGAGAGTGGTGCAGAGAGGCAAAGAATGAAGCCTAAAGGGACCCTAGCTTGATTCTAGGCACCAGATCCTGGCCAATTAGCTGGACCAAAGTGCAGAAGCAGGCAGGTGTGAAATCGAAAGGAGCCAGGCAGGAGACCGGCCAGAGGAGGGGAGGACAAGGGTCTGGAGGCTGTCTTGGTTTCTGGGTTGGTAGGTTCTCTGGGATGTTTTAGGAAGGACATTTGACCTCAAGGTATGTGGTAATTGTGGTGAGGTGCGGTTAGAGGACCCAACACAGAGCAAGCAGCCCAAACAGGAGATTGGGTCTAATGTTTGACACCGTTCTTCTTCTCACTTTTTCTCATCCATGTCATCCCCAAGTTCTTTCATTTCTATCTCCTGACCACCCCTTGAATTTTTCCGCTTCTATCCAACTTCACTACATCTACCCTAGTCCAAGCCTCCAACATATCCTTGATGTCTCTAAGATAAGGTTGCCAGATAAGATATGGGATGCCCAGTTAAACTTGAATTTCAAATACATGAAGAATTAATTTTAGTATATCCCATGCAATATTTGGGATAGACTTATACTAAAATTTGTCTATCTGAAGTGCCAAATTCAGTAGGCATCATGTTTTCTTTTCTTCTGTTTTATTTTGTTTCTACATCTGGCAACCCTCTCAAGAGCCTCCCCAGCCTTACACTTCTACAACCCATTCTCTATAAAGCAGCCAGAATAAACTCAAAAATTCAAATCCAACAATGTCACTACCCTGCTCAAAGCTTTTCAGGGATTACTGATCACCTAGGGATCAAGTCTAAGCCCTCCGTGTAGCACACAAGGCCCTCCAAGCCCTGACCACCAGCCAGCTCTTAACTTTATCTCTCACTGTCCCTCTCAATGTGCACTACAGCCCCAGCGTATGAAACATTCTGTTGTCCCTTACATGTGCCCCTATGCCTTCACACATACCTATCTCTGTCAGAAGGCCTTTCCCTCAGCCACCTAAAGAACTCAAGGTCAGGGAGCCAGGGTGGCTCAGTCAATTAAGTATCCGACTCGTGATTTTGGCTCAGGTCATGATCTCATAGTTTGTGAGTTTGAGTCCTGCATCAGGCTCTGCGCTGACAGAGGGGAGCCTGCTTGGGATTCTCTCTCTCTCTCTCTCTCTCTCTCTCTCTCTCCTTCCCCCACTTGTGCTCTCTCTCTCTCAAAATAAATAATTAAACATTTAAAAAAACCTCAAAGTCAGTCATCAAACTCAATCAAACTCTTCCCTGCTTCCGCTAAGCCAAGCAAGCCTTCTTTGTGCTACATAATGACCTTTAACAGAGCACTTACTTAAATGCTTCAAAATGATCTTTGTGGGTCTATCTGCTCCACTAGACTACAGCACCCTTCAAGGAGGGGAGTTCTCTGTATTATTCATCTTTGTACCTACAGTGTACGGCACAGCACTTGGCCCAGGGTGGGGCACTCAATACTCGTGTGAGGCACGAATGAATGGTTAGTAAGTGATTCTAAATCTCCTGAAACTTAGAGGGACCTCTGGCAGTGACTGCAGTGACAGAAGTGGACACCAGGGGGCAGAATTACCTCAGTTTTGTTTGGGTTGTTGGCCAATGGTACAGAAAGCTGCCTCCCGGAATCTTGACACTCCCCCCCCCCCCACACACACACACACACTCCCCTGTGGGAAAACCTGTCTGTTCTGGGTGCGCCCGGCTCAGTCAAAGTTGGCCACTGTGCCAGCCGCACATCCCTGGATCCTCATCAACCAAGCCCAGAATGTCCTTGTAGACCTGAAAGACTCCGTGAATCACAGGAAACCACTGGGCCTTGGCCCAGGTCCTGTGGCAGCTACAAATAGGACTGGGAGAAGGTGAGACAGGTGAGGTGCCCAGGGTGCAAAA
The DNA here is from genome assembly GCF_023721935.1 of Panthera uncia. Lineage (NCBI taxonomy): Eukaryota > Metazoa > Chordata > Mammalia > Carnivora > Felidae > Panthera > Panthera uncia. The sequence continues at coordinate 102,534,796 of NC_064817.1, forward strand.
TTTAGAGGGGGGGGCTCTCATCCACTGCAGGGCCAAGCAAGTTCGGGGTCAGCACTGACAGTGAGCACCTCCTGACAATTTGTGCCCTAGGCACCTCACCTGTGCCCTGGCCCCAAGCACAGCATTGAAATCTGAGACCTTGTTCTCCATCCAGCTGCCAGGCCAGCCTAACCTCAGAGGGTCCACAAAGAGGCAGGGGCCACCAGAGCTCTTTGAAGGAAGGTCAGATGGATGGCAGGTATTCAGGGATAGTGTTTCACACTGTGTAACTGGTTCATTGTAGTCTTAACTCAATGGGGTACAGACATACAATGATTTTCTTTTTCTTCACTCACTATCTTCAATTTGAGAGGGGTCTGGAGGCCTCCCCACTTCAGAGTTTCCTGATGTGGAAGAAGCTATTCAGCCACTACTTCTTCCAACCAAGCCCCCTGCCCTCATGCCCATACTTACACACAGATGCTGCCAGCAGTATCCTCAAAGGCCTTTGCTCCCAGGGTCCCCTCACCCAGTGGCAAGTCCTCTTGGGTAGTATAAGGTAAAACAGCTCAAACCTCACTACCTTCTGAAGCATCCACTTGACCTGAGGAAAGTGCCACGAGTCTGCCATGCAAGCAGATGTCCAACCAGGAATGAGAGGCCATTCTACTCTCCTCACAGGTCCCCCAGTCTTGATGGCATTCTCTTGGAACCCCCTAACCTGGCTGGGGGCCTGGGATGGGGGAGAAGTTACAGCACTAGTCCAAAGCTTCCTGATCCCAATGTTGCCCCCCCTTTTCTGCTTGTATAGACAGTGTGGGAGGGGATTTGGAGCAGTGGAGCCCGTTCAGTAGGCTCTTTTTAAAATTTATTTTGAGAGAGAGAGAGAGGGAGAGTCAGAGAAAGGGAGAGAAGGAGAGAGATGATCCCAAGCAGGCTCCACACTCCCAGCATGGAGACTGATGTGGGGCTTGAACTCACAAACCATGAGATCATGGCCTGAGTTGAAGTCAAGAGTCAGACGCTTCACTGAGCCACCCATTTGCCCCTAGTAGGCTCTTGATAAACTCCACAGAAAGTGCTGGCCCCCCATTGTTGGAAGTCCCTTGACAGTTCTCATGTGACATTTGACCTCAGCTTTAGGCCCTAGTTACCGGTTCTGGAACTACAAAACTCCCATTCACATCTTGTTGAATGTCAACTGCATAAGTCTGTATGCCTCTATTCCAACTCCTAAGAATCAGAAATAAAATGAGTGCCCTTCATTGACCTCAGCTATTTTCAATTGGGCAAAAATGAGGCTTAGGACGCCATGGTGCCAGGAGAGGAGGAAGGGATTACCTGGTGGCCAGTTTACAAGTGAGAGGCACCTTGGGATAGCAAAAAGAGCAGCTCATTGTCATTCATTAGGTGTGTGCCTTGTGCAACTCACGGACCTCTCCAAACCTCTGTTTCGTCATCTGTAAACTGAGGATAACACAGATGTCTCAGGAAGGCAGTAAAGATCAGATGACACCAAGTATGTAGAAGCCCTATAGAAACTGGAAAGTGCTGGCCAAAAGAGAAAGGCTAATTATTAACCAATTGAAAGAAACTGTCCCTATCCTCAAAGAACTTACAGTGATTGAGGAGCAACTCAAAACATATGATAATGGAGGCTGACCTGTCAGGAGCATAAGAGAGTACCGGTTATAGCAGGATGTCTTAGAATCTGATAGGCTTGGGTTCCAGCTTTGCCACGTATGAGCTGTGGGATCCTGAGTAGGTCACTTCCCCTCTCTGAACCTCAGTTTCCCTGGGTGTAAAGTAGGGATGATAACACCTCCCTTAGAATGTAGGAGGATCAGATAAGATAGCATGCAAGAAATATGAGCTACTGAAAGGCTTAGTGGTGCATAGTGGTATACAATAAATGTTGGCTATAGTTATTATTAAAAGATCAGGAGGCAGGGCACCTGGGTGGCTCAGTTAGTTAAGGGTCTTACTCTTGATCTGGGCTCAGGTCGTAATCTCACAGTTCATAGGATCAAGCCCCGTGTTCGGCTCTGTGCTGACAGTGCAGAGTCTGCTTAGGATTCTCTCCCTTTCTCTCTGCCCCTCCCCTACTTGCTCACTCTCTCTCTAAAAGAAAGAAGGAAGGAAGGAAGGAAGGAAGGAAGGAAGGAAGGAAGAAAAAAAAATATTGGTAGGCATTACAGTGGGAATGGGGAGTCAGGGAGGATTTCATAGGAGAGATCAGGCTTGAACTTGGGTTTGAAAAAGAAGAATTTGGGAGGTCAGATGGGAGAAGATGCTTGTAGATAAGTCTTTCCAAGCATTTAAACAAAAAGTCAAAGCTCCAAAGTTCACTTTGATTCTCTCTCATGGGTGGTTTACATAGATAGTCATAGAGGTAGCCTGGACTCAGAGAGGTATGGCAGTGAGAAGCCACAGGGAAACTGGAGTGATGAAATGACCCTCCTGCTTCTGATGAAATTCAAATCCCTTGATGGGCAGAGGAGGGAGAGATAACCTTGGGCCAAACTGTGTAGTCTGCCTCCAGTTTGTGATCCAGAGTGGCCCTGAGCCCCTGGGCCTATCCCTCCACCCCTCTCCTGAGAAATCAGTCCTTAAGAAAGTGCTTCCTCCTTTTTCCCACAAAGATGGTGCCAAAGGCAAAGACGGAAGCACCGGCCCCTCCCAAAGCCAAAGCCAAAGCCAAAGCCAAAGCAAAGGCTTTGAAGACCAAGAAAGCATGCTTAAAGTCGTCCACAGTCATACGCAAAAAAGATCCGCCCATCACCTATCTTTTGACGGCCCAAGACACTGCATCTCTGAAGGCAGCCCAAATATCCTCAAAAGAGTGCCCTCAGGAGAAACCAGCTTGACCACTCTGCCATCATCAAGTTCCCCTGAGTCCCGAGTTAGACATGAAGAAGACAGAAGACAATGCACTTATGTCCATTGTACATGTCAAGGCCAACAAGCACCAGATCAAATAGGCTGTGAAGAAGCTCTATGACATTGACGTGGCCAAGGTCAACACCTTGATCAGGCCGGATGGAGAAAAGAAGGCATACGTTCTACTGGCTCTGGACTATGATGCTTTGGATATTGCCAACAAAATTGGGATCATCTCAACTGAGTCCAGTTGGCTAAATCTAAATACAAATTTGTTCACAAGAAGAAAGAAAGAAAGAAAGAAAGAAAGAAAGAAAGAAAGAAAGAGAAAGAAAGAAAAGAAAAGAAAAGAAAAAAAGACAGTGCTGCCTGGTTGTCATAAGTTAAATGAGTGAGTCCTTCCAGGGAACTTGTATGCATTTCACTAGGGCTTTCTGGAGATAATGCCTTATCTCTCAGGTTTCCCAATGTTTAGCTGCTGGAGCTCTTGTTTTCTTATGTGAAACCACAACGGATTCCTTGGGCTGTTTACATCTTCACTGTTGGCTGAAGCCCAGGACCCAGGAAACACAGTTTGCATTTGTCTGAATACCAAGGACTCACTAGTGCTGGTGGCACTCATCTGCTTTTGCCCTTGTTTGGACAAATGTGGTATATATGTCATGTCCTTTTCTCTGCCAGTGTGCATTGGTCAAGATGGGTTAGGTTATGTTGCAGTAACACAGAACCCCTAAAATCTCAGTGGTTTGACACAGGAAAGGCTTCTTTCTTTTTTAAAAAAATATTTATTTATTTATTTATTTACTATAATTTATTGTCAAGTCAGCTAACATACAGTGTATACAGTGTGCTCTTAGCTTCAGGAGTAGCTTCCCATGATTCATCGTTTACATACAACACCCAGTGCTTGTCCAAACAAGTGCCCTCCTTAATGCCCATCACCCATTTTCCCCTCCTTCTGCCCCCCATCAACCCTCAGTTTGTTCTCTGTATTTAAGAGTCTCTTATGGTTTGCTCCCTCTCTGTTTGAAACAATTTTTCCCCTTCCCTTCCCCCATGGTCCTCTGTTAAGTTCTCAAATTCCATATATGAGCAAAAACATATGCTATCTGTCTTTCTCTGACTTATTTCACTTAGCATAACACCCTCCAGTTCCATCCATATTGTTGCAAATGGCAAGATTTCATTCTTTTACATTGCCAAGTAGTATTCCATTGTATATACATACCACATCTTCTTTATCCATTTGGGCTCTAGGAAAGGCTCATTTCTTGATCACACAACATCTAATGCAGGTCAGATGGCAAATAACTGAGCTATCTGGAACATGTGATCTCTGAGATCTCCATACCAGGGAACATGTGTCTTAGGTTGGGCTGCCATGACAAAATAGCATAGATGCAGTGGCTTAAACAACAGAAATATATTTTCTCATTGTTCTGGAGCCTGGGAAGGCCAAGATCAAGGTGTTAGTCAATTCAGTTCCTGGTGACAATCTCTTCCTGCCTTGTAGACTGCTACCTTCTCACTGTGTCTTCACATGGCAGGGACAGGGAGAAAAGAGAGAGAAAGAGATCACTTTCATGACCTCATTTGATCTTAATTACTTCCTTAACACAAATATACCCACACTGGAGGACTGGAGGTTAGGGCCTCAACATATGAATTGGAGGGAGGGGGATGCAATTCAGTCATAGCACATACCAACTCTGAACTACCTCAGCTCAGAAATGGTGCAAATTACTTCTGATGACTCTCCCTTGGTCAGAATTAGTCATGTGGGTCAAACTTAACTATAAGGGAGGCTGGGAAATGAAGGGGTCCAAAAGTATATTTGTTGAGCACGATCTTTGTCTTACACTCTCTTCTGGGCCGAGCTTTGCTGGAAAAGGAAAGTCTTGAAGGTAGAACAACAGATTTGAGATATAAAGGGGAAAAGCACACAGCTGACACTATCTACCAGGTAGGTTCAAAGAGCCAAGACCTAGAACCTGACTCTGAATAGGATCCTTAGAGGTGGGGGTGGGAGGGTAGGAAGCTTATCCCTGTGTTTGGTATATTTTGAGCTTTATTATGTCCTTCCCAGGATGTGAACAAAATGTTTCATTACAGATATATCAATAGATGCTTAGGAAATTCTGGTGAATTGGGCAGGTACCAGGCTTTTGATTCAATTGTTAAAAATTGATATATTGAACATCCCTCCACCAAGGCTTTGCTTCTTCTTCTTCTTTTTTTTTTTTTTTTTTTTTTAAGAATCATTTTTCAGGGAGCCCAGGTGGCTCAGTTGGTTTGGCGTCTGACTTTGGCTCAGGTCATGATCTCAAGGTTCGTGGGATCAAGCCCCACATCAGGCTCTTAGCTCTCAACACAGAGCTCGCTTTGGATCCTCTGCCCCTCCCTCGTACTCTCTCTTTCTCAAAAATAAATAGATATTTTTAAAAATTTTGTTTAAATCATTTCCCACTACATATGAATAAGAAAAAGGCTAAAAAAGTGCTTCCAAGTCAGTCTTTAGAAACCTGCTTTAGTGATTAGATAAGCCTGCTCTGTTAGCTGCTCAACAGCCTTGGTTGATTTCTAATTTGCCAGCGAGTCTGTTCTTTTCAACACATGAACTCTGCTTTCATTTGGTGTCATTTGGAAGGCAGTATAACAAACCCATCACCTCATAGCCCAGCCTCTGTGTGGACTAGTTCAAAGTTTGAATTGGTGAAATCCAAAATAGACAGGCTTTGCTGTTCTGAAATGTCCATAACCATGATCGGGAAATGCATGACTAGGTGCCACATCTTCCCTCTTTTATAATAGAATGTGGATAATTGTGCAATATATATATATATATATATATATATATATATATATATATATTAAAGTTTTATTTATTTACTTTGAGAGACAGAGAGAGAGAGAGAGAGAGAGAGAAAGAGAGAATCCCAAGCAGGTTCCATGCTTAGCATGGTGCCTGATGCGGGGCTCCATCTCACAACTGCAAGATCACGACTTGAGCAGAAATCAAGAGTTGGGCGCTTAACCAACTGAGCTACCCAGGTGCCCCAATGCATTATGTTTTGACAGATTGTTCTAGGGAAAGCTCTCGGTCATCTGGGATTGTTCTTCAATGGCTTCTCTTATGGCTTATGAGGCCCATGCCTGCTTCTCTGGCCTCACCCCTCTACCTAATGACCCAGGCACACTGGTTCCCATTGGGTTCCAAGAGACCCCAAGCCCTTTGTTGCCCTGGGGCTTTTGCACTTGCTGTTTCCTCTGCCTGGAATGTTCTCTCAGATCTTTGCAGTCTGCTTCCTTCCCATCTTTCAGGTCTCTACTCAAATGCCACCACCTCATAGAGGTCTTACTAGCCATTTAGTCATAAAGTCTCTCCTCTTCTTCCCCAGCCACCCACATACACATATACTTTTTATCATCACTCAATTTATTTCTTTGGTAACAGTGGTCATAGTCTCCACCCATCTGTTTCATGTACCTATTTATGAATAACTTGGAAGTGATTTCTGAGGGCTGGGCCTGGAAAATAGGGATTGAGGTCTCTATATCCTTTGTCTTCCCTACAGGAGGGAGGAGTACTGCTGACTCCCGTTTGAGAATATTTGAATCCTAAAGTAGCAGGAGAGTTACCAAAGCCCTGGGCGAAAGTCACATGAGAGTCAGTTGAGCACCTACTGTGTTTAAGTTTAGTACGCACTGTGTTCTAGGGCTCGAGGAAGTCATGGTCCCTGCCTGACTTCATGGAGCTTGCGGTTCTTATGGAAGACACACAAACAAGTAATTACACCAGCCCTACTCCTAATCATTGTCGTCGTCATCATCATCATCGTCATTATCATCATCATCATCATCATCATCCTGATAGCAGTAGTAACAGCTAACACTTATGTTGTGCTTACGTATTTTGTTCTGGACTTGGGGGAGGGGGGATATAGATCCTCTTCTAAAGATACTCACCATCTAGAAGTAATACAAACAATAAGTGACACTTATATAGTGCTTATTATGTATCATTCATTGTACCTTACATCAATTAACTCTCTTAAACTTCACAGTTGCCCTGTGAGACAGGCACCATAATTATTCCCATTTTTACAGACAAAGATACTGAGGCTCAAAGAGGTCAAGTAAGTTGTTCGAGGTCACACAGCCAGTGAGTGTGAAATGAGCTATTATTAGTCACTAACCGGGAAATTCCCCTGTTTCTGTTGTGGCTGTTGTTGACCCAGGTTGCTTAGGAAGTGCTACATCAACCCCTCCTGCAGTTTAGATCCTGTCTACTGATTGTCGTGGTAAACAAACAATTCTGTAGGAGACCTGTGTGTGCCCAGAGCACTTCTGAATTTTCTCATTGATTTTGTATGCGAATGAATAGCTTTGAACTTCAGTCTCACTGAGGCCCTTCCTCAAGTGACCGTTGCAGTAACTGATCTTGGCAGGGAAGTCATGTTTATAAGAGTTTTTCTTTGTTCTAAGTTAAGATCTTACAGTGGTCGGTTTAATGACTATGTTCCCAAATGGCATGCCTTCTCCTCAGGGATGGCCGAGAATGCATGACAATATAAATATCATCACGTTTAGTGCTCAAAAATAATTGAAATCAGAGAATTCATTCATTCAACAAAGTCTTCTCAAGTTCTATTCTTGGTACTGGGGCCACAAGCAGTGAACTAAACAGCCACCACCACCCCTTCGCCTGTCCCTGCCTTTGTGGTCCACATAATGTGATAGCAAAGAAAATGAATAAAACTGTCATTTGAAGGGCGCCTGGGTGGTTCAGTCAGTTAAGTGTCTGACTCTTGGTTTTGGCTCAGGTCGTGATCTCGTGGCTCCAGCCCTGCATCAAGCTCCATGCTGATGGTGCAGAGCCTGCTTAGAATCCTCTCTCCCTCTCTCTCTGACCCTCCCTTGTTTGCATTCTTTCTGTCTCAAAATAAATGTATAAACTTAAAAAAAAAGTCATTTGATGATAAATGCTACTGGAGAAAAGGAAAACATAGAAGGGGGATATAGAGAGCTAGGGATGGGTGCGATTCTAAAGAGGGTGAATGTGGTAAGCCTCACTGAGAAAGTGACTTGTGAGTAAAGACTTGAAAGATGTGGGAACCATTCCTGTTCCCTGTAGACTAGTCCAGGGCCCTTGTATATGCGAACCAGTGGGTGTTAGCCTGGCTTGCCAATGCCTCAGAGGTGGATCTCTTTTTAAGTCTGTTCACGTGTTCAGCAGTTGTTGGGTGGTGGTTGGCATAAGCAGCTCAGACCAAGGGACCCCCCCCCCCCGCATGGTTTGAGAAGTTGTTATGCTGAAATAACCCTGCCCCCGAGCTCCTCCTGCAACTGAAGGGGCAAGTGGACAAACAAGGAGACTCCCCAAAGTCTCAAAGGAGCAACCCCCTTCCCTAGTGTTTTATCAGTACCCTGCTGAGAACCTCAGCTGCTGTCTGTCCTTTTGGCTTTGTCCTTTTAGTGTGAAGGCAGCCCAGGGATGGCTCTCCCTCCCCATCCCCCAAACCCTCAGCAGCCTGTGCTCTGCAGACTCACTTCCCTGCTGAGGGTTATAACATTTGCACCAAAGAGATGTTCTCCAATCTTGGTGTGTGTGTGTGTGTGTGTGTGTGTGTACATGCATGTGTGCTTTGGAAGGGGGGATGTGTCTCAGGACCTTCACGTTTCATCAAAAGCAAATGTCTTTTGCTTCCAGCATAGGACTAATGAGGTCATTGTTGTGAATTCTGGTTTCTTTCATTCATTTGACAGTATAATGTGGAGTTATGAGCCTGACTGAGTCTAGCATCAAGATAAACTTGAACCGGAATACTAGACAGCCATATACTTGTTCTGTGACTTCAGACAAGTCATTTTTAACCTCTCTGAGCAGACATTTCTTGATTTGTAAAACAGGGCTACAAAAGCAACACCTTCCTCATAAGATTGTCAAGATAAAATGAGATAATCTTTGTAAGGTGCCTGGCACAGCTGCACACAGGAGGTGTTCTGGACACGGCAGCTGTTATTACTGGTAATTAGTAAGGTGTTGCTGAGTGTGCACTATGTGACAGGCACCGTGCTAGGCGCAGGAGTGTGTAGGAGGAATTCAGAAATGAGGCCGATTACTTGACTCTATTCCTCTCCCAGCCCCCGGTCCAGCTGCCTCATGCAGGAGACCTTTCTGGTGCATGTGTGAGCACCTGCTGAGGGTCCCACAGGGTCCAGGCCAGAGAGTATCACTGGTTTAGTGCACCACCCATGCCCACATCTCCTACACCCACACCAGTGCTAGAGACACAACTGCGTGCTAGTTCAAGGCCACCAGTAGAGCAGGGCATGCATTTCCCAGCTGTGCATAAGACAGCTGGTGGGGTGCCAGTGCTGTGGAGATTGTAATTGGATCACCAGCGTTCTGTTTCCCCTCCTCAGTTTTTTGGCCATTGGCGATGTGTCATCACTTTCTCCCTTTTCTTGGGAACTGGCTTCCCCTCCTTGTCAGAGACTCTGCCTATTATCTTTTGTGTCCTTTTCTTTTCACCACTTGCCCACTCCCTAGTTCCTGTCCTCAGTCACTACTAACCTGAGTGGTCACTGGATCACCCATGTCAATGGGGAGGCTCATTGGATCATATCAGTATGTCTTACTGGTCCACCTGACATGGCTCATTGTTGGCTGCTTTGGGAAAGAGGAGGAGGGAGGAGGTGAGAGATGACAAATACTTGCTCTCTGCCCTGGCTGACAGAGTGTCATCTCATGCAGGAGGGAGGGAGGAAGCCCAAGGGGCATTCCATACATAGCCCAGTGTGAAACTATGAAGCCTGTACTGTATGCCACCAAAGATGAAGGGAAGAGCAGTGAGGGCCACAGCAGAGGCAGGCCTAGGGATTTAAGGCAAGGAGGGTCTGGGATGGGGGGCACAGACTCAATTGTGGCCAGTGCAGTGGGAGGTAATCAGCTGTCTGAGGGCTGGTAACCAGGGCTAGCAGGTGGTCAACAGTGTAAGAGATGCTGGTCAGGCCCAGGAGAGTGGCAGAGCACCCAGGTAGGGGCCAGAGGTGGGGACATAAGAGAGGTACCAAGGGACCTCCGGCCAGATGGTTGCACGGGCATGGGGGTAGCCCTTCCTCAGCAACCCTCATTCTGCTCTCTTTTAGCCTTCATTTTCTCATCACTGCCCCTAGTCTCTCTCCCTTGGTTGTCATTGTCCTCCCTTCTTCTGAGTCTTAGTTATTTCATCCATAAAATAACAGTGCTCATATTGGAGGCTTGTGCTTTTTTTTAAATTTTATTTATTTATTTTGAGAGAGTGTGTGTGCGTGAGCATGAGAGAGAGGGAGAGAGAGAATCCCATCCAGGATCCTCACTGTCAGTGCAGAGCCTGATGCGGGGCTTGATCTCACGAATGGTGAGGTCATGACCTGAGTCAAGATGAAGAGCCACTTGCTCAATTGCCTGAGCCACCCAGGTGCCCCTCTCCTGCTTTCTGTTCTTCTGAAATCTGACGAGTAAGATCTGCTTCCTTAGGGCTGTTCTCCCAGGCCTTTGCCCTGTAGACTCCTGTGGCTGTGTCCCCATGGGGAGGAGGCACGAAGGCCTAGGTCTTGGGTTCTCTGTTCCTGCCTGCTGGGAGTTGGGGAATAAGCCTGTTTCACTTTTCACCTGGGCTGGAGACAGGCAAGGATGCCAAGTCTAGAAGTTGCTTTTCTTCCAGAGTCAAATGACTTCCCCTCAGCACCAGTCCCTTTAAGATGAGAGGGAAGCCAAAAGAGGAGATCTTTGATGTTGTTCAATTGAGAAATCCATCAGGTGGGAGCCAGCCCGGAAATGCCGGAGTGAAGGGGTCTCTGGTTGTTGCACTGGTAGAGCCGCTGCCTGGGCTTTGTTTTTTGATAGCAAACGTTCCCTGACATAAACACAGGCAGAGCAGAGAATAACAACATTCAGTCCCCAAACAAACAAAACAGGAATGGGACCTGCCTCTCACAGGCAACGGCTCTCAAGGTAGTGATGTGGCTCAAGGGGCCTTCACTGTGGTATTTCCTGTCTTGAACATGATGGATTTTCCATTCTTTCCCTGAATGAACACCCACCTCAGAGCTTAGAGGCTGGCAGTGGCGCTCCTCAAGGCCCCCTGGAAATGGGCAACACTGTCTCAGCTGTGCCTGGACTCAGAGGGAGCATGCCTCCTTTCTTGAGTCAGGCCTGAGATGAGTGCTTCCACTGAACCCCTCAAAGCTCCCCAAGACCCATTCCCCTCAAGTGCTTGAAGACTTAGCTTGAAAGCACCTTCATTTTCTACTTCATCTTGGACTACTCCCCTTCATACACCAAACGCTCTAGCCATAACAGACTCATCTCTGCTTTCCATGAGGAGGTTGTGTTTTCTTACATCCCTGACTCTCTGTTCATTCTGTTCCTTGGACCACTGGGCCCCCACCATTCTGTGCCTCTGCCCATCCAAGAGGCAGTGGTTATGAGCATGTGGTTATGAGCAGTGGTTATGAGCATGACTCTAAGTTTGATTCTGGGTTCCATCACTTACTTTGTGGCCTTGGGCAAGTCATTTAATCTCTCTGTGCCTCCATTTCTGCAATGTTAAATAAGGGTGGTGATAACACTTACTTCATAGGATTGTGGTTAGCCCTAAATGAGTTACTGCTTTTAGTGTACTTGGAAGAGTGGTACATAGGTGGCACTGTATAAAGTGTTAGGAATTGATCTCCAAATCATACTCCCTTTCAAAGTTCAGTTCAAATGCTATCTCCTCCATAAAATCTTCCTGACCTTCCAGATGGAGATGCTCTCTTTCTCCTCTAATTTCCCATAGCCCTTTAGCCGGATCTGTCCTGGGAACCTAACTACTTGGTGTTGTAACAATGTAAGCACAGGTATCAGCTACCTGAGGGCTGGGACCCATTCTGTAACTTCCACAAGGTCTTAACACTCAATAGGTGCTTGGTGAATGATTGAATGGAGCTGAGAAGGATCCAGGGACAATGCAACTCTTCTTCAACCAAGGCTGGCTTCCCCAGGGGAAGGTGAGGGACCCATCATCAGCAAGTCATGTGTATAACTGGCCCCTAGGCCAGCCTGCCATCTGGTGCTGGCCCCTAGGGCAGCCTGCCATCTGGATCCATAGGCACCCCCACCCGGACTGAGACAGTGCAGCTGGCTCATGTGGATCCATCTCTATTCCCTGGTCAGGACTTCCTTGTGAGCATTGGCAAGGCTGGGGCACAGTCAATGGAACAGAGGGAAGGGATGCACCAAGCTGCCTCCATCATGTTGTCCCCTGACAGTAGCCATGAGGCACATTGGACTGGATCTCGGCTGCTCTATGCCCACTCTGATCCTGGGATTCTCTGTCCATAGTAGAGCCAAATAAATCCAGAACTTAGAGCCAAATGCCATACATTTCCTTCTCCCAAAATGCAGCTCACTGCTCCTCTTTCCATATGATTGACTCAGTTCCTTCTGACCTTGGGCCTTCAGAGGCTGCCCATTTTCTTTCCTTCCTCATCAGGGATTATGGACACATCCAGCAACTCCTTGAGTAAGGCCCATATAGATTGAAGCTAGACTTGGGTCCTACAACGGTGCTGAGTTGTTTCCTTGGTATCCCCAAGCACCCTTATATACTTTAAAGTACTCAACGCTCCGACTTCTGTTCTTTGCCTGTCCACCTCTTGTTGAAATGACTTCTCTGTGAGCTTCAAGTGACCATAGCTTTTTTATATATTTCACAGCACCTAGCATGGTGGGGGTGGAGGTTGGCCTTGCACGTAGTAGAGGCTTCCTTAATTCTTTTTGGTTTAATTGCTGACTTAAAGGCTTGGAAGAGGGAAATAAAACTACAATCACTCTGATCATATTCTTAACTTCTAAAACTCTGATCATGTTAGTGGATCCATGAATTACCAGACCCCTTCATGACCCTTGAGATCTAAACATTATTATGAGCTGCCCTCCACCCCATGCCATGATTTGTGCAAACCAAGAGCCCTGTCCAAGGTATTCATGAATTTCTTGGAGTAGAGGAATAGGAAAGATTTATATTCTTTTTTTTTTTTTTGTAAGTAGGCTCCACACTGAACATGGGGCTTGAACTCATGACCCTGAGATCAAGAGTCACATATTCTATCGACTGAGCCCGCCAGCAACCCCAGAAGATTTATATTCTTGTGGCTTCCTCTGCTGCCCAGGTTTCTGCAGCTTGGGGCATGGTCTCTGCTTTCACTGCATTGACCAAGGCATGAAACCTTGACCCTTCGTCAGTTCCCACCAAGTAAAGGAGAGAAGAATTTACTGAAGGTTTTTGGTGGGTGGAATCCTGGGCAAGAGATCACATCACACACTGATCACAGACTTTCTTCATCTCTTTGGCTCCTTTATCCCTCTTCTCCTCTGCTCCTTACCCTTTCCCTTCAAGGTTTCTGAGGTTGCTACAAATTCATCTCCCACTTCTGAAGCCTTGGTACCTATTAAGTGTGTGAAGATTGGAGGTAGGTATCACTTTCCTCAAGAACCTAAGTCTTTTTGCTGACATAGATAGTTCTTACCCTGTACTTCATACTAAATAATGAAATTTTCTCAACCTCATTACATGAGCAAGATTCTTCCCCTCTCTGGGCCTTGGTTCCATGATCTATAAAATGGACTAAAACCACTAGATCAGTTCTGTCCAATAAAAATACAGTGTAAGCCACATACATAATTATAAACTCTCTAACAGCCACATTAAAAAAAATAAACAGGTGAAATGAGTTCCTTTTTATCCTCTCGGGGAGCAATGGGGGAACTAGTATAAAATTTTTAACAGCATTATTGAGGTGTAAATGACATGATTGCAACTATTTAAGGTGTACAGTTAAAGTTTTGAAATATATATACATCTGTGAAACCATCTCCACAATCAAGAAAGTGTCTTTGTGCCCTTTGTAATTATATGTTTAATAATATATTTTAGTTAAACCAATATATCAAAAATATTGTCATTTATATATGAATTCAACATGAAAATTATTGAGATATTTAGCATTTTTTATATTAAGTTTTCAAGTTCCAATGTGTTTTACACAGACAGCATGTTGTGTTTTGCACTAGCTACATTTCAAGTGCTCCATTGTGACACTAGTGGTCATTGGACAGTGGAGATCTACATGATCTTTCAGCAGCCTTCCCTCTCTCTCTGTCTGAATGGCGCCCTATGTCTGTATCTCTCCCGTGCATTTCCTGAAGTGTGTCCTCATCTTTGGTCTTCAGGCTCTACAATGCTTCTGTCCCTGAATCATTTCAGCTGGTCTGGTCTAAATGGGCTCCAGCTCTGTGCTGTGTACCTCAGGGGTTGTGAGCAGGCTGCTTCCCAGTGTTCAAGGTGGCTTGAGCCAAGTGTTGCTGCTGTGTGCACAGCCCAGGTGCTGGTCCCTAGGGCAGCCTGCCATCTGGATCCATAGGCGCCACCACCTGGAATGAGACATCCAGAGGAGGGCCACTGGTTGGAACCCCTCTTAAGTAATCAATTCCAGAACAGACTTGGGATGGAGCCATCTGTCAACAACAGAGTTAAGGTAGATCGGTTATGAGGTGCATTATTAATAATAAAGTATGGAACTTCGCAACGAGTGACTTTTTATTATTAACGAGTTTGGATTCAGGATTATTATAACAGTGGGGTTAGAGTTACCCCTGGAACAAGGTCACTTTCACTCGAGCAGAGCTTCTGAAATGGGAGAGACAGGGTGGTGTCATACCTTTGTGCTGGGAATTGCACATGACCCCCAGTCTGTCTTCCCTTTGCGGAGCCCTTGAGCAACCATGAAGGATCACTGATAGGTGTGGCCATGACTACTACAAATTTGCGTTTGGGAGGTAGTAGTTACCACAATCTGAGTATGTCAATGGGAGCATGTTTAGAGCGTGTTATGGTGCAAAGAAGGTTGAGAAGTTCTGGAACAGTGTACCGAGGTGGGATAAGTTTCCCAGAATGAGAGGCCTCAATTTGTCTGGGGCCTGGTGCTGTTCACGGAGGCACTTAAGGAAGACATGGAGGCTGGGCAGTGCCCACCCAGGCCGAGCTAGGCAGGCTGCAGTGACAGGGTGGGAGGGCGAGCAATCTTCCAGTCCCAAATGCATTCAGAACCAGCCGCTCTTTTAGCAAAGGAAGTACAAGCTTGAGGTCAGGCAGGGAAAGAGCCATAGACAATCATCTTAAACTAACAAAGCTTTCCTTTAGGCCCAAGGGGCACTCTGTTGTGGCATGGCTGAGCTGCCTGCCTTCCTCAGAGACAGCAAGGAAGACTGGGAGTGGGGGCTGCCTGGGCCCCCCAGCTCCCAACTGGTAGGACAGACATTTGGGGCCGGAGGGAAGCTGCAGCTTTTGCTTTTGCAGCTGCAGCGGCAGTGAAGAAAGCGGGAGGGCATCCTGAGGCGGGAAATGCCTATCAGTGTCATCCCCAGCTGCTTCCGGCTTCTTCTTTCAAGGATTCTGCGGCTCCTCTGTATCCCCGCCAACCCCTCTCCCATGCCCCAGGTTCTGGCAGGCAGCTGTGCACCCCTCTCAGGGTCCGCACGTCCCAGGTCCGCTGAGGGACTGTCAGCTCCCCATTGTTCTCTGGACTTCTCCAGCATTCCTTTGGCTCATGAGGGGAAATGCCTGAAGCTTCCCCCCACCTCTTCAGAGATGCTTGACCAAATAGTCACCACCATTCTTGGCTCCTCAAGGGATACTGTTTGAGAGTCTGGTTAGGCTGGCTGCATCACAAGTACACCTGCTGGAGGTCACAGATGGAATCTGAGGGGCTAACTAGGCCTCTGTGGCTTGGGCTCATCCTAAAGGCCCCAGGAGGGCATCTTTCCCCTCTACCTCCTGAGCATACACACACAGTTACTCCACAGTTCACACACACACATCCCACCACCACCACCACCACCACCACCACAACCACCACCACCATACTCCCTATTCCCAATCCTACTCATTTCCACAGAGTTCCACACATGTTCTCATACATATGCCCCCAACGAGTCCATTTTTCCAGGGAAGATATCAGATGTGACAGAATCAGAAACTACATTTGCTATGGGTGTGGACTGAGACTCTTCCAGAAAGCCTTCTTTGATGATAAGCAAAACTTCCTGGATGGAAGCTGCCCCCAAACTCCCCCTCCCACTATGCGTCAGGCTTATAGGCACAGGGAGTACAGTAGAGAACACACCAGATAAAACCCCTGCCCTCCTGGAGTTTACATTCTAGTGTGGGGAGGGGAAAACAATAAATAAACAAGTAAAATGTATAATATGACACATGGTGATAAGTGCCATGGATAAAAAAGTAAAGGCACAAGAGAAAGGAGCAGTGAGTAGGGGAGGGTTTGTAATTTTAAATATGATGGGTAGGGAAGGTTTACAGAGATGATGAACATTTAAGCACATATTGAA
This sequence comes from Panthera uncia, assembly GCF_023721935.1. NCBI lineage: Eukaryota > Metazoa > Chordata > Mammalia > Carnivora > Felidae > Panthera > Panthera uncia. The sequence goes on from NC_064817.1 coordinate 102,551,090, forward strand.
AGATGTGAGAGAATAGACCCTGCTGATATTCAGGAGAAAACTATTCTGGGATAAGGAGTAGTGAGTCCAAAGGCCCTGCTGTCATCTGCCCTCAGCTCCTTGCCACATGGAACTCTCTATAGGGCAGCTCACAACATGGCAGCCACCTTTCCCAGTGCAAGCAAGAGCGAGATGCTAAGTGAGTGTGAGAAAGACAGGAGTGAAAGTCTTACAGTCTAGCCTTGGAAATGACAGCACATTTCCATATTCTGGAAATTTGCCACATTCTTTTGTGATATTTTGCCATATTCTGCTTGTGAGAAGCAAGTCACTAGGTGTGGCCACACACTCAGGGAGGGATTAGATGAGGGCGGGGAATACCACGAAGTGGGGATCATGGGGACCATTCCAGAGGCTGCCTACCACAGAAGCCAGAGGGCTTAGGTGGGCACAGGATTAGTGGGATCAAATGTCTGCAGAGATATCAAGGAGGATGAAGGCCAAGGTGGGGTGGGGGTAAAACCAGAGAGCAGGAATAGGAGGATAGGCTACAGACAGAGAAAATAAAGGCAGCTGGCAGACACCATTTATCTCAGAACTTTGCTGGTGTATGTCAGTGGAAGGACAGAGTTCTGAGCACATTTGAAGGCCAAGGGGGAGGCAAGGAGCCAGCAGAGAGGTGAACATTACAGATGGAAGGGGAAAGTGTGGAGCCAGACTCCTAGGAGAAGAGGCAGGGCATCATGTTATCTGCTGCTGAGCGTTTATATAGCACACTGTAGGTTTAAAAGCACTTTTACATATACATTCTGATTTGATCCTCATACCAACCCAGGGAGGTTGTCAGGGAAGATTATAGCATCATCCCCATTTTACAAATATGGAAACAGGTGCAGAGAGGGGAAGTGGCTTTCCCAAGGTCAAATGGCCAGTACGTGTCTGAGTCAGGACTAGAAGTCACATATTCCATGTCTGGGTGTTTCAAGCCCAGTGCTGGCTCCTTACTAGGCTCCAGTACTTTCAGCATGCTCTTCCACAGCTCAAGAACCAACCTTGGCTCCCTTGTGCCTATAAAGCTGGGGAAACTTCCTTCCTCCAAGGGGACTAAATGAGGGACTAGAGTTTCAGTTAAAGCAGGGCAGACTACAGCTGGAAAGGAGTGAGAATTCCTTTACTGTCAAGGGGCTGTAACTCAAATCAGATGGCTTTGGGGTAAAGGGGCAGTGGGGAAGCCCCTGCACAGTAGCTGGTGAGATGTAACCAGCACGGTCCATGGGACTCTGATTAGGCCCAATGAGGCAGCGTGTGCAGGAGAGCTGTGAGTCTCCGTAGGCCAAGCAAGGCCCCTCAGGGGAGGAGAAGCTTGCTGTCACTGTGGAAGTGCTGTACCCATGATTTCCTCTCCTAGCCATTCAGGGTCGCTGGCTCTCCAATTAGCTGATGAGCCCAGAGAGTGGCTGCTTTTATCCAGCTTCACCAAGGCCTGTCTTACCCTTTTAGCTGAAGCCCCGCCAGCTTTGGGCAACATTTGGAAACTCACTGGGGAGATGGCAGTCTCCTTCTGGGAATCCCTGTCTCGGGCCACACCCTGTCTGTCACCATGGCCTTAGCCCTTCCCCAGGAGAGCTGGAGCACCTTGAGACTGGGGGCTGTGTCTGTCTCAAAAGGCAGGGAACCCAAGCCCTGCCATTCGTGAGCCCCAGGGCACACACAAATCACCATGAGCTTGGGAAAGGGACCAATGACAATTGGTCATCTGGAACCACCTGATATACAAGGGTTGTCAGAGACCTTCTAGAACCTCATTTTTTTGAAAAGGAAATTAAGGTACAGAATAAGGAGGGATTTGGTCCAAGGTCACAGAGCTACTGAGAGGCCAAAGGGGAGGGCCACAGTTTGAAGGAGACTCGAAGCTAAGGAAGAATGGACTACTAGGCAGCTAAGGCAGGAGTTCTTTTATTTTAAGTTTATTTATTTATTTTAAGAGAGAAAGAGATCACAAACAGAAGAGGGGCTGAGAGAGCGAGAGAGAGAATCCCAAGCAGGCTCTGCACAGTCAGCATAGATTATGACATGGGGCTCAAACTCACAGACTGAGCCATGAGATCATGACCAGAGCTGAAACCAAGAGCTGGACATTTAACCCACTGAGCTACCCAGGTGCCCCAATTCTTCTAAAGAACTGATCCAAGCAATGCTTGAAAAGTCATGGGAGTGGCATGCAGTAGGTGCTTAACAAATGCATCATAAATAAATGAAAGTGTTGTTCCTGCAGAGGCGGGGGTGGGGGGCGGGAAAGGACCAGGACACAGTGGTAGAAAACTCTGCTCTGCTCAGGGTCCTGCTGGGTCCACATCAGTGAGGCTGGAATAGCCAGTCTGGGCTTTCTTCCCATGGGACCCAACTCTGATAAGACACTGGGGTGGTGGCGATGAGAGGGTGTTAGACGGAGGGAAGCCCCACCCTTATTTGGGATGAAGTCTTCCCCCTTACTTTCCCCTTCAATTTTTATTCAGTGCTTACCTGGTGTCACACAGTATTAGAAACACATGCACACACACACACACGCACACACACACAGCACTGACATACGAGATCCCTATGAGGCAGACACCACCAACTTCTCCATTTGACAGATCAAGAAACTGGCTCTGAGAAGCTTGAGTACTTTGCCCATAGTCTCTCCACTAATAAGTGGCCACCTGGTTTTAATGACCGTGCTCCTAACCATTAGACTGTGCTGCCTTTTGGCTGAGAAGGGCAGTTTGTAGAGGAGCTGCTGCCCCTGCTAGTCATAGGCCCACTCACTCAAAAGCAGCCCTGTTTGGTGGTGGCATAGCAGTGTGTGTTTTGGGGTTGCCAGAGTCCCACATGCTTCCATACATCCTCTACCTGTCATGGGGCCTGAGGCGCTAGAACGAAAGGCCTATTAAGCCATTAGCCCCAATGAAGGCTTTGACATGAGTCTCTCAGACCTCTGCAGGGATAGCAGGGTCCTAATGAGACCACACCAGGATAGGAAAGTTTGGAAAGGAAAGGAGAAGTGGTAGACCCGGCAGCCTGTCGCCATCTCTTTTCCTTTAACACTTGTTAGACACCTACTCTGTGGCTGTGCAGGGGGCTGGTACTACTGCAGTGGGCCAAGGGGGCCTGACCCTGCAGTCACCCAGCTCACAGGCTAAGGAAGGGCAGCAACCAGCAAACGGTTACCCTGCAGTGTGACAGGGGCCAGCAAAGGGGCAGTGAGAGGGCCATGGAGGCCCAGAGAGGAGCCGAGCCTACATCTCGTCCAAACTAGTCTAGGGTGCCAGGGAAAGTCTCCCCAAAAACTTGACTCTTTCAGTGGAGGTTTTGTTTGATTCTCGCCATGGCGGGGTCTACAGAGAAGACCCAGTGCAGTGAGTGAGTCACAGAGCTGGGACAGTCAGTGAGTCACACAACTGGGACCCAGAATCAGCACTCGGACTCCCTGTCTGGTGCAGCAGAGCACGCAAAGACAAATAAGCTCCCATGAAGGGGGAAGGTTGTGCAATGGAGGAAAGGTGTGAGGTGAGCAGGCTTAGAAAGAAAGCCATCCTACAGTAGATGGAGTCTAAAAGACGGGAAGGATATCTATGGGGAAGGGTGTGACCTGATAGAGCTCAGTGCCCTGTGAGTCCCAGTGAGGTCCTGGAAAGCCTCTGACCACAGCGTCCACACTTGCGCGGTTCCTGGGGGGCAGCTGAAGGAGGGCCACACCGACCAGGCCCATCGACTGCGGAGGTAGCTCTGTATGCTGCAGCCCCAGACCTTCCACAACATGGATGTGGCCTTCCCAGCACCTTCCCCTGAGTTGACATGGCAACTAGGAATCATTCCCGCCCCCCCCCCATCCCAACTCAAGCTGTTTTGCCTGATGTGGCCAGCAGCTGTGTGACTTGTGAAGAAATAACACATGTCTGGCCTTCAAGACTGGGTTTGCCCTTCAGTCATCCCTGATGGGGCAGAGTTAGATGTGGATATTAGTGGCAGGTGAGGCAGGTGGTAAGGGGTCTCTAGTGCTTCGAATGCATCCACTTGTTTCAGCTCAATGTCACCAGAGATAGGTTATGAGTCAGCATTCATCCCAGAATCCCCTGCTGGAGCTCATAAGGAGGCATCCCCACTGAAGAGATGCCCGACTTTTAATAGACCCAAGCTTCAGTTCACCCCCAAAGCTTCCATTTTCCCATCTGCTAAATGAAGGTAATTATGCCTGGCTAAATAGCCTGTTATAAAGAAGAAGTAAGATGACGTCTAACACAGAATGCATGTTCTAACAAAATGTCTAGCACATAGTAGGTGCTCAAAAATGTCAATCTGAAGGGTCCATTCTAAACATTTTGCCTGCCCCTACGATAGAACCTTCTCTCCTCTCCAGATCCTTATTATAAGGTCCATGAATAGGTAGGAAGACAGAAGCCCCAGTGGTCTTTGGGAATCGATGAGCCCAAGCTAGAGGTCACTCAGAAATTCATAATTTCCTGGTCTATTGGATGTGGCCCTGCCAGCATTAGAGTCTTGGATTTTAGTGCTCGCTATATTGATGACCAGCTGTGGGGCATTGGTCAAGTCACCTGTCCTCTCTGGTCCCCATCCATACTGTCCTCATCTAGAGTAGTCCCCTGTTCTTATCTAGACTATGAGGGACTGGCCTAGGCCGGAGACTATTCAGATTGTGTTCCACAGAAGGCTAGGTACCTTGGGGCACACTGTGGTGTGGAGAAGGTAAGACTGAATGGGTGAGGCTGTGGTCCTCCAGATCTTCCTTTGGTGGGATTCATATGTGCCACAGCTTTAAAGGTAGTTCGAAAAATCTGAGCCCATGCTCCTGGCTTCACTAGGGGGAGATGGCCCCTGGCTGCTTCCTCAGCTCCAGAGTGCATGAGCCCTGTGGCCTGGGAGCAGCCATACCAAGAGATGCTCCTGGCCCCAAATGTGACCCAAAGTTCCCATTTTCTTCCATGCCAACCAGCCTGAGCCTTCTTCTTGCACCAGTCCTTCTTCTTGACAGTCCAAACTGACTAAACCCAGGTTGCTTCAGCCAAATACCCTGAAGAGCAGTATGGTGAGTGGGGCTGGGGTAGAGTGGGAGCCTCAGAATGGGAATAAGCACTGGCAAACTCTTTCTCTTGGGAGGGAACAGCAGGACACCGGGCCAGTGGCCTGCCTCCCAGGGTGTTCTTACTGAGTGTGGAGGGTGAGGATCTAATCTGCATTTGGGACAAAGCCTACCCAGTACTTGAGTGTTGTTGTCATGGAGATTCAGAAAGGTGTTATTAGCATCTTTTCAACTCGATGGCCCTGTGTGGTCCAGTCCCTTGCAATCTTAGCAGTAGCGCACCATCACCCTGGCAACCCATTAGCCTAGTGTTGTTACCATGGAAACCTCTGCAAGGTCGATCAGGCTAGAACTTCCTGGAGGAGATGTGTGCTGGGAGATCCACCCATGGCAGCACACACTCCGCAGGACTCCCAGCCAACAATGACCCACTCCATGGACACGGAAGGTAGTTTAGGATGTTTTCTGGAGTGAGCTCAGAGTCAGTGAGACAGGAAAGAATTTGGCCCTGACAAGTGGCAGGCCATACCTCATTACCATGGAAATGCTGCTCTTAAGGATCTCAAAGCACAATCCAAAAGTTACTCTTCCAGGAGATTGAGGCTATTAGGAAAGGGGGCTGTGAGTCTGTCCTTCTTTCACTTTTCCATTTATTCATTCAGCATTTATTGACTGCCTATTAATACAATGGGCACTGTGTATGTCCTGGGCTCTATCAGAATACCTGCTCACTCACCCATCTAAATTCCTGCTTCAATCTCCATTTGAGGAGCCGGTATTGACATGCCAAAGGGAATAGGATCAAAGGGTCTGGGTGTGTCCGGGGCGGGGCGGGGGGGGGGCTGGGTACAGGGAGAATATAGTCTTTCTATAGTCTCCTGTTTTTAGCCTACCCCTTGCTTGAGTCTTCAGGGAATTGGGATCTTCGTGTGGTCTGGATCACCAAAGGTTTGCAGGGAGATTCAAGCAGCCACAGCTGTGTAATGTCAGAACAGACTACCTTGGGAAGTGATGAATTCTCCATCCCTGGAGGTATGCAAAGGAGGCAAAACAACTGCTCAGTGAAGACTGTAGAAATCATAGAACACAATGATTAAGAACACAGATTCTGGAGCCAGACTTCCAAGCTTCAAATCTTGTCCCAATTGACTAGCTCTGTGACTTTGGGCAATTTACTTAAGCATATTGAGCCTTGATTTTCTTATCTGCAAAATGGGAATGATGAGAATTTCTATCTCATGGGGTTGTTGTGGGCGTTAAATGAGTATAATTTATGTAAAGTACTTTGAACAGTACCTAACATATAATAAGTGGTCAATGAATATTAGCTCGTATGATCTAATGATAGCCCAATGGTGGTTCCTGCCAACACTGGGATTCTATAGGACTGTTGTTTACAAATCTACCTGAACACCCTGGATATCCCTTTTACAAAAGGGATTCTAGCAAGAGTGAGACTGCCCCACGGGGGAGCTGGCTGAGGGAAGCGCCTTAGAGCTTTGCATTCACCCCTTGCGTGCTTCCAGCAATAGTTTCCTTTCCAAAATGCTTTAGGTGTCAGTGTCTTAATTGAGCCTCAAGACAGCTCAAGAGGTACAATTATCATCCCCATGTTATAGATAAGGGAGGTGAAGCTCAGAGGGGGAGAGCGAAGCAGCTTTCAAGTGGGGCAGCTTCCCCTCTATCATATCATCTAGCAGTCCCCAGGGCATGTGGGGAGGACAGAAGTTGGAAAGGGCAAGCCATGGGGCAGGCAGAGGAGGAGTCCTGCCCAACTGCAACCTGTGGAAAGCAGCTTCCACTGTTTGAGTTTCTTTAAGGAAGAACTGAGGCCAAAGCCCAGGGAGCAGAAGAAGGTGTTTCCTAGAAATGCTGTGGGTGTGGCTGGTGTGTCTCACCCATGGGCAAAGGACAAGGCTAGGCCTGCTCCTGAGCATTCACTTGAACCTGAACTTGAATCCTCTAGAGCTCCCCTACCTCTGAGCTTATTGAGAAAGCTGGGCCTTTGGGCAAAGTCCAAGGGAGTCATTAGACTCTGATCTGATACTTCTGAACCCAACCTAATGGCTCCAGTATTTGACAGATGGCCAATGGCCTCACCAAGGAATTTTGCCTGCTGAGACTAGTAAGGTGGACTGGTGTTTTCATGCCATTTGGAGGGGTGATGAAGAAGGGCCGTTTTTTTTTTTTTTTAATAACTCTTCCTGTCAGGCTTGAGAACAAGAGTAATACCCTAACTCATGGTCTCCTGAAGCTCCAGGCTAAAAAAAAAAATATATATATATATATATATTACCTGGGAGTGTGGGAAGTGGACGGGGTGACATTAAAATTCTTTAATGATCAGTGCCAGCTATCAGAATGTTCACAGGCCAGAAGCGCCTAGGAAGGCTGCACTAACACATGGAGGAAAAGAGCAGCCCGAGATTGGGCTTTGGCAGCGGTGGGGTGCTCCTTTAGGCCTCTCCCATGAGCACATGCAGAAATCAGATTTGCTTATTGCCTCCAGAGGCCATGAGATTTTGCCCAGTAGCTGTGAGGGTGTAGGTGTGTACCTGCTAGCAGGGATAGGGAAATGTCCCTTGAGGGGTGCCTGGATGGCTTAGTTAGTTAAGCATCTGACTTCAGCTCAGTTCTGCTGTCAGCGTGAAGCCTGCTTCGGATCCTCTGTCCCACTCTCTCTCTGCCCCTCCCCTGCTTGTGCATGTGCGCTCTCTCTCTCTCTCTCAAAATAAATAAACTTAAAAAAAATGTTCCTTGGGACAGCCCAAGAGGCAGATATCCTCGAACCACCCCATACGGATGCAAACAGGGCCCGGCTTGGACTTAGAGGGCCAGCGGCTGCCTTTTGCAACCACAAGCTGGATAACTTCACCCCTGGTGTCCCCGGGTGTCAGCTCCTCTTCCTTCCTGACCCACATAGCATGCACAAGCACGGTTAGCATGCATGCCGACTAATACAGTACACATCTTGGAGCAAATATACATACCTGCCCCAGTCGGTGTTCACACACACAGCCCACCTACACTCATGACCTGTAGATACACCCTTGTACCCTCACACCCTCTTAAGTCATGGGACATATATTCACACCGACAAAATCATTCACAGACTCAGAATTGTGCAACAGAAGCAGCTACAAGAGTCAGCTTTGAATACCTTTAATCAGCCTCCCCTCCACACACACCTTGGTCTTTGCTCTTCCTTGCACAACTTGCTGAACAGGACAGATGAGCTGACCTGGGAAGCTTCCCTTCCATGGCCTCAGCCAAGGCTTGGCTCAGGCAGGAAAAAGTCCCTGCAGTCTCCAGGATCAGCCAGCAGGGGGCAGCCTCTCACACCGCACTGCGTTTCACCCAAAGACTAAGGGGCCTGGAGGAGAAAAGGCGGCAGAGCAAAAGGAAAGTGGAACGTCTAAGAAGTTTTCAAAGTGCCTCTCCAGCCTGCAGCTGGCCCAGGTGAACCCAGCCACCTGCTCCTGTGGGTGGGAGCCTCCGTCCTTCCCATACGGCCGGTGAAACTGATAGAGCATGGGGCAAGTTGTCAGAAGAGGTACCGGGCAGGCCTGTGCTCTAGCTCTGCCCAGCCAAGAGCCTGGAAGAGAACCAGCCAGCACACAGGAGTTGAATGGAATCTCTCATTCTGCACGTCACAGCCCCTCTCAGGCCCCACACCCTGTCTGTGAAATGGGTTTAAGAATAAATCACACCTGCTCACTCCCTTCTTGGCACTTGGACTCAAGTAGCATGCTCCCTCTGCCAGGAATTCCCTTTCTCCTGCTTAACCTCTACTGACCCTGAGGTCTCAGCTCCTGCTTCTTCTCAAGGAAGCCTCTCTGGACCCTCTCCCCAACTAGACTGCGATAGACTCTGTGGTAAACACCTTGGAGTCCTGTGTTTTGCCCCAGAACCTTTACCACATAGTCACACACTCCTTGTGATTTTTGAATAACATCGGATCTCCCTCACCAGGTTGTAAGGAATATGGCATATAATAGGCACTCAACCATTTGTTGAATGTTCAGAGGTGAATTTCTATCACACTTAGCAGATGACAAAGCACTTTTCAGGGCAAACTGGGCAAACTGGAAAGCAGGCATTTTTCTCCCAGTTCACACAAGCATGGCACTCTTTCGTGTACCAAACATTTTAACTTCAAAAACATTTCTACTTCACTTGAGCCTTACTACAAGCCTGTGAGGAAGCTACGGATTATGATTTGTATTTTAGATACAATAAAACTGAGACCTAGGAGGGTGGAGTGACCTAGGATTAGTATTTAGAGGAGACAGGATTTTTTTTTCCAGATCCCATGCTGAAAGGCGTAATCATTATATTCCCTGGTCATCACTGTGGGCATTGTCACCTCCATTGGGTTTCAGCCATGCTCAGTCTGGCGAGACAGTGTATGGTTGGCAAATGCACAGGCTTAGGAGGGAGACAAGCCTGGGTTCCCATCCAGACATCACCTGCCATGACTTTCAGGGTAGAGGAGCATCCTGTAAGTTTTCCTGGGGGAGGTCCACTTGGCTGACACTTGAAGGATTGCGAGAATTTGGGGAGGCAGAGCACCAGGGAAGGGAAGTCTGGGTAGACTAGAAGAGTACCAGAAAATGGGGATTGTGTGACTTAGGCTGAGGCCTTCCCAGCTTCTGTTTCCTGAAAGCTGTGTATGAAGCTCACTCCTGCACATCTCCTGCTGAGGCTGAGGGGGCAGCCAGGGGTATAGAGGACACTGTGGCAGTCACAGGCAGCAAGGGCTGTTACATTCTCCCCACATGCCTTTCCCTTGAGCCTCCCAGAGGCAAGGCGAGGAGCAGGTCTTCTCCACTGTCGCTCAAGCTCATGAGGGTTAAGGGCAGGCAAAATGGGCTTTTCTTATACTTGAGTTCTGAAAGTGCCAGTACAGGTTGAGGGGAAACTTGCACAAGACATGGGACCTGAAACTTGATGGGCAATTTGGGAGAGGAGATGGGATGGAGAGGACTGTGGAGCTGAGCTAGGAGGTAGTCCAGAGTTGGGTGGGGAAGGAAGGAGATCAGACCGGAACTCCTGGCAAAATCAGTGTCCGCGATCTCTGAGTGATTGGAGGTGAAGGAGCTGAGAGGTGAGCCTTCCCTCATGAGACCCCTCATCCAGCCCTTCTCTACCTCTGTGTGATCCTTGCCCCTGCTTTGTGTATCTTCCTTTTTCTTTCCCCACTGACCACAGTTCTCTGAAGGAGGTGAGAGAACTCCAGGCTCTGAGAAACATTGGGGGCTTTACAGACAGGGGGATGAAGCCTCATAACTATGCACTGGTCACTGGCCCCTGTCCCCACCCTTGCCGGGGAGGGAGCCAGAGACTGACTTTACAGAAAGGTGGGCTTCTTCTGGGAAGGCGGCCTCCCATGGTCCTGCAGAAGCAGCACCTCTGCTGTCTTGGGACCAGGGGCGCTAGAGTGAAGTCCTCCCCTCAGCGACAGGTGAGTGCTGCCCTTGACTGGATGCTTGGCACTTCAGCACTGCCTCTGCCTTCCCTTCAAGTGCCTTCTCTTTCATTTTTACCTACCACAGAAGATCCTCAGATGAACTTAGCCTCTCCATGCCTCACATTCCTCAACTATAAATGGGTTTGTGATAGAGGCTGAGTCAGGGCAAGTGATGTGTCAACAGTGCTTGGCCCATAGGAAGTGATCCCTGCACATTTGTGAGCACCATCTAGCTATGTCCCTTAAAGTGGGTCACTTTCCTTTCGGAGTCCCACTTTCTTCATCTGAAATTAAAGGAGTTTGGGGGCCTGAATGACCTCCCAGTCACCTGCCAGCTTTGTTATTCTAGGATTCTATATGTCTGAGGTAGGGAGGGCAGGGATTGTTGTGCTATAATAATAGGCGAGGGGGGTTGGGGCTCCCCAAAAGATGAACTAACCTGCCGGGGATCACACGACCAGTTACTGGCCAAGATGAGGTTAGGATCCGGAGTGCCAAACCGCTAGTTTCAGGCAACTGGGCTGGCTAGGTTGCAGCCTGCCGATTCCTGAGCACCCAGGGAAGATCAGAAAGCATTTTGTTTGCATAATGACAGAAGTACGAGATGGAGGTTATGGCAGCCTCTGGGACCAAGGGAAGTTTGTGCAGACCCACATAACCCAGGGGTGGACTTCCTGACCGGTCAAGGTTCCCATTTCTTGCCATATGCCCATTTCTTCTCCCAGAGCTCCTCCCTGGATTCCCTCCGGAGGGTGGCCTGAAGCATCCTCACTGTTTGCTGGGACCCCAACAAAGCCTTCCTCACAAGCAGGTGTTTTGCACCCACTCACCCCTTCAGGGAGGCCTGAGCAGGTGATGAGGCAGAGGCCCAGAAAGGGCCAAGGAGAGACTTTGCCAAGCTACCGAGCAAGCCCTGGACAGAAGAAGATTCAGGACTGGAACTCAGGTTTCTGGGCCCCTATCCTTGTGTAGAAAGGAACCCAAGGGCCAGGCGGGTCTCCTAGAGCAAGAGCCTGGCTTTGAAATCCTAGCCCAGGTGCTTCCCAAGCTAATGCTGCTACAGGGGAGAATCCTGAGAGTCTGCTCCATCCCTGGGGAGGCCCTGTGTGCTGTCTGGGACACTGGAAGTTTCCAGTGGCCAAGGCACACTCAGGGTGGGGAAGCAGATCCCTAGCGAGAGTATGGCAGTTAACCCCAGCTGAGGACAGAGCAGGGCTTGAGGCTTGACTGACCAATTAAGGGCTCTGTGAATTTGAGCAAGCAACTTGACCTCCCTGAGCTGGTTTCCTCATCTATAAATTGGGATTATGATGGCTGCCCTGTCTGCTTGTCAGAGTTAAAGTGAGGCTTAGCAGAGATAACATTAGCTCCCACTAGTAAGCTTGTACCATGGGCTAGGCACTGTGACCAACACTTCACTGCATCATCTCATTCGGACTTGACCACGGCGCTGAAAAGTTAGGCAGAGTATCCTGCCCGATTTGGAAACAGGACTCAATGAGATCAAGTCAGTGCCTCTAAGTTCTCACAGATAAGTGAACAGCAGTGCTGGGATTTGAACCCTGATCTGACCCAGGCTTCCCCTACCACTGAAAACCCTTTGTTAGAATGATTATTATCAGATTAGCATGGTACAGAGGCCAGCTCATAATCAGTTTATTAAATTCCCTTAATTCTAGACCTTGCTATAGAATCTAAGTCTTCTCCTCAGGCCCCAGGCAAGGGCCCAAGGGCTGAGTTGACACAGGGCTTGGTAAATTGTGACCTGCCGCCTGTTTTTATAAATAAAGTTTTGCTGAAACACAGCCATTCATTTACATTTTGCCTATGGCTGCTTTTGCAACAGCTGACTGGGGTAGTTGAGACAGAGACGGAATGGCCCGGCAAGGTCAAAAATACTATCTGGCCCTTGTTTTGAAACATTCAAGGAAATGTTCTAGATGGGGTGCTGGCCTTTGGCTGAAGTCCAAGGCGGCAATGAGGGAAGCCCCTTGCTGGGCTCCTTCTGTGAGCACTGGCCAGTTACACCGGGAAAACAGACTTTTCAACGGAGCCCTGGAGATGGGGTTCCTGGGTGGCTCAGTTGGTTGAACGTCTGACTCTTGATTTCGGTTCAGATCATGATCTCACAGTGTCATGGGTTTGAGCCCCATGTCAGGCTGGGTGCTGATGGCACAGAGCCTGCTTGGGATTCTCTCTCTCCCTCTCTCTCTGCCCCTCCCCCACTCTCACTGTCTCTGTCTCTCTCAAAAATAAAATAAATAACTTGAAAAAAGAAAAAAAGGAGCCGTGGAGAGGTCTTCCATTTGAGGGTTCCAGAGACATGCTGGCTGAGTCTGCAGCCCCTTCTTAGGGCTGGGAGCAGAAGACAGAAAGTCATCTCTGCCATTCACTTTGGCAGTTAGCTGGCCTAAGCTCACTCTGGTCAGAAAGAAACTTTGGATTGAGAAATTTCAGTTGAATAACCTTTAGGCCTGAAAAATAAAATTATATAAGCACTTCAGAATGGCTGCTTGCGCCAGGCCCGGTAGTTCTCTCCGCAGTGGAGAAGCCCAGCCCCAGCTGGAGCTTGTGGGAGAGTCTGAAATGTTAGGCTTCAGAAGACTGTGGCTCATTTTACTGCACAACTAGGGTCCTCAAAAGCCATGGGTGGTCTGGGTCTGTCTGCCTCCCTAATCTCTGTCATTGCAGAAGCTGCCTAATTTCCAGGTGGATTTGTTGTTTTTCAAGTTCTCTGTCCCCCACCCCCACCCTTCAACCTCTCAGTCTAGGACTTCTGATCCAGAAACATTTAAGTGAACCCCTTTTTCTTTTTTCCTCTGCATTTTCTAAAAACAACCCCCTACTCTGATTCTACTGTGATTATTTGGTCAAGATATCATCAAAGAGGGCAACACATAGGTCTTGTCTTCTTTTGGTTTGATGTCTAATTATCCTCCCAGAAGGCTATCAGCTCACCTTCCCCTCATTCTCTGCCCCCTAGGATGCCAGATTTGCAGTCACCCACTAGCATCCAGTTGACTACATATGCCCAGAGGACCCAGGTGCTTGCTCCCCTTCCTGACCCCACCTCCACTGCCCACCATCCTCCTGCCAACTTAACCCAATGCAATTGGGCCTCTGGAGCCAGTGTTAGGAGGACAGTCTCCATTAGCCTTTCTCAGCTCCCTCCAGCCCACACCATGCCATCTATTTCTATTGCACTTACTGAGAATGCCAAACACACTTTGTACTTAAGTCTTCCCTCTAATTAGGGGCACTTACTTCTATAGTCCCATAGGAAGAATTTGCATTTTAGAATCCAAAGTCCAGATTCTAGATTCACTTATTGGCTTCACCTCTCTGAGCCCATTTTTTCATTTCTCATTTGTAAAATGGGGATTGTGGACTATGTCACCCAGTTGTTAAGAGGGTAAAATGAGCTATTTTTAAAAAGAGCTCTGAAAGCTGTTAAAGGGCTATACACTTACGGGTCACTATTAAGTTATCTTGCCCTGCCACCACCCCCTTCTCCTTGGCTTCTTGTAAAATTAGAGCTTTGGGGGTGATTAGGGAGCCAACAGACCAATCAGCATAAAGCCAGCCCACCTAAAACCTCTTTGCCTAAAACCAGTTACTCTGATGACCAGTTTGCCTAAAAGTCAAAGTAGTAATTTTGAAAGAAGGCATTTTGTACCAATTTTCCTAAGAGGCACTTCCAACATAATGTCGTTATTTTAAAAGCACTATGTCACAATCTGCAGCATTTTGTCAATGACGAGATTGTTTTGCATGCTTGTGTGTGGCTTTTTTCTATTTTATCTCCTACTGAGCAGTTTTATGGCTTTTTAGCAAGTTTGTCTGCAGACCTTTTTTTAAAATTATGTATTTCTAGCACTTGACAGATTTATCAAATCTGCAGAAAAGCCCATAAGATTTATCAAATGGACCTTTTTTTTATCACTCCTGTCTCCCTTTCACTGGGTTTTACTCTGTATTGTGTATGCCTGTGTGAACCTAATGAGTTGATTAACCAAATTAGCATGTACCCGAGCCCCTTTCTGTTCTGCAAGGCATTGGCATTTTGACAACAAGCGTGAAGAAGTGAGACAGATGGGGCAGAACTGTATTGAACTCCTTGCAGTTTATTTTTCAGGCATTCTCATTCATCAAGCAGCTCTATTTTGTGAAACGTAAAATGATACATACAAAGTCATTACCAAATGTACTTATTGCAGGAAACATAACAATTTTCAAGAAAGGCAAACTGGCTAAAAAGTCCCGAAAGTGTTCAAAAGTAGATAAAATTAGAAGACACCCACCAAGGATATAAGACACATTTTAGCAGAAATCCCACCTTTAACCAGAATCTCCTTAAATAAACTGCTTTTTAAAAATCTTTAAATGACACTGAAGAAAAAAAGAAAAGGACATCCAAACAGACGCCAAAACATTTAAAAGTGGACTGTTATGTGAACCAGTCATTAAGCAAAGAGAGTCCTTTTGTGAATTTGTGGCAAATTGGTTCAAGGCCATTTGACCTGGAATCAATTAGGGATGCAGGCACTTACCTCCGTGCAAGTGTGATAAGTGGGCATGGGGACAACCATGGACCTCAGGGGACAGGAATGCCCCTCCTGAATATGACCTCCAAGAGCAAAGGTGAATTGTCAGCTTTTTAACTCTTTATTATAAAGACATATTTACACAGAACAATCTTTACAAACACAGTGAACATAATTATGGGAAGGGGACAATTTCTTAATGAAAAGGGCCTTAATATTTTTGTATAAATTAGTATAAGAATCATACACAACCATTTTAAATAAGACAGTCCCCCAGCCCCCCACTGCCCTCTTCCACCCTGTGTCTCTGGACCTTCCCCAGCTTTCCCCCTTTCTCCATGGGGCTGGGCAGCTGATGAAGCAGGAGACACAGAGAGGGGGAAGGGAAAGAAGGCCCAATCCCTGGTGGGGGCATCAGTGGCAGAAGAGGCTTTCTGGACACTGGCCAGCCCCCACTCCCAGCCTGAGGGGTGTAGGGGGAAGCAGGTGCCCAGACTGGCTCCTCAGGGTGGGCCTTGAAGCAGCAGCAGCAGTAGCATTAGCAGCAGCGGAGGTAAGGGGGAGAGGCAGTTAGGCAATATTGGGATTACTATGGGATTCGGGGGGCCCTGACTCCCCCTGTCCCCACACATACATAGGTGGCCATCAGGCTCTTGTCTCCCCTGGGAGGCCTCTGAGAAGGAAGCCTACTCGGACCTATACTTCCTCCCATCTTTCCTTCCTTCCTTCCTTCCTTCCTTCCTTCCTTCTCTCCTTCCTTCCCTCCCTTCCTTCTTCTCCCCCTTGCCCCTCCCCTAAGGAAAGGCCCCTGGGAAAGAAGGTCCAGTCAACATGAAGGGAAGGCTACTGAGTCCAGTTCCTGAAGGCTACCTTCTGGCTTCTGAAAACCAGTGTTGGGGTTGGAACAGTAGCCTCAGTACCTGAGCTGCCCCTATAAGAATACCTGGGGTCTGGAAGTGCTGCAGGAATGGGGGCAGCTGGCAAGTTATGGAACTTTACAGCCCCAGTTGGGAAATGGACTGGCAGGGGCAGGCCAGGGAGGCGGGAGCAGCTCATTCCCCACACCACCACGGGGCAGTTCATAGCTGGCTTGCTTCTCCCTTCCCTGCCACCCCCAGCCCCAACCTTGGGAAAGGCACTTAATGTGTTCTGAAAAGATATCATTAAGAGGGAAGAGGACGTCATCAAATGGGGGCGGGAGACCTGGGTCTTCATTCTGGCTCTGCAGTGACCCTGAATAGGTCACTATCCCTCTCCAGGTCCATTTTTACAGGAGTTTGCATTAGAAGGCGGAGCTAAGTGATCATCAAGGTTCCTTTTGGCGCTGGTATTGTGATTCTTGGCAAAAAAACCCTCCTGCTTGGCTTTTGCTCCTGGGAGGGTACAGAGCCATCTCCTGAGTGAGAGCTTAAACTAGCTGGCAAGGGAGGGAAGGAGTTGGGGGTGGGGTGGGGGGCAGTGTTAGGAGACACAGAAAAGTGAGAGAGGTAACAAAGTACTTCATGGCCCCTCTCCTTTGCCTCTTCCTTAAGCCAAACATGGGATGAAGGAAAGGCCACAGCAGCTATCCCTCCTCTTCTCCAATGCCTCCCGTCTCCCCTTCACCAGAGAACCAACCCCCATTCCAATGCCCCTCCCCAGGCACCTGTCTGCATCCTGATGCCCCAGCCCCTCTAACCAGAGGCTCCTTGCCTGGTGAAGGGTCCACCTGACTGGAAAGCCTGGGATCTGCTGAAGCCCACTGAAGAAGGGAGTGTTTCCCCCCAGCCCGCAGAGCACGCCCGAGGAAGAATGGGCTGGGTGAAACTTGGGCTGTTAGATGGGAGGAGGTGGGGACTAGAGGAAGGGGGGTGGGGTAGGAGAAGGCTGGCCTTCCAGTGCTGGGTCTCCAAAATCAGTCTAGGGAAGAGCCAGGAAGAGGGGTTGAATGGATCCATTGGAGAGAAAGGGAATCATCCCAACTAGGGGCAGGATCACGCCATTTGGGGAAGCCGGTGGGTGAGAAGAGCTGGGACCATCAGCAGCGAGGACAGGTGCAAGATGAAAGGCGAATGGATGTGAGGGCTCCAGAGAAGCAGACCAATCTATGGACTGGTGAGAGTTGCAGGGGGTGGGTACTCAGGGACCCGTTCAGTCCTAAAGAGACAAAAATGACCAGAGAGAAGTCACTGACATGTCCTAGGTCAAAAGAACAATCTGGGAAAGGAAAGGAGACAGGCTTCACTCCCCTCTCCCCACAACCCTGAGCCTAAAGCCCCAGGTCTCTGAGTTGGTGCCACCTTGTCCAGGCTACAGGGGTGACACCGCAGGCCAGGTCTCAGGGACAGTCTTAGGCTTTGCTTTCTCTGCTATTGCCTTGGATTTTTCTCTTTCCCAAGGCTCTGGGCAACTCTCTTCCTGTTCTTTGCCTACTGCCCCCAAGGCTCTCTGCTTCCCTCCCCCTGTCTAGTGAACATCCACCCTGCACACCTATAAGCATACCCTGGGGCACCCTTCTCCAGCTCATCAAGGCCCTCCAGGACTTCTAGAACTCTCCAACTGGGCCAGCCTGCTCAAACCCAGGCAGCAGGGTGGAGGGGAGCTGGCACCCTATTCCTAGAGAGTCGGGAGATTGGCCTGAGGTGTAAGGCCTCTCTGGGCCTTGGTCTCCATGTCTGTAAAAGGAAGGTCTAAGATGGGTATTCTGTAAGCCCCTGTATTATGTGTGGGGCTGGAACTTCTTGGGACAGGTGTCTGCCAGTGATAAGCAGCAGGGCCACCAGGCTTCCAGGCTGTCCCTCCCTGCTCCTTCCACTGCCCACTGACCAGAGGCTCAAGTACCTGCTTCAGAAAGGCATGGGGCCCTTGTGGGAGAGGCGCGGCCGCTGGCGGCGGAATTTCCTCCGACCTCCCTGCCATGGCCCTGGTCCGTTCCTCGACCCTCTGGGCTGCACCAGGTGGCGGACATTGCCTTCCTCCAGCCCATTCCCATCAGAAGGCTGCAGCAGGGGCCCTGCAGGAAGAAGAAAGCCCGTTAGCCAGGAAGGCTGATGCAAATGGACAGGGGGCCATGGGCTCATGGTAGAGGGCAATCTCTTCACGAGATAGTACTCATCAAAGCTTTTCTTTGTTTTTATCTTCTATCTTGGTGAACAATTTGCAATTTTTACACTGCCCTGGCTGCTACTCACATCTTGCGATTTATGGAGCTCACTTTATGTCCTTTGGCAGCTCTCTCATGTTTCTGGCAGGCGCAAACATATTCTTCATTTAGAACATCATGGTGGGGTACAGTTTGGGGCATATGTCTATACTTGGTTAGGGCACAGCAAGCAATAACCCCCCCTCCATTGTACCCTTGCAATGGATACACTTAAAACATTTCAAACATACAACATTTCAATGACATGACTCCCCCCAGCACCATGTACCCATCACCCAGATTCCACAGTTCTCCAGATGGAGTCACATATGCTTTAGTTATCCCCTTTCTTTGTGAAGCATTCTATAGCAAATCCAGAACATCATGTCACTGTGCTCCTACATCCTTCAATATGCAGGTGACCCACTTTTGAGTACTCAAGATCTCACACCTCACCCCTGGGCATCTCATCAGTGTTTAGGCATCTCACTTGCTCCTTGTGATCTCCCTGTGGGTATGGCTGGGTGGGGGGTTGTCTCTGGCTCTGTGTGCCTTAAGCTGGGTTCCCTTCAGATTATGACCAGATTTAGAGACCAAAATATCTTATATGAATGAATGAGTGAACCACTGAGTGAATGGTCACTTGAAGCAGCAAGTGTGTGCATCAGGAGGGGTGTGGTCTGCTGCAGCTGGTACCCCCCACCAGATGCCCCATCTCCTTTCATCCCCAGATCACACCCCTACCCTGTGTCTGATGTAAACCCCTTCCACTTAAATCCCAGTTGGCTTCTCTTCTGCTCTCTAGGGCTCTGCTCTATATCTGTCCACATCTGGCTTAGAGTAGAAGCCTCCTGATGTCAGGCCAAGCCCTGACGATAGAATCCAAGTGGTGCTGGGTGTCATTAGGCACAGTGAGGGAGAAGGCATGTGGACCGGCTCTCACGAAGGCTGCAGCGCACCCAGGGAAGGCAAGCTTGCACTCCAGAAACAAGCCTGGCCTCTGGAAGCAGGCAGAACAGGGAGATGAGAAAGTGCTGGGCAGAAGGCGGACTTGCGGGGAACTTGTGCAATGGCCAGTCCAGGGCTGGCCTGCAGAAATACAGCCTCTGAGGTCAGTGATCACTAATCCCAGTCTCTCTCCTCCCACACCACCGGGTTCGCCCTCAGCTATGTCCCTGCCCCTCAAGCCCCACTTCCATCCATCCAGGAATCCCCACAACTAGCTCACAGTTTCCATAGAACCACCCGTTGGCTGCTAGCCCCCCAGTCATACCCCTGGCGGCTCTTCCTTTCCCTCCTCCTGCCTCCAGCATCCCCATGCTCTGGTTCCTCTGTTGCCTCCTTGGCTCTCATGATTCCTCCTCCCTTTGCACACAATTTCCAGGCATTTATCCTCCTCTTGGGCCAAAAGCAGGCGAGGTTTGTCCTTTGGGCCCTCTCCACCCAGGCTCCTGGGGCCTGCTGCTCTCTCAGACACTCAAGTCCCACTGTGCACATGCACAGTCCCTAATCCTCTATCGCCTTCCCCAAGAGAGCCACAGGCCCATTAGGACCCCACTGTTTACCAGCCACACTCACTCCTGTGCCTCTGGTTGGGGTGGGTTAATGTGTCAGCTACTCCCCTAATGACAATTAAAATCCATCACCTTATGAGAATTAAAACAAATTATATTCGCACTTTGGGGCAGTGGGGCAGGAAGTCACTTCTGTCTGTCATAAAGCCATTTGCAAAAGGGCTGGGCCAGGGAAGGAGAGAGGAGGGAAGAACATTCAGGAAGCACCCCTCCAACCTCAGCTGCTTCAGCTTCTGCCCTGTGTTTTGGGGTCCCCTCAAGGCTCTTCCTGACCACTGAGGTGGGTAAGAATGAGGCTGATAAGGAGTCAGTACCAGAGAAACACTCAGGACAGGAAGGACTGTGGTGAGGGTGTGGCCAGGCACAGGGAAGGACCTGAGGGGTCTTGATAATGTGAGGCCTTGGTTCTTGAGTCCATGTCCTGGACTACTGGGGCTGGGGTGGGGGTGGGGGGACGATGGCACAGGTTATAGCCCCAGCGGTATAGCGGGCATGGAGAAGAGAGGCAAGGTGCCTAGATGGGGAGGGTGTCATCTCCAAGTATTCAGCACCCAGGACTATGCGTGTTGGGCGCAGTAAGGAAGGGGGGATTAGGGGTGAAAGGCCCTAAGTGGGGGGAGGTCAAGAACCAGGATGGGGAACAGGGATGCTGGCTCAGACTCTGGCCAGGGAGACATCTAGACTCCAAGCCTGCAGAGAAGAACTACTTTGAGCCAGACCCCAGAGAGCAGCCACTCAGAAGCCCCTGGCACATTGCATCCCATCAGGTGGGGGGGCTCACTGTCTTCTTTGTAGCAGGAAGTCTGCAGCTCCTCCCACACCCTGATCCCATCACCCACCTGTTTCCTACTTTTGATTCTGAGTCTGGCTCACCCTAAGATAAGCTGACACCTGAAACCCAGGCTTTATCCTGTCCAAAGGGACATTTGAAGGCTGCTGATTTTCATCACTGCAGAGGTCCTGCCTGTACAAAAGAATTCCCCTTTAGAAATGGCGGCCATCCTCAGTGCACTTAAATATTTTCTTCCAACCCATTTGCTACTTAAAGGGAGGCTGGGGCAACCCCCCAAAGAATCTGAAGCCTAGAGGAACTAGAGCCATTGCTCTCTGAAGCACCATCAGAACGGGGCTCCAGCATCTCTGCACTGAGAACTGCGGTCAGGGGTGAACAGGATTTGATTTTCATGTAACCTGAACTCTAACCCTGCCAGTGCACAAAGAAGTGCATATGACTTTTCAGGAACATGCCAGCCTCACCAGGAATGAGGCACCTGTTTTTCCTCTTGCCGTCCAGCCTATCTTATGATTGCTTTAAAAGTCCACACGAGTGCTCTGCTGGCGACCCACTGGCTGTGTCCTCTCCACTGCTCTGTGGTACCACAGGTACCTCCCTGATGAGGCACCCTTCCTTTGTCTGCCCAGCCCTCCACCCCAGTGCCCTGAGCTATCTTCCTGGGCCAGTTTTGCTGCCCTTGGACACATCACACTCTGGCAGCTTGGCCCTTCACTTCACTTGCATTAACCCTTCGCCGGAGAGGCCTGACTCAGGTTACAAGAGTGCTTGGCACTTAGGGCCTGGGGATGGGGTGCAGATGCCCCTTCTCTGAGAGTAGGCTATCCTCACACTATCGCCGTGACTACAGGCTTTGAGTTAGGGCTCAGGAGGAAGAGGGGGAGGAGGGAGAGGGGAGAAGGAGAAAGAGAGGTGCTCAAAGACCAAGGGACACTTGGCCCTGGCCCAGCAGTTCTCAGACTCAGAAGACAAGGTGTATCCCAGGTCAGGAGGCACTGAAGGAGTATGTGTGTGTCTGGTGAGGGGAGGGCGGGGGGACATTCCAAGTCAGGACAGAGTATATTGTGGAAGAAGCAAGGTTTTCAGGCCTGGGACTTTGACTGGAGACTTTGGCTGGGGAGAGCATGCAAGTCTGGGCCAATGGCAAGGTGGTTTTGGGTCCCTGTTTCTGATCCAGGATAGGAAGCAGGAGGAGCCAGGCCATAGGTACCCGGACCCTTGGCTGGTGGCCACCTGCCCGGAAGTGCCCCTCCTTGGCTCCAGGAGATGTCATGGAATGGAAAAGGCACTGAGAACCTTAGAAGTGTCCAGTGCTAGGCTTAAGCAAAATGTGAGGGTACTAAATTTACCCAAACAAGGGCATGAAGACAGATGGCCTAATGAAGAAGGGTGAATTAAAGCAAGAGGTGACAGGGTCTGGGCCAAAACACAGTATTACTTCCCCCTTGAAACTAGCTGTCCTGTTCCCTTTACCGGCTGGATCCTGAAAGGGTTCTAGTGGTAGTCGGTTGCCCAAGGGTCTCCCCATAGTCTCTTGGGGGAGCACCAAGTATGTAGATCAGAAAGCCCCAGCTTTCTCTGGGACACCCTCTCTGCACCCACTCTTTCTTCCCTGAAGGCACCACCTTGGACTATTTGCCAGTAGTGGTGTCATGCGGGTGTCTTGTCTTGCCAACTGCGTTGGATAGCAGGCTCCTGGAGGGCAGGTCCATGTGGTGTCCCTCATTCATACCTTTTGCTCTCTGTTTGCCTGCCTGACAGGGATTTCTGAAGAAAAGCCTGGCTCCTTCTTACCAAGGAAGAGGCTGACCCAGCACTTGGGTCCTGGAGAAGAAGACACTGGACAGCTAGCTGAAGACAGGGGGTGACAGAGCCAACCAATTGCACCTTCCTGAGAAGCCAGGCAATGCTCCCAGGGCCAGGGCAGTGCCAAAAGGCAAGAGCAGAGAAAGGAGGCAGCCTACAAAGGGAGAGAGGTAGAGCCCTGCCAGGCCCCTCAGAGGCTCCTGGGCTGCAGGCCATCCTCCTACTCTGGAGGGTCTGGAACTAAGTAGGACCCCATGCCCTTCCTCTAGGAAACCTGCTGCCCTGCCCTCTCCTTCCCTCTGCTCCCACCTTTCTGTGACTCCAGCCCTGGCACTGGCATTAGTCCACCTGGTCTTGGCCTTCCCCTTCTGTGGTGCCAGGCAGGCAGCAGTGACAGCCAGATCACAGGACTGCGGCAGCTGGAGGTGGGAGCTGACCGCCCCAGGAGACACTGACGCACAGGGGACAAGCAGCCTGGGCCGGGGCTGCCAGGGCATCTGGGGAAACCAGGTTTGGGGAGGGCAAGGGAGCACCAGCGCCAAGTATATGCCAGGTGAGGGGCGGTGTGTGGTGCGGGTGGGGGAGAAAGGACTCTCCGAATGGAGGTGTCAAGTCAGGTCCACGTTTCCTGTTTGGGTGCCTGGAGACACGGGGACTGAGGTGAAGCCTGCCTGGGGCCGAGTAAAGGCCAGAGCCAGGATATCAAAGAAGGAGTCCCCGGGGTGTCGGGGTGTCGAGGAGTCTTCGAGGAGTGCCTCTCGTGCGGCAGCAGGAGAACAGACCAGACAGGACCTTGGGGAAAGGGAAGAGAAGAGCTGCCTGGCCTGGCCCTGCCTGGCCGGCCCCGGGGAAGCCTGCCTCCGCTCCCATGCAGGCTGGAAGGAGCGGCAGCTGGGCTCCACGCCGCCGCCCCCGCCGCGCGCTCCTGCCTATGCAACAAGTGTCACGTCTGCATCTTGGCACATCATCCCCAGTGGCCCGCGCCCCAGGACCGGCGGTTGGCCCCTAACCTCCGGGGGCCGGAAAACCTTCCACTTGGGAGGCCAGCCCACCAGGCTCAGTCAGGTCGGTTCCCTCCACTGATTCCCGGGGAGCGAGACGGACGCCCCCCGCCCCACATACACCCTCCACCACGCGGGGTGCAGGCCGCGGGACCCGGGGCGCACGCCAGCGGCCCTGAGCTCTTCGGACTTCGAGGGGTCGCCGGGAGGGGCAAGGCCCCGGGCGGGTGATGCCCCCGAACCAGCCAGGCACCCCCCCTCCCTCCCCCGCGGAGGAAGCGGTCGGCCCGGCCGGCCGACGGGTCCCTGGCCCAAGGCGCCCTGTCAGTCAGCCGGTGGCCCGGCGCGGCCGGCGCGTGGCTGCTCCCGCTGGGCTCGCGCCCGGTCCCGGGAGGAGGAGAGCGCGCGAGCTGGGGGGCGGAGGGGAGGGAGCGCGTCGGCTGCGGTCCCGGAGCCCGGCGAGGGGCTCGCGGGCGAGCGGCAGGGCACGCACTCACCTCCACACGCCGCGGTCAGGGAGAGCCAGAGCAGCAGGAGCGCCTGCACGCACCGCCGCAGATTCATGCTGCTCCTCTGCCGCCGCGCGGCAGCCGGGGGCCAGGGGGCGGGGAGGCCGGGGAGGCCGGGCGGGAGGCGAGGCGAAGCGAGGCGCGAGCCGCGGATCGTGCGTGCGTGCGGGCGCTGAGCTCGCGTGGCTCCCGGGCTGCGCCGCGGGCTGGCCGGCTGCCGCGCTCGCTCGCCGCCGCCTCTCCGGCAGCTTCCCTCTCCCGCCGCCGGACAGCGCCGACACACTGGCCTCAGCGGGCGGCTTCGGGGACGGCGGCGAACTCTTTCCAAGAGGCTGGCTGCTCGGCCGCGGCTCCGACTGCCCGTAGCCCAGGCTGCCAGCGAGAACGCTCCCCGCTCACTCCAGGGGCTGCATTTTGTAGCTTGTGGCTTGGCCGCGAGCCCACTTGGTCATGTGGTCATCTGGAGGGCTGGAGGGCTGGAGGGGGGGCAGGAAGAGAGAGAGAGAGAGAGAGAGAGAGAGAGCGCAAGCCTCCCGCACCGCCCCCCTCCCAGCGCACACTGTGCGGCCTCAGCCAGGGCGCGAGAGGGAACCTCGAGGTGGCCCCACAACAAAGGCGGCACCGCTGCTCCGACAACCCACAACCGCTCCTGGACAATGCCCGCCTGGCCGGGGGCCAGAGGATTTTGGAGACCTGAAGGATTTCAAACACAGGAAGCATTTGGGGCGGTGGAGGGGCACACTTAACCCTTTCTCACCTCGCTTCCTTAACGGCTGTCCAGGAACCAGGGCGCTCCAGGGAGGACCCCCCTGCCTAGGCTGTCCCCACTTACCCCCTCCACCTCTGACCGGCTCCTTCCTGCTGCCACTCCCCAGCCAAGACACCTCCCCTCCTATACACACACACACTGGCCCTCCTTTCTCCTCTGCGTCTTCAGCTGGGTTTGTATTGGGGGTGACTGTCTAGGCTTGTGCCCAAGACTGACAGCAGCTCCTATGGTGTCCCCTCTCTTATTTCCCATCATCATGAGAGGGGACAGTTTACCCAACTCTGAACAGTCTAGCCTGGATTCATTTTGCACTTACTTGGGATTCCCCTTTGTAAGTGGGTCCTGAAGTTATTTGCCTTCCCATACTAGTCTGTCAGCTCATACAGGCTAGGAGCTCCGAAGGGAAAGGACTGCCTCTTTCATGGGGCTGGGAAGCCCCTAAGACAGGACCTTGTCTTCTCATTCTTCTGCATCTCTCCAAGGTCCCTAGTATCAGACTCTGCACATAGGTGGCACTCGACACATGGTAAAGACTAAATAGAAAGGTGTTTCCACATTTCAGCCAGCCAGACAGTTTCTTGAAGTGCAGGTGCAGATTTACACACAAAAAATACATTGGACAGTGTGCGTGCCATAAAAGATGTGAGAGACCACGACCTATTTAAAATATTTTTGAAATGTTAAAACAATCCAGTATATACACTATTTCTTGTCTGTCTCCCCCCACTCATACTGTCAACTCCACAAGAAGGGGATCTCTGCTTTGTGCACAGCTGTATCCCAGATCTAGAACACTGACTGGGACCCGGTTGGGGCTCAGTACCTAATTTTGAATATATAAATGAAGTTTTCAAAAACATCCATATTGCGTCAATCAAGGCAGTGGGAAGGGACTAAAAGAGGGTTCCTGTTAATAGTCTATGACCCTATTAGCCACAGTCCAGTAGGAAAAAGGCAGAGCCATGTGAAGCAGAGTGCCTCTCTTCATCTGTACGTATGATAGGGAAAGAGAGGATAAAATAGGTAGAGAGGGAAAGGATAGGACCTGAGGTCCCTGGGGGGGGGGGGGGACAAACACATATTTTGGAACAATGCTGGGAATGTCTGACTACGGCAAACTCCCTCGGGCTTAAGGTTCCTTTTAAGAATGTAACGGACCCCACCTGCTCCCCCTCAGGTTTCCCTCAGGAGTCTGACAAAAGACCTGACTAAAAATAAGTAGTAGACCATAAAACCTATGACCCACAAGGAACAGTATGACCATAGACCACCCCTCATACAATGGGATTAGAGCCAATCAGGAATGGACAACCCAGCACCTAGAGTTGTCCAGCCAATAAGGGTAGGGCCTGAGAAGGAACAAGGGGGAAGGGTAGGGGAGCTGACCAGAACCTTATAAAGCAAGGACCCTTGCCTATAGTCCACGGGCACTCACTTTTGAATGCCCCCCTCTCTGTAAAGAGAGGTTTCCTACTGTTCTTCCTTTCTAATCTGATATTCTAATAAACTTTTGCCTGCAGCTCATTTTGTGTCCACCTCTTCATTCTTCGAAGCAGCGAGACAACAAATTCCGGGTATTGAGGTAATAAAATCCTGCAACATAAGGCCTAGGCTGCGAGCAGTTGGCGTTAGTAACATGATTTCATTTCCGCTGGTGCTGTCCCCCTGGAAAGAGCCTCCCAATTAGGAGGACAAACACCTGGCCTTGAGTCTGCACCCTTATCTGCTGTAGGGGCTTGTTAACGTTACCTGCTTACTGGTTTTCATGAGGATGATCATCTCTATCCTCTCCTCTTCAGGGTTCTTAGGGGATTAAATGAGATAAGGTACCTGAAGGCACTGTGCAAATGAGGAACAAACCCTTGTAGGGTCATTTATAGGAAGCGTGATCCTCCAGCCCCTGATGGATCAAGCCTGTTAAACCCCAAATGAGTGCCCCCATAACTAGGTTAATAGAAGCATTTGTACATTTTTTTATTTTTGAGAGAGCACAAGTGGGGGAGGGGCAGAGAGAGGGGGACAGAGGATCCGAAGCAGGCTCTGCACTGACAGCAACAAGCCAGATGGAGGGCTTGATCTCAGACTGAGAGATCATGACCTGAGCCAAAGTTGGACACTCAACCAACTCAGCCACCCAGGCGCCCCTAGGAACACCTTTACTAGGGTGTGCATGGGCTATTTGCTGAGTGGTTTGAGCTGCACTTTCCAATACAGTGAATACTAATAATATTTAAAATAAAATGAAAAAGTCATTTCCTCTGTCACATTGGCCTCAATTCAGTTGCTTAGTAGCAACATGTGGCCCATGGCGACCATATTGGACAGCACAGAACAGAAACTTCCAGTCATTGATAAAGTTCTATCACACAGTGCTGGGTTTAAAGCACCTCATTCATTCTTCTTTGTCCTGTAATCCTTTTTCTCACTTTACCTACCTTCAAATACACAAGGGGAAAAAATACAAAAGCAAACCAATAGCATTCAAGGCAAGCAGCGCAAAGTAAATCGATCAAGGGATTTGATCGATTTTTAAATGCATTTAAAAGCAAGATTTAAAGAGTTGAACACATGGGAGAATCATGTTTTAATCTAATCTGTCTCTCCATTTAACCAAGTTCCCTCCATTTTTTCCAGTCCCAGATCCAAGATTTCATCTTCCTCCTTTCTCAGGCTACTCTTGACTACAGAGAATTTGCCCTCTTCATAACAGCTGTGGCTGTATCTTTTATTGGCAGCTACTCCTGCAATGAGTTGGGAGCACTTCTGTGTCTGCATGCTGTGCGTTGTGGGCCTGTGGAAAGGGTCCACCACCAGCATACCCATTCTGGAATTGAGGCCCATAAGGCAAGGAATGCAACATTGATTGCTCACTCTGAAACCCCCAGGGGCTCCCATAGATCTCAATATCATATTCAAATGACCAGTTTTCATATCTGTCTCCACTTACTGACTTTTAAAAAAAATTTTTTTAATGTTTTTATTTATTTTTGAGACAGAACATGAGCAGGGGAGGGGCAGAGAGAGAGGGAGACACAGAATCCGAAGCAGGCTCCAGGCTCTGAGCTGTCAGCACAGAGCCCGATGTGGGGCTTGAACCCACAGACCGTGAGATCATGACCTGAGCTGAAGTTGGATGCCTAAGTGACTGAGCCACCCAGGCGTCCCATCCACTCACCAACTTTAAGGTCGCTGGAATGATAATACTGAGGATAGTGCCTAGCACATACTCGGCACCTGGAAACTGCTTGTTGAAGAAATAACTGTTGACATAACTGTGCTGCCTTTGTTCATTTGTTGAAGAAGATGATACCATTGAGTTAATATAAGCAAATAAATGTTTTTATGTTTATTTTTGAGAGAGAGAGAGAGAGAGAGAGAGAGAGAGAGAGAGAGAGAGGTGGGGGAGGGGCAGAGAGAGAGGGACAAAAGATCCGAAGCAGGCTCTGTGCTGACAGCATAGACCCTGACGTGGGGCTCAAACTCACCAACCGCGAGATCATGACCTGAGCCCAAGTCAGATGCTTAATCGACTGAGCCACCCAGGTGCCCCAGCAAATAAATGTTTTAAAGTGCTTCTTCAGGGGCACAGAGGACGTACACGAAACCACCTCCACCCTGCAGCCCCAAGGCAACAAGCAGCTCTGAAGTGCATTGTTGCATAGGAGTATTGGGTCAGGGTAAGACTCAGTTTCCAATCAAGGTCAGGGACAATCCTGGGGGCAGGGGTAGGACTCAGTGTATTATTGAACACAGACATGAGATAGCTGACCTATGTGAAGCCATTTTGTGTCTTGTTACCCTATCACTGCTGTGCACAAGCTATTCAGCACTGCTAGTGTCCTATGTCACCATCACCAGTTGATGCCCTTCCATTGATTCATCCAGCTCTGTCTTCTGGGTTTGAGTGACCACTGTGGTATACTAGAAAAGACTCAGCTTTGGGGCACCTCGGTGGCTCAGTCGGTTAAGCGTCCGACTTCGGCTCAGGTCATGATCTCACGGTCAGTGAGTTCAAGCCCCACGTCGGGCTCTGTGCTGACAGCTCAGAGCCTGGAGCCTGCTTCGGATTCTGTGTCTCCCTCTCTCTCTGACTGTCCCCCGTTCATGCTCTGTCTCTCTCTGTCTCAAAAGTAAATAAACATTAAAAAAAATAAAAAAAAAAAAGAAAAGACTCAGCTTTTAGAATTTCAAATAACTGAATTCAAATTCCCCCTCGTCAGTGTCATTCACTGACTGTGTGACCCTGGGAAAGTGATTTAACCTCTCTGAACCTCCATCTCTTCAGCTGTTAAATGAGGATAGTAATAGTACCTACCGTATTATGGTTGCAAGATTCAATAAGATAATGCACGTAAAGAACTTAGCAGCGTGGTCCCTAGTCCATGGAAGTTGCTCATTCGATGTTACTTTTCTCTTCTTCCTGACACGCCCCTCCTGCTTAGGGCTCAGGCCTCTGGCCTCTTGGAACTGATCAAGAAGGAAAGGCTCTGTCTTTGCTCTGCTCCATCCACACCTGTTTTTTTTAGTAGCCATCAAACTGCTCACTGTCTTATTCCCCCAAAGCACCGATCTCTGCTGGAGCCAATCTGCTGAATGCATTTGATCCAGGGAGTTAATGTGTGATACTGGTTTGAGGTTTTGCCTCCTAGGTATGGTATTCATTTTAACGGGGGTCTTTGGGAGACAATGTCCTACCCTAGGGTAATATCAAGCTTCATCCTTTTGAGCAAAGAGACACTTTAGTGACTTTCATTTAGCTGCTCTAAATGGAGCTCACCCTGCTTCAAAGTCAATGCAAAAAGGGATTACCTCTGGCAGTTTATAACCCAACTATTAACCTGCAGGTCTGGCTACTGAAACCACAGAGTGCAATCCTGTTGCAGCCTATTCCTCTTTGCCTGTCCCCACAGATGACGACGACGATGATGATGGTGATGATGATGATGCTGATATACTGAAATTTATTGAGCATGTGCCATGTGTCAAGCACTGTTCTGAATGCTTTACATGTATTAATTCATTTAATCCTCACACCTGTGAAGTAGTCCTTTTCCTTAACATCCCCATTTTACAGATGAAGCAACTGAGGCTTATAGACGTTAAGTAGTTTTCCCAGGCCTGCCTAACCTTAAAGCCCTAACTGAAGGCTCTTCCCTCACTAAGCTTTGAGAAGCAAATGCTCACATCTCTAGGCCCATATATCACTTTATTTGCACTTTCTTAAAAAAATTACAAGTAAAAATTTATTGACCTAGAGAAAGAGTAATTGTATATTTAATATTGCTTCTAATTTATCGTAGGCATTACTTCCCCAAAATGTTAATCATGGCTGGATTGCAAGAGTATTAGGGAAATGTGGCCCCGTTGTTTATATAAGTATACCACATTATAAATCTACTGGAGATCTGAAGGGATTTGCTTTGTGGAATTTGAAACAAAAGAACAAGCAGCAAAAGCTATTGAGGTAGGTCCAGAACCTTTGGTAAGAAAGTTTTTCTTTCTTTTTTTAATTGTTTTTAACGTTTATTTATTTTTGAGACAGGGAGAGACAGCATGAACGGAGGAGGGTGAGAGAGAGAGGAAGACACAGAATCTGAAGCAGGCTCCAGGCTCTGAGCTGTCAGCACAGAGCCCGATGCGGGGCTCGAACTCGCGGACCGCGAGATCATGACCTGAGCCGAAGTCAGATGCTTAACCGACTGAGCCACCCAGGAGCCCCAATAAAGTTTTTCTTAACCTTCCTGAATTGCACTCTCTTGAAGGTTCACTTTATTTGCACTTTTAACACCGAACTCATACTGTCTTGAATCAACGAAGCAGTGAAACATAATGGTTAAACATCTCGGTTCTGGAGTAAGGCAGCTCTGCCACTTACTAAATAGGTAACTTCAGGCAAATTATTTGTCCTTTCTGAGTCTTAGTTTCCTCATCTGGAAAAAAGGGCTAGTACCTAGCTCCCTGAGTTATCGGAAGGATTAAATAAAGGTATACCTAGAAAATACTTGGTATAGTGCTTGGGTCTCCTAGAAAGGCAAACATTATATAAATGTTACATATTTTCATAGATATTTGTGTGTATGTCTTACCAATACTTTGAGTTGGTAACACTGTCTTATTCATTTTTGTGTTCTCACCACCAGTGCTGGTGTCCAAAGCAGATCTCCATAAATGTCCATTGAATGCAGGAAGGAGCTGTATAGTCATATTAATAATCACTCTGGGTTTATGATATATATCATGTCCTTATTTGGATACTTTTATTTGGGCAAAATCATCACAATTTGTGCAGGGGGTTCCTAGATGGATCAATACCAACAGTTAGCAGAAATAACAAAGAGATGTGAACGTCCCCCACCCCCAATTATGTAGTGGTTGTTTTTACTGGAATAATGTAAAAAGCGCAGTGGGGAGAGGACATCGGGAGAATGATGACCTGGCCAGTAATCAGAGAAATCTCATAACAGAAAGAGCCCCAACTCCCTCATTATGCAGATGGAAAAACTGAGGCCAGGCCACACAAGAATAGTGACTTGCCCAAGGTTACACAGAAAGCTGATGGCTAAGTCAGGATGAAGATCTAGGTT
The DNA here is from genome assembly GCF_023721935.1 of Panthera uncia. Classification (NCBI taxonomy): domain Eukaryota; kingdom Metazoa; phylum Chordata; class Mammalia; order Carnivora; family Felidae; genus Panthera; species Panthera uncia. The sequence continues at coordinate 102,582,320 of NC_064817.1, forward strand.
CTAAGTAACTCCCATCTCCTGCTTTTCCCGCCATGCCTTCCCAGTATAGAGCTCTCACTCAGTGGCCAAGTGGTGCCCCAGCTGGCTGTGCAGGTGCTCAGAGCTCTGTAGTTAGGTATAGGATCGTCATTACACAGCCCAGTCCTTCTGGAGCGCCTCATAATAATGTGTCTTTCCAATATCGCTTATCTAATCTGTTCCCTAAGACATAAGCTAAATTAATTAGCAAAGAAATTCAGTAGCAGCAACATTGGTAAAAAATATTTAAGAAGAGTCTCCAAGCTGCCCCTGTCTCTGGAGCTACTTAACGGAACTTGAAAAACAGCCGAAGAGGTTAGCTGCTACTTGATGCGTCACTAACTAGTTCCATGACAAATGATCTTTGCACCAGCAGAACACATGAATTTTCACTGTATCATTACTTAGCATTTGTTTTTTGAATTCCATTGGCCAGCGTTGAGCTTTCTTTGTTTTTATTTATTGTTTAGAGGCGGGGGGCAGAAAGAGAGGGAGACAGAATCCCAAGCAGGCTTCGTGCTGTCAATGCAGAGCCTGACTCAGGGCTCTATCCTACGAACCATGAGATCATGACCTGAGCCCAAATCAAGAGGCAGATGCCTAACCACTTAACTGACTGAGCCACCCAGTTGCCCCCAGAGTTGAGCTTTCTAACTCATCTGTATCCACCAGAGCAACCAGCACAATGCTTACCATACAGTACATGCTTAAGATATATTCAGTGATTAACTTACTCATTTTAATCAGAGAGCATGATGTTAGTTATGCCAAACCTAGCCTGGAACCTAGTCTATCAGTCAAAGACGTTCGTGACTGTTTGGAGAGGGCAAAAAACCCTGGTTGTTGGGACTTGTTGGACTTTGCTGTGGTTTCTTCTTCATCTAGTTGTGTGATTCTCCTTTCACCTTGGCAGCCAGTGCCTCCTAATCATGATCATCGATGGATCCTAATTCTGGCCACAGACAGAGATCTTTTCTCTCACACTTGTCCTTTCCCCAAGCACACAGACTCAAATACTAACCACTACAAGTTGTCACTTTTGCAAAACGTCAAGAAGTAGCCAGGTTGCAGCATAACTGCATGCCTCTATTTAACATCCACAGTATTGATCGCTCTCAGCTCTACTGCACGCGAAATTCTTCTGCAGAGCACCTTTCAGCCACTCCCAAAGGGACTCCAAGGGTCCCAGAAATGCTTATTCCACTCCCATGTTTCTTCCAACTTCTTGGCAAACTACATACATTCTCCGGTTCTCTTATATACTTCAGAGACACCAGAGGTTCGCTCGCAGACACACCTCATTTGACACAGTGATCGTGTTCCTGAAAAATATTATGGCAATGGAATCCAGATAATCAGCCATAGTTCAAATGTCTTCAAAGGGTTCACTGTTTACTAGCAGAATAGGTCCTGAGAGATCCTCCAAGAAGGCGAAGAACTAACTGCCCCTCTGCTCCTGCTGCCGTTCCATCCGCACAGAGTTGCCCCCTTTTCCTTGCCTCCAGCTCAATTCCTTCTAATCCTTTGGCCCATCCCAGAGCCACACAGGTCCCTGTTCCTCTTGTTGGTCTTTCAGAGCAGTTACATTTCCTCTGCACATCCTCTATGACGTCTCCCAGGGGCCTCCATCCTTCCTCCCCTCTACAGTCTATAAATACTCTGATCTCCCAGGGGAAGCATGTGGATTCCTTCCTCAGGCAGTAAGGCCCTCATGAGTGGGCCTAGGAGAGCCACTCCCAAACGAGCATTTTATCCCTAAGGCCCAGTGGGCCACTGAACCTTTCTTCCTCTTACTTTGCTGGTTAATCTTATCTAGACTTATATCGGGTGGGATGTTATCCAATCCCAAATCTGGCACCTTTTTGTGCTGAGCCAGAGCAAAGACTGTTGGGGACTAGGTGTGGAGTCTATGCCAGTTTGGTTATGGATGTGGAGCTCTGAACAATGAAGTTAAAGTCAGAAGGATAATCTGGGTCAGTTTTGCTTCATCCCAAATCCAACTTTGTACCCCTAAAGCAATCAAAGTTTGGCACCAACCATCACATGGGTTCTAACCCTAGTCACAGACCGAGATTTTCTTGGTTTCTCTTTTCTTTGCGTTTCATACATTTCCTGAATGCATGAAGAGAGAGTAGAATAGTGTACCAACCTTTAAAAAGTAACACTATGGGGGGAAAAAAGGAAGAAAAAGAAAAGCAGCCATTTTACAGAAAAATCCCATGTATTAGTTTCCCAAGACCATTGTAGCAAATTACCAAAAACTTGGTCCCTTAAAACAACAGAAATTTACTCTCTCTCAGTTCTGGAGACCAGAAGTCTAAAATCGCAAAGTCCTGGGGTGCCTGGGTGGCTCAGTCAGTTAAGCATCTGACTCTTGGTTTTGGCTCAGGTCATGCTCTCGCCATTGGTGGGTTCAAGCCCCGCATCAGGCTCTGCGCTGACAGTGTGGAGCCTGCTTGGGATTCTGTCTCCCTCTCTCTGCACCTCCCCTGCTTGCTTGCTCTCTTTCTCAAAAATAAATAAATAAACATTTAAAAAATAAAATAAAATCACAAAGTCTCTGGGGGTGACTCTTTCCTTGCCTCTTTCAGCTTCCAATGTGTCTCCAGGCATCCTTGGATTGGGGCTGCATCATCCTCCCATAACCCTCTCCTCTTCTGTTGCAGTAACCTCCCTCTACCTCACTCTTTAAAGACACTTGTCATTAAATTTAGGGCCCATCTGGATAATCCAGGATGATATCATTTTGAGATCATCAAGTTAGTTACATCTGGAAAGACCTTTTTCCAAATAAGATTACATTCACATGTTCCGGGGTTAAGATGTAGACATATCTTTTGGGGGGCCACTTTTCAACCAACTATGCCCCACTACCTCCATTCACATCCCTGGCATGTGAACAGGTTGAACTTTCTTTCAATTTTACCTCTAAAGTCTGTACACTCATCTAGGTTTCTACTGCCCCAACCTCATTCAATCTTTATCATTTCTCACACATCACTGTCCATCGTAGTGCTATGGTCATGCTGGTCTTGCTCTTCTTGAAAACTTTCTGTGGGCTCTGAGGATCCAGGCCCAATTCTTGGCCATGGTCTGCAAGGCCCTGCATAATCTAGTCCCTGTCCCCCTTGCCAGACTCCTCTCTTACCTCTCACCCCCTTTCTGTCTGTAATTCCATGTCCGTTCCTGTCACAATGCCTTCCCAATGTTCTCCCTTCCTCTTAGAAAACTCTCTACCTCACCCTATCATCTCCTGACTGACACCCCTCATCCATCAGCTCAACTCTAAGGTCAACTAACTCTTTCTCAAGAGATGCTTTGGCCTCTAAGCTGTCCCTGTAATGGCATCTCTCATAGTTTGCAACTAGATTTGTGATTTGTGTTGCATCAATGTCTCTCTGCCTCCCTCCCCAACTCAACTAGACTGAGCCCCACAAGGGCAAGGACTGCAGCTGTCTGGTTTCATCATTATGTCTTCAGCATTCAATCAGCGTCTGATGCATAATAGGTGTTCAGTCATTATTTGAATGAATATGTGAATGGATGAATGAGCAAATGAATGGATTAATCTGAACATTTGTGTTCTGATCCCTCAAGTTCCTCTCCTAAAAAATGAGAGAGGGGAGCCTGGGTGGCTCAGTCAGTTGAACATCTGGCTCTTGGTTTTGGCTCAGCTCATGATCTCATGGCTCGTGAGTTCGAGCCCTGCATGGGGCTTTGTGCTCACAGCTCAGAACCTGGAGCCTGCTTCGGATTCTGTGTCTCCCTCTCTCTCTGCCCCTCCCCAGCTTGCACTCTGTCTCTCTCTCTCAAAAATAAATAAACATTAAAAAAATCTTAACATTTTTTTAAAATGAGAGAAACAGTGTCTATCTCATGGTGTTGAGTAAGAATCAAAATGAAATAATGGAGAAGGGGCTTTATAAACCATGAGATGCCTTACTAATTTAAAGAATCATTATGATGTTGGCAGATGTAAGCAGCTTTTGGGGGGATGGGGAGGTGCACTGCACATGGTGTAGGTGCAGCTGGAGAAATGAAGGTGGAGATGAGGTATGATACTCGATGTCTACATTCCTCTGAATAAGAAGGGTTTCTGTGGCTTTGCTGTGTAGGATAAAATTACAAGAACACTCAATTCTCCTGCTCCAGACTTGAAGCTCATAACTTATCACCCTCTGGGATCAAAAGAAAATGCTACTCTCCTCAGGTGTAAATGTTGCCTGGAGTCACCCTGGGCCTTTAGAGTTTTGATTGTCTTCCTTTAAAGCATTAAAGCATCTGCTCCAGGTGTGGGCTGAGGATAGGGTGACAGCCTCCTGGGCTGGGTCTATCTCCACCAGTGCTTCCCCACAAGGTGATCTATCAGCTGTAGCACATTTAAGGAGCTGCCCAGCTGACAAATGACTTTGAAGCATGCCCCTTGGCTTTTCATTCTTTACCTTCTTGGCTTTCACTACTAATGGGGGGGGGGGCTGGGGTGGGTGGAGAGTATCACCCCCTTCCTTCTGCTCCTCTAGCATGTGCATCTAAAAGGCATCCCTGGAGGCTTGACATTTCAGGTCTTTAGTTTCTTACATTTGATTTCCCCAGACCCCATCAAATCATAATCTCCTTTCCTGCAGGGAAGGGACACTTCCACCTCTTCCTCCATATCCTCTTAGCTCCTTGCATTTGGGTCAAGAGACCGAAAAAGGCATTTCTCATTTCCATCTTGTCTTCCATTGTTTTCTCCCCTGGGATGTCTATGCATTCAAGGACCTGAGATACCTCACTGGTCTGGAATGTCCACAGCAAGCTGATCCTCTGAATCATAGACTTAAAGAAATTGGAAAAAGCAGAACTCATTAGGCTGTCATTTCCCCTGTTTCCTCCTCTACCCTGGATGTCTTCCCACTGGCTTGCCAGTGCACTTCTGTCATTCCACTGGGCTTTGAGGCTTTGTCTACACCATCCCAGAAAGGTGAAGAACAAAGGCATGTCTCTGAATAATCCACGCAAAATCTCCAGTTTGGTCCCAATGATTTGGACATCCTAGTATGAAGCACTATTTTGATACAAAGCTTCAAGACAATTCCCTCTAATAGGTATAACTGAAGCTGTAAAGGACCTTGCAAAGATCTACTCCTTTTTTGTTTATAGCTTTATCGAGGTATAATGGACATACAGGAACCTGCATACCTTGCATGCCATGTACAAAAAGTGTACAATTTGCTAAGTTTTGACATATACGTACCCCCATGAAACCATCACCACCAAGTTTCCATGATTCCCTATAATTTCCTCTTGCCCCTTTGTAATACATCATTCCATCCACCCTCCAGTGCCCCATCCCCAGGTAACCACTGATGTGCTTTCTGTTACTATCTAGCTTGCATTTTTTAGAATTTTATATAAATGGAATAATACAATATGCACTTTTTTCTTTTTGGCTGGCTTCTTTCACTCACCAAAAGTATTTTGAGATTCATTAATGTTGTTGTATGTATTAATAGTGTCATATGCATCAGTAGGTTGTTTCTAATTTTTGACTATTGCAAAAAATGCTATGAATACTCATGTATGTATGATGACTAATCATGTTTCATGTGCTGGTTGGCCATTTGTATATTTTCTTTGGAGATATGTCTGTTCAGATCCTTTGCCCATTTTTAGTTGAGGTATTTGTCTTTTTATTGTTAAGTTGTAAGAATTCTTTATATATTGTGGAATAGTATGTCTTCAATTCTCTTGGGGATATGCCTGTAAGTATTTACCTGAGTCATATGGTAACTCTATTTTTAACCTTTTGAGGAACAACCAAACTATTTTCCAAATCAGCTGTACCATTTTATAATCCCACCAACAACATATGAAGTTCCTATTTTTCTACTTCACCAATACTTGTTATTGTCTGTATTTTTTTTAGCCATCTTAGTGATGTGAAGTGATACTGTGGTTTTGATTTGTATTTTCCTAATGACTACCAATATTGAGCATCTTTTTTAAAAATATATTTATTTATTTTGAGAGAGACAGACACAGCAGGAAGGGGGGAGGGGCAGAGAGAGAGAGGGAGAGAGAGAATACCAAGCAGGCTCCATGCTGTCAGTATGGAGCAAGACACAGGGCTTAAACCCATGAACCATGAGATCATGACCTGAGCTGAAATCAAGAGTCAGATGCTTAACTGACTAAACCACCCAGGCACCCCAAGGATCTTTTTAAAAAAATGTTTAGGGGCGCTTGGGTGGCTCAGTCAGTTAAGCTTCCTACTTCAGCTCAGGTCATGATCTCGTGGTCTGTGAGTTTGGGCCCCACGTCGGGCTCTGTGTTGACAGCCTGGAACCTGCTTCAGATTCTGTGTCTCCCTCTGTCTCTGCCTCTCCCCTGCTCACACTCTGTCTCTCTCTCAAAAATAAGTAAAAACATTAAAAAATAAAATTAAAAAAATTTAAAAAATGTTTATTTATTCATTTTGAGTAGGGGGGAGAGGCAGAGAGAGAGAATCCCAAGCAGGCTCCATGCTGTCAGCACACAGCCAGACGCAGGGTTCGGTATTATGAACTGTGAAATCATGACCTGAGCCAAAATCAAGAGTCAAATGCTTACCCAACTGAGCCACCTAGGTGCCCTTATATTGAGCATCTTTTAATGTGCTTTTAGGCCTTTTATCTTCTTTGCAAAAATATCCATTCAAATCCTTTGTCCATTTAAAAACTGATATATAACTTATATGACATAAAATTCACCATTTTAGGGGCACCTGGCTAGCTCAGTCAGTAGAGCATGCGACTCTTGATCTTGGGACAGTGAGTTCAAGCCCCATATTAGGTGTAGAGCTTTTTTTTTTTTTTAAATCACCATTTTAATGTGTACAACTCAGTGGCTGTTAGTATAGTCACTAAGTTGTGCAACCATCACCAGTATCTAATTCTAGAACATTTCCACCACCCCAAAAAGAAACTCCATATCTATAAGCAATCAGTTCCAATTCACCCCTTCTTCTACCCCCTGGCAACCACTAATCCGCTTTATATCTACATGGGTTTGCCTTTTCCATACATTTTATAGAAATGGAATCCTATAATATACAACCTTCCATGAATGGCTTCTTTCACTTAGCATAAAGTTTCAAGTTTGTCCATGTAGCAGCATGTTTCAGTATTTTTTTGTTTTTTATGGTTCAATAATATTCCATTGTATGGATATACTACATTCCTTAATCCATTCATCAGTTGTTGGACATTTGAATTGCTACCACTTTAGAGCTGTTATAAATAATGCTGCTATAAGCTTTACGTACAAATTTTTGTGTGAATGTGTTTTCAATTCCCCTATGATGTGTATACATAGGAATGGAATTGTTGGATGTTATGATAAATTTATGATCAACTTTGTGAAGAACTGCTAACGTGTTTTTGATAGCAGCTGCACCATTTTACATTCCCATCAGGAATGTGAGAATGTTCTAATCTCTCCACATCCTCCCTCAAACACTTAATGTAGGAGTGTTCTAACCTCTCCACATCCTCCCCCAACACTTATTTTCTATTTTTGTTTTTATTATAACCATTGTAGTAGGTGTGAAGTGGTAACTCATTGTGGTTTTGATTTGCATTTCCCTCATGACTAATCATGTTTCGTGTGCTGGTTGGCCATTTGTATATTTTCTTTGGAGAATGTCTGTTCAGAGCCTTTGCCCATTTTTTACTTGAGGTATTTGTCTTTTGATTGTTAAGTTGTAAGCATTCTTTATATATTGTGGGATAGTAGAACCCTTATCAGACATATGATTTGCAAATGTTTTCTTTCATTGTGTGCATTGTCTTTTCACTGTCTTAAGAGTGTCCTTTGATGCGCAGAAATTTTTAATTTTGATGAAGTCTAATTTATCTATATTTTCGTTGGTTATTTTGCTTTTGGTATCGTACCTAAGAAACAATTGTTTGATACAAGGGCAGAGATTTACACTTATGTTTCCTTCTAAGAACTTTATACTGTTACTTCTTACATTTAGGTCTATGATCTATTTTGAGTTAATTTCATACATGTTGTAAGAAAGGAGAGCAAGTTCATTCTTTTGCATATGGCTGTGCATTTATTCCAGCACCATTTGTTGAAAATACTATTCTTTTTCCCATTGAATTATAAACAGTATTGTTTTAAAATTTCAGTTTCCAATTGTTTGTTCCTAGTATATAGAAATAAAATTGATATACATGTATCAATCATGTATTCTGAAACATTGCTAAAGTTACTTATTGGTTCTCATAGCTTTCTTATAGGTCCCATTAGATTTTCTAAGTAGATGATCATGTCAATTGCAATTAAAGTTGGTTTTACTTCTTCCTTTTCTATCTAGACGCTTTTTGTTTCATTTTATTGACTTTTGCACTGGCTAGAACTTCTAGTAAAATGTTGAATAAGGGTAGACATCCTCATTTTGCTCCTGATCTTAGGGGGAAGGAATTCAGTAATAACATTAAATGTTATGTTACCTATAGGTTTTTCATGATACCATTCATCAAGATGAGGAAGTTTCCTTATTTTTCCAGCTTGCTGAGAGTTTGCCTTAGGAATGGATGCTGGGTTTTGCCAAATCCTTTTTCTGAATTTATTGAAATAAACATATGGTGGTTTTCTGGTTTTTTAAAATTTCTTAATATGGTGAATTACATTGCTTGATTTTCTCATGGTAAATCAACCTTGTCTTGCTGGTATAAACCTCATTCAATCATGGATGTATTCTCCTCTTAATATATTGTTAGATTTTATTTATTAAATTGTTGTATCTATATTTATGAGAGATACTAATCTGTAATTTTCTTGTTATATACTTTTCTGGTTTTGTTATCAGGGTAATGCTGATAACAAACATAGATACAAGTAATGGGGAAATATTCCATCATTCTCAAGGTTCCGGAAGACTTTGTATAGAATTGGTATTACTTCTTTAAATGTTTCACAGAATTCACCAGTGAAGTCATCTGGTCTTGAAGTTATCTTTGTAGTAAGGTGGTTAACTATAAATCCAATTTTCTTAATAGAGGGCTATTCACAATGCCTATTTCTTCTTGAGTGAGTTTTTGTATTTTATGTCTTCAAGAAAACTGTCCATTTCATCTAAGTTGTCGAGTTTATTGTCAGAAAGTTGTTCATGATATTCCCTTAGTATCCTTTTAATATCTGTAGAATCTGTAGTTATATCACTTCTGTCATTCCTCATATTAGTAATTTATGTCTTCTTTCTTCTTTTCCTGATTTTCCCTGGCTAGAGATTTATCAATTTTATTGATCTTCTCCAAGAATCAGCTTTGGGTTTCATTTATTTTCTCTATTGTTTATTTCTTTTGTAGTTCCTTGGTTTCTGCTCTGATCTCTATTATTTCCTTTCTTCTACTTACTTTGGGTTTAATTTGTTCATCTTTCTCTAGCCTCTTACAGTGAAAGCTGAAAATCATTGATTTGAGACCTTTATTCTTTTCTAATATAGGCATTTAGTGGCATCCCACAAATTCTGTTATGTTGTATTTTAATTTTCATACATTTCAAAATATGTTCCAAATTTCCTTTTGATTTTTTTTTTTTTTTTTGCCCCATGGATTATCTAGAAGTGTATAATTTACTTTCCAGGTATTTGGTAAATTTCCACAGATCTTTCTGTTATTGGTTCATGATTTATTTTTTTAATTTATTTAATGTTTGTTTGTTTATTTATTTATTTTAGCGTTTTATTTTATTTTTGAGACAGAGAGAGACAGAGCATGAATGGGGGAGGGTCAGAGAGAGGGAGACACAGAATCCGAAACAGGCTCCAGGCTCTGAGCTGTCAGCACAGAGCCCAACACGGGGCTTGAACTCACGGACCGCGAGATCATGACCTGAGCCAAAGTCAGCCGCTCAACTGACTGAGCCACCCAGGCGCCCCAATGTTTATTTATTTTTAAGAGAGACACAGAGAGTGAGCAGGGAAGGGGGAGAGAGTAAGGGAAACATTGAATCCAAAGCAGGCTCCAGGCTCTGAGCTGTCAGCACAGAGCCTGATGTGGGGCTCAAACTCATAGACCAAGAGATCATGACCTGAGCTGAAGTCAGGTGCTCAACCGACTGAGCCACCCAGGTGCCCTGGTTCCTGATTTAAATTAATTGTAGTCATAGAATATTCTTTGTGTAACTTGGACTCTTAAAATTTTTGAGACTTGTTTTATGTCCACAGTATGGCCTATCAGTCTTAGTAAATGTGCTTTATGCTCTTGAAAATGTGTGTTCTGCTCCCATTAAGTTGAGTGTTCTATAAATGTCAATTAGGTCACCTTGCTTGATAGTGTTATTCATATCTTCTGTATCCTTGCTGATTTTCTGCCTACTTTTTCTGTCTGTCTTATTGAGGGGTGAGTGTGAACTCTACAACTACAATTGTGGGCTTTTCTGTTTCTGCTTGTGGTTCTGCTTGTGGTTCTGTCAGCTTTTGCTGCATGTATTTTGAAGCTCTATTAAGGGCATGAATATTTAGGATTGTTATATCCTCTTGTTGAATTGAGCCCTTTATCACTATGAAAGAACCTTCTTTTTTTTTCATTTTTTAAATGTTTATTTTTTGAGAGAGAGAGACACACACAGACAGGGGTGAGTAGGGGAGGGGCAGAGAGAGATGGAAACATAGAATCTGAAGCAGGCTCCAGGCTTGGAGCTGTCAGCACAGAGCCCGACATGGGGCTCGAACTCACGAACCTCAAGATCACGACCTGAGCTGAAGTCAGATGCTTAACTGACTGAGCCATACAGATGCCCCAGAACCTTCTTTATCTCTGGTAATGATTTCTGCTTTAAAATATGCTTAATCTCATATAGCAATTCCACATTTCTTTTTATTAGCGTTAACATGGCATATTTTTCCATACTTTTACTTTTTTAATGTATTTTTAACTGTATAGTTAAAATACTTTAATTGTGGGCAGCATATAATATAATTGGTTCTTGTTTTCTTATCCAATGTGACAACCTCTGCCCTTTATTTATGTATTTAAACCATTTACATTTTATTTGATTATGGATATAGTTAGCTTTAAATGTATCATTTTGTTATTTGTTTTCTATTTATCCCATCTGTTCTTTGTTTCCTTTTTTCTTTTTTTCTGTCTTCTTTGAGACTAACTGGATTTTTTTCATTCCATTTTGTCTTATTTTTTGGTTTATCACCTATAACTCTTTGTTTCAGGTTTATAGTAAACATCTTTTTAAAAATTTTTAAAATTTATTTTGATAGAGAGAGAGAGAGACAGAATACGAGCAGGGGAGGGTCAGAGAGAAGGAGAGACACAGAATCCAAAGCAGGCTCCAGGCTCTGAGCTGTTAGCACAGAGCCCCACGCAGAGCTCGAACCCACAAACCATGAGATCATGACCAGAGCCGAACTGAGACGCTTAACTGGCTGAGCCACCCAGCCACCCCTATAGTAAACATCTTTAACTTAATCTTCAACTGATATATACCACGTCACATATACAATAAAGACTTGACCATAGTACATGCCCTTTTCTCCCTTCCCAATCTTTGTGCCATTGTTGTCATAGGTTTTACATTTACATATGTTATAAAACACACACATGTTTTTTGCTTAAACAGTCTAGTATCAAAGATATTTATATAACTTTTAAAAATCTTCTGGATTTACCCATGTCGTTATGACTTTTAGTGCTCTTCCTTCCTTTGTGTAAATCTGTTTTCATCTTCTTTCCATTTCTTGCAGTGTGGGTCTGCTTATGATGAATTCTTTCAGCTTTTGTATGACTGAAATGTCTTTATCTGGCCTTCCTTTTTGAAAGATATTTTTGCCTAATATAGAATCCCTGGTTGACAGGTTTTTTTCTTTCAATACTTTCAAACTTTTGCTCCGTAACTTTCTCACTTGCATTGTTTACAATGAGAAATCTTATCTTTGTTTCTCTGTACATAACATGTCTTTTTTTTCTCTAGCTGCTGTTAAAATATTCTCCTTAACACTGGTTTTGAACAATTCGATTATGATGTGCCTTGATGTGGTTTTCTTCAAGTTTCTTGAAGTTGGACCTTTCTGAGCTCCTTGGATGTCTGGGTTTATAGTTTTCATTAAATTTGGAAATTTGGAGGAGGTATCATTTCTTTAAACATTTTTTCTCTTCCCACCTCTCTTTTTCAGGGACTCAAATTATATTTATATTAGGCCACTTGAATTTTTCCTGTAGCTCAATGATGCTCTGTTCATTTCTTTTCATTCTCTTTTCTGAGTGTGTTTCATTTTGAGTCATTTCTATTGCTAAGTATTCAAGTTCACTAGCCTTTTTTTCCTGCAATGTCTAACCCGCCATTAATCCCATTGAAAGTATTTTTAACCCCACGTGTTGTAGTTTTCACCTTTATTGGTTTGATTCAGGCATTTAAAAACATCTTCCATTGTCTCCAATTTTGAACTTAGGGATACAGTTACAATAATTGCTTTAGTACCCTTAATTACTAATTCTAACATCTATGTCAATTCTGGTTTGATTTCAATTAATTGATTTATCTACTTCTTATGGGCCATGGTTAACTGCTCTGTCCATGCCAAGTAATTTTTTTTTTGGATGCCAGACATTATGAATTCTACCTTGCTGGGTTCTTTATATGCCTGTATTCCTTTACCAGTGCGATTTTGTTTGTCTGGACACATTCTTGGTCGTTACAACTGAAGAGTGCTATTGGTATCCAATAATTAGAGGCCAGGTATGATAGTAAACATGCTACAATGTTCAGGACAGCCCCCACAACAAAGAATTATCAAGCTCAAAATGTCAGTTGTTCTGAGGTTGAGAAACCCTGCTATAAATATTCTTGAACTTTGTTCTGGGGTTAAGTTTCTTGGAAATTGTTTGATCCCTTTGGGTCCTGCTGTTAAGCTGTGTTAGATGAAACTAGAGTGGTGCTCAGTCTAGGGATAATTATTCCCCAATACAGAGGCAAGACCCTTCTGTGTACTCTACCTAATGTCCCAATTTTAGCTGATTGGGAGCTGGTATTATTCTCAGCCCTATGTGAATTCTGAGCACTGTTCACTCTAGTCATGCAATATGGTTCTCTCCCCAGTATCAGAGAGTGTCCTCACAAATGTTCATGAACCTACACAGAGTCTGTTCCATCCCTTTTTCACCCCCAGTGCCCAGCTCACGTCAGGATGTCCTGGAGATACCTCAAAGTCACTCTTTCTGCTCTTACTCCTACCTCCAATCTACTCCTTTTGTATCTCAGGGAACGGTGTCAGTGCCCTAACCTTGAAATCCAAGACTCACCCTCCACTCCTGCCTCATCATCACCCCACCATTTAATCGGTCAATTTGGTTTTGCCAATGTCTCCTGCATTCTGTTCTTACTTTCCACATCCACCTTTTCTGCCCTAGCTTAGGCTATTATCATCATAGGAAGGCTCCAACTTGCACCTCCAGCATTCCCCACTACTCCTCCAATACACACCCCCACCTCGGTACCACAGAAGTCATTACTACTTATCAAGCAGGCCAGGCCCTTTCACAACTCTATGCTTTTGCACATGGTATTCTTTTTGCCCGAGATATAGTTCCTCCCTTCTTTGTCAAGAAAACTCCTCGTCCTTCAAGAGCCAGCTCAAAAGTAACCTCTTCTGTCAAGCCCTGCCCTCTGTTCTACTGTGTCCTGTTCACACTTTGTTAGCAAAGCTGATCACATCTGTTTACACTGCTGTCTGTCTCTCCCACTAAATTCCCCCTAGGAATCTAGCAGTCCCTGTAGGTGCTTGCTATGGACAGAGTTGTGTTCCTCCTCCAAATTCCCATGTTGAATCTCTATCCCCCAATGTGACTGTATCTGGAGATAGGGTCTTTAGGCGGTAATTAAGGTTAAATGAGGTCATAAGGGTGGGCCCTAATCCCATAGGACTTGGGTCCTTACAAGAGGAAGAGATGTGTGAGAACACACTGGGAAAGTGGCTGTCTGCAGGCCAGAAAGAGAGGCCCACCAGAATCCGAGGATGCTGGCACCTTGATCTCGGACTTCCAGCCTCCAGACTGTAATAAAATAGATATCTGTTGTTTAAGCCACCCGGACCTTGGTATGTTGTTATGGAAGCCAGGCTGGCTACTACACTGCTTAATACATGGTGAATGCATTTTTGAATGAATGAGAAAGAATAAAATAGAAGAGGGAAGGATGGAATGACTGGGGAGAGAAGATGAAGTAAGAAAGCTAGAGACAACAAGAGAAGAATAAGAAAAATTAAGGAAGCAGGAGAAAGAAGGCAGAGGATGGACACGAGCTCATGAGGGATCCAAATAACCTTTGGAGACCATGTCCGTGCCCAGGAAGCCATTGCCAAGATGGAGGTGGCTGAGTACAGGCCCCAGGGCAGGGGAGGGGCTGAGCATCCAGGCCCAAGATGTTACATAGACTACATGTATATATACATAACAATATCCCCCTAGAGGGACCAGGTGGTGCTTCTCTCAGAAGCTTGCGTCCTCCAGGAAAGGACCTGGCTCCTGGGGCTTTTGGAGGGAGGCCTGCGGGCTCTTTGGCTGGGCAACAGCTGGGTGCCCTTGCTTCCCCAAAGGTGGCTGCGGTCCACACGCAGCTGCAGGAGACACCAGGAGAGTGTTTACCCAATGGCCCGAGTGTCCTCAGAGGACTCGGCTTTCAGCTACACAGCAAACAGCTGGCTCCGGACGGGCAGCGTCCTGGGCGCTGCGAACTGGCAGCTCCAGCGATGTTTAAGCCTCGACCATGAAAATGCCTCCGTCAACCCCCGCCCTCCCCCGGCTTGGAGGGCGGGGTGTGTGCTCACTTACGAGCTGGGACCTGACAGGTGGCGTTTTTTCAGGCGCCCGTTCTGAGGCAACACCCCCCACCCCCACCAAAACGAATACAAAGTTTTTTGTCGCCCGGGGCTCGTCGAATTGGTTTCAGATTCGGCCACCCGCTGCAGCAGACAGCGGCTGTCTTTCCAGTAAGAAGACATTTCCTGGCGGGGAAGCCGGACAGACAGGCGGCGGCGGCGGCGCAGGGCAGTACCAGCCGCCCGGGAAGCGAGGGCCTCCGTCCGCCCCAGGAGGGCAGTGCAGCGCCCGCCTCCCGGGGCCCGCGCCGCGGGATCCGCCCTCCTCGCCGCGCCACCAGCCCCAAGGGCCAGTCTCCGCCGCCCGCCGGGCAGGGGCGAGGGCACCGAGCCGCAGAGCCTGGCCCCTACCCCCGACGCTCCGCCCACCCGGCCCAGCCTGAGAGATCAGGGCTACCGGTCAAAACGGGATCCACAGTTAGAAACCAACCGAATAATAGACTTGGAACACATTTGAACACTTTTTTTTTTTTTGCCGGGGTGGGGGGCTTGGAGGGATTTGGGGCGGGGCAGGGTAAGGGACTGGTGGAGAGAGTTGCAGGGAGCCGCTCATTGCGACCGGTCCCCCGGTGCAAGCTCAGTGCTTGCGCTGCTAGCAATCGTCGCTAGGCCCAGCCGTTAGTCGGGTGCAGGGACGTGACAGGACCGCGAGGGCTGGTTCTTTATTCTATTGTTCCCGCTCATCAGAAAGGGCTCCCAGCAAACCCATTCTGCTAGTCCCAGCTTTCCCGCTTGCTTGGAGACCTCTGCTTTGCTGTTGCCATTCGGGACAGGGTTTTTTGTCCATGCTAAGACCTTATTTACAGTATCTACACTAGGATGTTGACCCCCCCATACTACCAAAACGCTGAGCCAGCCGTTAGGTGGGGACGTGTGGCAGAGTGGAGGAATGGAGATTTGCTCCTACCCAAGCAGCCACACACTTCCCCGGAAGCACCCCGAAGTTCACACTCTGCTGCCTGACTCCTTGGCAGTGCTTTTCAAACATTGTTACTTGGAGGAGCCACTTGGGGTCCTTATTAAAATGCTTCTTCTTCTTCTTCTTCTTCTTTTTTTAGAAAGAGAGCCTAAGGCCCCGGGAGAGGGGCAGAGGGAGAGAGAGGGAGAGAATCTTAAGCATGGAGCCCAACGTAGGGCTCTAGCCCACGACCCTGGGATCATGACCTGAGCGGAAATCAAGGATGGGAAGCTGCAACCCACTGGGCCACTCAGGCGCCACTAAAATGCAGATTCTGATTTAGAAGATCTGGGCAGGGCCTGATGTTCTGTATTCTTCATGGGCTCCCAAGCGATGCCGCTGCTGCCTGTACCACACTTGGAGCCAGACCAAGGGGGTAGATCATTGCTCTTAACTGCAGCTGCGTATTAAAATCACCTGGGGAGCTTGAAACACTTGAACTTCACTAAAAGCGAAAATCTTAAATGTTCTCACTACAAAAAAAAGGTGCCTATGTGAAGTTATGGATAAGTTAACTCAATTGTGTTATCATTTCACAATGTATACCTATATTAAATCATAAACCTTTACAAACATCATGTTGTACAACCTAAATATATACAATTTTTATTTCTCAACGGTACTGTGATAAAGCTGGGGGAAAACTAATTAGGCCAGGCCCCACCCCATGCTCCCCCCCCCAGATAGTTTGATTTAATTGGTCTAGGGTAAGATTTGGGCTTTTTTTTTCTTAAGTAAGCTTTTCAGGTGATTTTTATGGGCAGCCAGGATTGAGAACCACTCACCCAAGCGGCTGTGAGGAGGGACATAGGCTGTAGCCAGGGACATTGATTTCATACTGGGCCCAACTGTAGGGTTATGACCAAATTAAGAATTCATTTTGTGATCAATAAAACATAATTGGTCTGTATGGTTTCAAATACTTCGTTTTACCTCACATTCAATCATCAAATATTTATTGAGGCATTGTATTGTACTGGGCACTATGCTAGCTACTAAGGATTCAGCAGTGAATAAGATTGACATGGAGCGGACAGTCTAGTGTTATCATGGACAGTAATCAAATAATCACCAAAATAAATGGAAATGTACAATTGACTGAGTGCTAGGAAGGAAAGAATCTGATTTAATGTGTACATGGGGAGAGTAAGGGCAGGAAAATGACAATTACTTACCTGCAATCTGGAGGATGAATTGTCACTAATAGGTGAAAAGGCTGGAAGGAAGAGAGAATGTTCTAGGCAGAGAGACTGACAGTTGGGCATGTGGCCAGAATGTAGTCAGGGTGGTCATGGGGCAAGATGAAGCATGAAAGGCAGAGAGGTACCTATGAGATCACAGGTTCCCAGAAAATTAACATCCCCAGGGGACTTTTAAAAATATACCCATGCTTGGGTTCCAACCCTGAGGTTCAGTTTCACTGATCTGGGGTAAGAGCTGTGCACCCAACAGACCCTGGATAGGAGGGGTCAAGGCTGAGCTCTTCCATGAGTATTCACAGGGTAGGCTTCTTCTGTGCTGCAGATTAAAATTCAGATCTTGGTGCTCTGGATACCAACAACATTAACACAGGTAGAAGAGTTGGCATTGTGTTTTCAAAATGGACATGCCTGCCTTTCATAGTGCCTAGACAGAAGGCCAGCACCCACCTCAAGCTGCTAAACTGCTTAAGAGCAGTGCCAATATGTTCCTTAAAGAAACAGCTGTGGATCAGCTCAAGTGTTTGAACAAGTATGCAGATGAAGTTCCAGAATATTGGGTCTTGGAGTGTGAAAACACATTAGCTTGGACGGCTGGAGGATGTGATGTTTGAGTAGCATGACCTTGGGGCTGGGGCTGGAGCTGAACCAGCATTCTAGCCAGAGGGAATGACAGAGGTGAAGGTAGGAAGGTGGGAGATGTGCAGCGCTCCCAGGGCACAGTGAGCAATCTAGTTTGGCCAGTAGGGGTGTTTGGAAGGAGTTTGAGACCCCACTGCCTGTTCTGATCACACTGGTCCTACCGCTCATTTGACAAACCACTTCGTAAACACATCATAGGGTTAGAAGGTGAGACTGTTGGGGAGGGGGGCATTCCATCCAGGAATGACTAGAAAGGGCCTGCTCTGTCAGCCTGAGGCTCAAAGATGCGAATGTGTAGGCTCCCCTTGGAGGAAGTCACCTAGGAGGGCTGGCACCACTTGCAACCAGACTGTGTGTACTATAATGTGGGGCTTGTGGCCTTTTTGTGTGTGCCACAGACCCCTTAGCAGTCTGGTGGAGCCTACAGTCCCCTTTTCAGACTAATGTTTTTAAGTGCATCGAATAAAACATAAAGGATTATGATTGAAATCAATTATGATGAAATACAGCTAACAACATTTTTAAAATTTGTGCCTCATTACTAGCACGTGAAATAAGATCTAGCAGTAAGTCTTACAACAATTTCAAAATAGTCATGAGCATCTTGATATTTTAAGAGATCAAACTTCGCTCAACTGTGATATGAAAATATGTGTGATTTCTGTTGGGGGTCCTCTGGTGTTCTGGTGCATTTTTGCCTGCATTCATGATTGAAAGAAGTGCTAAAATATAGTTTAACAAAGAGCAGATACAAGGGCGCCTGAGTGGCTCAGTCGGTTAGGCATCTGACTCTTGATTTCTGCTCAGGTCATGATCTCACAGTTCCTGAGATGGTGCTCTGAGTTGGCCTCTGCGGTGACAGCACGGAGCCTGCTTCGGGTTCCCTCTGTCTCCGTCTCTTTCTGCCCCTTCCACGTGCACATTCTCTCTATGAAAACAATAAATAGACTTTTTTAAAAAAGAGAGCAGATATAAACATGCAATGTTCCCTGTCCAAGTTCATGAACCCTCTGAATTCCAATCACAGACCCCTTAGAAGGCTAGAGGCCCAGGTTAAGGACCCACAGATACCCATCTATGGGAATGGCCCTTTGCTTCAAGTTGCCTCACTGCAACTCTCATTTTGCGGGGGAAGGGGTGGAGCTGGAGATGTGGTTTCAGAATCAGCCTGCCATCCTGCCGTCTCTCCTCTACACTCTTAGAGCCTATGTCATTTGGTTTTCTCCTGTGGCAGGTGGAGGACTTTTCATCTCCAACAGGGTTCCTCTTTCCACACGTGTCAACTGCACATCTGCTGAGTGCAGGGCTCTGTGCTATGCCTCTCGCCACCAGAATCGGGGGCCACAGAGAGATAGCTATTAGTAATAATACCTACACTTGCCAAACACTTTTTATATGCCAGGTACCTGCTGGCACTTCATTCACTCACTCATTCATTCATTCATTCAATAAAGATTTACTGAGTGCCTGCTCTGTGCCAGGCACTGTTTAGGGGCTGTGGGGATGGCAGGAATAAGACAGCTAAACTCCCAGCTGTCCTGAAGTGTACACTCTAGAGGGAGAGACAAATTGTTATGCAGAGTAAATACGTAAATGACACAGTATGCCAGCTTGCTAGACGTGCTACGCGCTATGGAGAAAAGCAAAGCAGAGAAAAGGGAGAGGGAGTACCTCTTGGGAAAAGTGGGGGCAGTGTCAAACAGGGTGACCATGGAAAGTCTCACTAAGGAGGTGGGCATTTGGGACTAGACCTGAAGGAAGTGAGGGGTGAGCCTTCGCAGGGATTTGGAGGAAGAGCATTCTGGGCAGAGGGAACAGCTTTGCCAAGCCCCTGAGGCTGGAACACAGAGGAGGCCTGTGGGCTGGAGGAGAGGAGCCAGTGGAAGAGTGGTGGGAGAGGAGGGCAGAGGGGAGGTGAGAGGGCTTGAATGGAGCCACACACCCCCACCACCGGGAGCGCTGCTACAAGACAGTAGCATTATTCCCATTTTCAAATGAGGGAACTATGGCTCAGAAAGCTCAGTACCTTGAGTAGTGAGGGGCAGAGAGGAAACGTGGAGGCCTCATACCTCCCCCTCGCCTGGCTCCAGGCTCAGAGAAGAGTCAGCATTTTTTTTATTTCCTTCTGCTGCTTTCAGGTTCTTGTTATTTTGTCACTTCCCAAGGACCGAATGCTGCTCTGCGTACCCCGCCTCCTCACTGTAGCCACCAGCTTCCACTTTACTTTGTGAGCACCTGCTATGTGTCAGGTACCTTTTCAGATGCAGAGAAGAAAATGATGAATAAGAAAAGTCAGCGCCTTGTTCCCATGGCGCTTTTTATTCTAGTGGGTGGGGGAGACAGATGAGTAGGAAAATAAAAAAAGAAAATATTTTTTACGAATAAGAGCCATGCAGAGAGAAGAGAGTGACTACTTTATAGAAGCTGACTAGAGAAGGCCTCTCTGAGAAGGTGACATTTAAGTTGGGATCTGGGGGAGAACATTCCAGGCAGAGGGAGGTATTGGGCTAAGGCAAAGGTGGGAAGGAGCTTGGCATGTTAGATGAACAGAAGGCAGAAGGACAGGGAGTGAGGCAGAGCACAGGAAACCAGGTCGGCAGCACAGGGGCCAGCTTGGGCAGGGCCCTGCAGGTCAGGAGCACAGAGAGTCCACTGCAGTGACAGAAACAGGGGGAAGGACACAGTAGGGTTGATATTTTCAGATCCTGCTGACTTCCCTATAGAGAATGGATAGGTGGGAAAATCAGGGGATGGAGAAAAGGTGAAAAGATTTAGGATATGTTTGGAGATAAAGTCAACCAGACAGGCTGATAGATTGAACATAGGACATGAAAGAAAGTGTGGATTCAAAGATGGCCTCTAACTTTTCGAGCCCCTTTTGGAGCAGCTGTGTGGATGGCGATGCCATTTGCAGAACTGAGGAAGGCTTTGGGGAAGTGGCTTTGGAGGAAGTTGTCAAGAGTTCTATTTTGAACACATTAGCCTGAGACAGTAATGTCAAATAGGCAGTTGGATTTGGGAATCTGCAGTTCTAGAGAGCAGTCTAAGCTGGAGACAGAGAGTCAGAAATACAGAAACATTGCCACTGTGTATATCCACCTGTGCCCAGCACAGTGCCTGCCATGTGGCAGATGGTCTATTTCGGTTAGTTGGTTGAATGAATGAATGAATGAAGTGTGTTCTTAGAGCTTTGGAATCCGACTTTGGTTCAAATTTATTTGGTTCAAATTTATTTGGTTCAAATAAATCCTGCTTCTGCTACTTACTAGCTTGACCTTGAACATGTTATTAAACCTTCTGGAACCCCAGCTTCCTTAGTTGTAGAATGGAGAGAGCAACAATACCTATTCCACAGCACTTACTGAATAAGCCATGGAAGGTGTTTAGCACAATCCCTGGTGCATAGTGAGCATTCAGTAAGTTGATGGCTGTTATAGTCAAAGCATGATGTAGGGCCCCCAAGCGACTGGCTTGAAGGGACATTTCAGAAGGCAGTCCTAGGGGGCGCCTGGGTGGCTCAGTCAGTTGAGCATCCGACTTGATTTTGGCTCAGGTCATGATCTCAAGGTTCATGGGATGGAGCCCCGCCTTGAGCCCCAGGTCGTGCTCTGCCCTTAAGTGCGAGACTGCTTAGGATTCTCTTGCCCTGTCCCTCCCTCCCCTCTCAAAGTAAATAAATAAACATGAAAAAAAAAAAAAGAAAGAAGTCCCAGAGAGTGGATCAATGTAGCTGGGCTGTCAGGTGACAGGCAGTAAGCCTGTGTGGTTAGGTGTTGTCCTATTCAGCCAAACTGTCTGGGTTCATAATCCTGGTTGAGCCACTTACTAACTTACTTAAACTCTATGTGCCTTGGGGTTTTAAAAAGTTATTAATATTTAATCTCCAAAATAAGGATAATAATAGACCTACCTCACTGAGCTGTTGTGAAGGATTAAATGAGATAATCCATGGAAATGTTGAGAACAGTGCCTGGCTCATACCAAGGGTTCAATAGGAAGAAGCTATTATCACAGGGACTCGGGAGGGAGGGAGCTGCAAATAGGCTTCAGCTGTGTCCTTGACCTCCCTCCAGAGAAAACCCTAGCTGACAGCAGAGCCCATTTCAAATAGCTCAGCCATCCCAAACTCTCCTCCTATTCTTCCTCGGCCACAGCCTTCCAGTTTTTGCAACTTTCTGAATGACGCGTGAGCCTTTGCCAGTGTTGGTGTGGAAAAGGCCAACTCCTCCACTTGAGGACTGCGGAAACACAGCCCCCTTTCACTCCAGGGTAGGTGCCAGCCACAGGCTACAGGCAAAGGGAGTCCAGGTCCCTGAGCTGCCTGAAGTTGTGTAGGAGCAGAGAGAAATAACCAACTGCAACAGTCCCAGAGGGCCCCCGGGCTTCTTTTCTACTTAAATGCTCCCTTTGTTGCTAAGAAGCAAACCTATCCCATCCCCACTGGCACCAGCCTGCCCATTGTTTTCCTAAAAGACCATCCCAAGCCAAGATCTAGGACTACCTCTGCTTTACAGAAATGGCAGCCTGGAGATGCCATTGCAGTGGGAGTATCAAATAACCCAAATTCTCGAAAGCTAAAGGCTCTAGAGCAGATCCTGGGGTCAGGTGTCCTGGGTGGACCCATAAAGGGCCCAAAGGAAGTCACTGGAAGAACTTTGCCTGGCTTTTCCCCTGCACTCAGCTACCTGTGGTGATTACTGCTCGAGGCCCTGACATCTAAGCAATGGGCAGAAGGCTAAACTAATCTCAGCTCCATTTGAGCAAAGTGGTGAGCCTCATGGCTTTGTTCCAGAGGGGGGAAAGCATGAAATATCCCACCAGGAAGACAGAACAGAGATTTGATAAATAGCGTGTCCTTCAGGTACGTGGAGGTGGATATGTGTGAGGTACAAAAGGCCAGAAGCACCCTCTCTCCAAACAGGAGGGGCCTGTTTAGTACTTTGCCACTTTCGGCTCTGAACCTGCTCAGTAGACTGCCTGCCTCTGAATTGCCCAACTCTCCCTCTTACTTCCTCCCCTTGTCAGGTGTCTTCTCAGGGCCTCTCATCACCTCAGTGCTCACCTTTCACCTGGCTGAGAAAGAGGAAGAAGGTTTCCTCACCCCTGCCTTCAACTACACATGCTTCTCTCTAGAACCTTCTCTCAGCATGTCTTCTGCTCAATTATTCTCCATTTGCTTAAAGATAACATTCTACCTTCTCTGAGGCATATCACCACAGAGGAATTTTTAGAACTAGAAATGTCTTTCTAAATCATTTCATCCTAATGTCTTGTTTTTACAAATAATGAAATCAGAGAGAAGTTTCTTGCCCAAGGCCACACAGCAAATTATTGACAGGGATAGACCTAGGAACCCATCTCTCCCCACTCCCAAACCAGTGTTCTTTGCACAACAGTACTTTGCTTTCACCAACCTCATTTGTCACCAAGCCAAACCTTGTGACTTAAGACAATAGCACTCATTTTATTATGTCTCATGGTTTCTGCAGGTCAGGAATTGGGGAAGGGCTCAGCTAGGTGGTTCAGGCTCAGCATCCCTCTTAAGGCTGTGGTCAGAGAGTGACTGGAGCTGGAAGAGTAGGGGTGGGGAGGATAGGGCTGGAGCAGCTGGGAACAGCCAGGCATCTCTCTCTCCATGCAGTCTCAGAGTCTCTTCATGTGATCGCTCCATGTGAGTTAGTTTGGGCTTCCTGATAGCATGGTGGCAGTGGAATGAATCACAGAGTGGCTCAACGTTTCAAGAGTGAAAGCTGGATGGGATGCCTGGGTGGCTCAGTTTGTTGAGCATCTGACTCTTGATTTCAGCTCAGGTCATGATCCCAGGGTCGTGGAATTGAGCCCCACATCCAGCTCCATGCTGGGCAATGAGCCTGCTTGAGCTTCTATCTCCCTCTGCCCCTACACAGTGTGTGCACACATGCATGCTCTCTCTCTCCCTCTCTCTCTTAAAAAAAAAAAAAGTGTTCTGGCAAACAAGGTGGAAGCTGTAACCTTTTATGGCCTAGCCTCCAAAGTCACCTTAGCTTCACTTCTTCCATAATCATGAGCCTACCCACCTTTGATGATAAGGACCACAGCCCCTGTATCTCAGTGGGGGCAGTGCCAAAGTCACATTGTGAGCAGTGCCTGATGGAGATGTTTTTGCAGCCGTCTTTAAAAAATATTATATGCCACCCCAATCTTACTTCCCACTTTTCCCTCACATGAACCTTCTGCTTCAGCCAGCATGGTTCTTCAGTCCCTTCAGACAAGCCTTCTGCTGTCTTTTTTTTTTTTTTTTTTTTTTTTTTGTAGTTTGGCTACCACCAGGCCCCTGTCCAGGTTGCTCTCCTTTTTTGTCCAGTGTCTTCCTAAACTTTTTAAAATACTTATTTATTTATTTTGAGAGAGAGCATGAGCGACGGACAGAAAGAGAGAGAGAGAGAGAGAGAGAACCCCAAGCAGGCTTGGCACTGTCAGTGCAGAGCCCAACACAGGGCTCAATCTCATGAACTGTCAGATCATGACCTGAGCCAAAATCAAGAGTCAGGCATTTAACCTACTGAGCCACCCACGTGCCCCTCCAGTGTCTTCTTTAAAGTTCCCCAAAGACTCCCTTGAGCATCACAAGTAGCAGTTTTCACCCATCCAAGCCACACAGACATTTGCATGTTTAATAGGCACCTGGTCAGGGCCAGTCTGACCAACAGCTGTGGATTTCCTCAGCTGGGCCATAAACATCTGGATTCTGTTGGCTGATTCTCAGGTTCACATAGCTTCTGGACATAAAAGGTCAGACAGAGAGGAAATGTAGTACAGTGTCTCTTCGGAAGTCAGCCCAGGAACAAACCAGATTCTGATCACAAGGCTCTGGAAGTCTGAGGGAGGAGGGGAAATAAAATGCATTGGCAAAAGGCTTTGGCTGGGAATCAGGAAATCAGGGTCCCTCCACCAGCTTTCTGGCCAATTTGATGTACACATGACCTGAGGCAAACCCCTCAATCCCTCAGTGGGCCTCAGTTTCCCCGCTTCTGCAACATGAAACCTGGAGTTTGCCCTTTCTACTTTGTGATGAGCAGATAAAACATGGGAAGACCACTTGAGGGCAGAAAATACTTTTAAATGCCAATGATTCTGGTATTTGTTTATTTTATCAACTACTACTTCCTTCTTCATCAGCTTATAGACTCCAGGGAGTGGGTGAGTTGGTGAGTGAATGGTTATGGATATTGGTCAACAGCCTTTCCCTAGATACATATGGTAGGATTTAGGAGGGCAGGGCTTTGCAATATGACAATTCCCCAATCTCTGAATGGCTCATGCTTGGCAGGAGCTGAGGCTGAGCCAAGGGCTTGATTAAGAACTAACAATTTCACCCTGTCTTGCTACAACACCCCACCCCAGCCTATTCACACTCCCATGGAGTGTGCTAGTGCCACGTCTGAAAGAAGGTACACTCTCTTCCCCCCAGTTAGAAAGTTAAGCTACTAATTAGCTGTGTGGCCTTGGGTGAATTCCTTCCCCTTTCTGAGCCTTGTTTCCTTAGAAAACAATGGTCTCATCACCACCCCCGCTGCTGGAGAAGAGTTTGATTATTTCTTGGCTTCATCATATCTATTGTGCAGGGGTGGCATGTGGTCTCTATGGAGCTGGAAAGCATTAAGTCACAGCAGCCTTCATCAAACAATACATGGTTTCCCCAAAATAAAGGGTGCCCCCTAGGCTCCTTCACCTCATGGGACCTAAAAGAGCCAGCTGAGGCTGAGTGTGGGCCCAGGTGTGAGGAAACCAGAGAGGCCACTCTGATCGTGTGATGTGACTTTATCTAAATCAGAGAATCTCAAACCCTTGGAGCCAAAAAGCACTACCAAAATCCTCAAGCAGAACAGTTGTCAGCCTCCAAAATGAACTGTCCCAGATGACAATCAAATGGGGGACCCACTGCCACTCCAAGGTTTGGGGCAATTCTCTGTCAGCTGAAACTTCCTCTCTCTTCCTCCTGTTCTAGAAAGCACACCACTTCTCTCAATTTATGAGAAGTACTTGCACATGTGCACAAAGGCTGGTGGTCACAGCATTGTTTGTAAGAGGGAGAAACTAAAAGCCACCAAAATATCCACCAGCAGGAGATTGGTTAAATAAATTATTGGATAGCCATAGTATGGAATCCTATGCAGAGATCTTTTTATTTTTTTTATTTTTTTTAACGTTTATTTATTTTTGAGACAGAGAGAGACAGACCATGAATGGGGGAGGGTCAGAGAGAGAGGGAGACACAGAATCCGAAACAGGCTCCAGGCTCTGAGCTGTCAGCACAGAGCCCGATGCGGGGCCTGAACTCACGGACCGCAAGATCACAGCCTGAGCCGAAGTCAGACGCTCAACCGACTGAGCCACCCAGGTGCCCCTGCAGAGATCTTTTTAAATGCAGCAGGCATAAATGTGTGGATATAGGAAATTACCCATGACATATAGTAAAGTGGAAAAAACAAGCTGTGGAACAATATGTATGATACAATATATATTTATACACAACTATCTATTTCTATAGGTACATTCATATGCATGTAATGTATGTACTGTATATATGTTAGAGTTGGAGATGGAGTATAGAGTTGGAGATATAGAGACACAGAGATTTATTATGAGGAATTGGCTCACATAATTATGGAGGCTGAGAAGTTCCACAATCTGCCATCTGCAAGCTGGAGACCCAGGAGGGCCAGTGGTATAATTCCAGTCTGAGTCCAAAGACCAGAAGACGAGGGTAGCCCACTGATGGTCTAAGTCCAAATATCAGGGCAGGAGAAGACGAATGTCCCAGCTCAAGCAGACAGGCAGAAAGGGAACAAATTGTCCCTTTCTCCACTTTTTGTTTTATTCAGGGTTTCAATGGACTGGATGATACCCACCCACATTAGGAAGGGTGATTTACTTTGCCAAGTCCATCAATTCAAACACCAATCTCATCTGGAAACACCCCCACAGACACACCCAGAAATAATGTTTAATCTGTGCACTCCATGGCCAGGTCAAGTTGACATATAAAATTACCCATCACAGTAGGCAAGTACATGGATAAAAGCTTAGGATACCCAAAACCCTTAACAGTGATTACCTTCAGAAAAGGAACTGGGATGAGAAAGAAAGCTCAAGGAGTTCTTCCAAAAATACCTGAATAGTTTGGATTTTTCCAACATGAATTGATTCATCCATTTATTTGCTAATTAAAATGCAATTTAGGGGCACCTGGCTGGCTCAGTCAGTGGAGCATGCAACTCTTGATCTCGGAATTTTGAGCTAGAGCGCCACGTTGGGTGTGGAGATTACTTAAAAATAAAATCTTTAAAAAATTCAATTTAACAATAAAGCATATGAAAAGGGACACAAACAGATTAGTGGTTGGTTTACAGGGGGTTGGGGGGGGGTTAGGGATGGCAGGAGGGAGGGATAGGCACAGCTCTGAAGGAGTAGCACCAGGGAGTTCTTTTAGGATGGTGGTTATACAAATCTATACACAAGATAAAATTGCATAGAAGTATACCCACAAACATGCACACACATGAAGGCATGGAAAACCTCATGAAATCTGAATAAAGCCCAGCTACTGATAGTGTACCAATGTCACTGAACTTCACTGGATTTGATATTGTGCTGTAGTTATGTACGATGTTATTATTGGAGACAGCTGTATGAAGGGTACACGGGACCCCTCTGTACTGTTTTTGCAACTTGTGAGTCTATAATTATTTGAAAATAAACAAGAACGAAGAGGCACAGAGATCTTGTTGAATATTTTGAGGTGATGGAAATGTTTCCTGTCTTGAATGTGGTGCTGCTGGTTACATGTTGTATACATTTGTTAAAACTTATTGAGCTGTAACATGTGACAGGATGAATTTTAATGTATGTAAATTATGCCTTAATAAGCCCAATTTTTATTTAAATGTTTATTTATTTATTTTGAGACACGGAGAGAGAGAGAGTGTGTGTGCATGTGCATGTGTGAGCAGGGGGAGGGGCAGGGAGAGAGGGAGAGAGAATCCCAAGCAGGTTCCATGCTATCAGCACAGAGCCCAACACGGGGCTCACTCTCACAAACCATGAGATCATGACCTGAGCTGAAACTAAGAGTCAGACACTTAAGTGACTGAGCCACCCAGGAGCCCCACTAAACCCAATTTTTATAAAAACCTCATACCAGAAGACAAATGGGTGACAGTGATACTGTTGTATCACTTACTAACTTATGAACACAAGGAAATCATTCACAAACTTTTACATTTTGTTGTTAATAAAAACTTACCCTCAACATGCTTCACAATAGCCAGAAATGCCTGTGCTGGGGTCCCCATCAGATGACCAGCCTCCTCCAGTGACTAGGGGCCCCTCAGTACTGCAGCCGATACCAACTATAATAGAAAGTTCTGTGTAAGGCTACTGATCAGCTGTGTGGTCTTGGGTGGATTACTTCCTCTCTCTAGGCCTTGCTTTCCTTAGAAGCAAATGGACTAGATGACCTCTCAGGTCCCCTCTGGCTCTAACATTTGAGTTGTTAGACATTGGGATTTGCCTCCTTGTGACTATTGACCTGGTTTTGCCTCCCGGAGGCACCCAGAACTTGGCCCTGTGAGACATTAATAGCCAGCCCATCACACACTAGAGGTTGGCTCCCCTGCCCTGTACATTCATTATATTCATAGCACATAGGCAGCATTGGGCAGGAACTAAGATCACAGGATCTGCAGTTAGGCAGCCTGGAGTCTGACCTTGGATTCTGCCACTTCCCAGAGCCTCAGCATACTATCTGTATAAAGGGACTAATAGTACCAACTTGAAGGGGAAGGGATATGGGAGTAAATGAGGTAATGTATATAAATCGGGCTGTGTTGTAGGTAGAGTAATGGCCTCCCAAAGATGTCCACATCCTAACCCCCAAAACCTGTGATTGTGTTAGGTTACATGGCAAGGGGGTATTACACTTGCTAATCAGCTGACTTTAAAAAAGGGTGATTAGGAAATTGTCCCAGATAGTGTAGATGGCCTCAATATAATCATGAGGGTCCCTATAAGTCAAAGAGGGAGGCAGGAAAGTCAGATCCAGAATTGATGAGACATGAGAAAGTTTCAATCAGCCAATGCTGCCTTTGAACATGGAAAGGCATCATAGGCCAAGAAATGTGGGCAGCTTCTAGAAGCCAGAATTGGTGAGGAAATGGATTCTCCCTTAGAGCCTCCAGAAGGAACACAGCCTTGCTGACACCTTAGTTTTAGCCCAGTGAGAACTGTTTTGGACTTCTGGCCTCCAGAACTGCAAGAGGACACATCTGTGTTGTTTTAAGCCACTAAGTTTGTGGTATTTTGTTAGAATGGCAATAGGAAACTAACACAGGATGGCTATGACCCCCTCCTGACTGGTATGCCCATACCCACTCTTACCTCACTCCAATCTGTTCCTTATAATGCAGCCAAAATGATGTTTCCAAGACTCTTATTTAACCAAACCACATCTCTTAATACAACTCTTTTCCATGTTCTTCAAATGTGCCCCAGAACCTTTGAACCTGCTGTCCTGTTTATTTAAAAGGTGCCATGGTCCCCTGGGTAACATTTAGTTACCTTCATAAATTGACTCAAAGATGAAAATGCCATTTCCTCCAGGCAGCCTGAGCTGGTCCCTGGTCTGGGTCAGGTTCTCTGGATAAGTGCCCTCAGAGCACATTACACACCTCTGCAGCACTTGTGGGTTTTAAAATAAATATATTTATTTATCTGCCTTGGGATGTATTGCCTACCTTTGCCCAGTAGACTATAAGCTTCCTAAGGGCAGGATCAGTATCTGTCTTACCTTGCCTAGCCAGTGTCTGGTACATAGGAAGCAGTTCATAAGTGGCAACATTTATCACTGTTTTATTTCTGAATCCTCATCGTTCTGGTCACCCCGAAAATACTCTCTAGTTATCACTCCTCTTTATTTTTTTACATGTTTATTTATTTTGAGAGAGAGAGAGAGAAAAAGAGAGAGAGAGAGCACAAGCAGGGGAGGGGCAGAGAGAGAGGGAGAGAGAGAATCCCAAGCAAGGCCCTGCACTGTCAGCACAGAGCCCAACGCGAGGCTCAGTCCCATGAACCCTGAGATCATGACCTGAGCCGAAATCAAGAGTTGAATGCTTAAGTGACTGAGCCACCCAGGCACCCCCACCCCCCGGCTGTCCTCTTGAAAATGTGGTGCCCCTACCTTGACCTAGTCCTCCAGGCAGCAAGAGCATCACAAAGTAGAAGTTGAATATGCTGTCCCTGCTTATTGAGGGTGTCCCACTTCTATTAATGCAGCTGAAGTCTGTGTTCCTTTATCACTAACCCATCACACCCTCAGCTTGAGCTGAACCTGGGGCCATGAAGACCACCCATCTGTACATCCCAATATGTGTTTCCATCAGAACATGTGTAACCAAAATGTTGAGCTTTCCTCTCATCACCATGGGATTCCCTCCTCCAGCTTTGCGGTCCTTGTCCCGACCTGGCTAAATCTTCCTCAATCCCAAGTCAGCCATCCACCATATTAACCAGCCCTCTCAGCCTCGTATCATCTGCACACCTGTACGATGTGGTCCTGTGCCTGCTTCCAAGTCCTGAAAAACAACATGGAACAGGGCAAGGCTATGAACAGGGCCCTGGAAATGCGGCCAGAGGCCCCCTGGGCCTGCCATACATTGCAGGGTATTGAATCAGTAACACACACCGTGCCTAGGTCAAGTCTTGGCTTTACCACTTTTGTGGCTTCGAACCTGAGAATAACAGTATATTCATCTCTTAGGGCCACTGTAATGAGATACCACAAACTTCGTGGCTTGAAACAACAGAAATTTATTCCCTTACAGTTTTGGACGTTAGAAGTCCAAAACCAAGGTGTCTGCAGGGCACAGGCCCCACTGAAGTCTCTATGGAGGATCCTTCCTTGCCTCTTCCAGCTCCTGTTGATTCCTTGGCTTACAGTGGCATAACACCAATCTACACCACATGGTTTTCTCTGTATGTATATCTGTGTGTCCTCTCCTGTTTTTATAAGGCTATCAGTCATTGAATTTAGGGCCCACCCTGCTCCAGTATGACTTTATTTTAACGAATTACATCTGCAAAGACCCTATGTTCAAATAAAGCCACATTCTGAAGTTCTGGGTGGACAGAAATTCTGGGGGAGACACCGCTCAACCTGTTATAGGTAGCAATACTTTCTCACAACCCCTTTGTGAGAACCCGGCAAGATGATAGAGAGCAGGGCTTCTCAAACAGTGAAGTGCACACAAACAACATGGGGATCTTGTTAAAATGCAGATTCAGATTCAGCCAGCCTGGGGTGGGTCTGCATTTCTCACAAGCTCCCAGGTGATACCCTTGCTGCTTCTCAACGCTTTGAATAACAAGGATGTAGCTGTAAGAGAGCGTTTTAAAAACGGGCATCTGTAGGCTTATTCCATTTCTTTTGTAATGACCTTTTCTCACGCTTCGGTTTCCCCCCGCCCCACCTGGCTGTCCAGCAAACTGTAGAAAATAGAAAATACGTTTTCATTTGGGCTCCCCTCAAAAGCAGACTCAGAGACAAGGACTTGGGTCTAAGTAGTTTATTGGGGAGGTGGTCCTGTGAAGCACACATTTGGAAGTAGGGAAAGAGAAAAGGGAGAGAAGCCAGTGAAGGTCAACCTAAGCGTGGTCCCGGGGGCAACTAGGGCTCCATCCTGCTAGGGACTGGTCGAAGCTGTGGAGACACTCTTCAGAACTGGCTTGTTGGATGGCTGGAATGGGGTAAGGGGCCTAGAGCATTTTCCCACTGATTCCTGTTCTCCCAGGTTGCCCTGGGATCGAGTTCCTGTGTCCAGAGGGGCAAGCTCCCCAGGCACTAGAGCAAGCCTTCCCTCCAGTGGAGAAGCTGCAGGCACTGGAGGTAGCACTCAGGGACGTGCTGCAAACAGCTACCTCCTGCAGCTGCAGGTGACCTCAGCTGGGCTGCGGGGGAGAGGGAGGTCACCATCATCTGCTCCAGAAGACTTCCAGGGTTGCATGTCATTTGTGCCTCTACCATTCTATTTTCAGTGCATGAGCTACCCAAGCGAGCTCTCACAATTAAGATTATGACTATCATCCAACCCCAGCGGACACCTTGCCCACAAGGGTGTCTTCATGGGCGAATCTGTCGATGGCCTGCCGGAAACCATGAGTGCCTTGCCTCTCCTCCTGGGTCCTGCTTCTGTGAAGCTAAAACCATTTACACTGTGGGCATGCAGTAGGGAGCACTTGCCCCTGGGGTAGTGCAATTATGCTTCAGAGTTAGCTTAGGAAGGGAATACTTCCCTACCTTCACTAAATCCAATTGATCCCCACCCTTGACATTCAGTGTCAGGTTTCGTGCATACCACAACCCTACAAGCTAATTGCTCTGATTGTCTTCATTTTATAGCCAAGGAAACTGAAGGCCAGAAAAGCTAAGTCACCTGCTCAAGGTCACTCAGTAAGTAGCAGAAGTGGAATCCAAATACAGTATCTCTGATTCACTGCACTCTGTGGATTCCATAGGTGAAGCTAGGTAGTAGGCCCAAATGAGATTTAAATATAAATGCAAAGTACACTTCTATAACAGTCTATAGGATGAGAGCAGTAAGAAGAATCACTTTTATTTGTACACAGCTTCTAGTCTTAGTATAATCCATGGGTCCATTAGGGTGTGACTCTTTATTTTGAAAAATAAGTTATTGCAAGTAACATACATTTATTCCCTTTTATAAGTCTGTGTGTATTTACTTTTCTTTGTATTCACCAAGATAGATGGATTTTTTTAAAGTTTATTTATTTATTTTAAAGGGAGGAGAGGCAGAGAGAGAGAGACAGAGAAAGAGAGAATCCCAAACAGGCTCCACACTGTCAGCGCAGAGCCCAATATGGGGCTGGATCTCACGAAATGTGAGGCCATGATCTGAGCTGAGATCAAGAGTCAGACACTTAACCAACTGAGCCACCCAGGTGCCCCTAGATGAAGTTTTCTCAGATAATTGGTAAATGAATAGAACCAGACTCTAATTAGCAAAAGATACCACAGAGAAATGAAATAAATATCCAATGACTTAACATCAGTTTAAAAAATTTCTCCATAGGGGCGCCTCCGTGGCTCAGTTAAGCATCCGACTTTGGCTCAGGTCATGATCTCACAGCTTATGGGTTCCAGTCCCACATTGGGCTCTGTGCTAATAGCACAGATCCTGGAGCCTGCTTTGGATTCTGGGTCTCCCTTTCTCTCCACCCTTCCCCCCACTCACAGGCTGTCTCTCTCTCTCTCAAAATAAATAAACTTAATAATAATTTTTTTGTTTCACCATAGAATTTCCTCAACCAGTGATTTTTCACAGTGCATCAAATATAGGATTCCACTCCCACACACATTTAAGGGACACACTTATTCAGAAAATAAAAGAGCTACACCCTCCTGTATATATGGGGCCATTGCCCCTCCCTTTCCAGGCTGTGAGCTCTCTGAGAGTGGTGATGGTATCTTCAGTGTATTGATTTCTCTGCACATCACATGGACTGTAGGTATGAACATGGAGAGGTCTTGAACCCCTAAGTTTGGGTAAGTCAGCTCTTGGAAAATGAGCCAATAAGCTGTTGGAAAAGAAAGAAAAGAGAGAATGTGAGGTGGGAAATGTGAGTTTTTCTGCATTTCTTCAACTCTGGCTTATTTCTGTTTTTGCACACTTAATCACTCACTGCAGAGAACGCAGAAAAGAAGAGGCCCCAGTCTCTGCCTTGAAGGAGCTGATGGTCTAATCGGAGAGACAAGTGGAACACACTGGAAAGAATTCATGTACAAGAGAGCTGAAGAACAGTGTGAGAGCCTGAGGCTCTGCTGGAAAGTGCTGAAGGGGCTCCAGGGAACAGAGAGATAGTAGGGCTGAGAGCAAAGTAGATGGCATGAAAAGAGCACTGGGCTGGGAGTCAGGAGACCTGGATTCCAGCCCAGTTCATTTCCCAGTCCTCTGTGTCATGCTGTGCATCACTTCTCTCTCACAGACCCACCCTCCGCCAGCTTACACTGTAGCAGGGAATGTGGGGGCCAGAACTCCTACAGATGGATCTGATACCCCAGGATCAAGGAAGTGCGTTCATTCCCTCACCCAACATCTCCTGAGTGCCGTGCCAGGCACTGGGAGGCCAAAGTCAAAGAACTATGCTGAACTAGCTGCAGGTTCCCAAACCCACCCAGTTACTCTTGCTTTTTGCACATGTGCTTACATTATTCCCTCCCCCAGCATTACCAGTCTCATTTTATCCATCAGGAAAATTATTAACCCTTCAAACACCTGGCCAGGAATCAATTCCTTTGTGAAGACTTTTAGTCCTAGCTGCTATAACACAATACCATAGGCTGCCTAGCTTAAACAACAAACTTTTTTCCTCATATTTCTGGAGGTTGGACGTGTGAGGTTAGGGCACCCATCATGGGCCAATTCTTGAAGACCCTGTCCCTGCTTTGCAGACGGCCATCTTCTTGTTGCATACTCTCATGGCAGAGAGGAGAGAGAGACAGGAAGCAAGCGCTCTCTTGTCTCTTTTTGGAAGGACACTAATCCCATCATGAGGGCTCCAGTCTCACAACCTCATCACCTCCCAAAGGCCTTGTTTCCTAATACCATCGTATGAGGGGTTATGATTTCAAAATATGAATTTAGGGAGAACACAAACCTTTGGTCCATAATGACTTGCCTGAGCTCCCTGTCTACCCTCACGCCCCAGCAAGCTTATTTACCTCCCCTATGCACTCCTAGCAACCCATTCTATCAGTGCCCTCTTACCCTGGACTGAAATGGTCTCTGCCTCCTACCTGGCTCTCCAACTCAACTACCTGTCCTCAAGCTCCTTGAGGACAAGAACCAAGACTTAACTTTGTTCCCCGTAGTGCCTTAGGGCTGAGCCTAGAGCAGTAGCTCCTTCAGTAAATGTCAAATCTCACAGAATCAAGTCAAACTGAGAATAGGATCTTCAGCTCCATTAGATAGTCACCCTAATTAGAGGGGGAGCTGGAAAGCATGACCAGTTTGGGGGCTTTGCTGACTGTGACAGACCAAGAGGTTCTGAGAGACATTTTACCAAATGGCATATTAGAGAAGCATTTATACTGGAGACCGATGATCTGATACCACCCTCTTTCTCAGGATCCAGTTGAAAACCTAAACTCCAGAGGGGCCCACTTTCAAAATCAGGACCA
Source organism: Panthera uncia (assembly GCF_023721935.1). NCBI lineage: Eukaryota > Metazoa > Chordata > Mammalia > Carnivora > Felidae > Panthera > Panthera uncia. The sequence continues at coordinate 102,617,230 of NC_064817.1, forward strand.
GCCATAGTTTGGCATCTGCAAAGCCCGCTGGGTTAAAGGTGCCCATTGTCTTAATTCAGGCTGCTACGACAAAAAGACCATAAACTGGGTGGGTTACAAACATTTACTTCCCAGAGTTCTGGAGCTGGGAAGTCCAAGATCAAGTTGCTGACAGTTCAGGCCTTCTCACTGTATCACTGTGGCAGAGAACAGAGGGAGAAAGACAAGAAACAAACTCTTTCCTGTCTCTTCTTTTTTATCCTCCCGTCTCTTCTTATAAGGGCACTAATCCCATCATGATGGGTCCACCCTCATGACTTAATCCCGCCCGAAGACCCCCGTCTCCAAAGATCACCACATTGAGGACTAAGGTTTTAACATATGAATTACAGGAGGGACACAACCATGCAGTCTATAGCACCCATCATGTTGCACGCAGGCACTGCCCCCTCTGGAGGTGTGCAATGCAGCAGCTTGGCACCACAAGTGAGCAGAGCGATGAGGCTGACTGGCCCTTGGTGGAGTAGCCTTCAGCTCCTGCTCTCTGTCTCCCTTATACTCAACCCATGCTCTGAGCAGAGGGAAGAGGCAGAGAAAAATAATAATCGAAAAATCATGAAAAATCATGAACAGAATAGACGGCATAGTTTACATGCTTGCAGAGCCTGCAAAATAAATAGAACACTCCAGAACTCAGGGTCCCTTTGGTTAAGGGAGAAGTCTAGGCTAATGAGGGCAACAGTGTGGACCCAGTGTGGACCCAGCCGGTGTGCTTTCCAGTGTTTTTGAGTCACAGGCTTTACTCTTCAGGACCTTGTAAATCAGCACAGGGGACAGCTTGTAACAGCTCATGCCAGCCCAGCCATTTCCACCACTAGAGCAGAAATATGGGCATACAGGGCAACACAGTCACTGTGTTTTGTTCCCACCTTTCTGTACTGTCTTGGAAGTGAGGCAAATGTGACCCTTCCCAACCAGAAGAGCCATGAACACCACAGGTTAGCCATCTATATTCCTCTAGGGGGCAGCTTGGGTCAGTTCAGCTGGGATAAGGAGGAAGAACAGAGAAGAGAGCCCAGTGGAGGCCGGGCATGAAAGACCCATTCCCTCCTTCCACTGAGACACCATGATATTGTGGCAAGGGCCAGAAACTGTAGCGGGTATGGGGAGGGGGGTCAGGACCAGCACCCTTCTGCACACAATTACTACCCCATCTTTACAACACAGGAAGGCCTGGGTCTGCATTAAAGCCTGTGATGAGGAAAACAAGCAGATGAGAGAGGGAACAAATATCTGGGATAAGCTTCTAAACCAGTGTCTTTGCAAGTGCCTTGGCTTGTTTATTAGTATGAATTTCCATGCCCACTGCCACCCTGTAGTTCAGGGCTCCAGAGTTGGCCTGTGGATAGGATTCAGGCTTAATCTGAAACAGTCTGGTCTGCGGCTGGCAGCCCAGCACAGGCCCCATCTCCAAGGCCAGGCCACATGGGCCCACATGCTCAGCTTCATTAACACCAAACTCTGAGCAACCAGAGTGACCAACCCCATGCACAGTCTCCAGGAATGTCTTCATTTAAAACTTTGTGAGATGCCAGTAAACAGCACACTAATGAAATCCACAGATGAGCTAAACCTGGACTGTTCAGAATCAGCCAAGACTGAGACTGAGTCTCTAGAGGGACTAAGAGGTTAGAAATATAGTGAGAAAATAACCCAGGGAAATTCTGCCTGGACAGGGGCCAGGTAACCTTATGTACACACTGCCAGATTCTCCCACAACTACCAGGAGGCAGGAGGGCTGTGGAGAGCAGCAGGACTCAGGGAGACAGAGGGTGGGATGTGGCAGGGGCTTGGGGGAGGTGGCCCCACCCCAGTCATTTGGGGGTCTGTAGAGACAGCCCATGCAGCAGGGAGTAGGCTCCTGTCCATGTGGGCCTAGAAGGATTCCAAGAAGGGCTAGGATGACCAAAGGGTTGCAGGGGGGGAAGAGCTTTAGAGGCACTAGGCAGGGTGTTTTGGGTGAGCCATCCTTGAGATAGTTTTGCATCAAGAATAATAGTTTTGCATTCTGGTGCCCACATGTCCCCTGGGGTGCCCAACAGAAAGCCTATACTTTGGGAAGAACTTACGTCAGCAGAAGATGGCAGTGATAAAGCCTCTATAGTCAGGCAGACTCTAGGTGTCCCACTCCTAGCCCTGTTCTGAACTTGTAGACTAGTTATCTAACTTCCTTCAGGTTCAGTTTCCTCATCTGTAAAATGGGATGATATTTGACCTTCCTCATAGGGTGTCCTGAGGATCAAATAAGATAATGCATAAGAAGTGATAAGCACAGGTCTTAGCACACAGGGTCAGCCAAGAAGAGGAAGAGGAGGAGGAAGAAACCAAAGACTGTGCTCCAGAGCCCTCACCATGGTGTCCTTCTATAGTTCTTCCCCTGATAGCCCATCCCTTCTGGGGCTCCAGACCAACCCATTCTCTCCTGAGCTTGAAGAAAACTGCCCCTCCAAACGCTGCTCTCTGCCCAGCCTCAGTTGCTGAAAGAACTGCCATTTCTACATTCATGACCAATCATGTCAAATCACTTACTTCACTCACAACTCCTGCATTAATGGAGTCCACCAGACCTTTAGCCAGAACTAAAATTTTGAACTTTGAGATTTTTCTTAAAGATTCATAAAACAAGTCCTAGTGTGTCATTTGTGAGTAACAGATAATATCTAAATGTCTGGGCTTGTTACCTTTGGTTGATGTGGTCTCTATGGGGACCAAAACTGTGGATCCCATCCCATTGTGGACCACTTTCTTTTATTCTAGCCCTAGCTATGGACTAAGCCCTAACTGAATCCTAACTCTGGCCTCAACCTGAGCTTCCAACTTTAGTCTGCCTGCTTCAGATGGAGTATGAGAAAGGGTCAGGCCAAAGCTATCCCTAGTGTTGGAAAAACAGCCTAAAAACATCTCATATGAATGGCACTGGCTTATTGATCTGTTCTCTCCCATTTACCAACCCTCACTGAACCTGAAGCTGCACAGAATAACCTCCTCCAAAGAATGATAGAGGCTTAGACCATCCCCTCTGGGCACTTGTAGTCCCAAGCTGGTCATGACAATAGCTAGGAGTACAAAGGCAGTGTATTAATGGATAAGATGTTCTCTCTTGTTGGATCAAGACTCAAGGACCTGGAGGGGTAGGATGCCATTGTGAGGATGATCCTGGGGTGGGAGGGGGTGTTCCCAGGCTGAACTAGGTACAGAAAGTATGTTGCTGCTATCTTGTAGGTCCAAGAAGTCTTTCTCCTTTCTCAGTGCACTCAGGTTATGCCAATCTCCAACAAGGGAGCCAGAGGTGGGTGGGTCTTGCTGGTAGGACCCACTGCCTGAGAACTTGGTCCAGCCCCTGGCACAGAGATGTGGCCTCCATCTGGACTGTCCCTTATCATGAACAATATCAGCATGACACTAGGAAGTATCCTATTGGATCTTTCAGGCCAGCCCCAATTTCTAATATGCAGGCCCTTGTTCACAATATGTGTCCAGAGTTTTGGGTCAGAACTTGTGTTCCCCATAAATAAGAAGCCTAGAAATGAAATGTGGAGCAGCTGGCTACAGCTAGCTCTTGTCACCTCAGTTATTCAGTGTCCCCCTCAATGCCAAAGTCTTCTCCAGCCAGCTGCAGGCAGCTATATTCTTGCTCATAACTTCTTTTAAATGAGTCCTTGTGTCTAGCTACTTCCGAGTAAATCCTCTCTCCCCATCTGCTGCCTAAGGAGCTGTGTCTAACCATCAGGCTGGGAGTTTTCATTGGCAGGGCCTGCCCTTTCTTCCTTTTTGTGCACCCACTGGATACTCTTTGTTGAGTGCTTATTATGTAGTAGACTCTGAGCTAGGATATTGCAGTAAAGTTCCAGCCCTCATGAACCTGACATTCCAGTGGAAGACAAAGGGGATCACTGGGAGGGGAAACCAGGAGAAGGCACTTGTTCAACCAACACGTATTGGGTACCCACTGTGTCCCAGCTTTTAGACTAGGTCTCAAAGGCATGATAGCAAAGCAGACCTGGTAGTTGGCCAGGAGGAGGCACCAACAAGGTGAGTGTTGTGGCCACTTTTCACAGGAAATGTTTTCTCTCAGGATCCTGGCTGAAAGTGGCTCCACTGGCCCTGTTCAACTACCCACTACCCACCACCCCATTCCTTCACCCTTTTCCCTATCACAAGCAGCACAGGTCAGCTGAGAGCTCAGAGGGAGCCATTTACACATATATCTACAAGAAACCAGACTTAGTATTTCCTTGAAGGCCAAGGGAAGGAGGAGTTAATTTCCAGGCTCATGTCTGAGCAAAGGGAGTAGAGCAGGGAAAGAAGCAGCAGCAACCTTCCTCTGGGGGTATTGTTAACATCTCTACCACATGCACTGACCACCTGATGGGTGGATGAATCAAAGCCCACAGCCCCTCCCCAGTGGCCCCCACAACCTGCTTGCTCGACACTCCAGCAAGGTGGAGATCTGGGACCCAGGGCCCTACTCTGGAGCTGGAGGAGGCCCAGGCAGATTGTCTGGCCTGGAGTTTGGTTGAAAGAGGAGAAACAATTGCCTTGGGAACAAACCATTGAGGACTGGTCCCGGGCAAGTAGGCAAGGTGGCAAGGTAGAGATCTCAGAGGCCCCAGTGTTGGTGCAGAGGGCACAGTGATTCACTGCTCAGATCGCTAACAGCCTGCCACATGGAGGCAGAATTCACTGCCAGCCCCAGCTGCTATGCTTTTGTACCTATGGTGGTGCTCACACCAAAGCCATGTTTCCCCTGGGCTGCCCCCAGCCAATGGCTCAAGCTGGCAGCAATACCAGTCTCAGCCATTTCCTGTGACATGGGACTCCTCCAACAGGCAAGCCTTGCTGAGGGATTTCCCATCAATATGGCCAAGACTTTCTCAGAACTGAGCTACAGTGTGAGACTCTTCCTACCCAGGCCTCTTTCCTTTCTTTTCTCTTTTCTCAGATGTCAGTCCTGCATGGTGGTAGGAAGGTCTCCCCGCCCACCTCTGCTCCTGCCTCTGTATACTTCACAGGTGATCCCCCCAATAAATCACTAGCACATTTAACCCCATCTTGATGTCTGCCTCTCAGAAGACCCACACTGGCAGAAGGCAAAGATCCTGTGGGTGGGAACAAGAAACCTAATAGATGCATATGCCCCCTGCAGCCCAGAAAGTCCAGTACCTGCTAGCATGAAAGCATTGTTTCCTCAAATCTGGGGAAGGAGGATGAGAATGGGCTCTTCTCTCATGGCCTAGAAGGGGTCCCAGCCACACACAGCTCTGTCCCACTGAGGAGAACGTGCACCAGCTCTCCCTGTCTCAACTCAGAGGCCTCCAGTTTCCTCAAGTAGAAGTCTTGGAAAATTCTCCCCCAACGTGTCAAAATATTTATTCATTTGAACTCAAAGAAATCCAGATGTACCTCACTTGACCCAAGAGCTGTGTCCTTGAGAAGTGGAGAACAAATTGAATTTGGGAGAATCAGAACCTATTGTCCACACCCCAGGAGGCTCACTATTAAAAAAGAACTCTGAAGTACATCAGAGTCAGTCAGCATGCCACATATCTGAGTTGACAGCAAAGTTGACAGGACAGCTGATGAAGAAGAGTCCCCTTTGACCTGCCCCAAAGCATGTTTCCAAGGTGGGTATACTGTAGAGAAGTTGAGCAAACAGTAATTGCAGCAGGTTCCTGGCCTTGGGGAGCTCCCAGCCCACAGGGGAGATAGCATCCAAATGGAGAACGATAGGCCACAAAGGATGAATTTGAATGATATCTGCACGGCGATGCCATTGCTAGTTCACTAGCTCTGAAGCAGAAGTGTATTTAGGCAAGAATAGTCAGGTAGGACGCTGAGGCTGGGCACCTGGGACGGGGCTCCGGGCATCCCCACCACCACTGCACAGACTTGTCCCCTTCCTGTCTCTGTCCATCCCAGTTGCTCCTTAGTCTTCTCACTGGGCTCCCCGGGCCTGGCCACATGGTTGGCTGCCCAAGGAGGCCCTGGCGTGGTTCCGTGCCAGAGTTGGGGGTGAAGATGTGTGGGCTGGCTGGAGTGTGGCCAGTCCCCAGGGCCCAGCTGCAGGGCTGGCAGAGATACAGTGGCAACTGCTGCTGCCTCCAAAATACCAGTTGAGGTTTTCTCCTACTTTGGGGTTTAGAAACAATCTCCAGTTCTATTATGCTGTTGTTTTGCCCTAGTTTTCCTTTTCTTTGTAATAATGTTTATGGTTGTGCCTGGAGGTGAGACAGGGAGGGCAGACAAGAGCCAAAAGAACAGTGAAGTCAGCAGAATGTGCCCTGTGGTGAGGGGGCGGCAACTTATCTTCCAGCACCCTGTCCTCCCATCCCTGGGGACCGGGCATCCTCCGCAGGCCCTCCCAGGGCTTACTCTCAAGGATGAGAACCAACAAGGCTCTTCCCCTATCCCATTTCCCGCCCCCCCCCCCCATCACAATTCCCCTAGGCAGTGGCCCATTCTCTCAGCATCTAGCTCTCTGCTGGTAAACAAGACCAGTCACTCTGTCCCAAACCACCTTCTCATCTCATTGGACTTCCTCTCCCTGGACAGTCTCACCCATTCCATTGGCACGGTTATCACGTGTATGTCATAAACTCCACATTTATTTCTCCAGTCCCCAGCTCCCCTCTGAATCCCACATCTACATATCCAATTGCCCTCCCCACTTGGGTGGCTCACAGGCACCTCAAATTCCACATGCCCACAACTGAATTCACCATCTGCACTCCACCCAGCCACCAAATAAACAACACAACCCTCTAGAAAAGAAAAAAAAATCTTTTCCTGTCCCGGTCTCAGTGAATGGCACTAGCATCCTTCTAGTTGTTCAAGCCAGAAAACAGGAGGTCCTCCTAGACTCTGCCCTTTATTTCACCCACAGCCCACATCCAATCTGTCATCAACTCTCATCAATCCCACCTCCGAACTAGCTCTCAAATGTTTTCACATCTCCTCAGTGCCACTGCCCCTCTTCTAGTTAAGACCACGATCAGCTCACTCAGAGACAACTTAAACTTTAATTTGTTTTTCTGCCTCAATATTTTCCTCCCATCCATCCAAGAGACCACCAGGTGGCCACCAGCTTTTCCTTAAAATCAAATATGATCATGTCTCTCCCCTGCTTAAAAATCTCTACTGTGACTTCTGCATCCAATCATGTTGAGGTAAATCGTATCAGACTTTTTCTCCTAACATGGAAAAAAACTAGAAAGCTAAACAAAAGATATGAAGAGATGTTTTTAGACTTTAAACAACAATCAGTGCAGAACTGTGATCCTTGAGAAAAGGGAAACAAATGAAGTCTATCATAGCCTTTGGTTTCTGCCTGAAGGCACTTTCTGGACCAAGGTATGGGGCAGGGAACCCCCAGGAAAGCTTAGTGGTCTCCCAGAGTTAAAGAGAAAGACATGGGATTTGCAGGGCAGAATTCTGGAAAGGAGGGAGCAACACAGAAAGAGTTCCAGAAATCTACATAGGGATCCTCTTAATTGGGTTGCTGAGTACTAAGTTATATACATGTAGGGCAAAACTCCACAAAACAGGCAAGAACTACCAGAAAGCTGTAAGCTGAAGTTCCCAGAACCCAGGGCATTCAGTAGAAGCCCCAAGAAAAGTTGTATCTTAGCAGTAGGGATAAACCAGTCCTAGAATAAATGCTACTCTGGATCTGTTGTAATGAATCTTAAAAACAAGTCTGGAAAGGTTCATGGTGATAAGCAAGTAACTTAATTGCCTTCCAGAACATAGTTAAAGGAAGACTGAAACTCTAGATACTTAAGAATGAAACATTCACATTCACCTAGGATTTAATTTTTTTTTTAATTTTTTTTCAACGTTTTTTATTTATTTTTGGGACAGAGAGAGACAGAGCATGAACGGGGAGGGGCAGAGAGAGAGGGAGACACAGAATCGGAAACAGGCTCCAGGCTCCGAGCCATCAGCCCAGAGCCTGACGCGGGGCTCGAACTCACAGACCGCGAGATCGTGACCTGGCTGAAGTCGGACGCTTAACCGACTGCGCCACCCAGGCGCCCCTAGGATTTAATTTTTAAAAAAAGAAGCAAGAAAATGTGCTCTTCCATAACCAGGGGAGAAAAGTCACTCAAAAGGAACAGCCAGAAATGACAGAGATGATAAAATTAACAAAACAGGACTTTTAAAACAGCTATTATAAATATGCTCAAGGATTTAAAGGAAAACATGAATATAGTGGGGAAAGAAATTAATATATATCTATGTATATATTCACACCAAATAGAATTTTTAGAGGTGAAAAATATAATATTTGAAATAAATAGTTCACAAGATGGGCTTTAACATAACAGCAGATTAGATAATGCAGAAGAAAAGTTCAATGAGTTAGAAAAAATAGCAACAGGGGTGCCTGGGTGGCTCAGTTGGTTGAGTGTCCAACTTCAGCTCAGGTCATGATCTCAAGGTTCCTGAGTTCAAGCCCTGCATTGGGCTCTGTGCCAACAGCTCAGAGCCTGGAGCCTGTTTCAGATTCTGTGTCTCCCTCTCTCTCTGCCTCTCCCCCACTCACACTCTGTCTCTCTCTCTCTCTCTCTCTCTCTCAAAAATAAACATTAAAAATTTAAGCAAAAATAAAAAATAGCAATAGAAGCTATTTAAAATAACTCACATAGGGAAAAATGGCTGATCCAAAGTTAACAAAATGAATGGGTAAGCAAAGAGTGGTATACCAAGATACTGGAATATTATTTGTCCATAAAAAGGATCAAAGTTCTAATCCATGCTACCACATGGATGAACCTTGGAAACATTATGCTGAGTGAAAGAAGCCAGAAACAGAAGACCAGAATGTACGTGATTCCACTTATGTGAAAATTCTAAAATAGGTGAAGCTATAGAAACAGAAAGTAGATTAACGGTTGTTTAAGAATGGGGCGATAGCTAAAGAGTGTGGGGTTTCTTTGGAGGTGATGAAAATATTCTAAAATTGACTGTGGTAATGGTGTGCATATCTACGACTATACTAAAAGTCATTGAATTGTACTCTTTAAATGGGCGAATTGTATGGGATGTGAATTATATCTCAATAAAACTGTTATTTAAAAAAACATTAACAGTGGCTCCTGGGTGGCTCTGTTAATTAAGTGTCCGACTTCAGCTCAGGTCATGATCTCGCAGTTTGTGGGTTTGAGTCCTACGATGGGCTCTGTGCTGACAGCTCAGAGCCTGGAACCTGCTTCAGATTCTGTGTCTCCTTCTCTCTCTACTCTCACCTCATTCACACTGTCTCTCTCTCTCTCTCTCAAAAATAAATAAACATTAAAAAAAACATTAACAGAGCCTCAGTGACCTGTGATTCAATATCACATGGTATAACATATGTGTAATTAGAGTTCCAGGAGGAACTGGAGGCAGAAAAAAAATATTTGAGCAAATAATGGCTAAATTTTTAACTATTAACTGTAGATCCAAGAAGCTCAACAAACCTCGAGAATGGTAAAAATGTAGAAAACCAAACCAAGGCACATCATAAGAAAATTGTTGAAAACACAGATATAGAGAAAATGCTAATATACCAGCACTAGAAAAAAGATGCATTATATACAGGGGTGCCAAGCTAAAGATTATCACAGACTTCTCAACCAAAATGTTGCAAACCAAAAGATAATAAATTGACATCTTTAAAGTATTCAAAGACCTACACTACAATAAATATTAACGGAAATTCTTCAAGTTGAAGGAGAATGATCCTGGATGGAAACTCAGATGCACAAAAAGCAATGATGGGTGCCATAAATGATAAACATGTAGATAAATATTAAAAGACTTCCTTTCCATTTTAAAATTTTTCTATAAAAGGTAATTGACTACAAGAGGCACCTGTCTGGCTTAGTCGGTGGAGCATGCGACTCTTGATCTCAGGTTGTGAGTTCAAGTCCCACACTGGGTGTAGAGAGATTCCTTAAAAATAAAATAGGGGTGCCTGGGTGACTCAGTCAGTTAAACTTCCAGCTTCAGCTCAAGTCATGATCTCATGGTTCGTGAGTTTGAGCCCCACATCAGGCTCTCTGCTGCCTGCACAGAGCCCATTTTGGATACTCTGTTCTCCCTCTCTCTCTGCCCCTCCCCTGCTCATACACACACTCTCTCTCTCTCAAAAATAAATATTTAAAAATAAATAGATAAATAAATAAGATAAAATCTTTACAAGAAACCCAAAAGGGTAACTGGCTACTGAATGCCACTAATTGTTCAGTTTATTTTTTAATTTTTTTTAATGTTTATTATTTATTTATTTATTTATTTTGAGAAAGAGAGAGAGACAGAGTGTGTGCAGGGGAGGGTCAGAGAGAGAGGGAGACACAGAATCTGAAGCAGGCTCCAGGCTCTGAGCTGTCAGCACAGAGCTGGATGCAGGGCTCAAAGTCACAAACCACGAGATCATGACCTGAGCTGAAGTTAGACACTTAACCGTCTGAGCCACCCAGGGGCCTCAACTAATTGTTCATTTAAAATGGTTAATTTTATGTTCTGTGAATTTCACCTTAATACATTATTTCAAAAAAATATAAGTGACTATATAAAGCAAAAATAATAACAATGTATTTGAGAGTTTATAATATATATAGAAGCAAAATGTATTACAATGCCACAAAGGACCAGAGGGGAGAAATCAAAGTATGCTGTTTTAAGGTTCTTGTACATGAAGTCACATAAGTGTATTTGAAGTAGTTTGTGACATGTTAAAAAGGCTTTTTTTTTTAAGCCCTGGAGAGGGGTGCCTGAGTAGCTCAGTCAGTTGAGCGTCCGACTCTTGGTTTTGGCTATGAGGTCATTATCTCATAGTTTGTGGGATCGAACCCTGCATTGGGCTATACAATGACAGTCTGGAGTCTGCTTGGGATTCTTCTCTCCCTCTCTCTCTCTGCCCCTCCCCTGCTCACACTCTCTGTCTCTCCCTCTCAGTGTCTCACAAAATAAATAAACTTAAAAAAAATAAAACCCTAGAGCAACTGTAAAAAAAAATACTAGCTATAGCTAAATAGCTAATGCTTGTGATAAAATAGAATATTAAAAGATTTCAATTATTCCTTGACACTTGTCCCTTCAGGAGGTGGAGCTTAATTCACTCCCATTGAGTGTGGGCTGATTTTAGTGACTTGCATATAACAATAGAATTTGAAAAGGGAAAAACAGTAGTTTACAGTGGAGAAATCTGAAAGGCATACCTTGACCAAGTAATCAAGGTTAACATCATCAGTAAGGCATGTTGATGTCACATACCCCCCTGATATGATGGATAACAAGGGCACATACCTCTATGGTATCCTTCCCCAAAATCTATAACCACAGACTAATCAAGAGAAAACACCAGACAAACACTAATTGGGACATTCTACAAAATACCTGACTCATAGTTCCCAAAACTGTACAGGTCATCAAAAACCAGAAAAGTCTGAGAAACTGTCATAGCTAGGAGAAACCTAAGGAGACATGATGACTAATTGAAATGTGGTATCCTGGGTGAGATTCTGAAACAGAAAAAGGCATTAATGAGAAAATCCAAATGAAGTCTATAGTTAGTCATATTATACCAATGTGAATTTCTTAGTTTTGATAAATATGCCATGTTTATGTAAAATGTTAACATTAAAGAAAATTGGATAAAAAGTATATAGGAACACTCTGTACTATCTTTGCAGCTCTTCTGTGAATCCAAAATTATTTCAAAATAGAAAGTTTCTAAAGAAAATACCCAATCCAAAAGAGGGCAGAAAAAGAGAGAAAAGTTAGTGAGGTATAGATGGGAAGAATAGAAAACAAATAGAGAAATTGATGACATAAACCCAATTATATCAATAACTACGTTAAATGTAAATGTACTCTAAGCAGTACAGTTAAAAGTCAGAGATTATCCTAATGTATGAAAAACAAAATTGGCTTCATTTTTTTACTCTCTATGGGAAGCATCTTTTAAGTATAAAGACACAGTTTAAAACAAAGATGATTGATAAAAGTACACCAGGGAAAGAGCCACTTGGTTGGCTCAGTCAGAAGAGCGTATGACTCATGATTTCAGGGTCATGAATTCAAGCCCCACGTTTGGTGTAGAGACTGCTAAAAACAAACAAACAAACAAACTTAAAAAAAAAGATATACCAGGGATGGTTACATCAATTTCAAAGTAAGCTTCAAGACACAGAATATTACCAAGAGTAAAGACATTTATAATCATAAAAGGGTCACTTCATCAGGACAATATAACAACCTTAAATGTGTATGTACCTAACAACAAGCTTCACAATACATGAAGCCCAAACTGACAGAACTAAAAGAAGAAATAGACAAAGTCACAATTGTAGTTGAAGAGTTCAACAGTTCTCTCTCAGTAACTGATAAAACAAGTAAACAGAAAATCAATAAGACATAGGAGACTTGAACAACACTATCAATCAACTTGACCTAATTGACATGAATAGAACATTACACCCAACATCTGCAGAAAACACATTCTTCTCAAGCACACATGGAATATTCACCAAAAGAAACCATATGCTGGGTCATAAAATGAGGCTCAGTAAATTTTAAAGGACTGAAATCATATAGAATATGCTCTCTGACCTTAACAGAATTAAATTAGAAATCAATAACAAAAAGATGTTGGAAAATCCTTAAGTAGTTGGAAACGAAATGACACACTTCTAAAGAATCCACAGGTCAAAGAATACGTCAAAAAGGAGTTGGAAAATATTTTTAAATGAGAGAAAACAAAAACAACATATAAACATTTGTGATATGCCTCTAAAACAGTACTTATGGGGAAGCTTATAGCACTCAATATCTGTATTAGAAGAGAATGGTCTCAGATCAATGACTCAGCTTCCAATTTAAGCAACTAGAAAAAGAAGAGCAAATTAAGCCCAAAGTAAGTAGAAGGAAGGGAATAATAAAGGTTAGAGCAGAAATCAACGAAACAGCAAAACAGAGAGAGAGAGAGTGAGAGAGAGAGAGAGAGAGAGAGAGAGAATCAGTGAAACCAAAATCTGGTGCTTTGAAAAGACCAAACTCATTGAATCGCATGCTTTTAATGGGTGCGTTTTATTGTCTGTAAATTATACCCAAAGAATGGACGCTTCACAAAAGATGACAGACAAATGGCCACTAAACACATGAAAAGATGTTGAACATCATTAGTCATTAGTGACATGCAAATTAAAACCATCATGAGATACTAGCACACACCCATAAGAAAAGCTGAAATTTTCGAAAATAACAAAACCAAGGAGATACGAAGCAATAGGCATCAGCAATTGGTATATAAAATGGTACAACCATTGTGGAAATCAGTCTTAGTTTCTCATAAAATTAAATATAATACAAAGTTTCAGCACAGTAATTTCACTCCTAAGTATTTTTACCCAAGAGAAATTAAAACATATGCCCACAAAAAGCCTTGTACAAAAATATTCAGAGCAGTTGTATTTATAAAAACCTCAAACTAGAAATAGCCCCAGTGTCCAGGAATGGGTGAATAGATAAACAAACTGTGATATATCCGTATAATGGACCAATGGTATGTTAATACAATGGTATAGCAAATATACATTATAATTAGTATCAATATGGAACATATACTATGGTATATTAATATAATGGATATTTAACAATAAACAGAAACAAACTACTGATACCTGCTACACCATGGAGAACCTCAAAAGCATTATGCTAATTGAAATAAACCAAACATAAAAGACTAGATACTGTAATATTTCATTTATTTGAAATTCTAGAATAGATAAAACTAACCTCAGAGTGACAGAAAGCAAGACAGTAGTAGTCAAGGGTGGGGAGTGGGAGTAAAATTAATTCCAAAACTCTTCAAGGAAAGTTTTTGCAGTGATGAAAATGGTGTAAATCTTGATTGCATGGGTGATCATACATACTCAACTACTCTTACGGCTTAGAGCCTGGGAAAATGCATTTTACGTGGCCCCTGTCTATAGACACTATTTGAATCATCCAAAACCAGTGTGTCAGTATCATTCTGGTGGCCCAATTTCATGCATCTGTGTCAAAGATGGCCTCACTACCCTCTCAGAGCTAGGTACCAACCAAGAGTCCCATAGGTGAGAATCCTGGAGTTCTTTGGGACACCTGGTGGGCCCCAAGCATGGTGGGGGAGGAGTCTAGAGACTCAAAAATTCCTTGAAGGGGAGAAACATGTTATCATGTCCCTTGTCAACCTGGGACCCATTGTGTACTATGGGCAGCCCACCCTGATGATATTGCTGGCCATGTCTGCTCCCAGGAACTAAAAGGGAACTTTGAAAATGTTAAGGAAAGTGTTACAAAGCACAGAACTCACCCCACTGCCACGGCAAGATGCAAGCCATAGGGCAGGGGCTCCATTTGCCCAGGTCCAAGGTGGTACTGATTACATGAATATATGTTATTTATCAAAACTCATTGAAATGTACACTTACATTTGGGTGCATTTTATTGTATATAAATTATACCTCAGTAAAGCTGAGAATAATTACTAATGGTAAAAAAAAAAAAAACCCTCTATCTCAGATTCTCAGGACCCACTTCAGATAAAATCAGGTGGTTTTTTGTCTGGACACTCTGGGAAACCCTTATCTGTTGGTTCTCATTTGCCTATAGGATCAAATCCAAGTCCTTTAGGCTGACATACAATTGCACTTCCTCAGTCCTGACCTACCCTATCAGCCTTAGCTTCTGATACTCCTTTCCCTGCCCCATGCTCCAGACACTGCACTTCGAACCAATCCCTATTGCTGAACTTCGAACCAATCCCAATCACTCTCCTTTGCAATCTTGTGCCTCTACATACTAGGTTTCCCCTGCTTGAAATGTCCTTCTAGAGCCATGCCATCTCCAGCCCAGGAATTCCCACATATCTTTCAAGGCCATCTGGCATGTCATATTTTTCTGTGTAATTTTTTCCCTAACCCCCAAACAGAGTTGGATGATCCCTCCTCCCCAGTACCCCCATGAGTCTTGGGACACAATTTTTATGACTATGACACTTGTCAACAAGGAACTTTCAGTACCTGTCTTCGGGTTTTCCTATACCAAATTGCAAATTCCTCCAGGGCAGGGACCATACCTTCTTCAACCCAGCACCTAGCACAGTGCGTCTCAAACTGCTGAATAAATGAGTGGATCAGTGAGCCGATGACTGTATCTGTTCCCTTTTGTGACTCTTTAATGGGAAGCTTTGCTAGAGAGTGTCTTCACCACAAAGAGTGACCCGTAAGCAAGACATTTTATTTTTTTAACTTTTTTAAATGTTTATTTTTGAGAGAGAGAGAGGGAGAACAAGTGAGGGAGGGGCAGATGGAGGGACAGAGAGAATCCCAAGCAGGATCCAGGCTCTGAGCTGTCAGAGCAGAGCCCGACATGGGGCTCAAACTCACAGACTGTGAGATCATGACCTGAGCCGAAGTCAGATGCTTAACTGACTGAGCCACCCAGGTGCCTCAAGCCAGAAATTTTAAGAGCTGACCCAGCACAGAAAGGAGGGGTATTTGGCCAAGGGTCCATTTTAACCCCTCAGATGATGTCCATGATGTATTTCAGCTTGTCCAGGATCTGTATTTGTGAGATGGTCAGGGCTAGGCCTCAATCTGTGGCCAGCACTTGTTAGATACCCACTGTCATCACCATCATTATCACTATCTTTTAGTGGACACTTACTATGTGTCAAGTGTTGACACTTTTTTATATTACCTCATCTAATCTGCACAATAACCCTGGGAGAAAGGTTGAACCAACTGGATTGAACAAATATGAAATTGGCAATATTCAACCTTTCTTAACTTAAAAAATGGCATTTTCATAGGGTTCAATCTAATATTACCATTCCCTTTTTGGAGCTGAGGAAACCGAGGTTCAAGGAGGTAAAGTCCCTAGCATACATTTGATCATCTAGTGAGTGGTTGAGCCCAGAGTTGAATGTTCATGCATCTGACTCCAGAGGTCAGGCTATTTCCTTCACACTGCTTGGCTTCCATCAGCTGAGAATTCCTGCTATGTCAGTCCACAGAAGCCAAGAAGTTAGACAGGGGGGACCTGGCTAGGGTTTCAAACACTCTTTTGCAAGGGGGGGATGAGCTGTCTTGCCCTGCAAATGTTAGCCTTTAGGAGTCATGTTTTCTTTTCTTTTTTTTTTTTTTCATTGGTTCTGTCCTTTAGAACCCATTTCCTCCACCCATGTGTGCACATGTGTGCCCTCCCTCTCTCTGGCTTGGAAGGGAAGAGCCAAGCCGCTGACTCACACACCACACCACAGTTGCCTTGACTTTGTTCACGTAGGCTCAGCCACTTAAGACTCTTGCCCTAGCTTCAGTGCTGTCAGTCAGCACCCAGAGAAGCCACTGCATTTTCTCCTCCACATGGAGATGACTGGACTAAGTGCTATTGCCCTGGGGAAAAACAGCCCTAAGAGGTTGGTAGCAACCTAAGTCCAAAGTCAAAGGTAACACCCGCATCTTAAAAAAGCATAGGCAGCAGTGGGGAAGTCCTACCAGCTGAGTCTTTGGGCCTTGGGCAGAACCAGCAGCAGGTGGTAAAGACCTCAATCCCATGAATATCTCCCCTGCTCACTTACCAATCTCTGTGAGCCACTTGCTTAGACAACAGACTTGGCAGTGTTGGGGGCTGGGAAGAGAGGAGATATGGAACAGGATGCAATGATACCCACCCTCCCCCAAGAAAGGCTCGCAATGATCCCAATTCCTGGTATGATAGCACTGACAAGGCATTGCCTGGGGCACAGCTGGGTAAAGAATGGAGACCATGGCAATGCAAACTTGGGCAGACCCTTAAGCATTAGGTGGGCATGAAGGGTCTGGCTGGGGAATGGAGGAAGAGACTAGGAGTTCAGGCAGACCCCCATTATGTTCTGCCTTGAGATGAATGCTGGTGGTTGGTCGGAGGAGTCAGGCTGGCTGGGAGGTGGTCTGAGGCTACAAATCCTGGGCCACAGGACAGAGGAATCCAGAAGGGCTACCTCCAAGAACTTTAGAAACCTCTGGCCTTTCCTGGCACAACTAGAAAGACAAGCAAATTCCTCTCAGGATCTTAATAAAATATAGTTCAAAGGCTTATCCTCCTGTTTCCTCTCTCATGAGGGGGCTCCCTGAGATGCCTCAAAGTATCCAGGGCAGCAGTTAAGAGGCCAGGGTTCTAGTCCCGTCCTTGCTTCCTGGAGCCTTCTCCTTTCTAGGCTTCAGTGTCCCCATCTGTACAGGTGATAAGGCAGGATAGGTAGAGTGAAGTCATAGTTTTCAAACTTTTTCAGTTTGGAGCATTTTCTTTAGACACAATCTTGATGTGGCAGCTCAACATGTAACACACCTGAAAATAGAGCTGCTCAAGCCCCTTCTCCTCCCTAGGGGTTTTGTCAGAATCTTCATGGTACCTCCCATCCCTGGGTTAAAGGGTTTTAAAGATCACCGGGTTAGAGCAGTGGTCCTCAGTCTTGAGCATGCACCAGCATCACTTGGAGGGCTTGTTAAACCATAGATTGCTGGGCCCCACCCCTGGGGTTTCTGATTTTGTACATATGGGATGGGGCCAAGAATTTGCACTTCTAACAAGTTCCCAGGTGATGTTGATGTTACTTGTCCAGAGACCACACTGTGAGGACCACTGGGCCACATTACATCTACAGACTTTCTATGATTCATGCCAAATCATTGAATATTCACATTAATCCACCACAGATAAATTTTCTATGATATTCAAGCATGGGAGAGCATGCGGCATTGTGCCTGGCACAGAGTGGACACTCAGTCAGAGCTGGTGGGATTTAATTCTAAATGCCCTGCTTATAAGTCTCTTTAGGTGTAAAGCCGTGCTAGTGGCTGCTCAAGGGATTGATGTAGGCATAAGCCTTTCCTCTAATGAATTTACAGTCTGTTGTGGCCACTCTATGCTCTGGGAAATATAAACCCCACTAATTCCACCAAAAGAGGTTATTTCATGTTAAGCATTATCCTTTCTAGACATTCCCTTTTTTCCAGGGGAAACTCCCTGGGAAGAGGGTAGCAGTTTGGTCCCTGACCACTCAGTGTTTCCCATGGGTAGGGATCACAGCTTTTATCCTGTATGAGCTCTTCCAGGGCAAAGACCTTACCTGTACCATTCTTCCCATCATCCTCCATGGCTCCTAGTCCACTGGCTGGCCCAGAAGGCATTTGATACAAGTTTGCCAAATAGAATAAAGGAAGCACTAGAGCCCAGGCTGGACTCAGCCCATGCAGGCCACCAATTCCCCTATCATTCCTGGCTCAAAGCCCCCATTCCCAGCCTCTGGTCACTGGGGACTTTGGAAGAGCATTCAGGAAAGGGACATCTCCAGCCATACTCACTTAGGGTTGCCACCCTGGGGGGTTTTGTGAACTAGCTCCAGAAATGTGTGGGGTCTCCCATTCCCAACATCCTCCTTCTCAGCTTCGATACTTTCTTAAATAAATTGGCACTGACCCTGATGACAGACTTGATCATTTCCTTTTGCTCCTTGATTGTGCTAAGTGACTGCCAAAGGCCCTGTTCCTGAATAGTCAGCACATTCCTCAGGACAGTGAGTGGGAGCCCATCTGCTCCCGTGCTTCCTTTCCTTTATTGTGCTATTTTAGCTTCAATTTCCCATTTGGACAAGAGTATCTTCCAGACGCTGGGGAAGAGGAGAGGGTGGAGAGAAGCGTCACAGTTTTCCTTCATTTTTCATTCATCTTCCTGGTTTCTCTGGAAAGAAATCAACAATAATCATACGATGTGCCCAGCACTACTCTAAGCTCTCTACACGTGTTCATGCACTTAATCCTGATAACACCACTGTGAGGATGGTACAAATATGATCTCCATTTCCCATATGGGGAAACTGAGGCACAGAGCAAAAAAATGACTTGGCCAAGGTCTCACAATATGTGACAGAGCTGAGATTGAACCCAGGCAGGTCTGGCTCTGGAGGCTGAGTGCTTCCCCACTGGCTCTACCACCTTGCAGGACTTGGATTCTTGAGGCTCTAGACCTGGGCCCAGGGATATCTGAGGCCATGCCCTCTTTCCCTCTTCACTGTCTGTCAGCAGGACCTAAGGTCACTTGCATTAAAAATGGAATTCCTTGCGGCGCCTGGGTGGCTTAGTCGGTTAAGCGTCCAACTTTGGCTTAGGTCATGATCTCGTGGTTCGTGGGTTTGAGCCCCGTGTCAGGCTCTGTGCTGACAGCTTGGAGCCTGGCATCTGCTTTGGATTCTGCATCTCCCTCTCTCTCTGTTCCTCCCCTGCTCTCACTCTGTCTCTTTCTCTCTCAAAAATAATTAAAGACTAAAAAAAAATTTTTAATGGAATTCCTTGCATAGCTAAAGGTGCTCCCCATCCCTTGCCAAATGACCCACTCATTTAATGTCTGAACTCCCAGATCCTAGGCCAACAGGAGAATGCAGACTCTACCTCAGGGTTAGTTGCATGGGGCTGATATAATAACTCAAAACCACTTTGGGAATTGACTATTCATTGTGTGCTCTTCTTCTTATGCATTGCTTCAGAGTCTCACAGAAACCATAAAGCAGGTTTCAGGGAGGAACTGAGGCTCAGAGATCTCCCAGTAAACCACAGACCTAGCACTTGTGCACTCGTTGCTACGCTAAATGTTAAATGTAGGCAGCATTCACTGAATGTCAGGTGGTATCTAAACATTCTCTTGCACCGAACCATTCAATCTTCACAAGAACCCTATCAAGTGAGTACTATTATTATTCCTATATCCCAATTTCAAGGATGAAGAAGCTGAGGCATGGAGAGGTCAAGTAACTTGTCCAAGGTCACACAGTCAGGTAGTCATAGATCTGGGATTTGAACCCAGACTATTGACTTACACTGTTGGATCCCTGATGTATGCTATTAACCACTACACTATGCTACCTCTTGGCATTGAGGCCACCTCAGAGCCCTTGAGGTGCCAGGTTATCATAACCGCCCCCCCCCACTTCTTCTTCTCCTTTTCTCCCTGCTAGTCCAGATGTACTTCCAAATAACTATGACTGGAGGCTCTGGAGTCAGACAATCCAAGGTTCAAATTGCAGCTCTGTAATTCACTAGCCATGTGAACTCTCTGTGCCTCAGTTTCTTGATCTATAAAGTAGGGATAGTAATGGCAGTGACCTCATAGGGTGGTTGTAAGCACTTAGGTCAAATAGGGTAGATTCCCCCATCACTACCACTGCCTCCTCTTCTCCAAGCCAGCTCCAGCATCCTGCAGGGGGAAATGGTGCTTCACGCCCTTGCACTTATCAGTCTCACCCTCCGTGTCTGTCTCTTCCTGTCCCAAATGAAAGACAGCCTTCAGCTACAGATTCCCTAGGCTTTTCAAAACTTGGTGATTACAATTCCTCCCAGGAGATCAGAGAAATCCATTTCCCTAGCATTCTAAGCAGGAATTCTATTGTCATTTGGTAACTCAAACATGGCCAAGGTGGCCCAGCCCATCTCCTTTCCTCTCCACCCTTAGTATAGGCAAAGAAGAGACACTTTGCTGAAGCATACTGAGTGGCGTGCCATGGCCAGAGTCTCCCAGAAAGAAATTCACAATAAAGAAAGACGCCCATTTCAAATATTTATTTGGAATCTGAGAATTCCTTGCTATACCAGTAACTGCGGAAGCAAGCTTTTCCTTCTTGCCTTCTTTACAGAGGGCCTATAAGTACTGGGTAAGGAATACAAATTATCTGGTATCTTTTTCCACCTTCCTCAATGTTTTTGTCCTATAATTCTAGTCTTCTCTAGTTGTCTAGTGCCTTGTGTCTTTAGCTCAGTGGGTAGAGCACAGGGCTACCCAGGAGCAGGCAAGGCAGTCAGTATTAGACAAGGAAGGCCCCTTCACTTAGTTCTTCATTCACAGTCTGAGCCCTAATCTTGGCCTCTGACCATCCTTAATCTCCACAGGTTGAGTGTGCAATTGCAGGATGAGGTAACTCAAACCTAGAGAGGTAAAGCAACTTGGACTGCATCACACAGAAGCAACCCTCCATCCCAGGCATACCCCGACCATGAAACTGCAGCCCATGTTTTTAGCCTCAAAGGAATAGACTACAAGCATCGGGATGTATCAGGGCAAAGGGATCCCTATGATTAAGGTTCCAAACTCAAGGACAGGTGAGTGGACAGCACATTTTTGTCCCTGAGGGAGAACCCACTGTTCCAGTCTTCCTAAAGTGAACTGGGGCTGTTAAAAAGAATTTTTACCCAGGAAGAGTGATTTGAATGATGAAAGAAATCAATAAATTGCTATTGAATGTAGTCCAACCTCACTTACTCAAACCAATGGAGGTAGCCCTTCAAATTAGTGAATCATTTGTATTGTAGGTTACGTGTAAAGAAATGAAGCTTTATTGCTTTGAATAATTCACAGTAACTCCAAGTAGGCTGACAAATCGTAGCCTAATTGAGACTTGCCTTAATGTAAGGAAAAAAAAAAAGAATCCCCAGCATCAATCATTTGTATGCAAATGGTGCTTCCAAAGGGAGTGACAAAATTTGCTGCCTAGAGTATGGAAAAACCAGCACATGGAGTCCGTTTATTCAGATGGCTCTTTCTGCCAAGAGTGGGCAAAGTAAGGCCAGGTAGGGCCCAAGCTTACTCATGGTGCTCATGAAGTGTCTTCTAATGAGGTTTTACTGTAAAAGGAAACAATCGGAGAGTGACCTTAGAGGTAGCAGGTGCAATCCATCCACTCATGGGATAAAAGATGGTTTGGGAATACTGTCACTTCCTTTCATTTTTTTTTTTCCTAAGAAGACGTTACACCAAAAAAAAAGTCACCAAGGCAAGTCTAGTACTTCAGTGCTTTGTCAAAACCCGGAACAAACATTCAGGGAAAAAAAATCTGAAGGTCAAGGAAGGGAAATAAACAAGAAGAGTAAGTAAAGCATGAATCATCCATTACCACCTGATGGCTCCTTAAAAATAAAAATAAAACTATGGAAGGAAATAGAGTCCATGCCACAGTTTGGCATTTTGCTAGAGGACCTGGCACAGACTCTGTACTCTTTTATTTCACAGAAGGAACTGACCTTTGGCTTCTCCCTTAGATTGCCTTTTCCTCAAGGCCTCTCAGAGTTCAGGGTTAGATGATGCTTGCCCAGCACTGGCACCCACTTCTTTCTTGGACACTGGGAGAGAAGATGGGGAAGTGCATTTTATCTACATGTATTTAATTACTTTTGCCTTGTTTCCCAAAATCTTGGAAGTAGCTTACTACAATAAAATAATGATAAAATAAAAACAGAGAGTCACGACCAAGAGAAATATCAATAGAACTTTTAAAAATCAAGTGTTAAAAAAACAGCAAGGGACGTATAGTGGTGAACTACAAGGAACTAAAAAAACAAAAGCAGTACTGAGATTCAACCCAGCTTGGTCCAATGGACCATCTCCTGAAAGAGCACAGGCTCCCCAGATGGACCTATCTGTAAAAGTGTGATCCTGGGCCAGATATCTAATTTCTCTAAGCCTCAGTTCATCTGAATCATGGGCCTAATAATAGATATTATCTATTCCATGGAGTTTTATGAGGATTCAATGTCTCTAAACCACTGATCCCCACTACCTGGCAGAGGACAAATGCTCAATAAATGGTAGATATGAGAATTGGTATGAAGACAACCTCACATTATGTGATACAAAACATTTACCCATGATGGCATGTTGTTTGATCCTCACACCAACCAGAATTTGGGCCCAGGATTACAGGGAAAGGAGAGCAGAGGAAGGGGGCAGTCCTTACTGGAAAGTTCCATCAGAAGGTGGTATTCTATCTGGATCTTTTGAAAGATAGGTAAGATTTGAGGAGATAGAACTGAAGTACAGATTAGGAAGAAGATGGCAGTTTATAGGAATGGTAAGAAGACCCTCCCTACTAGAGTATAGGGACAGGTAGGGAATAAGGGTAGGGAGGGGAAGATGAGGCAAGATGGGCTCATGGAATTGCTTGACTCTAGCCAGATGGTGAAGGAATTTGGACCCCATTGGACAGGAAATGGAGAGTCATTCAAGGATTTTGAGCAGGTTGAGCAGGGGAAGGATGTGACATGTTGAAAGGGATGTTTTCAAAGGTGGAGTCTGTCTGCTGCTGTCTGCTATGTGCAGGCTGGGGTGGAGGGTTGGGAGGAGGCAGGGACTGGTAAACCAGCTGCAGTGGCCCAAGGAAGAGACAGATGGTGAGAGCTCATGCTAAGGCAATAGGGATGGAGAAGACAGGAGATTCCACTTAGGGGAACCTGAGAGAGAGTGATTTGTAATCTACATGTTTTTCTTCTAGACTCAAAATTCCATGAAGACAGGGACCATGCATACCTTGTTCATCCCTGTGTCCCCCAGGATTTAGCATAGTGTTTAGCACATACTAGGTGTCAGCAAGTGCAAAATGAATGACTGTATTCATGCATTCCTCCATACAAACACCAAATAACTCATGTTTGCTTGCTCAACAATAAGCAATAGCACAAGGAAAACAAAATAGAAGATGACCCAAAAAATTTCATTGACTTAACTTTCTTTCACTTTTCCTGGACTTACACTGACAGTCTGCTGTAGGCAGGTAGCCCATAAAAGAGCCAGAGCAGGCTGGGGAAGATGCCACCTAAAGCAGAATTCACACAGGCCTGTATAGGAAGCAAACCAACCAATCCCACAGATGGTTCTCACAATATAGGAACATCACAAAGCAGGTAAATTATGGATGAGAGGAGGTTTTTTTTTAATGGGGTATTTACCTTACAAAAGAATTAACTGAGAATCCATTTAAAGTGACAAACTGCCTTGCTATTATATTTAATTTGGGACCGGAATTTGACTTACTGAAACTGCATTTCCATGCAAGACAATGTAGAATAATGACAACAGCCCGGATTTGGGAGTCTGGAGACCTAATCCTTGGTCTAAACTAGTAGCAGACTAAGGTGGTTAATAGCACAGGTGCTGGAGTCAGGCTGCCTGGGTTTGCATCCTGGCTGTACCTTGGACAAGTGTCTTAGTTTTTCTGAGCTTCAGTTTCATTATTTGTAAAATGTGATAATACAACATCTGATTCTGCTTCATAAGGTTATTGTGAGGGCTAAGTGGGGTAATGTATGTGATGTGTCCGGCAATACCTGTAAGGTTTCAGTAAGTGTTAACTTTTACTTTGAATCCTAACTTAGGTAAATCATTTCTCTTCCTCTGGGCCTTGGATTCCCCATGAGCCTGAGGCTTTTTTCATTCTTACCTTAGGGACATGTTCCTTACCTATACTACAAATTCATTATCTAACACACATAAGGGTATCTCCATCCTTGAGAGTCCCTAGTTGATAACTGTGCCCTTAGAAAGACCATTGGGATTCTGAGAAAAGAGAGAAGGCCCAAGCATACACAAGACTAAGATGTGGTTTCTTTAATATACTTTGTAAATATCCCAACTCAGCTATCACCCCAAAAGTCTAGCCCCTTCTGCCCCTCCCAAGCTGCCCTACTTCCTTAATCACCTTCATCCCAGGCCCTAAGGGAGAACAAGCCCAAGAGTACTCCTCTGCTCTGAACAGCTTGCCCAGCCCGCCCTGCATTTAAAATTTTTTTTAACCTTTTTATTTATTTTTGAGACAGAGAGAGACAGAGCATGAACGGGGGAGGGTCAGAGAGAGGGAGACATAGAACCCCGCCCTGCATTTAAAAAATTTTTTTTAACCTTTTTATTTATTTTTGAGACAGAGAGAGACAGAGCATGAACGGGGGAGGGTCAGAGAGAGGGAGACATAGAATCGGAGCCAGAAACAGGCTCCAGGCTCCGAGCTGTCAGCACAGAGCCCGACGCGGGGCTCGAACTCACGGACCGCGAGATCACGACCTGAGCCGAAGTCGGCCGCTTAACCGACTGAGGCACCCAGGTGCCCCCCGCCCTGAATTTAGAATTAGGACCCCAAGTTCTTTAGGTTTCTCTTCCCCACCCCCCACTCCAACCCAGAGAACTACAATCAGAACAACCTCTGCTGCCCTCTGCTGTCTGGCTCCAGATATGCTGGCTCCAGTTAAGTCCGCTTCCAAGCACCTATCAGTTTCTCCAGCCCCTATCTGCCACCCTGACCTTGAGAATAAAATGCAGTGTCTTCAGCGACACCCACACGCTCCCCTAATCAACACAAATACACACAGTCTTCCCTTATGCAGACCCCACATACCCAAGCTACAGCTGGTGTGGTCCATGAGTTTGGAGCTGTTGTCTTCAGCAAAGAAAGTGAGCTACTAGAGCCAGCCATATTCTGAGTCTCCTTCTTAAACATTCCACCATCATTTATTGAGCATTTGCTCTGTGCAGGGCACTATGCTAAGTGTTGCACATGCATTATCTTACTGAATCCTGGCAACAACCTTGCAAGTAGGGGAAATTATTATTATCCCCATTTTACAGATGAACTGAGACTCAGAAAAATGAATGTCTTGCCTAAGGTCTCAAAGCTAGTGTGTGGGAGAGATGTGGTAGTTGTTACAGACCCTATCTGGTTTGTCTGTCTCCATTCTCTTCTTACCAAACTAGCCCCCACACCATGGCCAGTGGTTAAGAACACAGAGTTGGGAGTTAGATCTGGATGGTTCTAGAAGCTCACTTTTTTCAGTGAAGACAACAGCTCCAAATTCATGGACCACACCAGCTGTGACTTGGGTAAGGCAGGTGTGAATAGGAAAGGCTGTGTGTGCATTTGCATTGGTTACGGAAGAATGTAGATATGGAAGACACAGTGATCTTTAGATACACTTAGGAGGTGGAGATGACAAAATATGGCGATTGATTGCATGTGAAGGCATGAGAGAAGAAAGGGTCTGAAATAAGTCTCAGGATTCTGGCTCAGACAACTGGGTGGATAAGGATGCCAATCATTGAGATAGGAACATTGGAGATGATTGGATGAGGAATGTGATGGGATGTAGGGGAAATGAAGAGATCCATTTTGGACATGGTGAGTGTGAGATATCCAGGTGGAGGTGGTCAGTGGAAGTTGGTTTTATGAGTCTAGAGCTCAGGAAAGAGGTCTGGGCTGGCATCACTTTGTAGATGGGAAATTTTCTAGAGAGAGTGAGGTGCAAGAGTAAAGAGATTGCTGAGGCCAGAGAATCAATATTGGAGGGGAAGGTGGAATAAAAGAAGTGTAGGTGGAGGACTAGGGAGCAGCAACCACGGATACAGGA
Source organism: Panthera uncia (assembly GCF_023721935.1). NCBI lineage: Eukaryota > Metazoa > Chordata > Mammalia > Carnivora > Felidae > Panthera > Panthera uncia. The sequence goes on from NC_064817.1 coordinate 102,643,491, forward strand.
AGGAAACCAGGAAAAACTATCAAGGAAGTCAAAGAAAGGGAAAGTTTCAAGGAAGGAAGAGTTCTACCAGATCAACTACCACAAAGAGGTCAGGGCCCTTAAAACGGTCCTTTAGATTTTGTCATTAGAGGGCTGTTCTGGAAACAGAATCTTGAGGGCTATTGCTGTCTAAAAAGAAAAGTCACCTTAGGGACGCCTGGGTGGCTCAGTCGGTTAAGCATCCAACTTCAGCTCAGGTCATGATCTCACAGTTTGTCAGGTCGAGCCCCACATCAGGCTCTGTGCTGACAGCTCAGAGCCTGGAGCCTGCTTCAGATTCTGTGTCTCCCTCTCTCTCTGCCCCTCCCCGGTCACGCTCTGTCTGTCTCTCTCTCTCAAAAATAAAATTAAATAAAATTAACATTAAAATAAATAAATAAACATAATAATAAAATAACATTAAAATAAATAAGTAAATAAGTCACCTTAAAACTTAGTAGCTTAAAACAACAAAAATCATTGTATTAGCCTATTATCTCTCATGGTTTCTATGGGTTAGGAATTCTGGGGACTAAGCGGTCTGGCTCAGGATCTCTTGTATAGTCACAATCAGAGTGGCTGGAGCTGAAACTCTGTGGGGAAGAAGGTGGTTGGAGCAGCTGGGAGCTGGCTGAGCATCTCTCTCTCTTCATATGGTCTCAGGGTCTCTCCAAAATGCCTCCTGAATGGGCTACCTTGAGCTTCCTCGTAACCTGGAGGTCTCAGGGTAGGCGGACCACTTACATGGCAGCTGAAGGCTTTGAAAGTGAGGACCTCATGTTTCCATACACCAACAAAAACAATCCACAAAGAACTTAAGAAAACAATTTCATTTATAATAACATGCAAAAGAATAGCTATCAATAAATATCACCAAGGAAGGGAAAGTCTTGTATACTGAAAAGTACAAAACATTGCTTACTAAATTAAAGAAGGTCTTGGAAAGACATCCTGTGCTCATGGACTGGAAGACGTAATATTGTTAAGATGGCAGTATTCCCCAAAGTGAGCTAAAAATTCAATGCAATCCCTATCAAAATTCCAATGGAGTTATTGTGCAGAAGTGGAAGCTGAGCATCAAATTCATGTGAAATTACAAGTGGTCTTGATGGCCAAAACAATCTTGAAAAAGAAGAATAAAGCTGTAGAACTCACACTTTCTGGTTTCAAAATGTAAGTGTTTTCAAATTATAAAATTATAAAACCCTTAGAAGAAAACATAGAGATAAATCTTCATGACCTTGGATTTGGCAATGAATTCTTAGATATGACACCAAAAGCCAAACAACAAAAGAACAAAATAAATAAATAAATTGGATTTCATCAAAAGTATAAACTTTTGTTCATCAAAGGACATTATCAAGAAAGTGAAAAGATAACCTATAGAATGGGAGAAAATATTTGTAAACCATGTATCTGATAAGGGTCTAGTGCCTAGGATACATAAATAAGTCTCATTAAATGAACAACAAACAAACCAACTTAAAAATGGGCAAGGGACTTGAATGGACATTTCTCCAAAGAAGACATACAAATGACCAACAAATGCATGAAAAGATGCTCAGCATTATTAGTCATTAGGAAAATACAAGTCATAAACATGAGACCACTTCACAACTATTAGTATGGTTATAATTTTTCAAAAGGAAAATAACAAGCGTTGGAAAGGCTGTGGAGAAATTGAAACCCTTGTGCATTGTTGGTGGGGAATGTAAAATGGTGTGTAAAATAGTTTGGTGACTCTTTGAAAAGTCAAATGTAGAATTACCCTGTGACCCAGCAATTCCACTTCTAGGTATATACTCTAAAGAATTGAAAACAGGTGTTAAAACAAAAACTTGTACATGGATGTTCATAGCAGCAGTGTTCACAATGGCCAAAAGGTGGCAACAGTCCAAATTTCCATCAATGCATGAATGAATGAATTCCATCAATGCATGAATGAATGAATAAATTGTGATATATCCATACAATGGCATATTATTCAGCCATAAAAAGAATGAAGTACTGATAATGCTAAAATAGGGATGAATGTGTTGAAGACATTATGCCAAGAGGCTAGACACAAAAGGTCACGTCGTGTATCATTCCAGTTATATGAAATGTACAGAGTACATTCTACAGAGACAGAAGGTAGATTAGTAGCTGCCAGGGGCAGGAAGAAGCGGGGGAACGAGTATGGGGTTTCATTTTGGGGGTGATGAAAATGTTTTGGAACGATACAGAGGTGGTGGTTGCACAACATTATGAATGTACTAAATGCCACTGAATTGTTCATTTTAAAATGGCTGGCTTTGGGGTGCCTGGGTGGCTCAGTTGGTCGATCATCTGACTTCAGCTCAGGTCACGATCTCACAGTTTCGTGAGTTTGAGCCTTGCATTGGGCTTGCTGCTGTCAGCGCAGAGCCCACTTCTGATCCTCTGACCCACTCTCTTTCTGCCCCTCCCATGCTCAACCTCTCTCTCTCTTTCAAAAATGAATAAACATTTTAAAAATTAATAAATAGGGGCGCCTGGGTGGCGCAGTCGGTTAAGCGTCCGACTTCAGCCAGGTCACGATCTCGCGGTCTGTGAGTTCGAGCCCCGCATCAGGCTCTGGGCTGATGGCTCGGAGCCTGGAGCTTGTTTCCGATTCTGTGTCTCCCTCTCTCTCTGCCCCTCCCCTGTTCATGCTCTGTCTCTCTCTGTCCCAAAAATAAATAAAAAACGTGGAAAAAAAAATTTTTAAAAAAAAAATTAATAAATAAAACGGCTTTATGTTATGTAAATTTTACCTCAGTTTCTTTTTAAAGGAGTGTTTCTGCAAACAAGGCAGGAGCCATACTGACTTTTCTGATCTAGCCTCAGAAACCACATGGTGTCATTTTCACCATATCACAAAAATCCACCCAGCTTCAAAGAGAATAGACATAGTCCCCACGCTCAGTGGGAGAACACCTCAAAGGTCATTGGTGGTTCTAACAAGAGCACCTGTCGTGGAGTCATAGGGGTTAAAATCACACCACAGTGGGCGAGGGTCTGGATGAAAAACTTGACAAGAGGGCATAAAATGCCTGAGTCAATGAAAAGACATGGTATGTTCCAGAATAAAAACAGCCAGTCTTACAAAAATAGACATTCTCTCCAGATTAATCCATACATTTAACGCAATCTCAACTCAAATCATAACAGAATTTTGTAGGGCTTGAGGAGCTGATTTTGAGATCACCTAAAGAAGAAACTATGCAATTATGACAAAGAAGTATTTGAAAAGACAGAGGAAGGGGTGCCTGGGTGGCTCAGTAGGTTTTTGGCTCGGGTGATGATCTCATGGTTGGCGACTTCGAGTCCCACATGGGGCTCCATGCTGACAGCATGGAGCCTGTTTGGGATTCTCTCTCTCTCTCTCTCTCTCTCTCTTTCTCTCTCCCTCTCCTTTTTCTCTATCCCTCCCCGACTTGTGCATTCTCTCTCTCTCAAAATAAATAAATAAACATTTTAAAAAATGAAAAGGGGGAGAAAGCCTTGCAATACCAGCTCTCAAAACAAAACATAGACTATAGTAACTAAAACAGTGTGATGTTGGCACGAACAGATCAATTGAACACAACAGAGTCCAGTACAGCCCCATGTAAGAATTGCAAATCAATAAGGAAACGTATCCTAACCAATAAATGATGTTGGGACAATTGTCAAATTAGAAAAAGAAAACCATACTACTGTTGGATCTCTACCACACATATCATATCCAAACTCCAGATAAAATAATGACCTAAAACACACATGTACTCACACACACACACACACACACACACACAAATCTAAAACTGTAAGAAAGTTTGTGGGATAATATTTTCTTTTCAAGTAGGTCACAAATCCTAGAAATTATAAAATCATATCTTGATAGATTTTTTTTACTACATAAAAATTAAGTCTTTAAAATGAAAGACAAAGCTAAAAGGGAGAAAATATTTGTGGCATATAAATATCTGTAATATGGCAAAAATATAATGGAGAAAGATGTAAAATATATAAAGATCTTTTTAAATCAATAAGAAAAAGACAAATAACCCAACAGGAAAATGAGCTAAGGAAAGGAACATGTACTCAGAGATGAAAAAATAAAAGGCAAATAAAACATATAGAAACATACTCAACCTTCAGTGGCATAGGGTAAATACAAATAAAACAACAAGTGACAAATTTTCACCCATCAAGTTGATTAAAATTTTAAAAATTCATGCTATCCGTGTTGATCAGGTTGTAGAACCAGTTATTTTCATACTCTGTTAGTATGAGTGTGATCTGGTGCAGCTTTTCTTGGATGGCAGTTTGACAGAATATACTGAAATGAAAAATGCACACTTTCCACTTCTAGATGTGGATCCTAGAGAAATCTTCCTATGTGTGCAGAGATTTTCAGTTCACTTGTTTGAAATAATGCAAAGTCAGAAACGACTAGAAGGTCCATAGGTCATGGAATGTCATGGAATGCAGGGAGTTCAGGAGTTTGAGGACCAGGGTAAAAATCTGGAATTGCCTACGAGGGCAGCAGCAAGGGGAACTGAACCAGGACAAGTAAAAAGGATTGCCAAGTAGCAACAAGAGGCCTGCTGATATTTGGCACCATGAATTTGGAGTGACTCCAACCCACAGGGGTGTGATATTTTCTCCTGTGAAGACAGATAGTTCAAATGCCTTGGGGTTCACTCATTCATTCAACAAATATTTACAGGTACCTACTAAGTGCCAGGCAGTGTTCTAGGCTCTGAGACACAGCAGTGAACAAAATAAATAGAGTCCCTACTTTCATGGAGCTTGCATACTACTGAGAGAGATGGACAAAAATAAGCAAACAGATAATAATATATTGCCAGGTAAATGCTCTGAAGGTAAATAAAGGAGAAAGGATAAAGAATGACAGAGGCCCTGTTCAAATAAGAAGATCAGGGGAGGTCTTTCTGCAGAGATAACATTTGAATGAAGGTCTGAATGAAGTAGAGTGAGCCATGTTGATATCTGGAAAAAGAGCATTCCTATTAGTAGGAACAGTGTATACAAAGGCCCTGGGGTAGGAGTATGCTTTACTTGAACATGGAGATTGGCAGGATGGATGTAGTGGAAGGAAAAAAGTACAGGAAAGCTAAATGTGCTAATAAAAGGGAAGTTGGGGTGATGGGTTATGTTATCTGGACCAAAGAGGGAGGGAAGTGAGACTGGGGATGCTGATACATGGAGACAAAGAACATAAGTAAGTGACAGGAAGTTTTGGTGAGGTAAAGAAGCAGGTATAATAGAAGTGAGGGAGAGAGGACTACTGACAGAAGGACAAGAGGATGTGGTCAGAGAATGGGAAGCTGGAGTTCAATATATCAAAGCATGGCAATACCCAGCAATGACAGGGCCCGAAATGTTACTTTTGGTGTGGTCTGGGCAAACTTCCCAGATGAAGTGACACTTGAGGTGAGACTTGAAGGAGAAGGAGTTCACGGGGCAAGAGAGCAAGTAAGGACATTCTAGGTGGAGAAAGAAGAACAGGCAAAGGCCGTGTGGTAAGACAGGACATGATGAATAAGCAAGACAGACAGAAGGGCACTGTGTTTGGAGCAGATGCATTGAGGAGAGAAGCATTAGCTGACAGAGAAGTGAAGGGATCAGGGTACAAAGAAGACAGATGGTTGGGAGAGTGCCCAAGGACCACCAAATAGAGACTTAAGTGGAATTGACTAGAACCTTGGTGAGCCACAATGGTACTGTAGCCACATGTCCTTCAGTAGCACAAGGCCTCTGAAGGGACAGCACAGGTTTCTAACATGACTGACTAAGCTTAGCACTCATCCAGGGCTCAAGGTCTGACTCACTCTGTGCCCACAGAACTAATCTAAGCTAACTGGCTCACAAGGAATTCCAGCAAGGCCCACTGCGTCTTGCTAACAGAGTTCCTGTTCCATAACCACCATCTTATTCCATGAGAAGAAGGAGTCTGCTGCTGGAAAGGAGTTGCCTGCTGAGTCCTCCAATCACAGCAAAGGGAAGTCCCACCCTACTCTGAGGGGATAAACCCCCCTTCTGCTGCCTGGCTGAGAGTGAGGTTCTGGGTCTCATCACAACAAAGACCAGCTTCTATGAAACTGACTCTTGCCTCCACCCTCTATGACCACCCCTATGCGTATAATACACACATACACACACCATGCAGCCCAGGTGGGGCTTGTCTTTGTCAAAACAGGGCATATATGATATAATGGCCACCCAACAGCACCATGGCAGCCTTCTGGGGGCTAGAGAATTGCTTCCATCAAGGGCGTTCCTTCCAGGTTAGGGATGGAAGGCTAGACCACATTGTTGGGATTTATTTAGCATCAACTCACCAAACTTGTATTGAGCCCACTCATTGCTGGACTGTGTCTTGGGTGCTTTGGTACATTCAGTAATTTGTAAAAGCAAGCTCATGCCCTCAGGGATGGGTGACCTAGAAGGATAGAATCAAGAAAGCAAAGGGTTAACACAAATCTTTTTAAATAGAGGCTCAAACAAAATGTTATGGGAGCCCCCAGTATGGAGGGATGAATTTGAGGGGGAAGTTCAGAGCATGGTGGATGAGGTGACTTTTGAACTAGACTGTGATGAATGGAGAGAATGTGGCCAAGATGGGTGATGAGGCATATCAGGGAGGAAGGAGATGACCACCGAACTGGAGAGATTGAATTCTGTCCTGAGGACTGGGAAGAATGGAGGAACTTCAGATGGAGGCAGCAGTGAGGCCCAATGGAGGGAACAAGGGCTGTGCAGTCCCCCAGGCTCAGGTTTGTGTCCCAGCTCTGCCACTGATCAGCTTGAACCTGGGCAAAGCCACTATTCTTCTCTAGCCTGTCTCCTCTTCTGCAGGTGAGGATCCCACTTGTCTCCGAGCATGGTTGACAGACTTGATGGAATGGTGGGAAGGGGCTATGCCCACATGGCCAAGGGCACCCAGTCTCTCAGCCTCTGAGGTCATATGAGCAATTAGATCTGAACTCTCCTTCCCATCTGCATAACTGCAGGACCTCAGGTCCCTTTTCAACGTTTCATCCTCAGTAGTATCTTGAGACATCCCCAGCAGGGTGTTTGGCCATGCTCAGATCCCCACTTGGGTCTCTGACTTTCCTGCTGCCACGGGGCTGCTCCACGCTCTCTCAAGCTGCTGTTTATGTCATTACCACCAGTCAGATGCTTAACTGACTGAGCCACCCAGGCACCCCCAGGTAGGTGCATTCTGATGGAAGTTAGGTAGTCATTGTTGCCTAGGGAAGGCAGACCCAGGTCAGAAGGCAGGGTAACAAGCTTGAGGTGGGATCAGGGCACAAAAAAAGAGGCATGGACAGGGAGAACTCTGAAGAACAAATTCTCCAACTTCAGAAATTGGGCTTTAGGCTAGGCCTGGGCCTCAAAGTGAGACAAACAGAGACGGGAGGCCTGTGCAGTTCACAGCAAGACTCCAGTGACACGGTTCTTCTAAACTACTTTGATACAAGGACTCTCAGCCATTCACCCTCCCCACCCTGAATCATTTCTTTCTACTTCAGGCCTGTTGCCAACTTGAGTTCAAGTGCCCCAAACTGATGAGTAAAGACATTGCTTTTGAGATAAAGAGATAAACTTAGGGTGAAAGCAGGTGAGGTCATCATTGTCACCAGGGCCAACACAGGCTCCCTGGAGACAGAACCACAGGGCTGAGTACTGTGTGCGGCCTTGGTAGCCTTCAAGACCATCCCTGGGCAGAGTCCAGAAGATGGGGGAGGGATGCCTGCTTGGTTTATTTGCTTCCAGGGTTGACACTTCAGCCCAGCTGATCTTTGCTATAATATTAACTGCCATTTCAGCAGTGTTGGATGCCAGGGGTAAAAAGAACAAGGTACAGATGAGACCGGTTACATATTTGACTTAACACTTACATAGCACTTACTCCTCACAGCAAGCATGCTGAGAGCTCCACAAACATGAACTCATTGCTAAAAATTTAGTCTTGTTATTTCATAGGCAAGGAAACTGTGGGCTCAAAGAAGTGAAGTCACTTGCCTGAGACCACGCGGCTAGTGGGTAACAGAGCTGGGATTGAAACCCTGACAGTCTGGCTCCACTGGTGAAGGCAGGGCTGTTGGTCCTACAAGGCTATTGTGGTTCCTCCTGTGCATGGCTCCATCAAGTCTACCAGCTTGCCCTTCAGGGTGGCTAGTGCAGTTCACAGGGGAGTAAGGGCCTTTGCTGGGACATTTCCCCAGTCCTCTGGCTCCTGGGAATCACATCATCCCCATTCATGGAATGGGGCTGGGGAGCCAGGGATAAGACAGCGGGAGCATCAGCAGTCCCAGAGCCACACAGCGTTCTCACAGTCTTTGTCCTTGGTCTGTCTTCTGAGGCTGTGGGCTCTGCTTTTATTCCTGGAGGTGGAGTTCACTGAACCTCCTTCCTCATTTAAATTCCCCTCCTTCAAGGAGTCCAGCGAAGGCCCCCTTTCCCTCCTCCGAATGGGTCTATTTTATTGTATTTGGATGAAGTATTTGAAAGCCACCTTAAACTTGTTGCAGATGTAATCAGAGTGTAAATACATTAAAAATAAGATCAAAAGGAAATGTGTGGTTTGCCTCTCGGGACCGCCAAGCTAGACAAGTACCTGTCCATTGGGCCTGTTTGTCTCTCACAAGTATTGCTTTTTCTGGCCAAGTGTTCTAGAGGGCATTTTTTGGGAGCTGTTTAGGCACTGTGCAGCCAGCTGCCCTCTGATGCCTTGGGTGTGGACACAAGGCTGGTCTCAGCTTCTCCACTTCCCCTGTAGGGACTCATGCTGGTTAGGAGTGACCTATACTGCAGGGGAACCAAAGCCTTGTTCTAGAAGCTATGGCAGCAAGGGCATGTCCAGTTCACTAAATTTGTCTTCTGGGGACCCCCAAACTCCCATTTTTGAGTCTTTTTCCCTCTTCAGTGGCATCTCCTGGCCCGTCCAAATGCGGTCTTCATTCTCTCTCAGATATGTGGCTCAAAGAGCCGAATGGAACCCTGCCATCCCAGACATCCCAAGAGAAAGGCAGTCTTCCTCTCTGCCAGTGACTGGCAGCACTTTTACAGAGTGGGCTCTACTGAGGGGACTCACCCCAGCTGAAGAAAGTAGCTCTCCTGCTGTTACGAACTTCCCCCTTCCCTGAGGGGTGCAGCAGGGCTTCCCAAACACTAGGGAGTGAGGACACTGGCTTTTTCTGAGACAAGCCAGCTCAGAGGAGGAGGAAAGATAAACATTCATCTGGGAGCAAAAGTGGGGCTGTATCCAGAGCCTGGGGTGGGGGAGCTAATGGGAAACAGCTTGCTGGAAGGAGGGGGACAGAATTCGGGAATGACTGAGACGTGCTGCTGAAGTGGGGGGCGGGGAAGAGCAGGCTGATTGAGACCAGCTGCGGCTCCTCTGCCCAGAGATCTTTGGACTCTGCACGGGGCGGGCTTGGAGAGCTGAAGCTTCCCCACCCACCCGGATTCCCGACTCCGGTCTCCCGAGTCCAGTCCGAGTCTGGAGCCCTCAGATACAAAAGACCAGAGGGGGACTCACCATCCACCAGCTGGACACCTCCTCCCCATCGCCAGCCCCCACCCCCTGGCTGCTCCTGTCCTCGGAAGGCCTGGAGGAAGAGGCCAGGGAAACAGCCCTGCCTTTTCCAGCCCCCCCATCCCTCCATCCACCCAGCACCGGCATCTGGAGACCCCATGGCCCAAGCTCACTGGGGCTGCTGCCCCTGGCTTGTCGTCCTCTGTGGTATGTGCATCCTGGTCCTTCCCTCCCATGCTGGGAGGGCAGATCCAGCTGGAGAGCAGCTCTGGCCTCTCCCCTCTGGGTTCAGAAAGGGTTGGAGTGAGGGCTGGGACGAGGTTATCTCTTTCTCTCTTGGTCCTCCTCGCTGTCATGAGAAAGAAGAACCCCAGAGCCAGTCTTCAGGGACCTAGAGAGTCAGGTCAAGTCTGGATTGACACCTTTCCATTTCCACCTGTTAAAGAAAAGATGATTCTGGCACTTGTTAAAAGAGTATGGGAGACTTCATTCAAAATTATTGCAATAGGGGAGGAAGATCAGGCTCAACTCTGAATACAGCAAAGATGGCTGAGGACTTAACAGCCAATGAACAGAGTGAGGGGGCAGTGGATGGAAAATTACTAAGAGGAGACATCAAGGGTAGGGGAGTTCTTGCTAAGCCAGCTTCATAGGATTCTTACTGAACGCAGGCCAGGGTGAACAGATATCAAGGGTGAAGGCTGAGGAATTTGATCAGATAGCAAAGGTGATCAGATATTCAATCTCTAAATTGACTTAGCAAGATTCTTATTGAGGACTGGGTGACACAGGCCCACCAAGGACCAGATGGACACGGAAAGCAAAAGTCAAATTCTAGTGAAGAAGAGGCTCTGAAGAGCATAACTAAAGTTTGGTCTTTGTCACTCCCATGGTGCCCTGTTTGTCCTCTTTGGTTACAACTAGATGCCCAGCTCAATGTCCTCCACACCCATTCCACCCCCAGCCTTAGGGAGGCCTCGTTGCCTTTGCTCTCTATCAGCAGGACCCCGCTCATTCAGTTGGCACCCACTTCCTGAGCACCTCCCCAATGTTAGGCCCTGTGTCAGGGAACACAAGCCTGACCTTGGGAGCCACAGCTTTGGCCTTAGAGAACAACAATCTGGGTGTTGAGACAGACATAGTCTGGCTGAGTCTTGCTTCTTATGTTAGCATCCTAGCATCACCATTTTGCCAAATATTCCCTACAGAAATGGGGGTTCATTTTCTTAGATCAACAATATGGGTTGCACCTTCCCCTTGAGTTTATGAGACCAACATAGCCATGCAGGACATTTATAGTGTTAGATGCCAGCCACGCTCCTATCTGTAACTCAAGCCGCTCAGAAGGTAAAAGTATAGTGTCTCCCCGCACCCAGGCCCTCATTACCCTCTGGAGAGATCCATCCTAAAAGTGGGGGCTGGAGGGAAGGACTATCAGAGGCCATTGGACTCTCAGGGCTAGACGACCCAGAGCCTGTGGGACTTAGCCCAATGTCTGGCATTGAGTAGGTACTTAGGAAATGTTTGCTCAGTCAATACTGGGTGACTCCTTGGGTCACACCAAATTTGGGACCCAAATTGGAAACTAAGTCTCCATATACTCTGTCCTTTCTGTGGCACCACCCTTCCTATGGTTTACTTTTTGTACTCAGATGACCCCAGTTCAAATCCCTGCTCTACCACTGACTCACTGTGGCAAAACTTGGGCAAGTTACCAAACCTATTTGGGCCTGAGCTTCATCATCTATAGAAAATAGACAGTAATATCCACCTCACAAGCTTATTGCAAGTATATAATGAGATACTATAAATTACTGAGCTTGGGATTTTCTCTCTCTCCCTCTGCCCTTCTCCCCCACTCAAGCACTCTCTCTCTCTCTTTCACTAAAAAAAAAAAAAGATTCTTTCTCTCCCTCTCCGTCTCCCCCCTTCCCATCTCTCTCTCTCTTTCTCTCTCAAAAAAATGAGCCTGAAACGAGAGCCAGATATTTGGGTTGTAAGAAATGGTACAAATAGGCCTTGAATTTAAGTAAACTCAATATAGGGGCACCTGGGTAGCTCAGTCATTGAAACATCTGACTCTTGATACCAGCTCAGGTCATGATCTCGAAGTAGTACAATTGAGCCCCGAGTTAGGCTCTGGACTGAGCACAGACTCTGCTTGGTATTCTCTCTCTTCCTCTTTCTCTCTGCCCCTCCCCCTGCTCATGTGCACAAATGTGCGAGTGCTTTCACTCTCTCTCTCTCTCTCTCAAAATAAATAAACATTTAAAAAAGAATGCTAAGGAAACCCAATATATATATAACTAAATGTATAGAAGGGTAAAATGAAGGTGGGTTGATTATTTAACAAGATCCTCTAGAGAATTTCAAAGAAAATTTGATTACAAAATTTTAATTTACATACAACTTTTCTAGTTTGGTAAACCCTGAAAAGTCCCAATTAGATTAGAAGGGAAAAGTTGATTTAATGAGCACTAAACCCCATGCAAAAGTGGCAATCACTTGTCAATGAAACAGGTTTCTTTGATTATGACCCAGGGTGCATTCAATTCAGCCTAATTTCCTATGAAATGTGATTATTTTTATCCTAAGGTAGAGTTGGACAGCATTGCTTTTTCAAAGGATGGAGGCCCAGTGGGGACAGGGAGCAGGATTGGGGAAACATGTCCCTGTGCTCTCTAGGAGCTAACTGGTCTCCAAGTGACCCTGGATTTTTCTCCTGGTTTCTAGCTTTGGGTGCCTGGGGCCACCCAAAATCAGTGGACCTGACGGCAGAGGACGTGAGAAACTGTTTAATCAGCCCTCCGGTAAGGCCCCGCCTCAGCCCCGCCCCACAGCTCCCATCTTCTCCCCATCCCCCATTGGCTCAGTTGCTAGCCTTTGCCTCTACCCACCTTTCTCCTGACTTCGGACTCTGGGGCCACAGTTTCTGATTAATATCCCTCAGGTCGGGCAGCACATTCTCAGGTGTCTGACAGGCACACCCCATCCTTCCCTCCCATCCATTCCCACATCAAGTTATCTACTTCCGTCTGGGTTTGGGCAGCCCCACTAGAGGGAAGGAGGAGGGGCAGCAAGGAGGGTGAGGGGCTTTAGCTAGCCTTGGCTGACGCTGGGCAGAGGCAAGGAGGAGGATGGGAGGAAAGAAAACAAAAATTCTAAAGTTACAGTGCAAAGGGAGGCACAGAAGGGAGGAGGGATGAAGACAGAGCTAGAAAGGACAATGGAAGGGCGAGAGGGAGGCCTAGGGTGTGACTACAGGAGAAGGCATAGCATATTGGAGCTGAAAGGTCTCAGGTTCCTAGCTGGAGACCAGAAGATTCTTTCCACAAGAGTAGGGCAAAAGAGCTTCTTCAGGCAGGGGGAGGCACAGGCGAAAGCTGGTGGCCTGCCAACAGTTCACTAAGCATCAGGGCCAATGGGGTACATCTGCTTGCAATGTCAAGTTTATGAGACCACTGGGGAAGTCAGGTGGGTGGGAAAACCATGTTACTTTTATATTAAAACAGACATGGATATATCATTAAGTAGAAGGCAAACAAAACAAAAAACCCACACTTTTTATTTTATTTTTTAAGTTTATTTATTTCGAGAGTGAGAGAGAGAGAGCAAGCACACACCCATGCAGGGGAGGGACAAAGAGAGAGGGAGAGAGAGAGAATCCCAAGCAGGCTCTGCACTGTCAGCACAGAGCCCGATGCAGGGCTGGATCTCACAAACCTGGGCCGAAATCAAGAGTCAGCTGTTTAGTGGACTAAGCCACCCAGGCGCCCCTACCACACTATTTTAAAGATAAAACAGCTTTTAAAGAAATGGCTTAGAGGGGATCTTTCTGGACAATATCCCAAACTTCTGGGGGTACTCATTCACTCTCCTCTGCCATTTGGGACTAGTAGGTGGAAACTTGAAAAAGTCCCCAAGGTAGGGTTGCCTGGTGAAATACAGGATGCCCAGTTACATCTGAATTTCAAATAATGAATAATGTCTTAGTATAAGTATGCCCCAAATAGTGTGTGGGACATACTTATACTGAAACATTATACGTTTCTTATCTGAATTTCACATGTAACTGGATGGGCATCCTGTATTTTTATTTGCTAAATTTGCAATTCTGCTGCCAAGGTATCCAAAGAAAGACTGTCCTTCTAGCCTGGCCCAGTGCCAGGGCTCAGATCCCTGCACCCATGCCCCCATCTGAGACTTAGATCCCATTATTGTCACAAGGAGTTTCTCTCCAAGTTCTTCAACACCTACATCTCCTCTCAGCCCAGGCATCTTATTCTAGACTCACCCGTAATGTCAGCTGCCACCCCTTTCCTCTGCAGGCTGGTCCAGCCTGGCCACACCCAGTACCTGCCTAAGGTGGGGGGGGGGGCGCCTGGTGACTCCTCTGGATGCTGGGGCTCAAGCATAATTTTCTCTAAGCAATGTGTGTCTCTATGTGTGTCTTGGTGTCTTCCTGTCACATGTCAGTACCTTCCAGTTACTGTGGTCAATACCACAGCACAGCTCACAGCCCTCCGCCAGCAGATGCACATCCAGAATCTTTTTGCCTACATCATCCCTGAAACGGATGCCCACATGGTAAGGGACAGCTCATCCCCCACCCGTGCCCTCTGCTATCCTGGGTCAACCACCAATGAGAACAGGGTATAAGCGAGAGGCTGCTAAGGTTCAGAAGATGAAGGCAGAGAAAGGATTCAAAAGGCAAGGGAAGGAAGTACAAGGCTTGGACATGTGAGTTTTAGGGCAGCTGAGAGAGTCTATTCCTTTACATAGGAGAGAAGCCATCACCAAATCTCCTTGCCTCCAGGCAATGAGACTATAAACAAGTTCAGAATCAATTTTGATCAGTTCCTAGATGGCAGATCCAGAATGAATGTCTAGGGCACTCCAGCCCTAGGAGGTTAGAGCGTGGGCTAGGAATCAGACCGGAAGAATTCTAAGTTCCCTTCCAGCCCAGCCTTTTCCATAACCTGATGGATGGAGCATTGGAATGATCCAGAGTCCCGGACTACTTGAGTTTGGGGTGTAGGCTGGGGGAGGGGAGCAGACAGGAAAGAAGATGGTCTGAACAAGAACTGCTTTTCCCAAAGCAGCACCCCTGCCAACCCATCCCACCCTTTCCCCACCACCGGCTCTGCCTCCATCCCATCCACCTTTTGAGCACTAGCCTGTTTGGAAGAGAAGGCATTTTCAGTGTTAATAAGATTGCTTGAACTGGTTTTCCCATCTTGGGTAAGTATCTCAACTTCTCTGAGCCTCAGTTTCCTCTTCTGAAAAATGGAAATAATGAGATCTGTCTCAAAGGATTATGATGACCAAAAGACAATTATGTTTAAAGCCCTCTGAAGAAGTTATTTATGGTGTACTCAGTGTACCATACTAGACAGGGGAGGGTGTGGCGACAGCTAGAGGGGAGAAACCAGAAAAACCAAAAGACACGATCCCAGACAGCACAGAATTTTCATTCTGACCAGGGAGACAAGAACAGGCCAGTTCTGGACTATGGGATTGAGATTCCAAGAGACACAGTTGTCCAAAGGAAGGGAAGATCTTGAGATCTGGGGGAGTGACAGAGGACTTCCCGGAAGAGGTGCCCAGTGTGCCTGGGCTTGTAGGACTTGTTGAATCTAACCAGACAGAAAGAACTGGGATGTGGTTGGGGGCGTTCCATGGGGTCTGACTCCATGAAGAAGGCTAACAATGGTGTTGTTGATTTCCTAGAGTGAGTACATCGGCACACGTGACAAGAGGCGTGCGTGGATGACAGGCTTCACAGGGTCCGCAGGTGACAGCCATTACCCTGCCCTTATTGCTTCTGTTGGTAGACCCAGAGGTAGTCACAGACGCTCTAATATGGCCAGTTCTCAGAAGCCAGGACCCCAAGACCTAATGTTCAGTGGTCCTGTCTCCCCTCTACCTTTCAGAAAAGGGTCGCCAGGGTATACATCTCATAACCCACCAGTCGCACTTCTCATGAGGCAGAAGGCAGGACAGCTGCCACTTCCACATCTAGCCACTAGGGGCCCGCTGATTCCCTTCATACATGGCTCACCTGGGGACAGTTTTACTTAGTGGGTCCTTCTGGAACATCACCTCACATGGCCAAATGAGTCGCAAACAAAAAAGCACTTTATGGGATCCCAGTTTCTGAAGGGGCCCCCCACTCTGATCCTGGCCCCCTGAATGAAATCCACGCTTCCCTTGCTGATCCTTAAACATTCCTCCCCTAAGCTTCAAGCTTCCTTGCCTTACTCATCTTTGACAAAGATACTGGGTTTGGCTTCTCTGCCTGTCCTCAGCTAAGCCCCTGGCTTAGTGTCCCTATCAGCCACTGAGTCTTGATACTAACTACCACACCATCTTTCCTGAGAGCACCTACATGCAGCATTGACTCTTTTGGAAGGCCAGAAGCAGACACCACTTGTCCCTCCTTAGGTGAGGCTCTCAACACAGAGCAGAGATGCCTGACCCAAGCTGGCTTCCCCTGATGCTCTCCTTAATGTCTCCTGCCTCACTTCCTTGTAATGGAGGAGGGAAGTTCTTTCCGGAGACCCCTTGTGACATTCTCGGAGCCAGTACCATATTGCCCATGCACTAACTAAGGCCACCATCCTCACCTTCACCCTCAACTCCAAATTTCTCTGTTCTGCCTCAGGAACTGCAGTGGTGACCATGGGGAAAGCAGGTCTCTGGACCGACAGTCGCTACTGGACCCAGGCTGAGCGGCAGATGGACTGCAACTGGGAACTACATAAAGAAGGTAAAAAGGTCACATGGATTTGTCCCCCAAGCTCTGAAATCTAGACTAGGTTCAAGAAAGTACAGGTAAGAGGATGCATGAAAGGCCTCTATGGGAAACTTGGGAAATCTGAAGCCATCCCTCACCTTTGAAGCTGACATCAAGGAGGACAGACCTGGCAGGATTGTCACAGACAGAAGCCTGACTGGAGAGCCTGAGACTGTCCCTGGAGGTGACTTTCCATTCTTTCCTGTCTTCCTCTTAGTTGATACAGCTTCCATAGTCATCTGGCTCCTCACTGAGGTTCCTGCTGGAAAGCGTGTGGGTTTCGACCCCTTTCTCTTCTCCATTGGTATGTTTTTCCCTCATTCCTGCATTTGTCCACAGCAACAAGGGTGACTCAGCCCCTCTGGGATGTAAAGACGCATACCTTCGTAGAAGGAGGAATAGGATGACTCTAAAGACAGAGTGTCTCAAGTTATAGTTGCAGAATATTTTGCAACAAAGATTTACTCATGGACTGTGTAATGTAAATATATTTAAAAGAATGAATGCAGATTTTTTTTTAAGTCATGAGTACAGAGACCCAACCTAGAAGATCCAGGGAGTCATTAAGATCTAACAGACATAATATATATCTAGCAGACAAATAGGCCAGGATGTTCTAGAACCCAGAACCATCCTCTGTGCTCTGGAGCTGTACCAATTATGGCACTAGAATCACTTGGGAGCACTCTTCTGAAAGGCAGCTTGGAAGGGTCAAAGAAGTTCAGTGAGCTTCTGCGCAAAGAAGCATATTCCCCTCCCCCCAGGATCATAGGTCCCTGAGCTCTGGGACCCCAGCCAGCTGGCCAAGGGTGGGGTCTTCACAAATATGTACCAAAAGGTTCCCCCTTCAGAACTGGCTTCTTTGCCAGCCTTTCCAATGGTGTGAGCATCACCATTCTTTGGACTGTGGCACTGAAGCTCAGTTACGATGGAAAGTACTGAGAAGAGGGCCCCATAGCCATTGGTGCTTAAAAAGATAAACCTAGCCAGTTGGCTGTGAGCAGGGTTGGGGTGGGCCCAGGGCAATTAGGCTTTGAAAGCAGAACAAGGAGGCTGAGAGGACATGCTCCAAGAGAACCAGACTGCTTGGACCTGCTCTGAGCAGCTGGGCTTCAGCAGTGGAGTGGGGGGCAGAGCAGATAAGGACTAACTGCCTGAGTCACAGTTTTCCCTGAGGTGCTAACAGGCAGGGGACAAGTGACTGCTTCCTGTCTCTGCAGGTTCCTGGGAGAGTTATAACATGGCCCTCATGAACTCTAACATAAAACTGGTGTCCATCACACCCAACCTTGTGGACCAGGCATGGGGGTCAGAGAAGCCTCTGGTTCCGAGCCAGCCCATTTATGTCCTGCAGGAGGCATTCACAGGTGATTCTCTAAGCCCCTTCTCCTTCCCAACTTGAAGCAACACAGGTCCCCACTGCTGCTCCTTTGGGTGAAAATTTTGTCCTAGGAATTACCAGAGCAATGGTTCTTGAACCTTTGTGTGCACCTGAATTGCCTGGGATGATTATTTAAAAAACAGATGTCATCTCAAAGAATCTGAATCAAAAGGTCCTCAGACCATATTTAGAAAACACTGGAATAAATAGTGTTAGGACTTGAAGACAGAGGGAGCAGGAAGGGGATTTGAAGACAGAACAGCAAGTGAGGAAACAAGGGAATCAGAGCAAGATGGGGAAAAAAAGAACCCCACCCCTTTGAAGAGAGAAAAAAACATGATATGAGTTGCTTGTGCGGTAGTGGAGACTGGTTTATATTGATTCATTCAAACCTTGACTTCTGGCCCTCCTGTAATAAGATGTCTGGGGTCAGGTGGGCCGGGCTAACAAAGGAAGTATGTAACTAAGTTCAGGGTCAATCCATGATACAACTTAAGGTTCAAGTTTTGGCCGGACCACAAAGGAAAGTTGACTGATCCCCCAAATCCTAACATCAATAGTTTTCATCTTGACCTCATTGATACCATCTAAATACATCATAAAAGAACAGCATGCTCTAGATTTTGTTAAGTAGCAACTAAAATCCTGACCATGACCAGGCTATTGATTATGAATCACTGTCTTGGACACCACCACCCCCTACCTCCCCAGGAATTCTGAACAAGCCAATGGACTTGGATTCCTAGCAATATTGGGCAATCTGAGAGGCCCCTTTCCACACACAGGTCCGTGCACATTTCTTGCTTGAAAAGGAGTCAAAAGAGCAGGAGGAAAATTTCAAAATAGCAAGGATGATGAAACAAGCTAAAACTGCCCAATTTTGTTTATCTGTTCTGGTATAATTTGCAGAATCATTCTGCATCTCACAAAAGCTTTTAAAGAAACTTGCTATCCAGGACTGTACCATCATAAATAATACTCATTCCATTCAGATAAAGAAGAGAGCAGTTATGTCTGGAAGGGGAGGGGATAAAAGGGGGAACCCTTCCAAGGGACTGAGGGAGAGTTCACATGGGTTTTAAAGTCACTTCCCACAAGTGACAGGATGCTGAGGCTTCGTAGGCTGCTCGTCTTCAAGGAAAAGCCATCCAGAGCCAGAACTGGGCCTGGCAGCCCAAGAACAGAGTTCTTGAGTCACTAAGCTTACAGAGACAAGAGAGACTTTCTCTCCAGCAACTGATAAGCTTTAAAGGGGGCAAAGGAAAAGAACGGGAAAAGTTAATTATTCCAAGATACCTGTATGCATCAGACAATTTAAAGTTGCCTGCATTTGTTGTCACAAAAATGTATCACATTCATGAACCTGGACAAGATAATTCTAAGGGAAAGGAGCCAGAGTAGGCCCCATAGTGTATGGTTCCATTTGTATGAAATATCCAATATAGCCAAATCCATAGAGGCAGAAAGCTGATTAATGTTTTCCAGGAGCTGAGGGGAGAAGAGAATAGGGAATGACTGCCTAATGACTACAGGGTTTTCTTTCAGGATGATAAAAATGTTCTGGAATTAGTTCTGGAATTAGACAGTGGTGGTTGCATAATCTTATGAATGTTCTTAAAGCCACTGAATTGTGCACTTTAAAATGGTTAAAATGATACATTTTTTTGGTATGTGTATTTTACCACAATAAAATAAAACAATCATTAAAGAGTGTCATACCCAAAGCTTTGGTTCTTGTTGGATAGTTTTGCCTGTTTGCATAAAGTTTTTTTAAATGGCATTAAGTTGCTTATGTTAATCTCTGAGCCCAGCTAGGACCCTTAATGTTTATGACCTTCTGTCAGCAAAATATGAGCTGTGCCTCAGAACAGACCCTTCATGTGAATTACAGAGACTAGGGATAAAAGATGAAAACTAAAGTCTTAGAACCAGGACACAAGCATCCTAGAAAGGACAGCTCTGTGGCACAGAGTTTAAGGACAAGTCTGGGGACTGACAGTGTTAGCAAGATAGTCCAGTGTCCATATAGATTAGGAGGGTGGGCCATGTAGTCAAAAAGACCTGGGTTGAAATCTCTGCTCCACCCCTCCACCCCTTGCTACCTACGAAATCTTAGACAAGTCACTTTACCTCCCTGAAGACTCAACATCCTTATCTGTAAATGGGTCAGATAAGAATTAAAACAATGTTCAAGGACCCGTGTCTTATTAGGCACCAGGTTACTTCAGAGTAGAGGCTCGATCATGACCCAGCCTTGTCCCTTTGCCCTTCAGCCAAGGCTGCTCTCTTGATCTCTGTTCTGCATGCTTATTTATGGATCAGAAGGTTACACCAGACTTACT
Source organism: Panthera uncia (assembly GCF_023721935.1). Classification (NCBI taxonomy): domain Eukaryota; kingdom Metazoa; phylum Chordata; class Mammalia; order Carnivora; family Felidae; genus Panthera; species Panthera uncia. The sequence continues at coordinate 102,663,581 of NC_064817.1, forward strand.
ATACATCAAGACACCATTCTATGTGCATTACAAATATTAATTCATTTGATGCCCAAAATAACCCTATTGATGTCAATACTGCTATGATAATCCATCCTCATTTTACAAATATGCAAAATAAGACACAGAAGCGTTAAGTGATTTGTCCAAGATCACACAACTAGTAATGGCAGGGCCAGAACTTGAACCCAGTCAGCCCAGAGAGTCCATGTCCTTAATAATTACAGAAGTGAGAGTTTGTATGAAGACAGTGTTCTATTGCTTTTAAAGAAATGGGAAGGGGTGCCTGGGTGGCTTAGTTGGTTAAATATCTGACTTCACCTCAGGTCATGATCTCACGGTCCGTGAGTTTGAACCCCACATTGAACTCTCTGCTGTCAGTGCAGAGCCTGCTTTGGATCCTCTGTGTCCCTCTCCTTCTACCCCTCTGCTGCACTGCCACGTGCTCCCTCTCTCTCAAAAATAAATAAATATTACAAAAATTTTTTAAAAAGAAAGAAACAGAAAGCGATTGCCCTGAGGGAGCCCTCTCAGGAACAGAGTGCCAAAGGGAAAGTATGTTGCTTATGCTTTCTTTGGCTCCTTTGCTTCAAGGGAACACCTGGCAGAAGAAAGTATCTGACATCCGCAGCCAGATGCAAAAGCATCCCAAGGCACCAACTGCTGTCCTTCTGTCAGCGCTTGATGAGACGGCCTGTGAGTGTGGACTCATGGACATGGGTGGGCGCCTCGGTCCCCCCAAACCCCAAGCCTCTTGGACCTGCAACCCAGAACTCCTCCCCCAGTCACCCTATCACCACGGGTTCTGAGAGCTCCATGGCCATGGTCTGTGGGAACTAAGAAGGCTAGGGGGCAGGAGATCATGTCTGCTTAATAAGAAAACCAGGAAGCCCAGAGCACGCTGTAGGCAGCCCACAGGCCATCAGAGGAAGGGGCTGAGCACAACAGCAAAGGCTGTCCCATGAAGGGAAAGGGGCCCAGCTAACACCTGCCATCAGCCTGGCCAGCAACCCAAAAGCATTCAGACTCCTAGCTTTCGCACCTGGTGGAGCCCTATTCTGTCCCAGTGTGGCATAGGGCTTCTTACCTGACCCTGGCTCTGGGCTTCAGATATTCTGGGAACCCACTGGAACTGTGCTGGTTGCTGGCGGGGCATCTTCATTTTTCTGGGAGAAAGGGGGGTCCATTGCTCTTATCAGCACCTCAAAGCCCCCCTCCCCACCAAACTGAGAAACTTTCAGAGGCAAATGTTCAGGCACACTGCCGGGACTCTTTGGGGCCCAAAGCAAATGGTGAGGCAAAGGTGTGCAAGTCCTTGCCTTGGGCAGACCAGCCTCAAAGAGACCCCATCATTTCTCTTCCCCAGGGCTCTTCAACCTTCGTGGCAGTGACATCCCTTATAACCCCTTCTTCTACTCCTACACACTGCTCACAGACTCCTCTATCAGGTATGGCTTTTCCTTGGCTTGCTCTCCAGGACTTCCTCCAACTCCCACCCCTTGCTGCTCTACCACTTACACGGCCCTGGTACACGGCCTTCCCAGGAACCTGCTGCCTGTCCCCACAGGATCCTCTAGGAAGCCTGCAGTGGGCTTTTCCTGACCCCTTGACCTCTGTTCCCACCTACTCCAAATATGGTTTGCTTGGTTCTTTGCTGGAGTTCCTCTGACCTCCAGGAAGTGAATCAACCTTAGAGACCCTCAGGACCCTCCTCATCTTCCGTCCCCACCTAGGTTATTTGTAAACAGGAGTTGCTTAAACTCTGAGACCCTGAAGTACCTCAACTCCAGCTGCACGGGCTCCATGTGTGTGCAAGTCGAAGATTACAGCCAAGTCCGTCACAACATCCAGGCCTACGCCTCAGGAAACGTGAAGATCTGGATCGGGACCAGCTATACTACATATGGGCTCTATGAAGTGATACCCACGGTAGGTTTGCCAGGCCCCAGCCTAGGCCAGGCATCGTGCCTGCCCCTGCTCCAGCCCTGATAAGTTTCAACCTAAAGTGGGGCCACAGCCCCTTGGCCATTCAGGCAGTTGGTCAATCCCCTTCTAGGCCTTTCCTAGGATGGAAAAAGAGGGAGCAGATGTCTGTCCACAGAGAGCTCAGAGGTTGTCAAGGAGACTAGAGAGGGAACAGCCTAGTAGACCAGAGCCTATGAAGTCACCAAACCTGAGACTGGGTCTTGGTTCTGCCCTGAACTGGCTGTGCAATGACCTTGGACAAGTGACTTAGCCAGTCCGAACCTCTGTTTCCTTACCTGTAAAATAAGAGTCCTGACCTCAGAGGACTTTATCTGAAGAGATTTAGAGGAGATGGTCCATGTAAAGCCCGGTGCCTGGCACACAGCAGGCACTCAATAAATGGTAGCTGTTATGACATGATACATGCAGGAAACTCACATTGCTAGATTAGCCCATTGACCACGTTGCTTGATTAGCCCAGGAAAGCTGGGCTTTCCTGCCAGTACTTTTCAAACCCCACTGTGCCCTGGAGATGGCCCCATACCTCTTCCTCTCTGCCCATGACAGGAGAAACTCATAGAAGACACCTACTCCCCAGTGATGGTGACCAAGGCGGTGAAAAATAGCAAGGAACAGGCCCTCCTCAGGGCCAGCCACGTAAGTCGCAGGAAGACTAGCCTTTTGGAAACTCCTGATTTGATGAATCAGAAAGGAGCCTGAAGAAGCTTAAGGAAACAGAGAAGTAGACACCAAACTCCCGGGCACCTACCTGGGCTTCATCCCCTCATGCCCGACCTGGTACAGTGGTTTAGGGCATGGGCCCTAGAGCTAGAGTGTCTGAATTCAAATCCCAACTCCTCTACCTACCTCCTAGCTGGGTGACTTTGGGCAAGTTGCTTCAGCTCTCTGGGCCTCAGTTACCTCATCTGTAAAATGAGTACCATAACAGTAGTCTACACTATAGGGTTGTTGTGAGGATTAAATAGATAAATATATATGCTATACAATATATAATATGTATAAAATATATAAGTAACTTATAATTAACATACTAATTATAATATACAAGTAATATAAAATATAATATATAATCATATATACATATGTGTACATATATACATTTATATGCATAGACTATGTGTATATATATGAATATAAATATATACTTATATAAATAAATATATGTAAATATAATATAGGAGTATATAAATACATAATTGTATACATATTATATGCATATATAAACATAATTAATAATTATGCAAATGTAATTATATTGAATAATTATATATATGTGTGTATATATATATGTGTCTATATATATATATATTGCTTTGATCACTGCCTGGCACATTCCAAGTGTTAAGTAAGTGTTAGCTGGCCTGATTTCCTCACCCTGGCAAGAGGATAGCTTGCTCTTTTGGATATTCCTGTTCAAATTAGAAGAAACGCCGCATTTTACAAAACTTTCTTATAGATCATTTTAAACGTATACAAAAGTAGAGAAAACAGCATAATGATCCCCACGCACCACCTCTCTGCTCCAGCCCTCTTCAGCTCCTGGCATTTGGTCTACAACTCCAGATTCATTGCCTACGCCCCCACCCTCCACTGCTGGCTGGTTTTAAAGCAAATCCCAGCTATCATACAGTGTCTCCTGTTAACACCCTAGTATCTCTAAAAGAAAACACTTAGGAAGTGTCGCTAAAAGATAAGAACTCTTTTTAAAACATAACCACACTGTAATCACATATAAACTTTAAGAATCCCTTAAGATCATCAAATAGTCAGTGAAACCCTCGAGTTTTCAAAGCTCAGCTCCCCAGCAGCCGCCTGATCCCCTTGATCCCAGAGCCCTGGCTGTGATCCTGCTGCAGCCCTCTCCTCTGCTTGCCCGCTGCAGGTGCGGGACGCCGTGGCTGTGATCCGCTACTTGGTGTGGCTGGAGAAGAACGTGCCCAAAGGCACGGTGGATGAGTTCTCCGGGGCAGAGCTGCTCAACAAGTTCCGAGGGTGAAGAACCACTGCTGATATTTTGACCATTTTTAAGGGTGGGGGTGGGGGCAGGGAGGGGCACCTGGTCTCCTTACTTCAGCGGGAAGACCCTCTTTGTATTTGCGGGACCTCTCTGGAAAAGGAGTAGCAGGTTTTGGCGGCGGGGGGGGGGGGGGGGGGTGGGGGAGCTGGGCAGGGCGGGTTGGATGACAGTGCCTGGAATCGCTGGAAGCGGGACACCTTGAAGGGCCACAACCCATCAGTGCCCCCTGGTGTCTGCTTCAGGCACAGACCCTGTTTCCCTGGGGGAGGCTGGCTCAGGACAGGTATGGCTCCTGGGCCGCTTGAAAGTATCAAGTTGGGGAGTGAAGTTCCCTGAGGGCACGCATGGCCCAGGCCATAAGCATACTGTAGGTTTGAGGTGCAGGATGCTGCTGTGGGGCTGGGGAAGCTTTCAGACACAAGAAACTAGGTTTCTTCACTCTCACTTTACCATAAACTCACTTTGGGACAATGGGCCTTGGTTTCCGCATCTGTAAAATGGGGGAGGAGGGGGGCAAATTGGTGTCTACAACCCCTCCTTCTCTGACCTTGAATGCTCTATAACTGACAGACTGGAGTCTGGGAAGATGGCACCAGGAGGTGGGGCTGGGAGAGCCAAATGGAGTCTGGCTGAGGTAGAGGCAGCCATAACCTTCATTTGCCCTGATTAGATATGCTGGGTCCAGCCTAGACCCTGAGCCCATCCACTGACCATTCCTGCCATGTACTTTCCAGAAAGGAACAGTTCTCCTCTGGACCCAGTTTCGAAACCATCTCTGCTAGTGGCCTGAATGCTGCCTTGGCCCACTACAGGTACAGGAGAAGGAATTTTCTAGGGCCCTGTAGGGACGGGATCCTGGGTATATGCAGGGGCTGGGGGTGTGAAGGAAGGAATGCTCTGGGGCCCAGGCCCACATTTAAGGTTTGAGACCCTTTAGCACTGTGGAGGCTACGATGGGCAGTGGAGCTCAGTCAGGGATTGGGAGTCTTCTTGGAATTAAAAGGCCTGAGCAGTTTTCCCCACAAAAGGCTGAGACTTTGTGAACACACAGGGCTGAGGGATCTGGAAAGGAGGCGGGGCTGCTGCTGGATGTTTTTCCTTGGCTTCCTGCGAGTTGTTTATATTAGCTAATTCTTAAAGCTCTCGAGTACATGAGGAGAAAGCCCTGTTCACCCAGCCTGAACCAACTAAGGAGGGCCCAGAGGTGGGCTAACCAGATGTTTGGCTCCATAGAAAACAAACACCTGCAGGCCAGCCTGATAGAATTTGGGGGCCCAAACCCACCAGAATGCCTCAGCCTGGCATGGGCACAGCAGGAAGAGATCAGATGTCCTCCATGGGCCAGCCTGGCTTCTCCCAGAATTCCCTCCCCCGAAGTCTCCCAAGCCCACAGCTGCCTTGGCCCAGCCCCTTCTCCCCTCTAGAGAGTAGCAGGGTAGGAATTCCTTGGCCCTACCAACTCTTGCTCTCTAGCCCCACCCTCGAGGACTCTCCCTTCATATTCCCTGGCTTCTCAGCGGTCACAGAAAGAAAGAGAGCACTAGACTGAGCATCTGGGTCCAGGCCGAGCTCCTCCCCAGCTTTACTGCACAGCCTCCTGCAAGCCTCTTGGCTTCTGTGGGCCTGTTTCTCCCTTATGTAGAAGGAGACAACTGCACTGGTTTGCTCTCTGAGGCTCTCCAGGCTCCTGCATTCTGGGTTCCTTCTTCTCTCTCTTCCCAGGGACCAAGGCCTTGTTTGGTGAGGTATAGGACAAGCAGGTGTGTACTGAGTACATTAGCAGCATCACCTGAGTACTCTTCCAGGGCCCTTTGGGAAATAAGGGGTGAGGGGGTTCCTCTGCTTCCACTCGGGACCTCCACCCTGCCCAGTGTAGGGTTAGGCTATTCCCTTCTCAGTGGCTCTCCCCTTCCTAGTCCGACCAAGGAGCTGCACCGCAAGCTATCCTCAGATGAGATGTACCTGCTGGATTCTGGGGGGCAATACTGGTATGTACTCCCCACCCTGCCCTGCCCGAATATCTCAACACAGACATCCTGGGCTGCCTGAGAGCTGGCCGAAGCTTTCCCTTCCTGGGTGTGGATCCTTTGTATGAAAAAAGAGAGCCCTGGATTGAATGACCCTGAGCATTGTTCCCATATTCATACTTGGGGATCCTTGCACGATGGGAAACACAGAAGCCAAGTCATTGGGGCTGCCCGTGCAGCACCTCTGGGAGAATCAGAAACATCTCTCCTTGCTCAAGTGAAGTGGTTTTTTTTTTTAATTTTTTTAATCTTTATTTATTTTTGAGAGACAGAGATGGAGTGCAAGCGGGGGAAGAACAGAGAGAGAGGGAGACACAGAATCCAAAGCAGGCTCCAGGCTCTGAGCTGTCAGCACAGAGCCTGACGCGGGGCTTGAACTCATGAACCGTGAGATCATGACCTGAGCCGAAGTTGGATGCTCAACTGACTGAGCCACCCAGGCGCCCCAAGTGAAGTGTTTTTTAAGCCTGCATATTATTACACAGTCTGAACAGCCATGCTTAGCAGCCCTGCCTGGCTGCACAAACACTGTACTCACATTCTCACCTACTCACGCACACACCAGCAGCATGCATCCTCCCTCAGCCCCTTCTCCCCACCCTGCACAGATGCAGCGACCATGTCAGGTTGGGGGTGGCGGCCAGATCAGGCCTCCGCAAGCAGCAGGTGAGGAGAGAAGCACCCTCAGAGGGTGCCCAGAGCACAGCTGAAACAGGGCACACCTATCAACATGGGTATGTCTGTGAATAGATATGTGTGAGTGACCATGTGTAGGGTTATGTAGGAGGGCACTCTCCCCCCCCCACCCCTGCCGCCTCTAAGACTCCACAATCTGTGCATCCACCTGTGTGCTCTCATTGAAATTAGTATATAACCACGGAGTGACTGGTACCCCTTTAGATGTGTTACCTTTGTACAGTACACAATCTGAACACACAGACATGTCACCCATGCAGAATAGGCTAACTAACCCCAGTTTTTCCTAATTTGTGACCAATCATTCACACAGGAGTTGAGATGAGATGAGTCAGTAGATTTTTCCCTTCTTATCTAGGAAGCAAGTGGATTGTAGAAAAGCTTGGGCAGGGTTGGCGGAGGGCCAGGGGTGGGCAGGAAGGGGTATGCTGAACTGATGGAAGAGCGAGGAGTAGTTTCAGTTTCCCATTCTCTATCCTGTGGCAATGGTGCATGTGCCAGTGACAAAGGCTCTTCGCTTGCTTTTAGTGCAGCTCTGGGAGCTAACCCGAGAGCTCAGCCTAGCAGGCTTCGCTCATCACATTGTGCTCATCATAGTCTGGCGTTGTGCTACTGTGTACTTGAAATGGCCAATGTGCAAAGAAGAAGTGAATTTGACGGGCGTTGCTGGATTGGGGCATGCTCAGAGAGGGTGAGGCCGGGGAACTGGTCACCTCACTTCCTCTTCTCCTCTTCTGAAGAAGTCTGCCACGCCCTGTGACCTGCTCCCAAGGAGGAATCCCCAGGGCCCTGGGATTCTCTCCCCTCCCCCTTCCTAGTGGTGACCACAGGGACCATCTGGGGGAACAGCTGCTGCTGTGGTTGGGAGTCAGACTTTTTGGCTTCTGGCTTCAGTTTCCTGGGACTCTGAGCAAACCCTTGTGTGAGATCCATATTTACAAGGAGAGATCTGTGTAGAGTCAATGCTTGCTCGAGGCCTGGCTTCACTGAGGCTCAGAAAGGGGGATGCCTCATGGCCTCAATTGCCTCATCTGGGAAATGAGGATAATGAAGCCCCCTCTGCTACCCTTCCCAGGGAGCTGCAAAAGTGTTCTAGAAATGGTAAATAACTATGTGAATGTGTAAGAGTATGATGATCTCTCTGAACCTCGGTTTCTCCACCTGTAAAAATGGGACAGTCCCCTTCCTCCTGCCTCCCCGAAAGCCTGGTAGAAAATTTGCTTGTAAAGCTAGGCTGACCCAAGAAACTCAGATTTGTAAAATAGCCAAAATAGGTGGGATGGGGGTGGAGTATGTATGTGGGAGATCACAAATGTCAGACAACATAGTGATTTTGAACTTCATAGCTTTCAGAGTCCCTTTATGCACAGAAGCTGAAGATGAGAAATTGACAATGGCATCTATGTTCTTCCTTTACCCCTAACCCACCTCACCACCACCCCACTCTTACCACTCAAACCCCAATGGGAAACACACGGGAAGCACATGGCCAAGCTGTGTATGCTGACTGTCCTTCTCCACAGGGATGGAACCACAGACATCACCAGAACGGTCCACTGGGGCACCCCCTCTGCTTTTCAAAAGGTAAGAATTGGACCCAGAATACCCCTACCCACCTTTACCCAACGGACACCCAAGCAGTCACTCCAGCAAGAACCCTCCATTTTACGGAGGCTAAAGCTGAGGCCCAGAGAGGTTAAGTAGTTTGCCCAAGGTCACACAGCAAGTTAGTACCAGAAAACCCAGTGCTCCTGGCTACTTCCCCAGAGATATTTCAGGCCACCAACAGGGCCTCAGCTGAAGCTTATCATCATCCCATTTCAGTGACTCAGTGAACAAATATTTATTCAGTGCTGTCTGTGTGCCTAGCCCCGTGCTCCGTAGAAAAGAGGAAAAAAACATTCCAGGCAGAGAGAAATTGCACGAGAAGTCTCAGAGGCGGAGGTGGAAAGGAGCTGAAGGTTTTCAGAAAGCAGTGAGGGCTGGCCCACATGGAGAAGAGGCTCTATGTACACGGAGGGGAGGGTGCTCTAGGTGGCGAGGGAACAGGGGGCCACATTCATGCTTTCAGCAAGTCGACCGTGGCTTGAACGTGGTGCTGGAAATACAGAACAAACAAGAGCTGGCCAGGCCTCAAACAGCTCAAGTTTAGTGGGTTGAGTCCAATGCCCCGGGCTGTCGTGCGCAAGATGACAAACCTGTGTGCTTGCGTGCCCACGTGCGTGTGCACGTGTGTGATGAGAGGACTTACCACATTGCCACAAGGAGTGAACAGGAGAAGAGGTTGCTGTCAGCCCACCTCCCTCCCTTTATCCGCAAGGTAAACATCCCAACCGAGCAAGGCTGACCTGCCAGATTATGAGGCCCCAACCCAAACCTGAGGCCTGAAGGAAACTCAGGGATGATCATAATAGTAATAAGGGCGCTGATTTGTATTTGAACATTTACTGTTTGAAGCACCTCATGTGCATAAGTGGGCCTACTCTTCCTAACAGCCTTACGAGCTGGTACTATGATCATTCCATTACAAATGAGGAAATTGAGGGACAGTGTGGTGAAAGTAGCTTGCCCAAGGTCTCAGAGTTTGTGAGTGGCTACGTCAGGACTCTAGCCCAGGGGGTTTGCCTCCCAACCCCGTACTGTCAGGCCTCAGCCCACCGCCATCTATAAGCGTCCCTGTGGACCAGTTAAAGAGAACCACATGGACCAAGCTCCAGCTTTCAACAGGTCCCCCTCGGAAACTCCCAGGATCCTCCCCTTACTCACCACGTTACCTCTCCCTCTCCCCATCAGGAGGCATACACCCGTGTGTTGATCGGAAATATCGATCTGTCCAGACTCGTCTTTCCTGCTAATACATCAGGTGGGTTTTGGAAACCAGGCTGGACCCAGAGCCTCAGGCCCTGATTTCTCTGGACCCAGACTGCCACCCTAGAAGGCTAGTGTGGCAGGGATTATATCACCACCCCATCCATTGTATAGATGAAAAAAATCCAGCCCAGAGAGTGAAAGCAGGTTGCCCAAGGTCACACAGAAGATTACTGGGAGAGCCAAGCCTTGAACCCAGGCCTCCTGACTCCTAATCTAATACTGCAGCTCAGTGGGGTAGGGGAGGCTACTGTGGGCTGTAGCAGTCATGGGAGGACTCCTAGAGGAAGTGGGTGTCTTGATGGATGGGGAGAAATTATAGTAGAGTCATCAGTCTAGGTAACGTAGGTACAATGTAGGATGTGCTGTAAACAATGCATGCTAACCTGCCTCTCAGGAGCCACTCTCCACAGGTACCATCTTGGTAGTTGACTCTGGGACAAGAGAGCAGGAAGGGGCCAAGCAGACAGTTAGGGTCCAGCTGACTGACTGGGGGCTATCTCTCTTCCAGGGCGAATGATGGAGGTGTTTGCCCGCAGAGCCTTATGGGATGTTGGGCTCAATTATGGTCACGGGACAGGCCATGGCATTGGCAACTTCCTTTGTGTGCATGAGTGTAAGTGTCTCTTCGGCACTTCCCTGGGCTCCCCCCCCCCCACTTCTTGTGAAGGAGATAGAACATAGGTATGTTCTATGGAACATGAAATGTTCTATGGAAATGACCGAGACCTACAGAGATGCAGTGACCCACCCAGGGTTAACCAGCTGGTGGGAGGTGATGCTCCACAGGGTAAGTGAGAAATCTTGACACCTGGCCATTCCTGCTGCCTGCTTGGCATCTGAGAGGGCCTCAGAGAGAGGAGTGGCAGGTCAAGGCCTAGCGGCTGGCTGGCATAGATGCCAAAGTAATAAAAAACAGAGCCAATGTGGTCTCTGTGCCAGCCCCAGGTAGACAAAGATGTGGTGGACAAGTGCTGCTGGAGAAAACCCAGTTTCCCCAGTTGGTCCCCAGAGCCTGCTAGTTTCTGAGCTGGAGAGTATGAGAGGGTTGATGCTCTGCCTACATCTCCTTTTCCAGGGCCAGTGGGATTCCAGTACAACAACCTCCCCATGGCTAAGGGCATGTTCACCTCCATTGGTATGGCTCTCAAGCTCTTCCACCCCCTCCCCCGCCCAAGACTAGCCCAGGACTATAGTTGAGGGAGTGCCAGCCTTCAGGGAGCATGCCAGGCACAGACCCACTGGGATCCACCACTCCCAGCGCCAAGTGGATTGTCATACCCCAATCCTAAATCCCTTCAGCTCATACCCTCATTTTGCCCTTGGGAGTCAGTTCCTGACTGTACATCCAAACACTGGAGATTCAATCAAAGGTGGGGAAACAGGACAGTAGCACACAAGGAGATGGGGGTGCCTCCAGGATCCAAGTGAGCTCTTAAGTCTTCTCTGCTTGGCTACAAGGCCTGGCAGGTTGCCTCTGCGTGGTCAGTGAGCATCTACCCAGTGGCGGGTCTGCCTGAGCCAAGAGACAGCCAGACAGCTGGGCACTCCAGCCACTCCTCAATTTGGACAGGAAACACAGGCTTGGGTCCTCCTCCTGCTTAATACCACAAGCATCTCTGTGTCTCCTAGAACCTGGTTACTATCAGGATGGAGAATTCGGGATCCGTCTTGAAGATGTGGCCCTTGTGGTAGAAGCAAAGACCAAGGTAAAATGCTGCTGAAGCAGCCTAGAGCTGTGAACGGCACAGCAGTGACTTTGGGCTGCATGGGGTATAAGGAAGGTCAAAGGAGAAGGGCATTAAATAGGCAGGCATGAATTCATTTGAAGTTTTCCTGGGCTCTAGAAAAATTCCATAACTCAGAGTTTCTCAAACCTGTTTGCACAATAGAATATCCGCATCATCAGAAGAGCTTTTTGTTTTTAATGCCAGTGCCCAGGTCCCACTCTAGACCAAATGAATCTGTGTCCCTGCCCTAAATCATTGGTCCTCAATGCACATAATAATGGCCAGGGGAGTTTGTTCGACATGAAGATTCCCTATAATAGCAGCCAACAGGATAAAATTCTTACGTATAAACTTAAAAAGACTTATATGGAGAAAATCTCTACTGAGGGACATAAAAAAGATTTAAGTAAATGGTGCTCTCTGGAAAGGAGCCTCAGTATTATGGAGATGTCATTTCTCCCTAAATTAATCTATAAATTCAAGACAACCACAATTCCAATGCTAACTGGATGCTTTTGTGACTTCACGAAATGATAGTAAAATTTGTAAAAATAAACGTGCAAAAATAGCTAAGTAGATAGGAAAATTCTGAGAAAGGAGAGCAATAAAGGAAACTAGCCTTTTCAGATATTAGCACAGACTCTGAAGCTACTGTAACTAAAACAGTATGGCACTAAAGATGAGAGAGACAGATGTAACAATGAAACAGAATAGTCAGTCCAGAAATATGTCCTCTAATTTCTACAAACAAAGTGAGAATTTAATTTATAATGAAGCTGGCATTTCAAAACAATAAAGACCAGAGACATTTTATAAATGGGCAGGGGGGACAAATGGCTAATTTGGGGGTTTATTAAAGTGAAGAACCTTACTCTTACACCTAAATAAAATTCTGAATTGATCTCAAGATTTAAAGGTAAAACCATAAAAGATCTGGAAGAAAATCTATATAAATTCATTTATAATCCCAGGGTGAAAGTGGGCCTTTCTATGCAAGACCTGGAAGCCGTGAAGGAAATTGATCAATTAAATTTAAAACTGTCTGTATGGAAACAAGACCATAAACAAAGTCAAAAGATGTATGACAAACAAAGCACGTATAGCAAAGAAAGGATGCGTTTCCTTCTTTCACCATGAGCTTTTTACAAACCAGTAAGACAAAAATAGGGAAAACAGGGGGGAAAAAAAAGCAAAGGACATGAAGAGGCAACTCACTAAGATCAACACAAATGCTCCATAAATGTGAAAAGATGCTCATCTTTATTCTTAAAGAAATACAAATCAAAACAACAATAGAATACCATGTTCCACCTGTGTGATTGGCCAAAGTGAAAGATTTTGGTGATACCCAGTACTGTTGAACGTATGAGGAAACGGGCCCTCTCACACTGCTGGAGGAAATACAAACTGATACAATCTTTCTGGAGAACAGCTTCACAATATCTATCAAAACATCTATTTGAAATGCCTATCCCTTTTGTCTCAGCAATACCTCTGCCAAATATGTATCTTCTGGATATAGTCCCAAAAGGTCACCAAACTGTTTTATACATTGATGCTGATTGTAGTACTTGTACTATGGTCATAGTGAAAAAGAAGTGGAAACAGATTAAATATCCATCACTGATTACATAAATCATCATCTGCATACTATGGACCCTTACGCAGCCCTCAAAAGAGACTGAGGTAGATATCTTTGTGCTAATATGCAGTGCTCTCCTATGTTCCCTTTTAAGAGGGTGGTGAGCAGGTGCAGAAAAGCAGGTGGGATCCATTTTGTGTGGATTAAAATACATACATACACACATACACACATATAAACCTACGTACTGTATATGTCTTAAATGTTTTCAGGAAAGAAACCAGGCAGGGAGGAGACTTTCAATTTTTATTGTGTATTCTTTTGTAGTTTGAACTTTCTAAGCACAAACAAGCAAAGGATCTCTGGGAAATGGGAATTATAGACTCTTTATTCTTCTTTATATTTATCTCTATAGGTAGGTCCATTGATAGATACAAAGAGATGTAGGTAGATAGAAATATATAGAGATATAGATTACATGGATAGATATAAAAACCTAATAACTTATCTTAAAATTACTTAAATGTAGTTTCCCAACCCTGTGCTAGAGATTCTCACTCCAGTGGTCTGGGGAGGTGGGGGTGGACCCTGGAATCTACATATTTAACAAGCCCCCTCAGTGCTATAGATGCACACACTTTGAGAAATACAGACCTAAGTCTAAATTTTAGGAATCCAGATGGAAGGACCAAAGGCGAGGTGTTAAGTGATAGACTGGGGTTTGGGAGGGTCAAGGAGACTGTAGGATGTTCAGGCCTATCTTGAATCTCAAGCTTGACAAGTGTCAGTTCCCTGTGCCCATGGCTTGAGTGAAGCATTCCCTCCCTCCCTTCAGCCTACCACCTTCTCCTCACTCATTCTCCTGCTTTCCCACCTTCCCTGTGGCATCCCAGTACCCCGGGTCCTACCTGACCTTTGAAGTGGTATCCTTGGTGCCCTATGACCGGAACCTCATTGATGTCAGCCTGCTGTCTCCTGAGCAGGTAAGTGATCCTCAGCACTTTGATCTTTCAGCCCATGAACCACTGACTGATTTCTTCCCAACCCTGGGCCTCTCTTGCCTCTTCTCCCTCTACCCCAAGACCCTCTGCCACTTCCCCTCACCTGGGAGGGTCCACGCTGTTGGCATTTATAAGCACATCCTGAGGCATCCATCCCCTACTCACCAGAGACCCCAAAGCTTCTAGAACTCTTTGGTCAGACCAACCTACCCAACCCCCAGTAGTGAACTCCTGGGGAGTCTCTGCCACCTCAAGTCCTAGCATAAGCCTCAGTCCCTTCTTCTGTAAAATGGGGATAATTATGCTTGCCTTACTTTCATTCCTGAGCCACTCCCATCTGCCACCCACCCCATGAAAGTCACTATGACACGAAACAGCCACTGTGGTGAACTGCCTCTAAAAAGGCCCAGAAAATGCCTGTGGCCTGAGGATGGCTAGGGACCTGTGGGGTACATAAGGGCTGAGGTGGGCAGCTGCAGTACCACAGCAGGGGGCTGGATGGCACCGAGGTCTCACCTTTTGGTGAAAAGGTCTCACCTTTTGGCAGCCTGGCCTGGGGAGGTCCTAACCCCTCCTTCCCTTTGCAGCTCCAGTACCTGAACCACTATTACCAGACCATCCGAGAGAAGGTGGGCCCGGAGCTCCAGCAGCGGCAGCTGCTGGAGGAGTTCGAGTGGCTGCAGCAGCACACGGAGCCCCTGTCAGCAAAGGCCCCACACACTGCCCCCTTGGCCTCTCTGTTGGCAGTCTCCTCTCTGGCCATCCTCGGCTGCAGAGTCTAGAGGCTCAGACTCCCTGGCCAACCCTCTAGCTCAGCTCCCCTCACCCTGCACCACCCACGCCCCAAGAGCCCTTGCCAGCCCCTTGCCTGAAAACCACTGCCCTCAGCCTCCTTCTCCAGGACGAAGTTCCACAGACACAGAGCTTCTTGGCCCCGGGCAGGCCCCGTCTGGGCTTGTGTACCTCACCCTGGGTTCCCAACCCTAGCCCTGGGATAAGAGAGCCAGCTAGTCCCTTTCCTCCTGTAAGCCCAGTAGGCCTAACCTATCTACAACTTGGCAGAGCCTCTTATCACTGCCTCCCCCCCCCCAGCAAAAGACCACTATAAGGCAGTACCCTAATCCCCGGGGGGTCCATGGCCCTGGGAGAGCCCTACCCTATTGCCACCCTTTGGATATAGCCAGAGTTGTTCCCGCCCTCACTGGCTCCTGACTTGCTGGTCTTTCCACACCCTTGAAGCTGCCTCTGACCACTCCAACCTATCCCTGGCCCACCAGTGCCCTCTTGGCGGCAGTGCACAGGCTGAAGGAACCAGGGGGGCCTCCAGGTTCCCTGCTGTGCCTGTAGATAGAGAGTAAAAGAAGGTGGCTGAGTGTTCTGGTTACACACTGCAACCAGGAAAGCTAGCCAGAAAAGGGGCACGTACACCAGCCTGCCCCACATGCGAGCCCATCACTTCTAAACTCTGGGTGGGTTCCGTGCCATTTGACAGGATAGGGAGTTAAGCCATAAGACTTTGGCCACCGGGTAGGAGGGCATGTGGGGAACATTCTGGAATATGACCTTACTCAAAGTTGGGAACAACCTGAGCAGCAGTGCTCAGTCACTATCCCAGACTTCCCAGCACATGGGTAGCCCTTTTCACTTTCCAAAATCCAGCCACGGTGACAATGCTGTTAAATCCCCCAGCATCCTTGGATGGTCTTTAACCTGTGTGGGCTGGTTTAACATGTGTGAGTCTGGTTTCCCCATTTTACAGATAGGAAAACTGAGCTCCAGACAGGTGGGACCTCTCCAAGGGCACACATTGTTTGGCTAGGACATGGTGGGGCCAGAATGCAGTGACAGTCCAGCTGTTTTGCCCCCTGGCACCGTGGAAAATCCCTGAACATACCTCCAAGTTCCCTGAGCCCGCTGTTGGGGGCAGGGCAGAAGGGAGGGAGGCAGAGTTTTCTTTGGTCAGCCCTGCCGTTAGCCACCTGGGCTCACATCCTGCTTGATGCTTAAAACAGCATGGCAACGAAGCCTGCCTCTGGGTTTTGCATTGTGTCTTCTGTGTTGCTGGGGACTGCTGTTACCTGTGGCTTTTGTGGTGGGAGGGGAAGGGGAGGGGGTGAGGTGGGGGGTAGGGACGTGAGGCTCGCAGAAGCTCGGTCGGGGAGCACATGTGCTTGAGAATGTGCATGTGAGCATGCGTGCGGGTACGTGTGTGAACATTCACATATTTGCGTGCATGTCACGCCCAGCCAACCGCCTCCTATGCTAAAGGTCAGATAGCCTTTAGGAGCAGACGGTAGGGAGCCCCATGCTGTGAGACTTGTCAAATGTAGTCCAGGAAAGTTGGAAGCAGCACCCTTGCTCAGCAGAGCACAGTCAAGGGAAGGAGAGAACCAAGTTTCCAGGGCCGAGTGCTGGGTAAAGGCACCAGGCAGAGTGCCCCCGCCTATGACCACCAGGCCTAGTTTGCTAACTGTGACAGTTACCACCACTGATGCTTGCATCCAAAGACCCCAAGTCTGAGCCATCCTCACTGAGAGCCTACACCCAACAATGGGCCTCTATTTGCTGAGTCATTTACTCTCTCACCTGGTCACCCCACAAAGACAGCTTACTAATAATAAAATTAAAGTGGTCACTGCCATCGTCATCCTGACCATCATCAATACTACCAGGCACTGAGTGTTTAGTATGTATGAGGCACTGTGCTTTATATGCACTTTAAAAATTGTTTTATTTTATTGTGGTAAGAACAGTAAGCATGAGATCTACCCTCTTAATAAAATTTCAAGTGTACAATACATTATTGCATTTTCCCACTTAATCTCCACAACCTTCAGGAAGGTACTTTTATTATTCCCATTTTTCAAGTGAAGGAAATGAATGAGGCTTATAGAGATGAACCAACTTGCTCAAGGTCACTCCTCAAGGAAATGAAACAAGCAGGATTCAAACCAGTCAGATGACCCCAGAACCCACTCTCTCAGAAAAGGGCAGGTCGTGTGGTGCTCACCATCTTACAGATGAGAAAACTGAGGTTCAGCCAGGATCACACAGCTGGTGAGTTGGAACTGACACCCAACTGTTGTTCTCCACACCATCTTGCTTCCCCAAGGCCTGCTCACCAAGACCTTTCCTTTCGAGCCCAGATACTTGCTTCTGGGGTTCTGGCAGGCCATAGCAGCAGTGGGGGGGGGGGAGGGGGGAGGGAGCCAGACCCAGCCCAGGGCTGCTCACATGCTCCCCTTTCCTCCCTTCAGTGCAAGACCCAGGGCTCTGCCTCATCTCTTCCCTTAACTGCCCCTTCCAATCCACCATCATGGGGTTGAAAGCCCTGTCCCCAGAAGCATGGCTCTGCCACCCAGGTCCTCCCTCGCTGGGCTCCAGATAGTTGGCACACTGAGCACCCCGCTTGAAGGGCTTCTCTGCATCAGGCAAGGAAACATTCAGAGCCTACACAGCAAGGCTAACACACGCAGGAGCACTTGAGACATCATTAGGAATTGAAGATAAATAAATGCCCCATTGGAAAAGCCCCCTTTCCTAGGAGATGGGATTCTAGGCTTCTAATTCCAGCTGTGCCAGCTGTGTGTCTGTAGGCAAGTCACTCTCTGGTCTTCAGTTATCTCTTCTGTAAACTACCTATAACGCCTTCCACATGAACTTACAGTGAGCCGCCCATAAGATCCAGATGGGACAACACTCTGAGCCAGGAAGCCAGGCAGACAGCAGATGATAATGCTATTATTATTCACCCAGCATGAGTTCAACTCTTGCCTCACCTTTGGAGGTATGTAAGGAAAAAACTGGGGATCCAGATTTTTTTTTTTTAAGTTTTTTACTGTTATTTATTTATTTATTTATTTATTTTTGAGAGAGACAGAGACAGAATGCAAGTGGGTTAGGGGCAGAGAGAGAGGGAGACACAGAATCGGAAGCAGGCTCCAGGCTCTGAGCTGTCAGCACAGAGCCCAACGCGGGCTCGAACTCACGAGCTGTGAGACCATGACCTGAGCCGAAGTCGGACGCTCAACCGACTGAGCCACGCAGGCGCCCCTGAGGATCCAGATTTTAGATACAACTCGTCGAAACTAGACAGGCTTTTGACCAAGGATCTAATTTGTGTTTTCCCAGCTATGCTTCCTAGCACCTGGGGTTCCTTACAAATGCCGGAAGGACTGCCCCAAAAGGCAGAGCTCTTGCTAAAAGGCACCCGCATGGGCTTCCCACAAAACTGTATTGGAAGTAGTCACAGGACCACCTTCTGGGTGACCAATCTTGTGCTTAGAAGACTCCTGGACTCCGCTCTCACCATTTTGAAATTTTAAAAAAATTTTCAACAAGGGGCCCTGCATGTTCACTTTGTACCAGGTCCCACGAATCCCATAGCCAGTGTGGACTAGGAGCTCCATGACTAAAAACAAAACAAAACAAAACAAAACAAAACAAAACACAAACACAAAGAAAAAGTGGGTTTCATCCCTTTGATGTACAGATGGGGAAATGCAACAGC
This sequence comes from Panthera uncia, assembly GCF_023721935.1. Classification (NCBI taxonomy): domain Eukaryota; kingdom Metazoa; phylum Chordata; class Mammalia; order Carnivora; family Felidae; genus Panthera; species Panthera uncia. Next base: position 102,681,998 of record NC_064817.1, read on the forward strand.
AGCCCAGATAAAGGAGGGAATTGCCCCGGGTCACACAGCCCAGTGGGGCGAAGTCAGGATTAAATCCCCAGGATCCTGACTCAGCTCTCCTGCTTCTTCTCTTGCATTCAGTGTGTTCTTCCATCACTCCCTACTGCCTCTACGGAGCAAACTGAAGCCCAAGGAGATCTGTTTCAGGTCACACAGTTGTGATAACAGTGGTGATGATAAGACTGAGCTACATTTTTTGATGATTAAATCCTTTTTGGAATAAGTAAGAGCATGGGTGAGATCACAGGTACATACATACATACATACATACAATATACACAAAGAGTCTAAGTGGTGCATTTTTTAAATTATAACTAAGCCAGTCCTGTCTCTTGCCGGCCAGCTGTCTCCAGCTCCTCATGAGCTGGGACCACGGAAGGGGTGGAGCTGGCTGCCCTCACCCAGCTAACCCACGTCAGCAGTGAATTTTACCAACTCACTGGGCACTTCCTCAAATCGGTGGTTAGAACTCTTGGTGCCAAAAAATATATAGAAATATGAAAGAATCAATGGCAACCCTTTCCTCCTTGTCCCTCCCTGGCCTCCAAGGCTCTCTGGGCTAGAAGTAGGAGGCGCTCCCTGACCCCGCCCAGCCAGCCCTGGCCCTCGCACTGGCCCACCTCCTCACTTCCTTGTTTCTTTGTGAAACAGGAACTGAGCAAGCAGCACAAGTAGGGTAGGATGGGTGGTTGAGAAAACCCCAGTGGTCCATGGCGAGGCCATGAAGGTGAGAAGCTGATTTCCCTCCCAGCAGTCCTAAGTAGTTCCAGATTCTCTTGCTTGTCACACCTTCTGTGTTCTAGAATAGCTGGGGCTGAGGGACCCTGCCCTTTGCAAGCTGGAGACATTCAGGATATGGACCGCAGAGTCATGCAGCAGAGATTCAGATGGGGCCCAGATGAGATATGGAAGCAGGTGCCAAGACAAGAGGAGAAACTGCGAGTGGGGCCTGGAGTGAACTTGACATAGCCCCTCCGCAGGCACAGAGCACTTTGTGTGAGCTGTGCGCTGGACTGACTGCGCTCTCTCTAGACATGTAATCTGGGTAACTCTGCTCTCTCTCTCTCTCTCTCTCTCACACACACACACACACACACACCAGGCAAAGTCCACATTATCACTGTCTTCACAAGAGCTCATTGTCAACGTCACTTGCCCAAGGTCATGCAGCCAGTAAGTGATCTATGGCTATTTGAATCCAGTTCTACCTGACCCCAGTTCTGGGAGGTGTCTCCTGCTCTACCTCTTCCCTAGACAATCATCCCCTAGACTGCTCAGCGACTTTTGTCCTTGTAACATTGGGACACAATCCTAGGCAGAGCAGCCGGGTCCCTCCCAGTCTCCCATAGAAACGCCCTGCAGTGAGTAGTGTGTTTTTCTCTGAGCGCCAAAGCCCAGCCTCTCCCTCGTGGTAATTGCCACAGCTGCCTGCAGGTGTTCTTTGTTTTTAAACCGGGACCTTATCATCAGTTCAGAGATTCAGAGATGACTTTCCCTCCCATCAGCCCCTGCAGTCAGGGACTCCCCAGTGCTCCTACAGCTGCAGGCTCTATATGTCCTGTCTGTGTGCAAGAGGAATGGATGCTTCCTGCCCACGTTCCATGCCCTCCTCTGCCCTTCTCCTACCTGTGATTTTGCTCTTCTCACCCTCCATGCCTAAGATTACCACCATGAAATCTGCTTATGGGCTGGGCTTTCCAAGGTGGACTTCACCTTGGAAATGCCCAGGTATTTCCAAGCAGCCATGTGGCGTCTGCTTGAACATTTCTAAACACAGGAAGCTCTACTACTTAACCAGGGCTGAACTAAGTACCATCTACATATCAAAAATGTCTCCCTCGGAAGGAACCCAAACCTTCCATTTGTCTGTTTCCCATCATTCCTGGCCAACCAGAATACATCCTTTCCTCTTCATGACAGCTGTTTGAAGTCAACTTGTTTCCCCACCCCAACCCAAATATTACAGGTGTTGAGCACTCCCCAGGTTGACAGGACTCCGCTACAGATCCTCCTGCACACACACTTAGCCAGCCTTAGCTATCCAGCTTTTATGCCTGGAATCACACCTCCAGATGCCCTCCCTTCCTCTTCACTCCCACTGCCTGCCACAGAGTATTATTTTCCACTGGATGTGTATGTGTGGCTGGGAGAGGTGAGACTAAGAATCATTTTGAAGGTTTATCCAAATATAGATATCCCTCGATAGCCAAACTCTTACTCTCTGAAACAAGGATTTGGAGAGTGAGGGACACTTTCAGACATATCTCAGTCAAATATCACACCCATGATATTCTACCGAATTAGAATCTCTTCAGGAGTGCAGGTGGGGGCTGCTCTATGTGAATGCAGCCTACAGTAACCTCGGTGTCTGGCAGTCCTATTGTCTACTCTCTGAAGGTTCAAGGGGATCTCACTACCTGTGGGACCTCCCACCCCAAAACGTGCACATCCCACAAAATAGCTGCTAAATCAAGGCTTTCCTGCCCCCATGTTTATACTGGTCACATCCTTGCCATAATAATACCAGTTTAAACTGCTGATTTCATGGGGTTGTGTTGGGATGAACTCATTGGGCCAAGAACAAGCACTGGGCAAATGTGAGCTTGCCTCCCCACCTAGGATGTAAGTTCGCAAGTGCAAGGGACTTCGGAAGCTGTTTATTTTGTGTCTCCCCCAAGAGCTTAGCACAAGGTTCTGCACAGAGCTAGCTTGTAGGTCCTGTCTGCCAGCCCATTAATTATCAAGTTTGAAGTGGCCTTGTTCTCTGCACTACGGATCTGGATCACTTCTTTAGCTGAGAGCTCTGTGTACCTGGAAAGTAACCTATAAAATGCTAATGTGTTGCCCAGAAGGGAAACCTATTTAAAAAGTGTTTAGGGCCCATTAGCCAGCTGGGGCTTGACCTCAGGGGACTAGGACCCGGGCAGTCTGCCAGTAGCGAAAAGTTGGGGGAAGGCAAGTCCAGATGGAGGGTTCCCGGACTCCCAGAGCAGGGGCTGCCGATCAGGGGAGGCACATCTGAAAAGGAGACAGAAGGGCAGCGCTGACCACACTCGTTCCCTTCTGTCCTGGGGGGTTTGGTCGCCTCTCTGCACTTTGATTCAGGTCCCCACCCCCACTCCCGCCGCCTTTTCCCAGGCCTAGGCGAGGCGGCGGCCCAGCGCCCTGGTTAGCTGGCTGCCTTTAGTCGCTTTGCGGTTAGTGTGTGAGCTCGGCTCGCGGCCGGGGCTGAGCAAACAGGAAGCGGGCACATCCTGCGCGCCGGTTCGGTTCGGGGACGAGCCGTCGCGGTGCGAGCCTGGGAGCTTCTGCGGGGGCTCCAGCTGCGGGCGCCCCCGGTGCCCTGAGCCCCTGCAGCCCTGTGCCCACCCCTCGCCCCGCGGGGCCGCGTCCCCCACCCCTGCCAGGCTCCTTTCCAGGCAGCAGAGCCCGGAAGCGAGCTGGGGTGCGGAATCTGTTCAGGAGTCCGCCTGGCAGGCTGAGGAAAGAGCCAAAGAAGGATGGTTTTCAGCCTGGGGGGAAAGGACCGTGTCTTCCCTGAGCTCACCCCGACGGTTGGATGGTCAAAGGGCGTGGGGCAGGCTGGGGGACAAGCGGGGAGGAAGTCAACAAGAACATCTTGGGAACAGGAGAGGGCCAGCCCAGGATTTCACAAGTGCTACAGAATGCAAAGTCTTAAAAAGATGCACACCTTTTACCCCGGGATGCCCCTTCTGGAAATCCATCCAAAGGAAAAAAATTGTGGCTATGAATATTTACCTTAAGGATGTGCAATGAAGAGTGGAAAAAAAAGTTAAGCCAACCTGAGTGCATCAGCAAGGGTTTGCTGAAATAATCACGGTCCATTCATACAATGGGCTGCTGGGCAGCCATTACAAATGGCATAGTTGAATATTTCCTAACATGAGAAAGTCTCAATGACACTGTATTCGGTTTAACAAGGAGATACCAACAGAGTTGGGGAAATGTGACTTTTTTTTCTTTTTTGATAATTTAAAAACAGTTTGTTTAGGTATGATTGACCTACAATAAACTGCACATTTAAAAAATGTATGATTTATTTTGACATATGTATACACCCATGAAACCACCACAACCAAGATAGTGAACATATTTATCACCCCAAAAAGGGTCCTCGTGCCCGTTCTGACCTCTCTTTCCCCTCCCCACCCCCTCAAACCACAGATCTGCTTTCTGTGCAGTATGATTTTTTTTTTGTAAAATACGTATAGAGAGAGACAGAGAGGTAGTTAAATGCTCAAAAATAGAAAGATATTTATTCAAACAGTATGGAAGATAATTATGGAGAGAATTTTTAAATTTCCTCCTTTTTGTGTATCCATGTTTGCTAAATTATATATGATGAATATGAATTGCTTCTGGAATAAGAAAATCATTGAAGTTATTAAAATATCTGCCACAGATAACCCACAAAGTGAACATTGTAAACTTAACTACACACGCATTCAAGAAATGCCTTGAAGGGGACATTTGCTAATGGTACGAAGTTGCTTGCGAAATCATGTCTTTTTCGTGGTGATGGCTGTTGTGATGACAAATATATGGGGGTGGTCAAGGAGTTTTGACTCCAGGCATGACTGCTGTGGTGAGGACGGCAGTCAGCATGGTTGTGGCAGTGGGGATGATAGCTGTAGGGAGACGGCTGTAACCATGACTGCAGATAGAGGCAGATGGCTGAGAGTTGCTGACTACATGGGTGGTTGTTCTAGCAAGTGGCTGTGGTAGCATTGGCAATGACTGCAGCAGTGACAGTGGCGGGGATGTCGTGATGGCTGTAAAGGGTGATGACTGTAGGAATAACTGTTGTAGGGGTAAGATGTTGGGGTGACTAGGTGGAATGTCTATAAAGGTGACAGCCGTGAGGCTGATGATTGTAAGCTGATGGCAATGATGAGGACTGTGGGGGTAACGGCTGATGGTGCTGACTGTAGGGGTGATTGCTGTGGTGATGATGGCTGTAAGTGTGCTGATGACGGTGGGGATGACTGGTGGGAATGACATGGTTGTAGGGGTGGTAGTGGTGGTAGCAATGACCTTGGTGATGCAAGGTGACCAGGAGCATTGGCTTAACAGACAGAGAGACATGGTCCAACTTCTGACTTCTGGCTTCTGGTCAGTGAGATAAGAGGCGTGAGTAGGCCATATAATGTCCAGTTGATTGGCCACCTGCGGGGAGATGGAGCAGGATTGCTGATGATTGACATGAGATGGCAGAGTAGGGACTTTTCTCTGCTTCTTCAACCTAAGAGCCGTCTGCATCGGAATCTCTGGAGACTGAAGCTGGGACTTCCTTCCTCCCTAGGGGCCAGCAGGGGCTGCGATTGCTGTAAGAGCAGGTCACGTGGCGGGGCTTCCTGTATGCTGCCGCCGCCGGGTGTCCATGGCCCGCACCCCCAAGCTGCCACTGCAGCAGTCAGAGTGGCGGCCAGAGGCTCGGTCCATGCTGTACTCCCTGGACGGTGTTAGCGAGGCTGAGCAAGAGGCCTCGGTGTCTCGACACCTAAGATTGCAAGGACGGAGCGTCACCAGGTCAGAGGACCATGTTGCGCCGCAAACCCTCCAACGCCAACGATAAAGAGCCCACTCAGAAGAGAAAGGTGAGGAGCATCTCTGAGAACCCACTCCTTCCTTCCCTCTGGTCTCTCAACCCATTCCCTCCAGGAATCTTAGAAGTGGGAAGAGCCAAAGGCCATACGTTGTGTCTGTAGGCAAGGGCCAAAGGGCAGTGGGGCAGGGGCCCAAAGGTTACTAGAGTAGCAGAACTACAGAAGAGACTTTCAAAAGCTAGAGAAGCAAGGTTATAGAATAGACTCTTAGAAGTCTGGAATTCTAGAATTCAACTCCACAACGATGGGATAGAGACCTAAAATTAAGGGTTAGAACCCTAGACCAGAATTCAAGAATCACAAAATATAATTCTCGAGTTGAATCCCAAGATTGTACTTAATTCTCTCTCCCCTACACTGGTCCTGCCACTACTTCTGCCCAAGCATGGCCTCTCAAGAGCTGCTCAAAGGGCCCTGCTGGGCCACCCGGTTAAAAGCCATGATACTCCTGGGGCCCCTACCCTGTGGCCATCGCCTGGACTCTGCCCCCTTGATTCAGTTCTGTTGCAGCTCTCCAGTACCACAAGAGCGGCAGCCAACTAGAGAGTGGGCCCAAGGTGATTTCTATACTCAAGAAAAGGGTCTCCAATGCTGAAGTAGAATGCACAGGGTGTACAGGTTCTTCCCAGGTGGGGAGAAATTATTTGTGAAGACTGAGAAATGAAGCTGGTGAGATGGGAAGGAGGAAAATTTCAGTGGAGGGATTTTAAAGACCAGGAAGAAAAGCAGGTGCCATGGGCAGCTGAAATATTCCTCTTCCTGGAGCAGAGGCCCAATAGAAGATTACTTGAAGACTGCCAGATCTAGATTTCCCTAAGTTGGATTTGAGGATTTCTAGACTTATTCTTTGATTCAATTATAGGATTTTCCCAGGCAACCAGCAAGTACATCCCACACATCCAGCGGGATCCTAGGACCATCACAAAGCAGGCTTGAACCAGGCCCAAGAGGCCCAGGCCTAGCTCCCAAGCTACACTCTGGGGCCTCCAGACCCTCACTCTGCCCTGCTGTTTTCTCCTGGAGCCCAGGTGCCCTACGGGGGAGCCCCTTGTCAGGGGAGCAGCTCCCAAGCGGAGGCCCAGCCAGCTGAAAGGCTGAGCCCTGGGGCACTGGGGTGTGCCTCCTGCCCCATCTCAGGTCCTGGGGTGGCTGCCACTTCCGGCTGTACACTCCCCACTCCAGATGCTCCTCTAAGGTTGCAGCGGAGGTGGGCAGAGGCGGGTAGAGACTCATGAGTCTTCACACAGGCTCTGCCACCACCATCCAAGCCCTGCTTGGCGCTCGGCCCAGCAGGCTTACCATTGGCTGCCACCCCTCAGTGAGCAGGTCCACTTCCCCTTGATCTCTGGTTGATGGGGGTGGGAAGCAGAGACTGCTTTAGACACTGCTGGGCCCCAAACCACAGGGGAGCTGAGCTGGAGGAAAGGGCCTGAGAAAGAGCTGACACTTTGACAGTGGGACCCTGTGTACCCCAGAGGCACACAGAAGCCAAAAGTCCCTGTCTTCTTCCATGACTTTCCTTATCCAGATTCTGTTTGGTGACTCGGCCTCTGGGATTCCCACCACCCCCACCCCAACAGGCTTCTCCCAGGAGAAGCAAGGCCCATGTGGCACTCTGAGGTCCATGTCCTCTAGGGAGGATCATCCAGGCAAATCCCAACCCACCCCTGCCTGAGCCTGGGCCAGCCTCCAGAGCCACTCTCCAAGCCCTGCACTGTGGAAATGCCCTTAGCTTCCAGAAGGTAGGGACAGCATCTTCTCCAGGCCTGGAGGTAGCAGCACTGCTCTAGTGCTATGACCTTGGGCAAGTCCCTTCTTCTCAATGGCTGAAGTTGATGTGATGGAGGGAAAAGCACAAAGACAAATGAGGCTTCTTTCTCCTGCCCCTGCTCCTCATCCCAGGCCTGCCAAAAAAGAATGTGCTGGGCAGGGGGCAAGAAAGTGGGGTTGAAATCCTACAGGTTCTAGGTGTAGGACCTTGGACAGTTCATTGACCTTCTCTGGGCCTTGGTTCCTTCATTTTGGAAAAAGGGGATAGTTCTTGATCTGCGCATCTCAGGAGGTTGTATAGATCGCCTGGAACAATCAGTGTGAGAGTGTTCTGTTATGTGCATGCATGTGCACACAAGAGGGTGCGTGCTGTAGGCATGGGTGGGCATGGGGAGCATGCTGCAAAGAAGATAGCCTCAGTCCTAGCCCTGAAGTGGAGGCAACAAGACTTGAAAGCACTAAGAGCCTGCACCAAGGGAGGACTCACATCAGGTGCCAGGTGCTGCACGTTCACCCATATCTTAGCTTGTTTGCTTCGCATGTCAGCTTTGTGACATAGGAGCAGATCTTGTCTTTATGTCTGTTTTATGCCCAAGTCTCAGAGAGGTGAAGTGACTTACCCGAGTGCACACAGACAGGAAGCTGCAGAGCAGGGATCCAAGCCAAAATTTGTCAGTCTCCAGAGTCTTAACCCCTTCTCTTTATACCCTCGTGTCCCCCTACTGATCCCAAAAGCACTAGGAAACTCTGATGAGCATAAAAGACTCAGCCCACCAGTAAGAAAGCACACCTCTACATGATACCCTCACCAGCATACACTTTGTATTTCCAGTGCTTTCTCATTGCCCATAGGCTAACTAACACCCAAGTTCCTTGGCATGGCTGGCAAGGGCCTTCCATGGCCTTTTCTGCTCCACCTCCCACCATACCCACTATACTCAGAATGTTTCTAACTCTCATTCTTGCTTAAACTTTTCCCGGCTCCTCCTGGAGAAATCCTGGCTCCCCTGCATGGAGCAACTTAAATGTGCCTCCTTCTCCATGAAGCCCTCCCAAACCCTTCCTCCTCCATGCTTCCACCCGCTCTCCTGGAAGCTCCCTCCAAACACTGCCCACAGTTGCCATTACACTCAATCCATTCCTGTACTGGGAGGCAACTCCGTAAGCTCTGAGCACAGCAACACACACAGGCTTCCAGAGTTGCAAACCTGAGTTCAAACTCCTGCTCTTGCTGCTGCCAGTTGTGTGACTCTACCTAGGACACTTCATTTCCCTGAGTCTCAGTTTCCTCAGCTGGGCAATAAGGACATAAGACAGGACCGTGGTGAGGCTGGAGTGAGCTGGTATGCACGAAGTGCTTGGCAGGGTACAGGGTACCTGGGAGGTACTTAAGCCCTTTCTTACTGGACCCCCACATATGCACAGGTCAGTGCCTAGGGCCTAGGGGGTGCTGGGTATATGGCTGGTACAATGAAGAAGCTGAGAGGGTGGTTGCAGAGACACCCAGGGAAAGCCAAGCTTCCTTAAGAAGTAGGGGAAGAAGATGCCAATGGGGAACAGTGTGAGGCTCTGAGGGGCTGAGCAGGGGAGCCTTCCTACAGGGAGCAGCATCTTTGAAACTGGAATTGAAAAGCCTTTCTATGGATGTATAATATTCATTCAAAGAAGTGCATAAATTATAAGTGTTCCACTCAACGAATTTCTATAAGGCAAACATTCCCTCACAGGCAACACCCAAATCAAGAAGCAAAGCACTTTCGTGGTGCCCAGCTGGTTCAGTTGGCAGAGCATGCAACTCTTGATCTCGGGGTCATGAGTTCAAACCCCATATTGGACATAGAGCTTACGTAAAAAAAAAAAAAAAAAAAAAAAAAAAAAAAAAAAAAGCACTTCCAACATTCCAGGAACTTCCTTCATGCCCCTGATTGTCACTACATGCTCTCTTTTCCTAAGGATCACCATTATCCTGACTTCCAACAGCATAGCTTAGTGTTGCCAGGTTTTGAAATTTCTATATGAGGAACCGTATAATGTACTCTAGTGGCTGACCCCTTCTGCTCAACAGTGTATCTGTGAGATTCATCCATATGTTGGGGAGAGCTCATTGCTATGTACTATTCCCTTCCATGACTCTGTTACAATTCCTGTATCCATTCTACATTTGATGGGCATGTGGGTTGTTTCCAGTTCCATTGGATTGTGAAGGAGGGGAGAAACTATGGGTGACAGAGAAGGGTGGAGTTTTCCAGGTGGGGCACACCCTGGGTGAAAGTACGGAGGGGGTCAGAGGAAAGGCTAAGCACACATGGACATTTGCTGAGGGGTTGCTATGTCAGCGCCTTCTATTCTCACAGTGACCAACGAGGTAGGTGCTCTTGTCTTCATTTTACCCACAAGGAAATAGAAACCCAGAGAAGTTGAACTCTTTTAGCTTTGCACAGCTGGTCAATGGCAGAATCAAGATGTGATCACTTGTGAGCTGACAGAGACTAAGGATCGGGGAGGTTAAATAACTCACTGAAAGTCACACACCCCCAGAGTTGAACTCACCAACATCTGATGCCAGAAAAGTAGCTCTTTCCAAGAGGCCCACATACTCCTCTTGGACATGGAAAAGGGGCCAACAGTGTATGGTACTACCTCCTGCCCTGGGCAGGACCCCCCAGGAAGGTCTCACCCCTTCACCTGGAAGCCAGGTGGAAATCCAAAGGGGCTCAAGGGTTTCAACCCATACATGGGTGGGGGATCATTTCAGAGTCACCAAAAGGCTTTCAAATATTTGTGGTTGTCCCTCAGGTTGGAGGTAGGCTGGGCCAAAGTCTACCCTGGCTGGCCCCCACCCCTAGTCACCTGAAGAACATGTTTAGTTTTTTCCCTGTACCTGGGTTGAGGAGTGGCCAGCAGGCCCAAGTCCCAGCACCATCCCCACGGCCATTTTGGATGGTTTTCCTCCCATTTTGAGCTAAAGCTGGGACAGAGGGGCCCTGACATAAGGTCTTGGGGGCCAAAGGCCCCCCTCCCAGCCCCCAGCCTGCAGATTAATGACAGGAAAAGGAAAGAACTGCGGCCTGGTGGTGAGTTTACTCTCCCCAACAAAGCCCACTTCCGGCCCCGTGCCTGCCCTCCTGCGTGCTTTCCTAGGCTTGCCAGCCCCTGGGGCTTCTAGGGCGACTCTCAGCCTCCTGGTCTGCAGACAAGCTAAAGGGCAGTGAAGGGAAGGCCATAATGGTCCCATCGGTCTATAAATAGCAGCACAGCCTGCCCTCCTTGGGCCCAGGCCAGCCTGGTGCCCACCCTCTCTCTGTTCCCTCTTTTCCAGGCAATAAGAGGAGGAAGTTATCCAGGCAGCTGCATCCTAGCCATTCAAGAGAAGGAAATAAACAAAAGGTGGAGGAGAGAAGGGGAAAAAAGGGGGGGAAAAAGAGGAAAGAATAGTGGGTGGGGAACACCAAGGAAGGAGGATGGAGGAGACGCATGGGAACCACAACAGTCACCCCGTGGTCATGCTTTCCCCTCCCCATGCCCACTCGCTCCCCCCTTTTCCATCTCTCCAGTGTAGCACAGAAGAGGCTTTCTGACTGAGGCTGTAGGTGCTTCATTTGGGCAGCCCTCATGGTGGTAGTGTCTGCTTGGCATGACTGCTGACCTAGTTTCTGGTCAGCTAGTTGGCTGCAACCTCTAGGAAGGTGTGGCCCCTGACCCTGATTGCCTATTTGCCTTTGGTCAAGACCCACCAAGAGAACTAAAATCCCCAGGAGTCTTCGCTGTAGTCCCCAGGAGTAGGGGCCAATTGTGTGTGTGTTGGGGTCAAGTGATACTGCCCCTGTCCTGGGGGGGGATTGTCACTGGACCCCCCTTTCATAGGAAAGAGGATGTGAAACTTTCAGCTTTGTGTGGGTTTGGGGCTTCGGTTCCTCAAGCCCTTATCTCTGGTGTCTGCAGTATATCCAGCTCTATCTGTCTGGCCATCTGTGAACCCTGGTTCCTGTGTGTATCTCTGGTCTTGACTGTCGATCTTGATTCAGGCTCAGCCTTCACTTCTTGTGTGTAAAGCCTGACTCTTTACCTGCCTGGCCCTGGTTTCTGGCTGCCATCTTGCCATGCTCATGCATATACAGTTAAGAACGCTCATTTCCTGAAAACAACCTCATCAGTGCAAACCACTGGCAGGGTTTAAAAGTCCAAACACTTGAGCCAGCCCGTCATGTTAGTGGGCTAGTATGCTGAGATGAAGAAAGAAAATGGCTGCTTTTTTTTTTTTTTTTTTTTTTTTTTTTACTAAATTAACCCCAATAGTTCATGTCCCAAATCTGTTGGCACCTTCTACTGAGGGTTTCCAGAAAGTATAATGCCAGGCCTAACTGATTCCTGGGGTGCGACTGCCTTGCTCTTCCAAGGACAGATTCATCAGGTTGGAGACATCAATGTATGTGCCACTATCACTGTGACAGGGACACCATGCTTGAATCAGATCCAGGGCAAAGAAGCCACTGTGGTATTGGGGAAGGTTTTCTCTGTTATGTAAATGTGATGCTATGGTCGTGCTGAGGTATGTCTCTAGTAGGAGATATGCTTTTGCCCAGACTCATTTAGTATTTCACTGCAAAATTCTGGAGCCCAAACTTCAGGTACTGGTGGAAATGTGCGCTTTGTCTGAGGCCTGGCTGAGGTCACAGTCTCCTGAAGTCTGGAGCTTGCCCTGGGGCCAGCATTCAAGGCTATTCTTGGCTGAAGAGCAGCAAGCAGCCAGGTACCTCCAAGTACATCTGGATGCTGCACCTCATTAGCCCCAGGTCCTCAGGGCACACGTGGGCACTCCTAGCTCTGGGCTACGTGCGGTGCATGTGTCAGGAGCAGGGGACAGCTCCTCGCTCCTAATTCTGCCAGCCTTTTTCCAGCCACTCATGGCGGCTCCTCTGCCTCTTCTAGCTCTCACTCCAGCGCTCCAGCAGCTTCAAGGATTTTGCCAAATCCAAACCCAGCTCCCCCGTGGTGAGCGAGAAGGAATTTAACCTGGATGATAATGTGAGTTGCTGAGGCTCCTCCTCCGGGGATCTGACTGCAGGCCCCGGGTGGGAGGATGGCAGGGTGGGGGAAGAGGAGATTTTCAGACTGAGGAAAGCCTGCTTAAATACAGAAGGCCCGCCCTCCCACCCACCGAAATTCTGGGCCCCAAGAACTCAGCCGCGTTCTTTTCAATCGCAAATTACAGTGGATCCTAGAACCATACGGGTTTGAATGGCGCAGGTACACTTGCAGGCGGATTTTTTTCAATAAACCCAGGACAGTACTGCAAATGTATTTTCTCCTCCTTGTAATTTTCTTAATACAATTTTCTTTTCGCTAGCTTACTTTATTGTAAAAATACAGTATGTAGTACGTATACATACAAAATATGTGTTCATCAGCTGTTTATGTTATGGGTAAGTCTTGTGGTCAACAGTAGGCTATTAGTAGTTAAGTTTTGGGAGAGTCAGATGTTATACATGGATTTTCACCTGCAGGCAGCGGGGGTGGGATTTGAAGCCCCTAACCCCCACGTTGTTTAAGGGTCAACTGTAATTATCAAATTAACTACAGATTAATAGGGCTGATCAGGTACAGGACTAGGAGGGAAGGGGATGGGGGCCTCTAACTTCCACCCCCTAATCCTCTGCCAGGACCTGAGGGCCTCCTTCTGCCCTCAGATCCTGGACCCAGGATCACCAGTGTCCCTGGACCTCCTCCTTTGTTGTCACAGATTCCAGAAGATGACTCAGGTGTCCCTCTCCCAGAAGATTCCGGGAAGAGTGGCAAAAAGCTGGGGAAGAAGTGGAGGGCCGTGATTTCCCGAACCATGAACAGGAAGATGGGCAAGATGATGGTGAAGGCCCTGTCAGAAGAGATGGTGAGGCCTGTGGTCCGGGGGAGCAGAGGGGGATGGGGAGGACGGGCACTGCTCTGGCAGGGTGTGAGCATGACCACCTTGACAGCCACTGCTCAGGTGCCATGCCTGAAGGCCTGATTCAGTACCAGAAGGAAGGTCATACGGAGGAGAGCTCACTCAGCCGTGGACCTGGCAGCAAGGCATAGTCCTGAGGGAGCAGGGGTAGGATCTGAGGATGGATGGGAGTCTGGGTATCAGAAACTACTGGGAAAGGCAGCTCTAAGCAGGGGGGCCGCTAACAGGGAAATGAGACTGCCTGAAGCAAATTCATCCACCTCAACATCTCACTTGGAACCAGCGTCTGGGATTGGGAAGACTTGATTCGAAGAGGGGCCCCTGTGAGGGAAAATAGAGAAGGCTGGCTCCAGCCCAGGGAGAAAGGGTAGGACAGACAGCTGTGGGGCCAGCACATGTCAGGAGCTGAGGTCACACAGTGGGTGTGCTGAGCTCAGGGCTCTTACAGAAGGTGCCCGGCCATGGTGTGCTCTACTGGCTCGCACTGGCTTATGCCGGCTGGGGCCAGCAACTGGTCAAATTTTCGGGAATTTTGTGAGTCAGACGTGAAACCCAAACACTGCTGAAAATGAGATTATATGAGCTTAGAATTAAACAAATATTACAAATAAGGAGACGACCGTCAATCTTCAGAACTCATAATTTCCCGACTCTTCTACTCTCTCTTACTATTCTCTAAGTTCTTGAGGGTGTTTGCATCTACAGTCTCTGTGTGGTGGCATTAGCCTATCTGGTGTGCTGCTCGGTCAGTGACTTCGTACCGGTGCCTTGACGTCGGCTGCTGCGGGGAGGATTCCCGACACAAGAATTGGCAACTGCTATGAATCGGGGCTTTTATTCCTAGGGAGCCGGTTGTGAAAGGGCCACCACCACACTGAGGTGTGGTGAAGTGGAGGAGCTGGAGTCACTCCAACTTGTTGTGGGTTCCCGTGTGGCCTTGGGGACGCTCCTCCCTTCTCCTCTGTAAACTCGGGAGGGTCATCGCACTACCTTTTGGTGTCACCGTGAGGATGAGATGAAATGGCGGGCAGGGCTGGCACATAGGAGCCCAGCGGAAAGCAGCTCCTCTCCAGCACCGTGGTCTGCTGGACTCCACCCTAGCAGCGGCGCTCAGTGCAGGCTCGGGCACCGAAGCCCTTCCCGCGTGTACGTTGGCACTTGAGGCTGACCGAGCACATTCACGTGAATGTGCAGAGTCAGTCCAGCAGACCACGGTGCAGGAGAGGCTCCTCATTCCATGAGAGAGGCAGGGCAAGGACTGTCATTCCCACTTCACAGAAGCGGAAACTTGGGCTCAGAGATGCCAGGCAGCCTATAAGCGACAGAGCCCACGCTCGAGCGAGGCCCCACTTCTCCACGGAGCCCAGGCCCGTTTCCTCTGCACCCGGAACTGCCCCGTGTGCATCCCAGTCAAGGCCTCTCAGGGCTCCCTGCCTCCCCTCCCCTGCAGGGAGACACTCTGGAGGAGGGCTCAGCCTCCCCGACTTCGCCAGACTGCAGCCTGGACAGCCCCAGCCCTGAGAAGATGGCACTGGTCTTTTCTGAGCAGGAGCAGGAGCTTCCGGCACTTAGCCGCCAGGCATCCACAGGTGAGTAGGGGCCAGAAGGGAAAATCTGCTGAGTCTGGAGAAAAGGACTGGGTTAGGGCCATGCAGGTGGCTGTCTGGGAGGGAGGTGAGAGAAAGGAACCTTCACGGTTTACCTGCTGGGAACTTTCCGAGCCCTCTCACGTTAAATTTTCACAACAACCTCATGGTGCCAGTACTATCATCCCCACTGTATTGATGTGAAAACTGAGGCTCAGAAAGGTTTTCACTTGCCCAAGGTGACCCAGTCTTGAGCTCAGGTCTGCCTAGAGGAGCTGCCACTTGCTGTCTCCAGGCCCTGGAGGGGCCCAGGGTCAGAGGAAGAGCCCCATTGCCCTCTTGGACTAGCCCACCCCCACCCTCCCAAGGGGAGGTAGAGGCTACAGCGCCTGGGCCTCTGACATCCCAGGCTGGGGGTGGGGGTAAAGGGTCTCCACCTGGGCTGGGAAGACAGCCTCTTGGACTGCAGCCCTTGGTTTGCTGGGCTCAGGGCACCACTTGGCATGTTCTAGATGTCTATGGGGTTGGACAGCCCCTCCTGGAGGAGGGGCTGCAGACTCTGGGCCGCAGACCCACAGAGCCACTGTCCTCACTCCTCAGGCTAGTTCTAAGTTCTATGCTCTTTCTCTGACTCCACAGACACCTCCCTGCCCCCACCGAAAGCCACTTATAATGCCCTCCATCCCTCCCCTCCCAGAGAGAAAGAGCCTGTCTGAGTTTCCATGTCATGTTATAACCAGACACTGAGTCTTATTAAGTAGAGAAAGTAAAATATTAGTTTAGGTTGTGGTTTCTCAGGTGCAAGGTGGCTTCCAGGAGCACTAGAGTAGGAGTCAGGAGACTCGGAGTCTAATGGCCCCAATGCTACCAATTGTAAGTTGAGAGACCTTGAGCTGTCAATTGTCCTGTCTGGTCTCAGTTTTCCTCTTCTGTTCATTGGGGTGTTGGCCCAGTTGGTCTCTAGAGGTCCTTCCAAACTGCTCATTCTTTAGTCCATGAGCCATTTCTCCTTCTGTGGTCAACCACTTTCATGTCTGTGGTCCCAAAGGTAAAGCTGTGCTCCTGCAGGGTGGTAGAGGAGGTGGGTCAGAATCCCTTCTGCAGTGTGAGACTTGCCGGAGACCAGCATTCTTCCCCAGCATGAATCCTAGGGATTTCTAGCCACAGCCCCTGGAAGGTACCTCCCGGGTACTGCCCCAGCTGTCTTAGGACTAAGGTGACCCTCCTCCCTGCCCCATATCCTGCAGGCAGTGAGCTCTGCAGCCCCAGCCCAGGCTCTGGCAGCTTCGGAGAGGAACCACCTGCCCCACAGTACACAGGGCCCTTCTGTGGCAGGGCACGAGTCCACACCGACTTCACTCCCAGCCCCTATGACCATGACTCGCTGAAACTGCAGGTAAGGTTGGCATGTAGGCCTCTCCTGAGCCGGGAAGGCTGTGCTCATAAAGGAGCCTTCTTTGAGCCAGGGTATAAGTGTCCCTGGAGGCCAAGGGAATACCCCTCCCCTCTCCCCTGCTCCACTGTGCTCTCCTGTCCTCCCAACAGAAAGGAGATGTGATCCAGATCATTGAAAAGCCACCTGTGGGCACATGGCTGGGCCTGCTCAATGGCAGGCTGGGATCCTTCAAGTTCATCTATGTGGATGTGCTGCCTGAGGAGGCCGCAGGACCTGCCCGCCCCACCCGCCGACAAAGCAAGGGCAAGAGGCCCAAGCCCAAGACTCTGCATGAGCTGCTGGAGCGCATAGGCCTGGAGGTTTGAGCTGGGACCTGCACTCTAAGATCAAGGAAGGCACACTTGGCCCAGAAATGGAGGCTAGGGCATGGTCAGCTATGTGGGAAGGGGGGGATCCTGAGCGGGGGTGGCTTGTAAGTGGCCACACTGGTGGTCTGCCTCTGCCCACAGGAGCACACGTCCACCCTGCTGCTCAATGGGTACCAGACACTGGAGGACTTCAAAGAGCTGCGGGAAACACACCTCAATGAGCTGAACATCATGGACCCACAGCACCGGGCCAAGCTGCTCACAGCCGCCGAGCTGCTGCTGGACTACGACAGTGAGTGGGTTTAGGAGCTGGGTGTGGGGGTGCCTTCAGGTATTCCAGGGAGGGGAGGCCTGCCCTGGCCCTGCCCTCTGAGCACACTCAGCCCCAGGACCCCTCTGCAATGGGAAGGCACTTTCCACACTCCAATTCCAGTCTCAGGAAAAGTTTGGCAACAGAGGGGTCTTAGGGATGATGGGGTCCAACTCCCTTTGGGGTCAAAGGGAGACTTAAGGCCAGAGAAGGTAAGGCATGTACTCAAGGCCTCAAAGCTGGGTAATAACAGAACCAGGAACAAGTGCAGCTTTCCCAGCTGCTAGCTGGGTGCTGAAGAAGTTTGAGCTCCTGGGCTGGGTTGCTGCCTTGGAAACCACTCCCACATGGTTCTAAGCCAGAAAGGGTGAGCAGGGTAGGGATGGTGGTGGGTGCCCAGAGGGAGAGACTGCCTATGGTAGACTTCCCAGAGTCCCTACCCCACACACAGGGACTGTGGGACTTTGGAAGGGGCCCTGGGACTTTGGAAACCCCTCCCAGCTAAGGCGTAAGCAACCCCATATTCCATCTCCTTCCTTTGCCCCGGCAGCCGGCAGCGAGGAGGCGGAAGAGGGCACCGAGAGCAGCCAGGAGCCAGCGGCAAACACAGTGTCTGAACCCAAGGTGGACATTCCTCGAGACTCTGGCTGCTTCGAGGGCTCAGAGAGCGGGCGTGATGAGACAGAGCTGGCGGGCCCTGAGGAGCAGCTGCAGGGCCTCTCCCTGGCCGGGGCGCCTTGAAGCAGAGGCAGCGGCACAGGCCAAGGCTGGGCCCCAGCAGCAAACACTGGGGATGGGCCTGGCCTCCCACAGAGGCCCAGACCCCAGAGGACTGGTGCCGAGTCCGGCCCTGCTCCCCTAGCGGTGCCCAGGGCTGCGGAGGCCGGCCAAGGCCCTCCCTGTAGGCTTGGCTGGAGTGGATGCGGAGCCACCCAAGGGCATGTCCCACCCACCCAGCCCCCTCCCTCCACCAGCTACTGACAGCACAGAACTTCCAGGCACTGCCTGCTCCCAGTCACAGCAAGTGGGACATTGCGGGCCCATCCTACCCATGTCCCTCACCACCGAGGCCCCCAAACCCTCCTCACCCTCACACCACTTTCCCCTGTCACACTGCTCCTGAAAAGGGGGCCAAGTCAATGTTTCAGGTACGTTTCAAAACCCTAGGGAGGCTGGCCATTTGAAAGGACCCTAACTCATCATGGGTCCATACAGACTTCCCCGAACATGGCTTGAAGAAAGCCACATGGACCTTCCCCACATTCCTTCTCCTTAACTTTTTGAGAGGTCTGGCCACTAAATCGCCATCTGACTTAAACCAAGTGCTTTCCCCAATCAAGGTCTAGGACTGGTGAGGATTAGAGTGGATATCGCTGAGGACCTTGCCAGCTCTGACATTCTGTGACGTTAAAAGTCTGCTGTCCTGTCACCTGTGGCTGAGGACACCAGTGGGGTTTACTGAGGGAGCTGAAGGGACTTTGGGCTCCCAAATGAAACAGCTCCTCCTGCTCATTTGTTCCATACCTCCCCACGTGACTCAAGCCAAGATACAACTTCCCCCAGCTTAAAGCAATATGACCCTCCCTTTCCACTCCTGGCACCATCCAACGACACTTCCCCTGAAGGCCAATGGCAGATAGATCTGACTTCCAAGGACAGAACTGCCCCTCTGAAGCCAGATGCAAGTCTGGACTCAGACTCGGCCCCTTGTAAGGGTTCTTAGAAACAAAGAAAGCATGAAGCTTGACACTGGGGAGCCCACTACCCCCAACTCTGCTTTACAAGAGGTTTTGATGTACCGAGTTCTAGAACAGGAGGAAGCTTCTCTGTCGGTGGGGGCCCTCCCTTGATGTCAATACCAAGTCTGTGCCCTGAATTCCCAGAGTAAACCTTCCCCAGGGTCCAACTGGCCTGGGGACAGGGCCCACTATGTCTAGGACGGCCTGCTTCGTGAACACACTTCTCGACCTACTATGAAGAATTTTGGTAAAAGCTACCTTGGGGAAAAGGTTTGGGTGTAAATATGAGGGGATGGAGGCAGATAAGTTGGCAGCAATAAACATAGGTAGAACTAATTACAGTCTCCAGTTATCTTGCCTATGGAGAGAGGGTTGGAGGGTCACACCAGTATCCTTTGAAGCTGGACTCAGCAAAATGATCTCCAATGACCTTTCAGGATCATCTGTCCCTTCCCTGAAGATGCTCACTGCCCTTGATCCTGCCAACCTAACACTCCAGTTTGAAGCACTAACTGGCTCTGCCCTCCCTGTTAACCAGCAATCCTCAGAATACAGGATCCCAGAGCCACAGGCCTTGCTGGGGTCTGAGAGTGTGGGTATCTATTTCCCTCTTCCTAGAATGGTTATTGAACAAGAGCCTTGAAGACCTCCACCAGTGAGGAAGGGCCCATGCTAGAGGCTGTCCAGGGTCCAAAAGGGAGAAATTTGGATTCCGCAGGGCCTTCCCTCTGAGGCCACCTCTTTTTGGACCGCATCCTGTCCCCACTGAAACTATAGCAACTCCTGGGAGGTGGGACAGAGACAGAAAAACTCCGTTTCTGCCTTCACGAACTGCACTAGGGATGGCAGACTGCGGTAAGAGCTGCCGCCAGAGTGAACACAAGGCTGCTCTGCTTCCAGGCTTTGTTCTCAGCTGTGCTCACACCACTGCCCTTAGTGGCTGTGGGCCACAGGCAGCTGCAACCATTATCCTCACCAGAGAAACCGGGAGTAGCTCAAACAGCCTCTAAGCTCCAATGGTACCATGTACTTGCTGCCATTTAGTAGGCACCAACTGCGGTACCAGAAACCAAGCACTTGGCCTTTATTCTCTCAGATAATCTCCGAAGTACCCTGCTCCTGCTTCCCCCCCCCCCACCGCCCAGGTACATGCCATCATCTTCCCACTTTACAGAGGAGGAAACTGAAGCTCAGACAGGTTGAAGAAGTTGAGTAGGGAGTCCGACAACCTTTCAGAAGCCTCCTGCCCTCCAAAGGGCAATCTGACCCTCTGTCATGTGCCTTTGACACCCTTTGACCTGGCCATTCCCCTCCTAGGACTTGATCCACAGAAAGAGCCACACAAGTGCACAGATATATGGACAAAGACGCTCATAGCAGCTTTGTCTGCAAGGGTAAGCAATTGGAAGCAATGCAAATGGGGAATTAGATACGTTATAGTTCATTCACATAATACTGTGCAGCCATTAATCATGACATGGTAGAAAAATATTTCATAACACAGGGAAAAATCTTTGTGATTTTTTATTGTTTAATTAAAAATTTTTAAATTATACAATAATGTACAAATATTCCTGTTGTAAAAGAAGTCTGTGCTGTATCACGGGGGGCGGGGAATGAGTACTAAAACATTATTTATAGGGTGATTCCATTTTTATTTAAGAAAAGGAAAACGTACAAAAGAATAAAGACTAGAAAGATCTGCACCAAATGGTTACCAGTGAGACTAGTGTGGCGGGACTGGGGGAGGGAGGGAGAGAAGTGTTCACTTTGTACATTCTTCTTGTGTTTGGATTTTAAAAGTATCTATTATTTTATGTCTATTTAAAAAGGAACAATATTTTAAGTTTTGAAAAAAAAAAAAAACTAAATAAATAGGCCCCAACCTCTGGCCTCCAATGTGGAGCAGTAGCAAAGTCATTCTCCTGCTGTCGTTTGGCACAGGCTTCTGGAAAGGTGAGGAGTGGGGGATGAATAACGCACAAAGTACTTAAAATCCACACAAACTAAGGGGACCTTATCAGAGTAGATTCCGAAACCTTTTAAAATCCTCGGGTAATACCTATCTATTAGGCCTAAGCTGGGGAAAGGAAAATATCAGAAAAAGCAAAATCAGACTGAGAAAGTGTTTTGAACTCCTCCCCACCCTAGGGAGGGGAGTGTGGAGTGTCTCAGAGCTATCAGGCCCCAGTTTTGTCTACAGGCTGGACACAGGCTGATAGCTATGCAGAGACTCCAATGATCACAAGACTTTGGGATAGGCAGCTGAGGAGGGGCAATGAGGAAATTGTACTCTACAGGCCAGGGCCTGAGGGATAAGAAAGGCAGGGCCAGGTGGGGCTACAGCCCAGGGCCCTAAGTGCCTCCATCAGGCAGGGCTGCCAGAACCTTTTCACCAGCCCATGGACATCTAGAAGATGCTAAGGGCACCCTATCCCAGCAAACCAAAGGCTGCGGTCCAATTGGCTGAGTCTTCTCAGCTAGAACCCTCTATCCCTTCCCCCAGCCTAGTATTTCAGAAGCCTAGGCTCCCCTTGGGAGGGTGGGGGTGGGCTAGTCCAAGAGGGCAAGGAGGCTCTTCCTCTGACCTTGGGCCCCTCCAGGGCCTGGGGACAGCAAGTGGCAGCTCTCTCGGTCAGGTAAAGCCTAGCAGTTAAGAGTCTCGGCCAACCTGAGTTCAAATCTTGGCTTTGTCACTTAGCTGGGTCACCCTGGATAAGTTACTTAACCTCCTCAAGCCTCATTTTCCAAATCAATAAGGTGCAATAGTACTAGCCCCATGGCGTTGTTACAAAGATTGAATGAACTATTGTATGTAAAATACTTAGTAGAGTGTCCAACACAAAATCAATGCTTAATGAATGATAATATATATCTGATCCCCCAAATTCACATCACCTTGCTACCTCCATTTCCCTCCATTCAAGGCCCATTTCACCTTGAATCCCTAGTTAGTGTAGTGACCAACAACAAAGGCTTTAGAGTTAAACTGAAGAGTCTACAAATCCTGACTCCACTGCTTACTAATTACATGACTTCAGGTGATTATATACATACATATTTCTTTTCTGTAAAATAAGAATAATAATCTATATTGCAATATATAAACACATCGAGCCAACACATTGCACATGCTAAATGTGTGCAATGTTATATGTTAATTATATCTCAATAAAAATTATTTAAAAAATAAAAATTGAATTTAAAAAAGAATAATGATCTAATAATACTTACCTCTTTGGGTTGATAGAGAAATAAATGAGATAATGCATATAAAGTTCCTGGCACATAGTAACAATAAATGGTGGCTTTCTGACTTTTTTGTAACCTCCAGGGTACTGAGCTCAAGACTGGGTACAAAAGCCGTGTCAATATGTGTTTGCAGACTAACTGCTATAGCCCACAGACAAACTGATATCCCAGCTCCCAGAGGGTTCTGGGATTCAGGGTAGAGGATGCCAGCTGTGGTGCTAAGAAGCTGGTGATGGAAAGAAAGCCCACCTGAGGAGTGAGGGGAAGCCCTGGATCTGCCCCGTTCACAGTAGGATGATCAGTCCCAAACAACAGACTTACTTTAGGCAACTCCTTTGGACATCCATGGGCTACTAGAAGGAACAGGATAAAGGCTAGATTCAAGAAGAAATAGAGTCCAGCCAGTTCCTCCCCAGTTCAGGTTTTGAAGCAACTTCCCCCTCCCTGGCCCATCAGGGAAGCAGCTGGGGGAATCAGCACATCCCACCTGAATGAATCATCCCCCTTCTCACTCGCTGTCCTTATTTCTTTTTTTTTTCTTGGAAATATCTTTTATTGTTTGCTCAAATCAGTGTCAAAGCAAGGTCCACACTTGACATTGCATTGCTAATTTTTTTTTCAATATATGAAGCTTATTGTCAAATTGGTTTCCATACAACACCCAGTGCTCATCCCAAAAGGTGCCCTCCTCAATACCCATCACCCACCCTCCCCTCCCTCCCACCCCCCATCAACCCTCAGTTTGTTCTCATTTTTTTAAGAGTCTCTTATGCTTTGGCTCTCTCCCACTCTAACCTCCTTTTTTTTTTTTTTTCCTTCCCCTCCCCCATGGGTTTCTGTTAAGTTTCTCAGGATCCACATAAAAGTGAAAACATATGGTATCTGTCTTTCTCTGTATGGCTGTCCCTATTTCTAACAAGCTTCATTAGACTTCCCCAGGTACGTTGTGATCAGCTCTCCCCAAATGCCGCAATGAAGGCTGTCAACTCCACAAATTCCCTTTCCTACCCGCCAAACCCTACAGCAGTGTGGTTTGACACAGTCCCCAGCCACAGCTTCCAACTCGCAGTCATAGAGACCTCCACACTCAGGTCTTTTGCATAAGTGGAGGCCATGGTGGGGTCATTAGAGACTAAGGGCATTAAAACAAAAGCTAAAAGAGGGTTTTAAAAGGAAAAAAGGACATTGATCACTGTAGTCTCAGTGAGGTCCAACACCTTCCCCCACCCCGAGTCAGGAAATTCATGATGAGGTATGAAGTTTCCCTGGCTGGGGAAAAAGAAAGCCACAATAGAGGCTACCTTGGCTTCTCACACAACATTGGCCACATACTATAGTATTCAGCCAACAACACAATCAAGTGGGAAGGAACTGCCTCCCTTCTAGACTCAGCCAAGACTCCTCCTCCAGGAAGGCCCTAAATAAATGGAATTCTATAGCACTTTATATGTAGGCTTCACATTTTCCTATAACTTCACAGTTACCAAGATAGCATTTGTATACCATTGCCTCTGGGACCTGCCAGGGATAGAGACAGAAAGAGCCCAGGGCAATGGCCCTCACAAAGGGACAGCCAACTTGACTGTGGGAACCAGGCAAAGCAACTTCCTGACTTTCTGTGCTAAAGAAATCCAACCATCAGTTCAACCTAAGTGCAGGGATCTGGAGAAATATTTAAGAGATTTAAGTTTAAAACAAAAATCCACCACCCACCCCCACATCAGCCTGAATATATACAGTCAGCCCTCTGTATGCCTAAAATGGAGACATCATTGGTAAAATTAATCCAAAATGGCAAAAAAAAAAAAATCCTAAAATCATTGCTGGTTCTTAACTCACAAGAGAATGGGGTCAGCAATGCAATTTCTCCTAAAGTCAACCCCACCACACAGTTTTTAACAGGTACTTATTGAATATTAAATAAATAAATGAAAGGCTCATTTCACTCAAGTGACACTGGAGTTATTCAAACTCCTTTGTCTGCGCCTGGCTTATGTGGGAAAGCTCTCTGAACTGGGAGTCAGGACATTTGGGTTCTGGTCTGGGCTCTAGCAGTATATAACCTTAGGTAAGTCACAGTATTTAATTTGGTGAGAGAGCAAGAGCAAATGCAAGCACATTCCTTTCAGCAATGCCATTTAACAGAGCCTGGGTTTTATGACAAATAATCACCCTGTGTCTACTTTGGCACACAACTACAACCCTTTAGCCACACTGGAACAACCAGATAGCTGAAGATGGCCAGTGGCTGGCAGAAAAAGCAGACAGAGGAGCTTGAAGAAAGTGAAGGGGCATGGAATATCAAGGGAGGTAATTCTACACCATGTTCCAGAGTTGTAAAACCACTTCTAAATCAGGGTCCCCTCATTTCCTGGCCTGTGGTGGAGTGTAAGCTCCAAGCTCTCATTTATTAATCAAGTAGAAAACCCCCCAATACCAGAAGAAAACGAAAGGACTTGGACAGCCAATTCCCAGAATACAATTGGCAAGAAACGTAAGAGAGAGGGGAGGTGCAAAAAATGTTTGACCTTGTTATTAACAAAAGAAATAGAAATGATGTGACACTGAGACACCAGTTTACAACTATCAAATTATCAAATTTTTAAATGAGATGTGCTGAAGCAGGCTCTCTGATACACTGCTCATAGGACTAATGGTGACAGCTTTTCTGTAAAGCAATTTGGCCATATTTATCAAAAGCCTTCAAAAGAGCACTCCCTTTGACTCTAGTGATTCCATTTCTAGGAGTCTAAGGAAATGAATCACAGATATACCCATATTTTAAGAAGTTCATCACAACATTATTTACAATAATGTAAAATGAAACTCCTGAATGGCTGACAATAAGGGAAGGGTTATGTATATGTTATAGAATTATTTTCAAAAATTCCTAATGATATGGAAAATGCTAAGTTTAAAAAAAGCAGGGTACAAAACTCTATTTATAGTTGAATTCCACTTATCTTTTAAAATGTACATGCACACTGGGGTGCCTGGCTGGCTCAGTCGGTAGAACATGCGACTCTTGATTTCAGGGTTGTGAGTTCAAGCCCCATGTTGGGGGTAGAACTTAAGGTATATATATATATAGACATCTCTCTATATATATATCATATATATATATAGATGTCTGTATCTATATATCATATATATAGATATCTATATCTATAGATATCTATCTATAGATCTATAGATATCTATATCTATAGATCTATAGAATCTATAGATCTATAGATATCTATATCTATATACATATATTGGTATATAAGATACATATATATATAGTTATATATATATATATATATATATATATATATATGACTAGAAAGAAACACACCAAAACATTAACAGTGATAATTATATCTTTCTTGGTGATGAGTTGATGGATAATTTTTAAAATCTTCTTACTTTCCTATACTTTCCCAATTTTCAACAATGAGCATGTGTTGCTTTTAAAATTAAAAAGCACATTAAGTGTGTGAGGGGAGGAGGATGCTTGTTTATATTCTGAATTTTCCAAATATTTAGAGGTAGAAAGGGACTTTTGAGATAATATAGTGTTTCTCAGCCCTATCAGCCCCAATACTCCCTTGGAAGATACAATATTTTGTGATGCACACTTTGCCACTCTGAAATGATGACTTTCATAGTTAATATAACCAGCTTCTACACATAATTTCCAGAATAGCAATATAATACACTAATTACAATATGAAGGAGAAAAACAGGAAATTTGTTTATAAGATAATATGTATTTCAATACGCAAATACCTGGGCAAGACTATACTAAAAGATATGAAGTAGTCAGAGGTTCCACTTATACATGTAGATCCACTGTGAATGCAATTGCTACAAAGAAAGATAAATACAGGTACGTTGTATTGGCAACTTAAAAATCCATGAATGGCATTGTTGTCAGTGACATGATTTTCAAAAGTCACAACTCTTGGTAAAGTTCTGAACCAAATAAAGTACCCTGTTCCCTCAACTTACAGAATTGTTGCATTCCTGGAAATTCAGTGTATATATTAAAACCGTAAAAACATATTTTGTGTTGATTTGTAAAATAATTAGGCCCAGGGGCGCCTGGGTGGCTCAGTCGGTTAAGCGTCCGACTTCAGCTCAGGTCACGATCTCACTGTCCGTGAGTTTGAGCCCCGCGTCGGGCTCTGGGCTGACTGCTCAGAGCCTGGAGCCTGTTTCAGATTCTGTGTCTCCCTCTCTCTCTGGCCCTCCCCCGTTCATGCTCTGTCTCTCTCTGTCTCAAAAATAAATAAACGTTTAAAAAAAAATTTTAAAATAATTAGGCCCAGCTAATTGCACTAGGTTTTCCCACCTACATTGATGTCCTCGAGGACGTTCAAAAGTTTACAGATGCAGATTTCTAGTTCCCATTCCCATTTCCTATTTACCCAAAACATGAAATTCACAATGACTTCCTTTTTTGTGAGTTGGGCTTGCATTCTTTAAAACTAATGATATTCACAGTTTTAGCCTTTGGTACTATTTCTAAAGCCTATTGCCTAAGAATAGCAAGTGATTCCTAGAATGTATTCTTAAAACTGTCACAAATGTGTTTGGAATTATTGAAAGCACTGTTCTTCTTTAGTAGCACCAAAGCACAAGAGCAAATTACCACTTTTTAAAAACCATTTACTGTGATCCCTTGGTGATTTTCCCTAGCCTGGCCCCAGCCTCAGGAGTATAAAATGAACAGAGCTGGAAGAAAAGGACTAACAGGACTAGGCCATGGAGGGGGGAGGGGGACTAGGTTGCTAGGTTACCGCTTGAGCCATTCAGAGCAGTCCCAGAGGAGTACCAGACACAGAGGACAGGTCCCTCTCCCTGCCCCACTCAGCTGAGGGCCCTCTCAAAGGAAGGGGGGGCACAAGAGGTGGGGGAGGGGCTGGTCACTCACACTAGGCACAACAAGTAAAGAAACAGACATCCCTGTATTTCTAAAACCATTCAAGTCTCCTTCATTGATTGGCTTCACCCCAAAAAGAAAGATTTCTTTATTAAGAAATACCAGAAAGAGAAAAACCTACCACACATACACATTTGTAGGCTCACACAGAAGTGCAGAGATTTACATATTAAATTGCATTTAAGTTAGAAAATAGATTTTAAAACAAAATACTTTTTTCCCCCAACAAGGTAAAGAGATTTGGTCAGTAGGAAAAGGGGCCGTAGGGGTAAAGGCAGGAAGGTCAGGGCAGGAAGAATGGAATTTAGCTGCTATAGAATTGGAACCCACATCTACCACTGAGGAAAAAAAGCAAGGGGGGAGATGATGTTCTCTGCTAGGGCTAAGAGGGCCCCAGAGCCAAATGGACATGGAGAAGTGTTCCCAAATAGCCAAATTCCACCAACCCCCAGAAGGTTTTGGATCTGTGCCAGCCATCCTTCTGGGGAAGTGGGGTGCATAGGAAACTTAAGGGATGGAGAGGAAGGGGAGAGGTGGAAAGAATGTCAGCCATTGAAAAGAGTGAACAATTTAAGGCCTATTCCCCTGGGAAGAACCAATTCTTCAATCTCTTCTCTGATCGGAACTCAGACTAGGGACAATCACAGCTGGTGCATGGTATGAATGGGACAGATCTTCAGGCCAAGGTCTTAAATACAGAAGATTTATAAAGGAAAAGAAAGAGGGCAGGGAGTATGAAAATGCAGAAACTTAAAAAAAACTCATTTCACACTAGAGATAAGGGATTTCCGTGTTTACCATTCACCTCAGAAAGAGAAATTTTCTCTGACAGATCTCAGGGACAGCAGAAAAGTCATTGAGGTAAGTTGGGCGAGGAGAGAAATCTGTCCAAACCCAAGAGAAGACATGGGCTGAGACAGGGTAGGCTGAGAACTGACTAAAAAGGGGTTCATCTGAGTGTCAGGTTAACTAAAAAAATCTAGTAACTTCCAAACTCTCCAGGCTTGGCCTTATATTGAACTAACTCAAATCTAACTACAAGAATAAAACTGAGAGATCCAGAAAAAGAATGGGAAAGTAGAGGCAGAAAGGAGAAGAATCTGAGACAGTCAGAGCCAGTCTCCCCACTCTCCCTAAAGATTGCTAAACTCAAACCTTGCTACAAGAAAAATAGGAAGACATACGAAAAATCTGCAAGCAGCCAAACTTCATTAATTGTGATTAACTGGGAAGGGTGAGATAGGTATTGGTAAGGAGTCTTGACTTTAGACCATTTAAAAAGAAATATATACCATCGCTTGTAAAAGATCACTAACAAAATATTTCCAAGAGGGGGCCTTGATGAGCCTGCTTTAATAACTAAGACTCATTTGCAATTAACAGCATCCCTCTGCATAAAAACAATATTCTAATAAAGTGTGTTCTCTTGAGTAAATACAATCCCCTCCAACCCTCCCAATCTTGCTAACACTGTATATTGCCTTGAAAGCCCTTTCTTCATAGCCCAGCATAAGGTAAACATCGGCCCAGAATGTAGTATAGATCAGTGGAGAGTTTGGGAGCTATCTCTCCAACCCAAGGACCCCGTAGAAAATGGAAGTATGGGTAGTAACAAGCAACCCCTTCAACCCCCACCCCCAACCCCCACCCACAAAGACATTCACACCCTCATGGTGGTTCTTGAAATGGAAAGGGGAAGGAGGAGGCAGGCAGTTTGCATTAGACACAGTTTAATCACCTTCAAATAGATTAAAAGTTCTGGTTTACACTCCCCCCACCCCTCCCCGTAAGTCATCCAGACAGGACCCTGGCTTAGAAAGAGAAAAACACAGGTGCTCTAGGAAATATAGCCACATATAATACATAAATCTTCTTCCCTGAAATAGAGCAGATCCTGAGCAGAGCTGACTGGGGGCCACAGCCCACCCCCAGGGTGAAGCGGCTCTGGGACTCTGCCGGTGGAAGTGCTGGAAGAGTGGGGCTTGGAGGAAGCCCCCGTGTGGTTACCAAGCCCGAGGTGGGCCAAGGCCTTGGAGTGGGTTTACCCGGGAGGGCAGCAGTGCTGGGCTTTCCCTCCTCACTCAGCCGAGGCCTAATGGAAGTACTGGTTATTCTTTTTTTTTTTTTCTTTTTTGAGGGGACATAGGGGAGAGGAGAGGAGAGGAGAGGAGAGCCTCTCTGTGCCTTGGTTTCCCCATTTGTGCATTCAGGGCCTCTACAGGCCTCACACAAGGAGTCTGAGGGGGTAGTGTTTAAGTGAGCACTCAGGCTTCCTCTGAGGAAAAGGAACCACCAAAGTGCACACTTTTATTACTGCCATTCCTGCTCCTAGTGGGAGCAAGAGTCAAAAGGAAAACAAAAGGAGCTAATGAGAAAGGAGGAGAGATGAGACAAAGAGTGCGAAGGGCCATGCCATTGGCATCTCATAAATTCTTACTAAGAATGGCACAGGTATTAAAAAGGTTCCGGTAGTCTACAAGAAATGTGAATCGTTGTCTCTACTGCAACTACTTACATATATCTAACTGGAAACGGGTGGGGTTTGGGTGTTAGAAAGTGGGCAGGGGACAAAGGAGAAACTACATGAATAAATACAAGTGGAAGGTACCTGCCCCATTCCTGAAAGGATTTGCTGGCAATGTTGGCACTTTGTAGCCAGGAGAATCCTCCAACCCCACCCTCCACCCTCTTCACTTCTGAAAGCCCCAAGAATCCCTTTAGGATTCCCTGGCCAGAGTTCTCTATGACTGCCTCTGGACTCATGGCATGCAGCAGTTTGAGAGGATTTGAGCCAGTCTCAAGACCCTTTATCCCCAGAATTGGACCACTGACCCCAAGCAGGAGAGCTGGGACCTGGAGGAAAGAGAAGGGAGTCCAAGGAGACTCCATGGCTGAGGCCATGGAAAGCCAGTGCTGGGGTCCAAGAGACCCATTTGTCCAGTTACCAGAGGTGACTGACATCTTCTGCAACTGTCTTGAGTCCAGAAATTAAAAACAAAAAGCTTGCAGCAAGAAAATGCCAGTGTGCAATTGTGTGAATAAAGACCAAAGAAAAATAGTAACGGGGACAGCTCACTTGCTCTCTGTCTCAGGTTTATATCTTCTCCCCTTAAATCTCTCACAGCCCTAATTAAACACAAACAAAAGTCTCTTCCATAGATAGGCTACTTCTCAGCTTCAGTCACCTCCTGTGGTGGCTCTGGGGGCTCTGGGGGTGGCATCTCTTCAGGAGTGCTGGTGTCCTCCGGCATCTCATTTGGGCTCAGATGTTCTGTTGGGGCCTGAGAAGAAAAACATATCAAATTCAATACAAGGCTCGCCCTCAACATCCAAATGGAGATAATCCATAGACACTGAACTCTTCCTCTCAACCCATCAACCACACTGATGCTACAGATATGCAGCCACCCACACCAAACTCAGAACCAAGACTAAACTATTGTCTTCTCAGCAAAATGCATCTGAAGTTAAGTTCTAGTCTTCACTGTCTGAGGGGATAGATGTTTCCATTATTATTCATGATAATAATAAAAGGGACCACAAATAATTATGCAGACACCCCCCCTTCATAACAGAATGCTATAACATACTTGTCTAACATAGGCCTGATTCAGTGGTTCTCAATCTTTTTTTTTTCTTCGCCCTAACATACAGCTCAATAGAACAGTGATTCTAAACCAAATAGGGTGGGGTGGCAAAATCTTCAGATGGTATATGTGGTAGGAAAATGCCCCCTGAGTGATTCTAAAATACTACCCTTCCCTACATTCAACTTAGAGCTACTAACCTAGATTGTTACGATTTAAGATCATATTCATCAGAAAAATGATATTCAAAATGATGATAACAATTTATAAACAAGAGTTTGCTGTATTTTCAAAAAAAGAAAATTCAAAATTTAGGAAAGGCAAAGTAGAGAACAATGATCTACTTTACAAAAAATCATTCACTTAAAAGTAGGATTCTATTTGAAAAGAAAGTTCAAATCTACTAAAAATCTATTACAATAAACAAGTCCAGCAAGGTTTCAAGACACAAGATCAATATACAAAAATCAACTGAATTTCTATAGAGTGCCAATGTACATTCCAAAAATGAAATTAGGAAAATAATTTCACCTACAATAACATCAAAAAGAATAAAATACTTATGAATAAATGTAACAAAAGAAGTATAAAACTTATATTCTGGAGGTGCCTGGCTGGCTCAGTCAGAGGAGCATGTGACTCCTGATCTTAGCGTCATGAGTTCGAGCCCCATGTTGGGTGTAGAAATTACTTAAATAAAACTTAAAGAAAAACCTTAGGGGTCCCTGGGTGGCTCAATTGGTTAAGTGTCCGACTCTTGATTTTTGGCTCAGGTCATGATCTCACAGTTTCATGAGTTCACAAGTGAGTGATTTGGGTTCAGGGCTGACAGTGCAGAGCCTGCTTGGGAGTCTCTCTCTGCCCCTCCCCCGCTCATAAGTTTGCACTCTCCCTCTCTTGTTCTCAAAATAAATAAATAAACTTTTTTTAAAAAAACCTTCTACTCTGAAAACTACAAAATATTGTTGAAAGAAATTAAAGAAGATCTAAACAAATGAAGACATCCCATGTTAACAGTTTGGAAGACTTTATCTTGTTAGGAAGACAATATTCCAAAAATTGATCTATAGATTCAATGCAATCCCCATCAAAATTCCACCTGGCTTCTAGAGGTACCTGGGTGGCTCAGTCAGTTAAGCATCCATCCGACTCTTGATTTTGGCTCAGGTCATGATCTCTCAGTTTGTGAATTTGAGCCCTTCATCGGGCTCTGTTCGGAGCCTGCTTGGGATTCTGTCTCCCTCTCTCTCTGCCCCTCCCCTGTTCTCTCTATCTCTCTTTCAGAATAAATAAATAAACATTAAAACTTCTTTTTAAAGAAGGTGGCTTTTTGCAAACTGACAAGCTGATCCTAAGATGTATATGGAAATTCAAGGGACCCAGAACAGCCAAACCAATTGAATAAAGAATAAATTGAATGACTCACACTTCCTAAATTCAAAACTTACTACAACACTACAGTACCCAAGACAGTGTGATACTGACATAAGAACAGATATATTGATCGATGAAATAGGATTGAGAGTCTAGAAACAAACTCTTACATTTACAGTCAATTGATTTTTCACAAGGGTGCCAAGAGAATTCAATGGAGAAAAAGCAGTCTTTTCAACAAAGGGTGCTGAGGGGTGTCTGGGTGGCTCAGTCAGTTGATCATCCAACTCTTGATTTTGGTTCAGGTCATGATCTCAGGGTCATGGGATCAAGCTCTACATCAGGCTCTGCGCTGAGTGCGGAGCCTGCTTAAGATCCCTCCCTGTTCTGCCCCTCTGCTGCTCATTCTCTCTCTCTCTCTAAAAAAATAAATAATAAAAATTTAAAAAATGTTTTTAAAAGGGTGCAGAGATATCCACATGCAAAAGAAAGAATTTGTAAGTTAACTTAAAATGGATCAAAGATCTAAATAAGAGCTAAAACTATAAAACTTTTAGGAAAAACAGGCATAAGCCTTCATGACCCTGGATTAGACAATGGTTTCTTACATATCTACTGACACCAAAAGCCCAAGAAACAAACAAACAAAAAAAAGATAAAATGGACTACATCAAAATTTAAACTTTTTGTGCTTCAAAGGACATCATCAAGTAGGTAAAAAGACAGCCCACAGAATGGGAGAAAATATTTGGAAATCATATATCTGATAAGGGACTAACATAGAGAATAAAGAACTCTTAGAACTCAACAACAACAAAAAAAATTCAAATTGCCCAATTTAAAAATTGACAAAGAATCTGAATAGATACTTCTCCAAAGAAAATAACAAATGGCCAATAAGCTCATGAAAAGATGCTCGGCAGCATTAGGGAAATGCAAATCATAACTACAGTGAGATACCACTTCACACCTACTACGATGGCTAGAACCAGAATGCCAGATAATAATGACAAGTGTTGCCAAGAATGTGGAAAAACTGGAACCCTCATACACTACTGGTGGGGATGTAAAATGGTGCTGCCAGTTTGGAAAACAGTCCAGCAGGTACTCAAAAGGTTAAACATAGAGTTATATGACCCAGTGATTTCACTCCTGGATATATAGCCAAAATAAATACACATGTGTCTATGCAAAAACTTGTACATGAATGTTCATCATTGCATTATTCATGATAACCAAAAGGTGGAAACAACCCAAATGGCTATCAATGAATGTATAAATAAAATGTGGTATTATCCATATAATGGAATATTATTCAGCCATATAACATAATGAAGTATTGCTACATGCTATGACATGGATGAATCTTGAAAATATGTCAAATGAAAGAAGCCACACATTATATGATTCCATTTATATGGAATATACAGAAGAAGCAAATATATAGCAATGAAAGTAGATTAATAGTTGCCTAGGGATGGGGCTGGGGGAACTAGGAGGAAAGAGAGAGTGACTGCTGATGGGTGTAGACGTTTGGTGAGGAGTAAGGAAATGTTTTAAAATTGATTGCTGGGATGATTGCACAACTCTGTGAATATACTACAAACCAGTGAACTATACATTTTAAATAGAGATTTTACAGTATGTGAATTATAGCTCAATAAAGCAATTATACAAAAAGAAAGTTCAAATAATACCTTTTTGGGAACATATTTTATAATGTATATCCTAAACAAGACAGCTGGGAGGTTTTCCACAACATCTACATATTCTAGGGAGGAAGCCCTTCCTACCAAGTTAACCACTCCATTAACTCTAACCCGCTGCCCTGACCCCTATCTTTGCTCTGATAGCATTTTATGCTTCCTTCCTCAAGGCACTTTTCACAACATTGAGCAATGGCCTGTTTTCTTGTCTCTCATCTCTACTAGACAATGAGCTCCTTGAGAGCAGAGACATCTTTGCCTTGTTCACTGGCATATCCCTAGCACCCAGCACAGTGACTGGCACAGAATGTCAAAGAAACTAAATCCACCTTGAGGGCACAAAGATTTGAAGACAATGTCAGTGGAAAAGCAGAGACAGAAGCTGGAGCCACTGGACATGGAATTGCCTAATTGTATCTCAAAGGTGTAAATTTAGCCTACACCTTCTATCACTGACTCAGCCGTTAAGTCAGGAATACTTACTGGGCTCTGTGGCAAAAGGCTGCTACTGGTCTCTTGAGTACTGGGAGGTCGACTTCCACTTTCCTCCAGTGGCAAAATACCCCTTCGATCCAGCACACTGAAGGAGAGAGGACAGTTAATAAAGCACTTTGTATTCCCCCCTCCACCCACCCACCCCACTGAACCTTGCTGTGTATACTGGAAAACATAAACCTGTCCTTTAGCAATCTAGCATTATCCTAGCACATGCCTCCTGTCTTCCGTTCTTTTTTCATTCCACAAACCAGGGAACACCACATTAACCAAGGAACAAACAGATGAAATAAGAATGAAAGGTCGTCCCTTCAAAACAACTAGCCTGTGGTCTGTGGTCCATGTAGATATAGCACCAAAGGATAATCCCTGGGAAGACCTATCTGACATGAAAAGGCCACATTCAGAAGAATGCATCAGACCAGGTAATAGGATCAGGTTGAATTGCTTGTCCCAAGAGTCCCAGGATTTTCTAGTCCTCTAAGTACCTGGGGGGCAAGGGGCCACACAGCACTTCACAGCAGTTCTTCACAATGTTGCCATGGCTATAGGGATTCTGGACACGATTCTTCCCTGTCCATGAGCCTTTGATCTGCAAGATAAAAGCCAAGGCTTGTATTAAAATTTACGTTGAAGAAATGCAGCATGAAAGGATGAAAACGTTCTGGGGATGGATGGTGGCGATGGTGGCACAACAACGTGAATGTACTTGATACTATTAAATTCTACATTTAAAAATGGCTAAGATAGTACATTTTGTATTACATACATTTTGCCACAACAAGAAAAACAAATACCTGCATAGCCATAGAAAAATGTTCACAATAGAGTGAAAAATCAGAAGCTGAATAATATGTATTATTTTCCACTAAAAATACAAAATATAAGGGCGGCAGGGTGGCTCAGTTTGTTGAGCAACTGACTTTGGCTCAGGTCATGATCTCACGGTTCATGGGTTCGAGGCCCACATCGGACTCTGTGCTGACAGCTCAAAGCCTAGAGCCTGCTTCGGATTCTGTGTCTCCCTCTCTTTCTCTGCGCTTCCCCCACTTGCGCTCTCTCTCTCTCTTTCAGAAATAAATTTTTTAAAAAACATTAAAAAAATTTTAAAATACAAAATATAGGGGTGCCTGGTGGCTCAGTAGGTTAAGCATCCAACTTCAGCTCAGATCGTGATCTCAGTGAGTTCAAGCCCCACATCAGGCTCTTCATTGTCAACACAGAGCCCACTTTGGATCCTCTGTCCCTCTCTCTCTTCCCCCACCCCAAATAAATAATTAAATTAAAAAATACAATATATATATTCATATAAACAAACACAGGAACAGGTCTGAAAGACTACAAATCATACCATTAACAATGGTGAATTTAAATAAAAACTGAAAAGAAACTAATGGTGACATCTAGGAGGTAAAGTTGTAACCTATTTGCTATTGTTTACTCATCTGTATTTTCCGATTTTCTATAATAAACATGGATTAATTGGTAATTTTTAAAAAGCAGGGATTTAGTCAGTGCAACTGTGCCTCTCCATTCCAAATCCAGAGGCACTAACTAGCCTTTAAGGATCTATGAACAGCTGAAGACAGTGTACCCGCTCAACCACTGAACCTCTTCTTCCCAATTCTACATAGGTACTCAGTGCCAGCCAAAGCAGTCTGCTTTCTCCTCCACACAGTGAATTTAACAGTCTCCCACACCAGGTTGCCATTTGCCTCAACCTCCCAAGCCCTGGAGACTCAGTTCTCTGGCAGGTATAGCAGGTAATGACAGAATAGGCTTTGGAGAGGAGAATATGTGATAAGGACAAGGGAAAGTTGACTCACATCTTCATTGGTTGTCTGGTTGAGAGCCACGAGGAAAGTGTGAAATCCAGTCAGTCCCACGACGGACCAGAGTGTGAAGAAGCAAATGAGCACTTCTAGAACAGTGAGGTGATGTTAAGGAATGTTGAAGCAGCTACACCAGGGGACTCAATGCCTCAGCCCATACTCATGGCACCAATCACACCATCTTTACCTCTCAGAACATATATCACAAATGGCCAAGTATCTGTATATAATAACAGATGAATTCTAAACTCACTGGATATACGAAAGGCAAAGGACCCCTGTGTATTCACTACAAGTAGCTCTCTAACAATTCTTGTGTATTTAAGTGTTCATTTATTTATCATTAGCTCTTTGAAGAGGACATTTCATCAAAGCTAAACAATGTTGGCCATCACTGCCAATGGAAAATCCATCAAAAAATAAACTTTGTAATGAAAAATTGGTGGGAAAAACAGAATGTGACTTCTAGAAATCCCATCTGAATCTCCTTTTCAGAAATGCAACTGCTATACAAAATAAGCCTTAGCTGTAACAAAAAGGTAGGACTTCCATCAAGTGACATAAGAGGTATACTGAAGCAAAGACAGCCCACTAGAGGAGGCAGGGCTGAGACTATGATCAGAAGGACTTAGGAGGGAGGCAGTGGAGAAAGGGGTGAGAGAAGGACCTCCTTTTAAGCCCTGGCCATCTTCCATTCTGGTTGCTACCACTAAGACTACATTTTTTTTTATTTTAGACTTTGGCACTCTCTGACATCTGAAAAACGAGATGGTGGGAGAACTGCAGAGAGAAAGCCTACTTGAAACTAGTTTAAGAGGGCGTCACAGGGACATACTGCCAGGGGAGGATATGTTCCAGGAGTTTCTTTCAACGTCTCCAGGAAGCCAATTTTCAAGGATTCTGTTAAATTGGGAGGACAAGTGGAAAGAAAAATCAATAACTTTAGTAAAAAATGCACACTTACACTAGTACCCACTCATTTTCCTCCCTCCCTATCCCTTGTTACAAGCTGGCAAGAGATTAAGCCCTCACTCGGACAAGGGACTCTCACCTACAAACTGGTAGTCTCCTCACTAAAGAGTTTACATTTTCAATGCAGGACCTGGCACTGGACTAGAGAGTCTGATAGAAGCCAAGCTTCCCACTCCTCTCCCTTTTCCCTAGCCTCCAACTATGAGCACAGATGGGGAATATTCATTCATAGCTGAAAGAAATCAGAAATATCCAAGAAAAATCCTCTCTCCTGATTAACCCGTATCTCTCCCTTATTCAAAATCTAGCTGAGAACTCATCTCTTGATCAAGAGATGCCCCCTTTAACTCCACATCCCATCTGCCTTTAGGGTTACTTGGTAGTTGTGTGTGTGTGTGTGCGTGTGTGTGTGTGTGTGTGTGTGTGTGCGCGTGCGCACACATGTGGGTATGTATTTTCTATCTCCCAAAGTAGACCATGAGCAACTAAAAGGTATTTTGCTGGTATAATCCCTTCTATCACCTGGCACAGGGTAGGTCTTACAAGGCAGAAGAAGAAAGGATGCAGAGCCAACATACATCCTCAGTCTTTGAGACAGCCTCAGAAATGTCCACTAGTCTGGGTACAGGCCATAATCACAGCCTCAACCTTCAGCAGAGGGCCAATGAGAAGGCCAACACACTCAGTAAATACAGATGGATGTGAGCTGAGTTTTGGAGCTCCGCTCAAGAGCAGTGCTCATTTCTACCAGGTCCTAGGGTGCCTTTGCAATAGTAAAGTCCCACCAGGAAACCCAACTTCCCTCAGCTGTCCTTAAGTCTTCTCCCACTCCTCACCCCTATTCCAACAACACACACTGCCTTGCATACTCACTGAGAGCCACATAGACGATGTTGAAGGCGAAGACATAGATCGTGAGGAGGGAGAGAGACAGGATAAAGAGGTAGAAGTAGCGGTAGTTCCTCTTTCCAACACAATTCCCCACCCAGGGGCAGTGATGGTCGAAGCGCTCTGTGGGAGAAAGAGAGAGTCCAGTGCCAAAGCCGCCCAAACAAAGCACACACGACATCTACATAATACCTAATTTAGAGACCCCCAGTGTCACTGCTGATTTCAACTATAAAAAACACTGGTTTCTATTTTTCACTTTTTCACT
This sequence comes from Panthera uncia, assembly GCF_023721935.1. Classification (NCBI taxonomy): domain Eukaryota; kingdom Metazoa; phylum Chordata; class Mammalia; order Carnivora; family Felidae; genus Panthera; species Panthera uncia. The sequence goes on from NC_064817.1 coordinate 102,720,066, forward strand.
ATGTTTTCATAGTCATCTCATTTGCTCCCCACAATCACCCTGGAAGTTGAGCAAAATAAGATATTCTTTTCCTCATTTTACAGTTGGAGAAACTAACGCACTGAGGGATCAGTGCCTCAATGCCTCACTGCTAGTTGACAAGAGACTTTGCTTTTCCAAAGAAAAGCCTTTGGTGGACTTACTAAGTTCAGGAAGAATAAGTAAGTGAAAATACCCAAGGAAAGTTTTAAAAAATGAGTAGTGTGGTTTTTCTTAACCTCTAGTTATTTTTTTTTAAATGATAAAACTAGGTGGCTCAGTCAGTTAAGCGTCCGACTTTGGCTCAGGTCACGATTTCACAGCTCATGAGTTCAAGCCCCACGTCGGTCTATGTGCTGACAGCTCAGAGCTTGGAGCCTGCTTCGAATTCTGTGTCTCCCTCTCTCTCTGTTCCTCCCCGCTCGCATTCTTCTGTCTGTCCGTCTGTCTCTCTCTCTCAAAAGTAAATAAACATTAAAAAAATTTAAAAATGATAAAACTACAACACTTAAAATGATGTGGCATAGCTCAATGGAATGGAAAGTACCCAGAAAGTCTCTAGAATATTTAAGAATTTACTGTCTAATAAAGGCAGTTCTACAAAAACAGTGGTGAAAGGAAGTATTATTCTATAAATAACTGACACAATTGGCTACTTGGTGGAAAATAACGTTAGATTTTTTTTCTCCTCATACAATTAATCAATATTAATTCCAGATGAATTAGAATTACATGTAAAAACAGAGTACAACCATAAAATAACTATAAAGAATAAATGAACATTTATCCCCTGTAGAGCAGGACGTTTTTAGCATAAAAGTAATGGAAGAAAACACAGATGATAAAGAAAAATATATTTGACTCCATAAACCTTAATATGCATTTTATATATGTTAAAAATACTATAAAGAATCTTTAAACAGGAAAAAAAACCAATGGGAATGTATGTAAATTTGTACGTTAGTATATGAGAAGTCCTTACAAATCAATAACAAAATACAAATACTCCTTTAAGAAAATAGTCAAAGGGCAAAAAGAGACAGTTAACAAATACCACATAAACATATATTTAAATGTTTTCAGATTCACTAATGATTCAGTGCAATACTAATACAACAATAAGACAATTTTTGCCTATTGAAATAAGAATATAAAAATAACATCCAGTGCTGGTGAGAATAGCATGGAATGGACACTAATATACTCTTTGTGGGAGTATAAATTGAAACTTTCTGAAAAGCAATTTGGCAGTATGTGTCAACAGCCTTAATAAGGCTAACACCGCTTTGGCAAAATAAATTCATTTTTAGTAATTTCTCTTAAGGAAATAGAGATATGCACAGAAATTTAAGTTTAGCAATTTTTTACTAGTATTTTTTATTGTGGTAAAATATAAAGCATGCATTTTGCCAATTTATTCATTCTAAGTGTACAACTTAGTGGCAATTACTACATTCACGATGTTGTGCAACCATCACCACTACCTATTTCCAAATATTTTCATCACCCCCAAAAAGAAACTCTGTACGCATTAAAGAGTAATTCTCTGTTTTCCCCTTCCCCCAGTCCCTGGTAACTTCTAATCTTTCTATCTCTATGTCTATTCTACATATTTCATATTAGTGGAATCATACAATATTTGGCTTTCTCTGTCTAGCTTCTTTCACTTAGCATGTTTTCAAGATTCACCCACACTGTAGTATGTATCAGCACTTCCTTCCTCATTATGGCTGAATAATATTCCATTGTATGGATATACCACATTTTGTTTATCCATTCATCTATTGATGGACACTTGGGTTGTTTCCAACCTTTGGCTTCTGTAAACAATGCTGTCATGCTCACTGATGTACAAAAATGTTTGAGTCTCTATTTTCAACTCTTTTTGGTATTGATATGGACAGAATTGTGTCTCCCCAAAATTCATATGTTGAAGCCCTAACCCCCAATGTGACTGTATTTAGAAACACGGCTTCTAAGGAGGTAACTAAGGTTAAATGTCATAAGCGTAGGGCCCTAATCCTGTAAGATTGGTATCCTTATAAGAAGATGAGACACCAGGAGTGCATGAACATAGAAAAAGGTCACATGAACACAGCAAGAAGGTGGCCCACCTGCAAGCCAGACAGAGAGACCTCACCAGAAATCAATCCTGCCTGTGAAAAAATAAATTTCTGTTGTTTAAGCTACCCAGTCTGTTGTATTTTGCTATGGTAGCCTGAGCAGGCTAATTTAGGTATGTATATATATGTACACACACACACACACACACACACACACACACACACACACACATACACACACACACACAAGGGGTGGAATTGTTGGGTCATATGATAATTTTAATTCTATGTTTAACTTTTTGAGGAACTGCCAAGCTGTTTTTCACAGTGGCTATGTCATTTCATATTCCCACCAGCATTGTATGAAGGTTCTAATTTCTCCACATCCTGAAATTTAATCATTTTGATTGCAGTGCAATAATAATGAATAAAATGGAATAGTAAATAATACTTAATTATAGGAAACTGCTTAAATAAACTAGAATATTGAAAATTTTTAAAATAAACTAGAATGTAGCCATATGATGGATTATGCAGTCATTAAAATAATATATTCAAAACACATTTATTAAAGATCTGGAAAAATACTCAGGATATAATGTTAAGTGACAAAGGCAGGATTAAAAACTCTATCATGTGTGATCTGTATAAGATCTAAATAAGTGGTACTGGAAGGAGATACAGCAAAATGGAGAGTAAATTTGGGATTAAGTTTTATTTATACTTTCTGTACTCCCCATATTTTGTACAATGAACATGGATTATTTTAATGAAAAACACACAAAGAATAAAATACATCATTTTTAAAAAGCAATAAGCTATGCACGGGTCAAAATAAAGACTTCAAGAATGGTACACCTCCTGGGGCACCTGGGTGGCTCAGTTGGTTAAGCAACTGACTTTGGCTCGGGTCATGATCTCACAGTTTATGAGTTTGAGCCCCGTGTCGGGCTCTGTGCTAACAGCTCAGAGCCTGTAGCCTAGTTCAGATTCTGTGTCTCTCCCTCTCTCTACCCCTCCCCCTCTCTCTATCCCTCCCCCGCTCATGCTCTGTGTCTCTCTGTCTCTCAATAATAAATAAATGTTAAAAAAAGTAAATAAATAAAAATTAAAAAGAATGGTACACCTCCTGATTAAAGGGCTACAATATATCTTTTCAGAAAAGAAAAAGTTGTAGAGAAGACACACACAAGTAGTAAGAATGGTACATCTCCTGACTAAAGGGCTACAATGTATCTTTTCAGAAGAGAAAAAGAAGATGTAGAGAAGACACACCCAAGTGGTTAGGGTAATACCTGAATCAAGAATTACAGATATAGCCTCACTTTAAGCAAACTTGCCATAAAAATATTGGAAACTGTAGATTTATACAGATTTATTTTCACTACATTTTAAATTATACTTTTTCTGATAATATAATTAATATACTCTCATCATAGAAAACTTGAAAAAAATAAAAAAGAAAATGAAGGAAAACAGCATCACTCAAAATTCCACAACCTATAGATAATAAACTATAAGCCTAAGCATTCTGGTGTATTTCCTTGCATATATCTTTACATATACTTATATTTTTTCAAATGTGCAACTGAGATCATACTATAAATGTAGCTTATTTCTTTTTTTATTTCATTTAGCTTTCTGATATGAGCTTTTTCCATAAGTCTATTGCATAAATGTCCCACAATTTATTTGACTGCTTACCTACTGGTGGACAATTACATTTATTGAATTTTTAATCACTATAATAATCCTGAGATAAATATTTCCATACCTAAACCTTTTACCACATCCCTGATTATTTTCTTAGGACAGGTCTCTAGAAAAGGAATCACTAGCATCAAAGGGTATACATGTTTTAATAAGGCTTTTAAGAATCTCACTAGGTTGTCTTCCAAAAACTTTGTTCCAATTTACACTCTTACCAGGGTAGGACTAAGCATTATCAGGTTTTCCTTGCTAATATTCTAGATTTTAAAAGATCGTTTTAATTTTTATTTTTTTTATTTTTAGTATGGATGAATTTTTTTCTTGTTAACTAGTTAATTGCATTTCCTGTTTCATAAACTGTCCATATTTCTACTGGAATGTTACTGCTTCTTTTTTTTAAAGCAATTTGTATGAGTTCTTTATATTTAAGAATATTAATAAGGAGAGGGAATTATTTATCAAAACCCTCACATCTGACCTTCTTGAAATATCAAGTTTCCTGGCTAATTTAAAATGAGTTTTAATTTATAAAAATCCTATCTACACACAGATTTTTACCATATAAAGTAAGATATATCTTCCCAACCTTTGCCTAAAGAATTGGCTAATAAGAAGAAAGCAATGTACTCAGTCAGGCATGTTCCATGGCATATATAAAGAATGCTAGAAGTACGCTTATTACATATATATATATATATATATATATATTTTCGGTATACGCAGAAGAAGTATGTATATATATATGTATATATATATATATATATATATGTATAAAGAGTTGCACATATATGTCTATTGATGGATATGTTTACCGCCTGTTTCTGATCTTTCTCAGGGTACAGCACACATGAGGCAATGCTTACAACTAAGCCACATATATGCAGATAGAAGCACAGACCCATGTATTATGCACACCTGCCACCCTTGCAGCATTAGCAGAGAAAGTTAAAATGAGTTTTAGGATCAGACCTGTTCCAGTTTCATCTTACATTAATTACACGAACCTGCACAAAGGTGCTTCACCTATTTCCTCATCTGTGAAAAGGGGATAATACCTCATGGGGTTTTACAAGTTTTAAATGAGAGAAAGGGAAAGCGCTTAGCACAGTGCCTCCTATATAGTAGTATCTCAATAAATCTTAGCAACTTTCTTCTTCTTGGGAACAGTACTTATATATCCCTTCTTTCCCCAAAGTTGCCCTCCAGTGGACTAGGGTTTTCTTCCCCCTACATAAGATGGGTTCCACTTGAAACAAATCCAGTCAAGAAAAATGCAGATCTTAAAAACAGGTAAAGTTTACTTCCCCATTTACCAAAAAGTTTTTTTTTAGTAAATTTTAGACCAGAGGATATTTAAAATAAGATTTGATCTACACAAGTACAGTTGCTTTTTCACTTGTTCAGAAGCTTGCTTCCTATCTAAAGTTTCCTAACTAAATCTAGCTTATTTCCTATGTAAATCTGTCTTCCCACCCCTATTGATTTTTCCCTAGAAAAATAACCCTGACCCTCTCCAACTCAGCCTTTTCCCCAGACAAAGCCCCTTTGGTTTTACTCACCCACACAGTTGTCACAGATGCTGCAATGGGAGGCCCGGGGTGGCCGGAAGATCTTGCACGTATAACAGTATTTCAGCTTCACAATCTGGTTGTTTATCTGAAAATTCTTGATACGAGGAGGTGGTCGCTGGCCCTGGGGCACTGCACCATTGGTAGCCTCTGGAGATCAGTAAAGACAGTTACTATCACTGCTAGCTAGCCATTATTTGAGTCCAAAAGTCCCACCACTTCTCGAAAAGCAATGGGAGTACTCAATAGTGCCCTAGGGCCCACTGTTTTCTACAGACTAGCATTCCAGAGGACACTTTCAACATCACAGTGTCCCCCCAAATTCCACTGAATGCCATGCAATTCTTTTGTGCACATGTGAAAAAGGGTTTCTTCAAGTTTTGTTTTGTTTTGTTTTTTGCAGATTACAAAGAAAAGCATTCATAAAAGAAATAGAAATGGCTAAAAAATATATGAAATGAGGGGCACCTGGGTGGCTCAGTTGGTTAAGTATCTGACTTCCGCTCAGGTCTTGATCTCATGGTTCATGAGTTCAAGCCCCACGTCAGGCTCTGTGCTGACAGTTCAGAGCCTGGACCTGCTTTGGATTCTGTGTCTCCCTCTCCCTCTCTCTCTCCTGCTTGTTCTCTCTCCAGAGCGCCCCTCTCCTGCTCGCTCTCTCTCTCAGTCTCAAAAATAAACATTAATATATATATAATATATATATTATATATTCCATATATATTATATATAATATATATATTATATATTCCATATATATTATATATAATATATATATTATATATTCCATATATATTATATATAATATATATATTATATATTCCATATATATTATATATAATATATATATTGTATATTCCATATATTATATATAATATATATTATATATTCCATATATATTATATATAATATATATATTATATATTATATATTATATATAATAATAAACATTAATATATACATATAATGAAAATACCCAAATTCACTAACAATCAAAGACATAAAAAAAAAACCAACACAGATACTGTTTCTACCTACTATATTAACAAATATTAAAAAGAATAAGAATACCCAATGTTGACAAGGATGGGGAGAAGGTATTTTTATATATTACTGGTAAGCAATAAAGCAGTGGCTCCCAAAACTTTAAAGGTCTATATTTTTTGATCCATCAATTCTATTTCTAGGAACTTAACAAAATTACAAAGAGATATACAAAAGATGTTGGTGGAAGGATTATTTGTCACAGAGTCCCTTTTAATAGTGAAAATGTGAAAATAACCTCAGTGTCACAATAGGAGGTTGGTTAAGTAAATTATGATACATGCACAGGATGGAACATTATGCAACCATCTAAAATGATGTAGACAAGTGAATGAAGACACAGGACAATATTCACAATGTATTGCAAAATGAAAATGTAAGCTAAAAAGCAACATGCATAAAAATATATTATCTTGCAAAAATAAAATATATGCATGAAAAGAGAGTGGTAATACTTAGAATCAGAAAAACCTTTTAAAAATAAGAGTAATGTGTGCTTATTGTAAAAGGCTTGGAAAAAACAGAAAATACATTTAAGAAAAAATAAAAATCACTGACAGTCTCTCAACTCAAGGATACCCATGCATTTTGGTATATTTCCTTAACAGATAAATAAACATTCATGATTTTTAAAAATTTGAGATATAGATATGATTTTGTACCCTATATTTTTCACTTAACATTATATGGTGAATGTTTTTCCATGGTTGTTAAATTCTCTTCCAAAAAGATGAATATTGGCAATATAATAATATTCCATCATATGCACATCCTGTAATTTATTTGACCATTCCATATAGTGGCACATTTAAGTGGCCTCTGAGTTTTTACTATTTAAGTGATGTTGCATGCAAAAACCTAAAATATCACAGATAAAGCTTAAATCCTCTTTGATCACCACTCCAATCCCAGTTCCCACCTCCCTTCCCCAAGAATATATATGTGTGTTAAAATTAACTTCTAAAACAGAAAGATAAAAAAGAAAAGCATGTTGAAATCTGAGTAGTAAATATGAAGTTGCTGGCATTAAAATAACTAGGCCCATATTAAAAAGAAAAAAAGTTTGGGCTTAAAATTTCGGCTCAGGTCATGGTCTCACAGTTGTAAGATTGAGCCCCATGTCTGACTGTGCTGACAGCGCAGAACCTGCTTAGGATTTCTCTTCCCCCCCCCCCCCGCCCCTTCTCTGCATGTATGCTCTCTCGCTCTCTTTTTCTCTGAAAATAAATTTTTAAAAAAGAAAAGGACAAAGGAAAAAATGCTGAGCTAAAAATCCTTCTGTAGTAATTTGTATAACTCTCTGATTATTTCCTTTAGCTAAACTCTAAGCGAAGTGGAATTACCGAGTCAAAGGGTATGAACCCTTAAAACCCATACTGCTTATTGCCAAAATGCTTCCCAGGCAGATTGTATCAATTTGCATGCCCATCCATCTGTAGCGTATGAGAATGCCTGTCTTGTTGCCCCCTAGATGTGCAGGATAATTCTAAAAACAGAATAATTTTTCAATTCACTTTGATTTTAAAAATATCTACCATATGGAATTTTTTTCCTTTTTTTGAAGAGTGGGGTAGATGCTGTGAAATCAAACAATAACAGTGTGTCACAAGTCTTAAAAGGATGATAGCTATTCATTAGAGAATGATAAAAGTACCAGCATGCCACCTTAATATTCCTTTGCGTGTGCTTTACATGAGGGCACCTGTGAGATACAGTTCATGGTTTGTCCTCCCCATGAGGCACTATGATACAAGGAAATCACAGTGTTGCCTGCTGCCCATCCCCCAGCCCTCATGCACAGCACACCCAGCATAGGGCTGAATGTAGTGTTGACCAAAACTTGCTAACATAAACATATGTATGAACTCAAGAATGCAATCTTCTACACAGAGAACATGCTAAAAGGGGAGGTCAGAATGTGACAGCTCAAACCTGGGCTCTAGGCCCAGTGATCTGGCAAAACAGAACTAACCTTGCTAATACCTGCTGTGAGATGCAAAAGACAAGTCAAGGCACTGCCTTGACCTTCAGTTTCTCCATATGTGAATGGAAATGGGATGATAAAAGAATAATCCAGATGGAGAAAAAATGGCACACACAACTCTCCCTCCTATCTTCCTCCTAACTACCCCAGCTTTACCAGGTCTCCCCTGAACTCCAGCTGCACCAACACACCTGGCCTCTTCTTTCTCCCCACCATACCCACCCTCTCCCCATCCCTAAGTAGTTCAGACGTGCACAAGCCTATGTCCCCTTGGCTCAACTAAAACAGGATGGAATTTTTAAAAAAGAAATTCAGGGGCGCCTAGGTGGCTCAGTCAGTTAAGTACTGGGCTTCGGCTCAGGTCATGATCTCACAGTCTGTGAGTTCAAGCCCCACATCAGACCCTGTGCTGACAGTCAGAGCCTGGAGCCTGCTTCAGACATGTGTCTCCCTGTCTCTCTGCCTCTCCCCTGCTCATGCTCTGTCTCTCTTGCGTGCTCTCAAAAATAAATAAACATTAAAAAAATTTAAAAAAAAAGAAATTCAGCAAGAAGCCAGAGGTAAATGCAGCTAAAATAAACAAAAGAAATACAAAAGCTTTCAAACCACTCTAAGAGTATCAAACCATCATACTTTACACCTTAAGCTTGCACAATGTTGTGTCAATTATATCTCAATAAAACTGGAAGAAAAAACATCAAATGGAAATGGGAGAAAATATTTTGTTAATAATAGCATGCATATAAACATCAGGAATAAACTCAATATGAGAAATACAGAAACTAGGCTTTAAAACTATAAACATTTTATCCAAGGGCATAAAACTCAATCTGAAAATAAAAACACAACATTTTCTTAGATAGGCAGATAATATTATATAAATGTAGATTCTCTCAAAAAATATAAATGTAATGTAATACCTATTATAACCCTGATAGATTTGTGTGTTTTTAATTAAATAAAATAATATTAAAATAAAAAAACAAACAGTCTAAAAATCTAGAAGCATATTGGTGCTCCATGGGCATAGCTTTTAGTCTCACAACTTCCGGGTCCCTTTCTTCTACTCTGTCTGGCTTGGATGCTGACTCAAGCTACTTGGGTACTGGACTTGCAAACAATTTAGGGAGGCACTGATGTTGGGTCTGCTGGGTTCCCAGTCCCTGCTAGTACTGGTATCACAGCCTTCTTTCCCAGTATGAGCTCCTAGGATATTCCCTCTAGCCCTGGGATCTTCAGCTTTAATTTGTGGAGTCACCCTGGCCCGTGGCTGTTGTATCACTTTATCTCTGTCCCAAAGAGACCTGAAAACTACACTGTAATCAGCCTATAACTGCTTCCATTTCCTTCCTTTACCTTCCTAGAATTCTCAATGGTTCTTGGCACCATGGCTGTCTCCTCTCATCTTGTGTATTCCCTTAAATCAGGAATTCTTGGTGGGGCCCATGAATGTGCTTCAAAAGATCCACAAGTCCCTGAAATTACAGCCACAATTATATGTATATGTAAACATATAAGAATATTTTTTATGAAAAGAAGGCTTATAGCTTTCATCAAAAAAATCGAATGCGTTGATGACCCTTCAAAAGTAAAAAAGGCCATCCTCTTGGGAACAGTGCAGCAGGACCTTGGTAACAAACCCCTACTGAAATGCAACCCAACACAAGAAAGTATGAAGCATATGGCTTTCAAATCTTGCTAAACCTGCCTTACCAAATTCATAGGGTGGTCATGATCTCAGATTCAGTTTCTTACAGGGAAAAGGCTAGAAATGATTCTTAATCTGCAACTACATGATTCTATTCCCTTAGTGATTAAAGTCACCCACTGCACAGCATCTTGCCAGCTGGTTAGAAAACTCACCTATCTCCATTTCTATGAAAGCTGCTTCATCTGGTAGGGCCCGAGGGATCACTCCAGGGTCACTGAAGCTGGTCCTCAACAGTGTAGCCATGGAGAAAAGGAAGAGCATGGCAGCAAACACAGGGATGGCAGGAGACAGCTGGACAGCCAGGTAGCGGCATCTGAAGAAAGCAGCCAATTGAACATTTAGTTATACCTACCCTGTATTGACCTCAAATTGTTACCAGCATGTCGATCGGGTCTCCACAAGAAAATCGGCAGTACCTTGAGGGAAGGGACCATGTTTTTTCTTCTCTTGAATTACCCATAACTCCTTATATATGGTTCTGCACATAATAGGAAACCAACAATTATTTGATTGGTGGACCTATAACCTAGAGAAGACAGTCTCAAGGGACTTCTCCTATCACCAAGTCCAGTCCCTCCTTTTGGCCTGCTGAAAACCCCATTTCCTCTGTGCCTCATGAAAGGCTCACACCTATTAAGGTCAGGGAAGCAACTGAGCCTGGACTTGTAATTACCATAGGTTGCTCTTACTCTGGGAATATGTAGAGCTTTTCAAAAACACTCATCTAGCATTAGGCCTGAGCTCAAGGAGGAGGAAGAAAAGATGAGGACCATTTATGAAGCAGGGTCCCAGTGTCAGACAGAGGGTAGGTCTGGCATGCTTCAAAGCCAATGAAAAGTTTCTGGGCTGCTGACTGACTTTGAAACATCCATTCTTTTCTCTCCTCAATGAGCTCTGCTAGTAGGTGCCTACTGACGTTAGGCAAGGAAAATCTCCTAGCACCCCTTCTCAACATAATGTTTCCTCCCCCTTTCCTCATAATTCATCTGGAAGACTACCCCTCTTCCTCTCTGGATATCCCAGCTCTACTCATCTTTCAGGTCCCAGAGACATCAATGCCATCATTGTCATCATCACAATTTACTGAGCATTCACCATATGCCAGGCATTGCACTAAGCCCTTTATATGCACCATCTCATTCAATTCTCACACTAAATCCACAAGGTAGATTTGATAGAGAGAGGTCTTAGAGAGGTCTTGCCTCCTCTGAAAGGCCTATCCTAAGCTGCACTAATCTCTCTCTTCTCTACCGCTGTCATCCTCATTGCCAGAGCCTTGTATTGTTTCCTAGCTGTTTTTCACTATGTTGACCTCATCTCCCCCAGCTGGACTTCATAAGAGCAAGAACCTTGTCTTTTTTGGAGTGGGAACATTTGGGGTTGAATTGTGGTTCTACCAGCTCCTAGCTGGGTGACTTAATTAACTTCAGTCTCCTTATCTGTGAAATGAGGATAATAATAGCACTACATAGGGTCATTTTGTGGATCAAATGCATGAATATAAATAAAGTACTTAGAACTATACCTGACACATAGTAAACTTTAAGTAAATGCCAGCTGTTAACAATTACCATCATGCTTCTTTATGTCCCAGAGCTTAATGCAAGTACGGGAACAAAGAAGCTACCAACAAATACTTGTCACATTCAACTGAATTTCAAACCAAATAAATAGGAATATGCGATGAGAGTTATCACTGACCTATTTTTATTCTCTTCCTCCTGGGAGACATTTTTTCATTCAACACAGAGATCTTCTCTTAGAGGCAGACTATAAGTGGATGAGCAAGGACCAGAGGGAGAGCAGAAAAAGTACGCTAAGGAAAAAGGCTTACCTCATCGGCATGGGGATTAAGCAAGCTGCTGTCCATTCAGAGCAAACATTTAACCCCGGGGTTATACATTCGCTGTAGTTTTGGAACAGTCCCCATGAGATCCTCCCCTTGCCTCCCCGCCACACACACAACTGCATGAAGGGTGCAAGTCAACTATAATATTAGGCTGAGCGGTTTGTCATAAAGGTGAACATATGTAGCAAACTTGCAAAATGATGTTTGTGGCTTTTTGTTTGCCTGCTTATTGCCTCCTTGGTCTTAGTCTGCTTTTGTATGACTTATTTCTTTCTAAAAGCTAAGGGTAGGGGACAAAATTTGAAGAACTGAAGGATCTTAGTACAGAGTAATTAAAGCCCCTGCATATCACTACCTTGTGGATTACCCTCTTTTCCATTGTTCCACCTTCAGTATACAGATAATCAAGAAGTGAATTCAGAAACAAAAGTCACCTCCACCTACCAGGGACCCAAAGGACACAAGAGAAATACAAGACTGTTTCACAAGCAAGCCAAGTAAAATTACCACACTAACAGAAAACAGCCATCTTTCTAATCACTGCCCATTTCTAAGATCACTCTTGAAAACAAGTAATGTCTCTAGAACTCAAACTGCTCTGGGTGTACAGCATCCAATAAATAGACTTAGAAAAATCAGAGCCAACCAATCAGCCACCAAAGGGCTTTTAAATTGTCTTATTACAGGAAAAAAAAAATAGAGAGGAAAAAGGGGCGCCTGGGTAGCTCAGTTGGTTGAGTGTCTAACTCTTGATTTTGATTCAGGTCATGATCCCAGGGTCATGGGACCGAGCCCTGTGTTGGGCTCTGCACTGAGTGTGAAGTCTGCTTGAGATCCTCTCTCTCTGTCTGCACCTCTCCACCACACTCTCCCTTTCTCTTTCTGTCTCTCCTTCTCTCAAATAAAAAAAAAGAATACCAAATAAAAAAAGATAGAAAATATATATACATCTCTCTCTCTCTCTCTCTCTCTCTCTCTCTCACACACACACACACACACACAATGTTAACCCCATGCACAAAGGACCTGAGATTAACTAAGTCCCATTCCAACACCTGCTTGTCAACCAGACAAAGAACAACTTAGATTTGAATTATGCTACGCCATCAAGGATAAAGGTCTCTGTAATCTCCACATGGACTATCTTCTGCACCTGCTAAAACAATCCACTCTGTGTGTCAACAAGTACACAATAGGCCCATTGTATTGTTCTCCAGAGATGAGGCTACTGGCAGCCAGTTGTCACTAGTGAGTGGGTGTGGCTGAGAAGGCAGATGTGGAACCAACAGGCCTTTCCACTCCAAGTAAGAGGAAACTAAGAGAGCCAGTGGCTAAGACTACTGTAAACTATAACATGTCATGTCTGTCTTTAGCAGTTATGATCAAAAATATCCACATAGGTTGGGGCGCCTGGGTGGCGCAGTCGGTTAAGCATCCGACTTCAGCCGGGTCACGATCTCGCGGTCCGTGAGTTCGAGCCCCGCGTCGGGCTCTGGGCTGATGGCTCAGAGCCTGGAGCCTGTTTCCGGTTCTGTGTCTCCCTCTCTCTCTGACCCTCCCCCGTTCATGCTCTGTCTCTCTCTGTCCCAAAAATAAATAAAAAACGTTGAAAAAAAAATTAAAAAAAAAAATATCCACATAGGTTAATACCATAATTGCAGTAAGCTAGGGGTCTGTCTCTGACAGGAATAGGGTATGTGAAGATTTGGTGGTAATTCCCAATATTGATCTGAAAAGTCAGGAGTATCCTAAATCAGTAATTTGTCTTAGTGAAAGATGGGATCTGTCATCCACAAATATAGGCTGTTTTTGAAACCCCCTAGTACTTTCCATTCATATCACTTCTTGGAATACTAATATCCATACACTTCTTGAAACAGAACTCTCTTTTGTCTTCAAAGTGCCAAGAGACTTTCCCCCTTCTAGAGGGTTTAGTGGTTGCTTTTCTCCCTTGTAAATTTTATAAATGCTACCATGTCCCCACTAAGTCTTCATTTATTCGACCTGAAGAGATATCATTATTTTAAGCCATCTTCTACCAACTTCTTGATTGGCCTCAGGCTTCCATAGCTAGGCTAAATGACTGGACTTCCACATGTCCCATGGGCCACATGGTGGTACTGTCTAGCAGTAACCAGCAGTGCCAGGCTGGGCTGGTGTGTCATGTCCCATCCCCCATCCCTAGCACGGTAGTTCATTGGAGGGACAATGATAATGACACAGACTTCAACTGATGTGAAAAAACTCAAAAGAGATTCATAAGTGGAACCTGTAAGAAACCAGACAGATTCCATAGCAGGGCTCTGCCTCATAGACTGGGAGTGTGGATTGGTGTTCTATACAATACTCTACCTCTAAGTCTCCCCAAAAGCTCAGTGCCAACAAGTATTTATGGGCCTAACAAATGAAGAACAAGAGAAAATGGGAGTTAATATTGTTATGGAAAACATAACTAACATATGAAACAGCTACAGAATAAGATAAGACCAGTAATTAAGGGTTAGGATGGTGATTCATACCCTAAGGACTATAAGTGGTCAGAGAAGAGCTCTCTTGGGAAGCTGGTGGCTGTTTGAAACTGCTCCCATAGCAGCCATTAAGGGTGGATTTAAGCACAGCTTGGAACAGCAGAAAGGGCCCAAGGATTAGAGCCCCATGATGGCCCTTAGCCCCACATAATGGCAATAAGCCTTTGCTATAAGTTCTCACTGATATGGATCGTTGTCTGTCCTTTTACATACTACTTACCTCTAAAGCATAGTAAACATATAGAACCACCTATAAGACTGACTCAAGGGTCTTCTGATGACACTTCAGAGTCTGCTGATAGGGAAAAAGTTTCCTTAGACACTAAAAACATAATTGAAAGTCAGCCCCTGACTGCTATGTGAAGGTCAAGGGAAGATGTATAACCCTGTCTTGTTCCAGTAGCAATGGGGAAAATTAACCAAACAGGGACATTTTCAATTTTGAGGCAATAAACCATCCTCTCACTGAAGAGGGCCAAAATCTGTAGCCAGGCAAGCCCGCTAAGTAGTTGCTAAATCTGTTATAATAGCAAATTTCACATTTCAGTTATACCAAAAGTAACAAATTTCAAATATAACAAATAAAATATTTCAATTATAATATACTCCTGCCTAAAAATTTAGAACAATTCCCCACTGCTTATTAATCCCCAAACCCCACAGGCCAGTATTCCAAGGCCCTCCATTAGTTAAACTGGCCTTACCTAATCATCATCATAAGATTCTTGTCTTCTCATTGCTCCATCCCAGAAACATACCCCTAATTACACTGAATTCACTAGCTTCTTGCTATTGCAAAATGAATAAGGTGCTTCCTTTGTTCTTAAACACAATACTAGCAGGCATCTCTGAGGAACATTTAGAAGGTCTCTTCTCTCCTTCAATAAACATCTCAACTGATGTCGGCATGCTGGGGGACATCCCTGTTCTTTGTGCTTGCTTTTCCCAAAATATAAAATCACTATACTCAGTTAAAACTCATTCTCAAAATATGGGAGATGCATTCGATAGAGACTGACAGTGTGAAACTCATTATCACAAAAAGTAGTAGAGACTGAATATACACAGATAAATTCTGAATGATGGAACTGCAAAGAAAGGAAAGCATACTGTTCAGAAGACATAACTCAACCCTTCTGCAGGGAGCATGCTTTATCAGGAAGTTGAACTTAGCCAAGTACTATAACAGATTGGTATCAGAGAGACATCTATGATGTTCTAAAACTATCATTTGGTTGGCCAAATCATAGACATAATCTTGGGCTAGGTAAAGCACAAGATAGAACCTGCAAAGAAAAATTTTCTGGAGAATGTTCTCTTGGTTAGAGATCATGATAAAGTCACTTTTCCCCCTTTCCAATCTCATCTAAGTAACTTCAGGAACCTGGATCTTGTCACTATAGGCACAAATATTCTGCCAGGTCAGTTTGGCTTTTGTCTACATAGCTCTGTGTCTCCTCAAACCTGGCAACTTTGTGTTGTCAGATGACCATTTCTCTTTCCTCTGTCTGCAGGGACATGATGCCCCTTTCATCAGGATCACCCACATGGTAATGAGGTAGGGAGCACATATTGCTTAGTTTTTCTCCAAGCCACCCTCATTCAGGCAGCAAGGACTCTGAGTGGTCACTGAGGTGATGACCCCTCATAACTCACAAAGCTTACTTTCTAGGTTCACACTTAGAGATGGGTTTCCCTGTTCCTGCAAGGCTACCAGAATGCCATGCCAGGATGCTACCAGTTTTCTACAAAGATACCTTCATTTCCTAGGAGCATAGCTGGGGAGGCCCAAATAACCTAGATGCCACTAGGTAACATAATCACTAGCTAGCAAGAACCCAGAATATGCTGGTCTAGCACTTGGCAATATGCACACTTTAGTAAACCTGAATGTCTTCTGGATTCCATATTCAAAAGGTTACAATGAGATGAAAGGTAGTGTGTCATACAGAGGTATTGGTTGTCCAGCTGATCTTGGTAAAGTAACCTCTTCTGTGGACCTGGTTTCCTCACCTGCAAAAGGATGGAGATAGTCTCCAAGGCCCCTTCCAGTTCTACCATTCTATGATTATGTGAGTCAAGACATTTAAAGTGTATCCAGAATGTGTTATTAATTCAGTAACATTTACTGACCATCTATGCTATGTAAGGCCTGGCAGAGGGCACTGTGGGGGCTACATAGACATAGGAGATAGTCCCTGACATTGAAAGAGCTCAAAGTGCAATAATCATAGAATTTAGAAATCTAAGAAATGTCATAAGATTATGTGTTAAATGAGCAGTATGTATGATTAGTCCTACAAATGCAGGAATTATTAGAAAGGTTTCATGAAGGAAGGCTCAAGAAGGGACTTGAAAGAAGCGGTAGAATTTGGATAGGCTAGAAGTGGGTCAATTACTGAGCAGCGTTACAAAGCTTTTTTCAGTTCATCCAATTCAATGACTCCTCTGTACGTCAGAAGCAACTATGTGTGTCAGTCCAACAGGGTTTGATAGTGCCTTGATACAATTTCCTCTACATACAGCACAATGAGGCATAAGCACTGATCATAGCAGCAAACTGCTTCTACTTCAGGTGTCAAAAGTCACATAGTCATTCTTGCCACAAGAGAAGTCTGGGTACATTGACCCCACCAGTGATCTGGTCACAAAGTTAAAAGAGATAGCGAGAAAGCCAATTCCAGAAAACAGTGCACTTGGTCCTTCCCCCTAGCTTTATCAGGAAGTTGAATTTGACTACCTACTACAATAGTCTTTGAGTGGCTGGACACCTCACAGTTGTCAGCGTCATTCTGCTATAATGTCCTGACATTACCAGCCAAGCTGGTGGCTACATGTTTACACAAGCTGGACAGGGTTTGGCCAGAAAAGACTGAGAATGGCTCATGTGGTCAAAGCTGAAACTGGCATATACACGCACATTTCCTAAATGCCTCCCCCTAAAGATAAATTAAGAAATCCTTTTCTTAAGCACTGCACAATTTTCACTCTGCTTTTAAAGTCAATACTTTTACCATAGATACAATTACATTTAAATATGTAAATGTATTTAAATACAGCTACCTATTGGTAATCTATCCTTTCCTTTTTGTGTGTATTTGAATCTTCCAGACAAACACAACAGTTATGCAGAATTTCAGACTCTCAGAGTTGCAAGAGGCTCAGTGATAATGTAGTCCAATTTCCCATTCCAGGCAGGAATCCACTTTGTGACAGCAGCCCTTAGAGGTGGCCACCCAGTATCTTTGGAAACACTTATAACAACACAGAGCTAACTAGCTCCTAGATGGACAACCTTTATTCATTTTATGTATTCAGCCTACTGTCTGTCCAATGAAAATTACAGGCCCCTCCTTTGAGAAGTCTAAACATATAAAGGCAAAATCCAAAAATAAAAAGATATCCACTGGCACCACTAATGCTGCATGTTTTTCATCAAGGGGTGCCCACATGCCTGACCAGATTTCTCAAGCCATCTGGCCGACCCAGGGCTGTGCCATGGGCAGCTATAAATCAACTTGCACTTGTTCCTAAGCACCTGCTGCAAGCGAGACCCCACTACTAAAATGCAGGTCCAGATGTGCGGCAAGATCTAGACTTCCCCAAGGCAAAAATGCAACAGTAAGAGGATGTGGAATCTATGTTCCTAGACAATTTAGGGACGAAAATAGACAGCCCTCTTCACTGGTGGTTCAGACACCCTCACCAGCCTGAAGGCAGGGGACTGGATCAGCTGATTTCCTGAGGTCTCCCTATGTTCTAATACTAACTAAGGGGCCCGTATCCTGTCCCCCAAATCCCAACCCCCACTGTGTGGTTAGTAGTGAATTATATACTCCAAAGGAAACAGTCAACCAGAAAAAGATTTCATTCTTCAGAGGCATGCTGGTGTCCTTTGTACAGCCTGTCAACAGCTAGGCATAAAGCAACCACCACCTAGAGTGTGTATGTCTATATGTGACAGACACACATGGACAGACACACACACACATATGCACGCAAACAGATTCAACCACTCTCAGTAAAAATGATTCATTGCCAGGGTCCTCTCCCCTTCGGTCAGACTTATGCTTCCCCATTCCACTCCTTAGCTAACACGTTTACTTCCTTCTCCCTTCCCCCACTTCTCCCTCCCCCAGCCTTACACTAAAAAATATTTACTCTATCACACAGACAGCTGTAACTCAAGGCAGTTTATAAACAACCTCACCCTTCATATCTGAGGGCAAAGCACAAGAAATAACTTGGGGAAAAAAGTCATCTTGGTAGAAAACTTAACCTGCCTCTGTCAAACAGTAACTTAGCTAATTATAAGCTTCATCCCACAGGCGGTTTTGTTCAAAGGCCTTTGGGGCCTAAGTGGGACAGATCCAAATCAGATTCTGTCTGGCTCCCAGATACAAAAAAGGCCAAACGCCAATAGCTCCAAATTCCCAATTCCCCTGGACAGTCAAACCAGAGGTTTTCTGGACCCAGAATTACCAGCTCACTCACACCATAGAAACAAATCTCATCTCTATTTTAAATAGTTCCAACCTCACAAATTTAACTCTAAGATGGAGGGGAGTGGCGGCAAAAAGAGCTAGTGATTCAGCAGGGTAAGGACTGAAAGACAGGGAGAATGATAGAAAGCAGAGTTCAGCTCTGCACTTCCAAAAAGAAGCAAGGAAAGAATAAAGCAAAAAAATATTTTTTTTTGGAGAGAAGGCTGAGAGGGGACAGCATTTTATTAGTGTTACACGTATGCCTGCCTGATTGCACATGCTCACTTGTACCACACACAAGTACACACATATACACACGCCACCGTAAACCTAAGACTGGGAAAGCAACTAAGAAGCCATCTCCAACCTGACTTCGCCAAATACTTCACAAAGTCAGAAGCAAAAGAGCCTTTGAGAAAGAGCTTTTCTGACCTTCCTTTTCTAGCCCTGTTATAAACTTCCCCCCACCCCTGCCACTGTTGCTCAAGCCAGCTGCAACCATCAAAAAGTCTGGCAAAACAGCCTGAAAAATCACTCTTGATGCACTGGGAAAGCCTGGAGCCCTTATAGAAGGACAAAAATGAGCTCCAAGAGATCAGAGCTCATTTTGATTACCCACAAAGGCTAGCCAAGGGGACCCCCTCCTCCCTGCCACAGCCACACCCCAGCCTGGGAGCTCCCGGGGTCATGGTAGTGCATGAACTATAGCAGGCTCATATCAGGGGTGGCTCACAGTCTACACACACACCTCTTGGCTCCTCAAGGCCCTCCTCATAATAATCCCAAAGCAATTAGCATTGTTCCCATCCCTAGAGTGTACAGCATTCTCAGCATACCCAGTAGTCAAGCCACAGTACCCTAGAATCCAACTGGTCACCTCCCTAGAGCAGTGACCTATACAGGCTTCAAATGGTGACTCTAGTACTAGCTATTATATCAAAGAAAAAAACAACTCCAAAGCTGGTATCAGACACACACAGAATACAGAGTTGTTTATGCTGAGTGATCTAGAGTGAAACTCACATTTAAAAAGCACATATGTGCCACACATGCAGCTGAGGCTGGAACCAATCTGCAAGTTCCCAGTTCAGTTGGCTTTTCAATTTAATAGCTAGGAGAGGTGACCCAGAATAACAGAATAGGTGAGTTTTGTGGTACAGAGTTATGACCATGAGGGCTGCCCCTAGGCCCAAGAGGGATGGGGAAGATGGAGTCTGTCACTAAACTCCTAAGGAGACCACTGAAAAGGAGAGGTGAGTAACAAAGACAAATGCCTTTATTTCCCAAGTGTGCCAGGGGTAGCCCCAAATCTGTGCTACAAAATTGGTATCAAAGGTCTTGGGTTTTTAATGAAGCACATACCCTGTTACAACCACAAGGAAATGAACTCAGTTAGCATAATCTATAGACATTACTCAAGAGGATAGTGGTATCCAAGGACCATCCACAAACTCTCCAGAAAGAAGGTTCTTCCCCTGGACTCAAAGTGACTATAATCAGGCAAGTCTACTCAATAGAAACTCACTCGAAGGCGAAGAAGAGTGTACATGTCCCCAAGATGAGGAAGAGGGTCAAATAGAAGATGCCCTTTTGCCGGGCCATCATGACTCGACCATCACAGCAGAAGGTGTTCCTGCCTGGGAGTTTCTCCCATTTCCGTGTCACCTTCTTTCTCACCACCATCACAGACATGATTGGAATTCCTGGTCCACAACGGGCTTTGTGATTACAAGAGAGAAGAAACAGAAGCTGAGCCCAGCTTTGAAATCACGATGCCTGCTATTGCTGCCGCAGGGTCAAACATCATCAAAAGTCCAATTTGTAGCCCTAAGAGAAAGCACAAAAAGAAAAATATGAGGCAGGAACAAGAAAATGCAGTTCAACCCTCCTTTACCAGAGGTGGAAAAATGAGCACTGCCTAAAGGGGTAGTGGTAGGGAAGTGGGAAAAGTTTATTTCCAATCTGTGTGTATCCTCTAAAAGGAGAAAAGGCTAAAGGTTCTCAAAAAAGAAGGGGGTTACCATGTTTTCTTACTATGGATTTAATAATCCCTATATTTCCAATATAATACTGATGATTTTATCATCATAGAACCTTGGAACTAGAAAGGATTTTTAGGGTGATAGCCCCAATTACTTTGTTTTGGAAACAAGTAAAGACCAAAGAGAGGAAATCACTTGTCCAGGGTCACACAGCCGCAAAGCTAAGCCAAGAAAACACGTCTGCTGACTTTCAGGCCAGGGCACTTTCCACTGTACCACAGTGTTCTATAATCATCAGTAAGAAGACTCAAAATAATGGTAGAGTTTCCCTCCTTCAGGAGCCATTCCCTCCCCTCCTCCATTCATCTTCTTTCTTTAATTAGCCACTCAAATATGAATCACACCAGGGAACAAGTCACCCTCTGGCAGGGCTAGGAGGTTCTGGACACTCTGTACACATATCCAGGTTGTATTTACTCAAAACAGATTTCCCCTAATCAAACCCTCTGTAACTTCCTGAGTCTGGGAAATGAACCAATCTTGCTAGTCTAGCCTAACATTTGTGGGAATCTTAATGAAACCACATCACAGACCTGTAGGTGAAAGGCTGACTTAAGCAGGAGAGTTCTGGAATGGTTGGGGGTGGGGGTGGGTGGACATGTCAGCAGCTAAGAAAAGTCATAAAGGTGCTTGCTTTCTGGGACATTCCATAAGTACCATCACCACTTGGCATCCTGAACCCCCAGGCCCAGGCTTTCTCAGCCACTGCCACCCTTCTCTTCTCAGGTGTGGTGCTGTGGCCTCTATTTACTGACACCACATGCCCCACGCTGGCAAGAATGAGGTGGAAACCTGCAGCCTGCCTGACTGATGAGAAACAACCAACCCGAAATCATTACGGGCTGGAGAGGGCAAGGGTCCAAATAGAGACTAGGAGATGAGCAGGGAAATGAGAAAGCAAGAAGCCTTGGCAAAGGGGAGGGAGCACCAGAAGGGCAGAGAACACTTCCTTTGTGTAAAACTAACCTGGAAAACAATCTCCTCCAGATAAACCGGCCCAGCGGGAGAAGGGAGACCAGGAAGGGGAGCCGGGCCTGGGAGAACAAAGATCAAAATCCGTCGAGAGCCAGCGACCGGCCCACCAGCCTGGGGCCCGAGGCCCGAGGCCCGGGCGGGCGGCGGGCGCGGCCTCGGGAGGCCAGCCCTGCCTCCGCCACGCAGCGGACCACCGCCCGAGGCAGGTTGGGACGCGCGCCACCTCCCCACGTTCATACACACTCACACACGCCCCGCCACGTGTAGTCAGCCGCGGTCAGGGGCTCGGCGGCTGCCCAGCTGAGAAGGCCAGTGCCAACGTCCGCGCGGCTGGGTACAGCGGAGGGGCTGTTAGCCCACCATGCGGCCGAGCCCAGGAGACCCCAACCCCCACCCCTCGTTACCTGAACCCTGGAGACCGAACTCGGCGGGGAACTGAGGGCAGGAAGTGGACTGTCCCAGGGGACCGCGTCAGCCGCCAGAGGTGGCAGCGACTTCTCCTCCCCAGCCCGGAGGCTGCCTCCTCCTGACAAGGGGCCCCAATGGTCGGGGCCCTAAACCAGCTGTGGCAACCGCCCACCGCTGGCCGAATGGAACGCTCCTCACGTCACCAGGTCGTTCCAGTAGTTGCTCGCCCCCCATTGGCTGCTCGGCCTCGGCGCCTCCGCCCCTGCCACCCCTGCCCCGAACTACCATTGGCTACCCCGAACGCCACTCGACGCTGCCTCCGCCCCGTTCCCCCACCCATCTCCCGGCTTAGTGCCCACCTGCCAAGCCACTGCCAGCCTCCCTTTGGGGTCCGAGAGCCAATGTGAGAAGCGTCGCTTTCTACTGATATAGTTACGCAGACACGGAGGTGAAAGGTATTGCTGATGGGACAAGGAGAGACAGGGAGGGGTACCAGCCTCTTACACACACGGCGAGACGCTGAAGCAACACTGGCTCACAGATCCGGGTGCTCACTTGGGCTCACCCAGGGCTCATACTAGGTCCGCCCTGGGCCTCTTCGGCCCTATTTGCATGAAATCAACCGCGACCCGGGATTTTACTCGTTTTTGGCATAAAGACAAGTCCTCTGCCTCCCAAGTCCCATTCAGTAGTTAGGGACTTCACCTCTGTCCCAGCCACCTGGCTTTTGGAAGAAAACACACATAAAAAGGAACTTGAAAGGGTCACCTGTCCCCAGGAACATAGAATCATTTTGCAGTACCGAAAACAAATAATCGACGAAGTTAGAAAAACTCTACTGACAGGACTTAAATTCTTCCAGGTAGGTAATGAAGTAACATTGTCAAGAAGGTTGTCAATTACTGTTCGTTTTGGAAAGCTTATGATAATTGAGGAGGGCGGGGATCCAAGGCAGAATCCCCACCCACCAACCACATTGATTTTTTTCCTTCTGCCACTCTCCCCTCTGCAGTTACTGCCACAATGAGCCACTGCTACTGATCTGAGTGAGTCGCATCCTTTAGAAGTTCGAGATTGGAGTGGGGAAAACAGTTGAGAACCAGGGAATTAATCTTATACAGAGGACTTTAAAAGGCATTAAGTCTGTTTTCACTAGTATGGCTCTTGGCTTCCAAATATAAGAGGAAATATGACAAAGGGCTGAAGGTGGCCTCTCCTTACCTGTCACACTGTTGGGGACAATGCCTAGATTGCTACCCATTTTCCTGAGCTTGAATAAAGTTTCTCTACGGTGAGAGTATTTGTAATTAGTACACAGAAGACTGCCAAAGCTCTTCCCAAGGCAGAGTTTTGGTGTGTTAGTTGAAGGACCATGTACATGGTCAGGAACTAATTCTCCTTTACAGTATTTGGGTCCCACATCATATGAACGAAAAAAAAAGCCATCTAATGATAATTACATTGGACACTTTCATGGCACCACCCTTCAATCAAAAATTTAAAAGGATTAAAAAATCACTAGGTAATTCTCTTATGAGAGAGATGTGTTATAATTAATTTGTAGGGTAAAGTATATCTTTATAAAGCTTCTATTGTTCCTTAGCACTCATGCTGATTATAATCACTGCTTTATTCCCTATAAACTGTATGATCACTATAATTGCCTCCAGTTCTCCCCTTTGATTCCTGGAAGGTGCTGGTATTGCACACGCTTGGCTATCAAAGGGAGAGGAACTTCCCTCGGCCCCATCGGACCCCTGGATTCCAAAGCCTGTACCCACTAGATGCCCTTAGGGATAGCATGTGTATCCCAGCTGCCATCCCCCTGACTGTGGAGCAGTCAAAAATAAATCTCTGCAGCTTCCAAACATACTTTGTCCATATCTCAGGTGCAGGTGAAGCTCAGGGAGTCCTGTAATCGATGTGTTACAGCAGTGCATTCCTGGGCTCTGCCCCTCCCTGCTGTGGGTCACATCCCTCTGGGATTAAGTGGCTGTGTAGGTCAGGCTTCTTTTATTACAATCTGTTATTACTTGTGTTTACCACTAAAAGAAAAATAAGGAAGATTTATATGGACAAACATTCTGTAGCACTTCCTTCTATGTAATTACATCATTTTATATAATCCTGAAAGTCTTAATGCACACACACAGCTAAATTGTGACTACAAAATGAGATTGTTTCTTTTCTCTTCTCAACAAACCTCCCAGACTTTATGTATCCAAATGAGGGTTGGTTCCTTTGAAGGGGAGTTACAGCCATGTGATGGGCACTAGAAACACCACTGGAATAAAGGCATCAGCTTCCATTGTGTGGTATACATTTTGGTGTGCTTGTTTAAAAATATCTGTCTCCATGGAGCACGTGGGTGGCTCAGTCGATTAAGCATCCAACTTTGGCTCAGGTCATGATCTCGCCGTCTGTGAATTTTCGGTCCATGAGTTTGAGCCCTGCGTCGGGCTCTGTGCTTGACAGCTCAGGGCCTGGAGCCTGCTTCCAATTCTGTGCCTCCCTCTCTTTCTGCCCCTTCCCCACTCATGCTCTCTCTCTCTCTCTCAAAAATAAATAAACATTTTATGGGGCGCCTGGGTGGCGCAGTCGGTTAAGCGTCCGACTTCAGCCAGGTCACGATCTCGCGGTCCGTGAGTTCGAGCCCCGCGTCAGGCTCTGGGCTGATGGCTCGGAGCCTGGAGCCTGTTTCCGATTCTGTGTCTCCCTCTCTCTCTGTCCCTCCCCCGTTCATGCTCTGTCTCTCTCTGTCCCAAAAATAAATAAAAAATGTTGAAAAAAAAATAAATAAATAAATAAACATTTTAAAAAATCTGTCTCCATATTTATGGATCCTGCATTAGTGTGTATGGATGTGTAGGTATAAAGTGCGGTCCTGAGAGCTGCCAGTGGGTTGCAGCTTGCCTGTTAGTGTTCCTCCAGGTATTTCTTCAGCAAACACCCAAAGACCCCTTTAGTACTTCATGCAAGAACAGACCCCCCAAGTCAGCCCCCATCCTGCATTCAAGCTCATGATGACCCTTTTTCTCTATTTTCTCAAGTTTCAACCCCACTATGTCCCCTTGCCCTCCTCCCCACACACGTGTCCCATCCCACCCCACCTACCTGACCTGCAATCCTCTCCAGACTTTCTGGCTATAAATAAATATATATTTGTAGAATGAATTGATGAGCAAAAGAAAGAGCCACAGGATGCCCTGCCCACACGTAACCAACTAGTTCTTAGCCAACAGCTATTTCCCTAAAGCCTGGGCTACTACCACTAACACAGAAGAAGCAGAATGGTGTACCTAACGGAAGGCACAAAAGCTTTATTGCCAGATAGACCTGGGTTCAAATCCTGACTCTTAGTAGCGTGTATAAACTTCTGTAAAATAGAGGTGCCTCAGTGGCTCAGTCAGTTGGGCGATTGACTCTTGATTTCGGCTCAGGTTCATGATCTCATGGTTTGTGGGATTGAGCCCCGCGTCGGGCTCTGTGCTGACAGCGTGGAGCCTGCTTGGGATTCTCTCTCTTCCTCTGTCTCTCTGCCTCTCCCTCTCTCCCTCCCTCAAAAATAAACATTAAAAAATAAACTCCTGTAAAATAGAGTTAATGCCTATTTCATAGAGTTATAAAGGAGATTAGAGATAATGTGTACTAAATGTCTGGCATATAGGAGAAACACAATCAATGCTGTATGTTATGATGACATCGGTACGTAACTACCCTCTCTCACCTCATTCCTTTGTCTACACTACTGACTAGGGGATAGAAAGGTAAAAGGAAGGAAACCTATTCTTTACTTTGTTGAACCCATGTCATCCATGTGCCTCCATGTCTTCATAACCTCTAAATTTGTCACTGAAGTTAATCCTTACCTGACTGACCTCTTGGCTCCCCAATCCCAGGGGCACCCCACTCTCTGACTAGGAAAAGCTTAGGCAGTAATCTTGTTCTAGTCAAATGGCTGTTCTCTAGCACCATCATCCTCACCTGTTAAGTGAATCCTCAACATTGCTGCCACATTATCTGTTGCAACAGGTGAGAGATCAGTGGAATCTCTTTCATTACACACCTCCTGTATTCATAACACTGTGCTGGCATTGTTGGCTCCTGTCAGAGACTGAAAAACACCTTTAAGATGCCACTGTGTGAAAGCCAAACATACAGAAAACCCAATAAAAATGCCTGGGGCGGCAAGGAAGGTGATGTTACAATGCAAGTGAACTGCTCATACCGAGCCTTTGTTTCAGTCTCTGATACCTGTCTGCTCCTGCCAGTTCTCAATTTTGTTTCATCTCTAGTCTGTGGATTTGTGACTCCATCCTGAATGGTTTTAGGTGTTGTGGTTAAGCCCTCAACACTTGCCCTAAGACTACTCACTCACCAATAAAGACCATTTACTGAGGACCTCTTCTGAGCCAGGGATTATGGTAGGTGCTTTATATAAATGAGGTTCCTAGATTGTGGTCTAAACTTGATATCCAAGTGAGAGCATCTGATACTGACCCGGCACAGCCCTAGTCTCTGACACTACCCAAGCCTCTCATTCCAGGTGCTGACCTCAAGGGATTGTGTTGCCCAATATATAAACTGGTTTATCATTTAATCATTAGGTATGTATTGAGCACCCAGTTTGCCCAGCCTATACTAAGCAGTATAGGAAATACCAAACAAGTATATGACATGATCCCAGCCTCTAAAGAACCTGAAATATTCAAAGACAGAAAAGACCAGCTCATGTGAAGTCATTAAATATAAATAAAAAACAGCGCAGAGTCCAGTTCTCAACTATGCACAGTAGAGTCTCCAACCTTTTTTTTAATGTTAATTTATTTTGGGGAGAGCGCAAGTGGAAGAGGGGCAGAGAGAAAGGGACAGAGGATCTGAAGCAGGCTCTGTGCTGACAGGCTGACAGCAGCAAGTCTGATGTGGGGCTTGAAATCACAAACTGTGAGATCATGACCTGAGCTAAGTCTGATGCTCAACCGACTGAGCCACCCAGGTACCCGGAGCCTCCAAACTTTTAAGAAGAGCTTTCCTTGGGGCGCCTGGGTGGCTCAGTCGGTTAAGCGTCCAACTTCGGCTCAGGTCACGATCTCGCGGTCCGTGAGTTCGAGCCCCGCGTGGGGCTCTGCTGACTGCTCAGAGCCTGGAGCCTGTTTCAGATTCTGTGTCTCCCTCTCTCTCTGCCCCTCCCCCGTTCATGCTCTGTCTCTCTCTGTCTCAAAGATAAATAATGTTAAAAAAATTAAAAAAAAAAAAAAAGAAGAGCTTCCCTAGGGGCGTCTGGGTGGGTGAGTTCAAGCCCTGCATCGGGCTCTGTGCTGACAGGGCTCTGCTGACAGCTCGGAGCCTGGAGCCTGCTTCAGATTCTGTGTCTCCCTCTCTCTCTGCACCTCCCCCGCTCACGTTCTGTCTCTCTCTCTCAAAAATAAATAAACATTAAAAAAAGAAGAGCTTGCCTCAAAAGTTTGTACCCTCTCAAATAGTGTTAGAAGAGTAAATTAGCAATTTTTTTCCAATACGGCTATTCATTAGTATCTCTTACTGTTTTTACATTTCATAACCATTGACCCAACATACCTACTTCTATCCAGAAATACTAACACAAAAGCTCAAAGATATATGTTCCAAGATGTTTATGTTAGCATTGCATGTAATTGCAAAAGTTATCACACAAAAATTCTTTAATGATTGCATTGGAGTACTATGAAGCTATTAAAAACAATGACATAGAGCATATATCAGAAAAGAGCATACCATTATCTTTGTATATGTGTACATATTTCAATAAAAATTTTACGTTAAAAAGTTAAGCATGTGCTGATATGCAAGTATGCCCAATATATATCAAGTTTAAAAACCAAGTTTCTAAATGTTTATAAAACCCAAATTTTATTTTTTTTAATTTTTTTTAACGTTTATTTATTTTTGAGACAGAGAGAGACAGAGCATGAACGGGGGAGGGGCAGAGAGAGAGGGAGACACAGAATCGGAAGCAGGCTCCAGGCTCTGAGCCATCAGCCCAGAGCCGGACGCGGGGCTCAAACTCACGGACCGCGAGATCCTGACCTGAGCTGAAGTCGGACGCTTAACCGACTGAGCCACCCAGGCGCCCCCCAAATTTTATTTTTTTTTCAACGTTTTTTATTTTTATTTTTGGGACAGAGAGAGACAGAGCATGAACGGGGGAGGGGCAGAGAGAGAGGGAGACACAGAATCGGAAACAGGCTCCAGGCTCCGAGCCATCAGCCCAGAGCCTGACGCGGGGCTCGAACTCACGGACCGCGAGATCGTGACCTGGCTGAAGTCGGACGCTTAACCGACTGCGCCACCCAGGCGCCCCACCAAATTTTATTTTTAAAAAACCTTGGGGCACCTGGGTGGCTCAGTCGGTTGAGTGTACGACTTCAGCTCAGGTCATGACTGCACAGCTCCTGGGTTCTAGCCCCGCTTCAGGCTCTGTGCTGACAGCTCAGCCTGGAGCCTGCCTTGGTTCTTTGTCTCCCTCTCTCTGCCCCTCTCCCGCTCATGCTGTGTGTCTCTTTCAAAAATAAACAAACATTGAAATTTTTTTAAAAAATAAAATTTAACAAAAAAACTTATTTTGTGTAGGTGTATATATGTATGATTTTATATGTGTGTATTTTAAAAGTCTGGAAGGATATATAGCAAACAGTAGTTACCTCTGAGGCGTGAGGGTGCTGAACAAACTTTTAAGTCTTATTTAATACATTTCTTTAATGTCTGACTAGTTACAAAGAACATTATTAATTTTAGGACTTAATAAATTAAGATTTAGAGGCACCTGGGTGGCTCAGTCTGTTAAGTATCCAACTTCAGCTCAGGTCATGATCTTGCCATTCCTGAATTCAAGCCCCGCATCCGGCTCTGCACTGACTGTTTGGAGCCTGCTTGGGATTCTATCTCTCCCCACCCCCACCCGTCCCACCCCTCTGCCCCGCCCCAACTTGTGCTGTCCCTCTCTCTCAAAATAAATAAATAAACTTAAAATTTTTTAAATTAAGATTTAGGAGCACCTGGGTGGCTCAGTTGGTTAAGCATCCAACTTCAGCTCAGATCATGATCTCACATTTCATGAGTTCCAGCCCCGAGTTGGGCTCTGTGCTGACAGCTAGGAGCTTGGAGCCTGCTTCAGATTCTGTGTCTCCCTAGCTCTCTGCCCTCCCTTGCTTGCGCGCTCTCTCTCTCTCAAATATTAAATAAAATTTTAAAAATTAAGATTTAAGGGGCACCTGGGTGGCTCAGTCAGTTAAGTGGCCAACTTCAGCTCAGGTCATGATCTCACACTTCGTGGGTTTGAGCCCCACATTAGGCTCTGTGCTGACAGCTCAGAGCCTGGAGCCCCTTCAGATTCTGTGTCTCCCTCTCTACACTTCCCCCATTCATGCTCTGTCTCTCTGTCCTTCAAAAATAAGTAAGCATTAAAATTTTTTTTAATTAAGGTTAAAAAAATTATTGGGGCACCTGGGTGGCTCAGTTAGTCAAGTGTTTGACTCTTCATTTCAGCTCAGGTCATGATCTCGAGGTTCATGAGACCAAGCCCCACATTGGGGTCCACACTAACAGAGCAGAGCCTGCTTGGGATTCTTTCTCTCCCTCTCTCTCTTCTCCTCCCCTACTCGTGCATGCTCACGTGCTCTCTCTCTCTCTCTCTCTCTCTCAAAATAAATAAATAAACTAAAAAATGCCATTTTCCAATAATTAAAGCAACTAGAATGTGGAATGATGTAGAGCAATCAGTGGAGGTTGTAACATTGGAAATATAAAGAAGAAAATGTAATCAAGGCCATTCCTTGGCTTTTCACAGAAATATATCTATATAATCATAATAAGGTAAAAAGTATCTATTGGTTTTCAACTTTTGGAAGCCAAACTACAGACAAATCACATAAAACTTAATTATGATTACAAAGTATAAAGTAAATATTAACAAACTTAATGTAAAAGCATAGCATACAGAAATTGGAAAGTAGACAAAATTAGGCGAGGTGGAAAATTGTGTGGAGGCACTAATATTCTAATTTTAGAAAGTGCATAATCAAGAGATACTATCTATAGATGATGAAACAAGAAATAGAGACTTGTGTTTCTTATATAAAGGCACAAAGGTAACCAAGAAGACATACAAATAGAAAGATACACATTAGAATGGTTGTCTCTGGAGAGATGTACTAAATAGAGGAACTAATAAGAGTGATGCATTTGGAGGAAGAGAGGAGTGGTGCTGCCATGTAAGTGAGCGAAATCCCACCTATCAGAGCAGCAAGTCACTAGATGTTTACAGCCAGTAAGCCAAGCTCAGACAGTATACCCATATCGTTTAGAGAAAAGGGATTATTGCAATACTCCCCTTACTGGTCTCCTTGCATCCACTCTTGCCCCCTTTTGTTCTATTGTTAACATAGCAGCTAGAGAGATTCTTTTCAATGTTAACTCAGATCTTGCCACCCACAGCTTGTCGAATGGCTTCCTATGTATGAAATAACAGAAAAAAATACATATTGGTCTCTGCCCCCCAGTTCATGGCACAGAGCTAAAGCCCTTCTAAATTCCTAAGTGGTAAGAGCACTACCAGCATCTTTTGTACTAATGTTTGGTCTTTGACCCTGGTTCCTGACACAGGGCTTCTGAAACCCTTGTAATTTCCTGGATGATCGAAGCATCTTTTGTTCTAATGAGGCAACTCTGGTGGGCTCTTGGATGGCTCCTGGATGAGGGATGGTCACTAGAAAGATCAAGCCATGATTAAAAGCTAGGAATTTTCAGCCCCACCTCCATCAAGAGGAAAAGGGAAAAGAGCTGTAAATGGAGTTAATGATTGATTATGCCTATGTGATGAAGTCTCCAAAAAAATTCCAGGAGTTTGGGATTTGGAAAGCTTCCTCGTTGGCGAATGCATCCATATACCAGGAAACTGACACATCCCAACTCCACAGGGACAGGAGCTCCAACACTAGGAACCCTCCCAGATCTTGCCCTATGTAGATACACCATCTCCATCTGGCTGTTCATCTGTGATCTTTATCATATCCTTTAAAAACCTAGTAAACCTAAATAAGTGTTCCCCTGAGTTCTGTCAGCTGCTGTAGCAAGTTAACAAAACCCCAGGAGGGGGCCATGGGAACCTCAGATTTATAACTTGTCAGTCAGAAGCGCAAGTGACAACCTGGACTTGTCATTGGCATCTGCAGTGGGAGGGGGGACTGAGCCCTTAAGCTATGGGATCTGACGCTATCTCCAGGTAGATAGTGTCAGAATTGAATTCAACTGTAGGACACCCAGCTGGTATCACAGAGGATTCTGTGTTGTTGAGGAAAACCCCCGCACATCTGATGTCAGAAGTGTTGCAAATGTGACAGTAGTATGAGAGTAAAGGAGACACACACAGGAAGGGAGAATGAGACTTTTCTAACACACCATCTCACTCAGAACAGAAGCCAAGCTCATTACAAGGGCTTACGAGACCTTACACAATCATCTACCTCACCATCTCCCAAACCCTGCACCTCCTGCTACTCCTTGTTCATTCTGTGCCAGCCCCCGTGGACTTCTTGCTGATACTTGAACAAACTGGATATGTTCTACCCAGGACCTTTGCACTGGCTGTACTTTCTGCCTAGAATGATCTTTCCCCAAATATTTTCATGGCATGCTCTATCACCTCCTTCAGGTACTTACTTAAATGTCCCTTTCTCAAAGAGGCTTTCCTTGGCCACACTATTTGAAATTGCACTCCCTCCCCAAATCTCCCTATGTTCTTTCTCTGATTTATTTTTCTCCCATAGTACTTAGTGTCTTTTCACATACTATACATTTTAATTATTTATCTAGTGTATTGTTGCCCTCACCCACTAGAATGTAAATAAAAGCAGGGATTTTCGTGTTTTTACCACCTTTATCCCCAGTGCTGAGGAAAGTGATTGGCACATAGTAGATGCTTATTAAGAGCTAAATTGCATCCCCCCAAAATTCATATGTTGAAGTCCCAGTACCTCAGAATGTAACTGTATTTGGAGATAAGGTCTATAAAGAGGTGATTGAGTTAAAATGAGGCCATTAGGATGGGGCTCTGATCCAGTATGACTGGTATCCTTATAAGAAGAGGAAGAGACACTAGGGGTACAAATACACAGGGACAGTCACATGAAGAGGCACCAAGAAGGTGGCCATCTGCAAGTCAAGGAGAAAGGTCTGGATTGGATCCTTCCCAGATGGCCCTCAGGGGAAACCAAGCCTGCCAGAATCTTCATCTTGGACCTCTAGCCTCCAGAACTGTGAAAGGATAAATTTCTGCTGTTTAAGCCTCCCAGTCTGTGCTATTTTGTTATGGAAGCCATAGCAAACTGAGTGCTCAATGAATATGTGGTTTGAATGAAAGGATAAACAGGTGGATGGATATGGCAGGAACATTAGCAAAACCCAAACCAGAAACAGTTTAAAAGTGGTAGACCTCAGGGATGGGAATACAGGTGAAGAGGAGCTGGGCAGGAGATAGTTGCTTTCTATTATAAGTAGGTCCTTTGGTACTATTTAACTTGTATCTACATGAATATATTACTGGTAAACAGTCTTTTTTTTATTTTAAAAAATGTTTATTTTTTAAAAATCAATAAAAGTTAGCTAAACCTCAGGCATACAAGGATAATATCTCTTTCCCTGTTGTCAGACCATAGCTTCTTCTATGGCCTGTTTTATCTTCCCCAGTTTGTAATCACCCACCTATCTTTTCTCCAGTTGACGCATTTTCTTCCTGGTAGACTCAGTCTCTTTTCCTCCCAGACTCTGGTGTTCAAAGTCCTTTGGCTTCAGCACTTCTTTGTTTGAGAGACACAGGAAGTATGGATACCCCTACTTCTCTGCCATGTTCCATAGCTTCTTCTATGTAAACAAGACAATTTCAGCATATTACTCCCCAAAATTCTTCATCCAAAGGTAAAATGTGTGGTCATTTCAATAGGAATTTGACTTTTTCCCTAGGTAGATCTATCATAGCTCTTAGATGGGATGGTCACCCTTCCAGTCTCTGGAGCACTGTTCGTATACTTTACTGTATTTCATCTCTGTCCTCGACTTTTTTTATTTATTATTCTATTTATTGTCAAGTTAGCTCACATACAGTGTAGTCTTGGCTTCAGGAGTAGATTCCCATGATTCATCACTTACATACAACACCCAGGGCTTATCCCAACAACTGCCCTCCTCAATGTCCCTCACCCATATTCCCCACCCCCCAACCCCAACCCCATCAACCCTCAGTTTGTCTTCTGTATTTAAGAGTCTCTTATGGTTTGCCTCCCTCTCTGTTTGTATCTTATTTTTCTTTCCCTTCCCCTGAGGTTATCTGTTAAGTTTCTCAAATTCCACATATGAGTGAAATCATATGTTATCTTTCTCTGTCTGACTTATTTCACTTAGCATAATGATTTTGGTAAACATTCTTAAATATTAATTCATTTTTTTAAGTTTATTTCTTTATTTTGAGAGAGAGAGAGAGAGAGGGCAGGGGAGGAGCAGAGAGAGAGGGAGAGACAGAATCCCAAGCAGGCTCTCTTAGCACAGAGCCTGACATGGGGCTTGATCTCACAAACTGTGAGATCATGACCTGAGTCGAAATCAAGAGTCAGACACTTAACCAAGCCACCCAGGCACCCAAAATGTTAATTCTTAAAAAGCAGTTTTACAGAACAAAAAAAATATAGGTTTATGAGGCTTTATATTACTTGTTCTAAATCCAGGACAATTTTGCCCTACAAGGGACATTTGGCAATGTCTAGACATTTTTGGTTCTCAAATCTGGGGAGAGTGCTATCGGCGTCAAGTGGATCAAGGCCTGGGACACTGCTAAATATCTTACAGTGCACAGTACAGCAACCCACAAAATCTCAATAGTGGCGAGATTACATAATTGTGTGGATGATAGAGCCATAACAAGTCATTAAGGAAAGTTATGGCTATTCGAATTAACCTCTGACAAGAACATAATATAGGAAAACTACCATACCATGCCATAATCTATTGTTTGATGCCTTTGTTAGAGAAAAATTCTGGACTGAATGGTAGTTCTGGTGGCAGTGCTAGGAACATGGGAGGCACAGTAAACTAGAAGGACTGACTGACTTCTGTCCATAGATCCTCATACAAACCGTCAATATATACAAATGCAAATGGCCATTCATCCTGTATTACCTCACTCTCACTGTACTGCCTCTTCCTGCGATCTAACTCATCTCCTCCACTCTCCACTAATCAACACTCAACACTCCTTTCTTTTATCCCAAACCTGAATTCCAAGATTTCTCCCAGACCACAACTCATGCTGGTATGCCTTTTCTGCACCTTTCAGCCAAGATTTCTTTCTTCTTTTACCTCTCTCATGAAATCTTCTCCATTCTTTGGAAAAGAGTGAATAATTTCTCACTGGTTCCATCTTGCATAAAACAGAATTCCTTCCTTGCTCAAAAACCTACCAAAAGCACCTACCTTTTCACACACACAACTAAGTGACTATTTAATGTATGGATCTGTTTGGTGTTTTGATTGCTGTGTATTCATGATAAAAAATGTCTGTGCTAGTGTTATGTCCAGTTAGAGGTGGTGTAGACAAATGTCTGGTCATCTGCTTTGGGAATATTATTTCTAAGAAGTGTGAAAAGAATCAAGGGCAGTCACTGTTCCACGCTATTGTTCAGAACATTGGTTTTGACCTCAAAGAGCAACACTTTCGTGCTGCCAGGTACTGGGAGCCTGCTATGGAAGGGGAAAAGTCCAGAATCAGTGCACTGTGGAATATCGGTAGAAGGAAACACAAGAGACTGGTAACAGTGGTTGCCTTTAGAGATGGAAACTGGAGAACTTAGAGATAAAGGTGGGAGAGAGACATAATTTTCAGTATATAACCTTTCGTAACTTTGGAATTTTGCTCCATGTGCATATACTAGCTATACAAAAATATTAATTTTTATATCAGTATATTGTACAAAACTACAGTATTTGTATCTTAAGCCAAACTTCTACCCAGCTACAAATGGATGCGAAAGTATCATGTTTTTTATATTCAAAACTGGGGCATTAAGGATATATTCTGGCAATCTGTTAAACTCTGAATCCCACACTGAGAAAAAGACTAAAAAGAAATTGTCTGCAATGATATGTTCCTTATTGATATGATTGTCTTTAAATTACATGGAAATAGGCAGAAGAAAATTGACCTAACTATAGTGTTCCTATACCTCCCTAAAGCAACACATTTAAAAATAATTGGAGGTCTGAAGAAAATGCAGTGACAAAATTTTATTTACATTTTAATGTAATATATAATTGATTGACCAGAAGTTTTAAGTACTTTGTATTCTTGATGACAAGAGAAGACCATTTTATCCAGGAATAAATTGTTTTCTGCCTTTAGTTTGGATGTAATAATCCCAAATCCTTTGGAAATAAAAAATGCTTTATCGAGAACTCCATTTCCTCAAATTCTCCTCATTTCCCCAGTGACTATAATATCAAATGTCACACATTTAAAACAAAACAAAAACATGGAAATGTCCCTTGTCCAGACTGAGCCTCTAGTATGAAGATATACTCTTTTTTTTTTAATCTGACCTGTAAGACCCTTCCGAATTTAAGCATGTCTAGCACATCTCTGGCCATCCAAGGTAAATGGTCATCATTCTGGTGTACCTTCCCCTGGC
Source organism: Panthera uncia (assembly GCF_023721935.1). NCBI lineage: Eukaryota > Metazoa > Chordata > Mammalia > Carnivora > Felidae > Panthera > Panthera uncia. The sequence continues at coordinate 102,756,159 of NC_064817.1, forward strand.
CACTCCAAAGAACTGACTTGAATTCCCATTGATGAACCTCACCCTCCTGGTACCTCCCATCACATTTTGCTTCTAATCTTGAATTAATCTGCACGACAACTAAGCTGAAGACTGATTTTCAAAAGGTGACATGAGTGTGTTTTAAAAAATGTGGTTCTTAACGCCTCTTCTAAATGAAGGAGGAATCAGGCAAGCTAAGCTGAATCATCTAAACCAGGCTATCTATCTATCTGGAGATATTCAGCACACCTCTGTCCTTGTACACTGTGTGTTTCTGTTCTGGGTTGAATAGACATCCCATCGGTTATTATATTTACCTGTAGAAATTTAATCTCTATTATTCTAAGATAAAAAGAGGCATCTCTCCACCCTTGCAAAGTCTGTTTCTATCTGGTAACAGCTTCACTGTTTGTGCATGTACACTGATATATTTGTCTGCTAAAGCTGCCATAACAAAATACGTAGACTGAATAGCTTAAACACAGAAATTGATTTTCTCACAGTTCTGGAGGCTAGAAGTCCCAGATCAAGTTGCCAACCAGTTCAGCTCCTGGTAAGGGCTCTCTTCTGCTCTTATGACCCCACTTAACCTTTATTACCTCCTTATAGGCTCTATCTCCAATACAGTCACATTGGGGGTTAAGGCTTCAACATATGAATGGGGTAATGTGGTATTCAGTCCATAACAACTGAATTAACAGTAAAACAGACTGTTTTATATTTTAGTAAATTAGCATGTTATCTAAGATACATGCAGAAACGTGTATCTACCCGCATATATACAAACATCTAGAAACGGCCAAGAGGCAAAACAAACCAGTTGTTTTGGAATTAGTGGGGATGGTGCATAGAATGCGCTTAAGGGCAGGAGGAAAAAGGGTGTTAGGGAGAAATAGGAAAAATCAGTTGGTGGGATAGGAAAAGAGGAACAGCAGCCCTCTGTACTGGCATTCTCTAACCAGGAGAACGTTAAGATTTTAGTAAAGTCTTGCATCAAAGCAAACAAATTCCACAGGATTGAATAGGATGCTTTGAATCTCCACTCCTCCTAATATTCACTAAGGCAAAGCTCTGCCAGGCAGGCTAGGATATGAACATTGCTTAACCTGTCCCTTCCTGATTTCAAGCTCACAGGAGAATAGCAACTATGTCCCTTTAACTCAATCTCTGCAGTATTGCTAGGCAAAAAAGCATTTAAATGCTTTAGATGGTGATGATTATGGAGGAAAATGGAATATAAATGGCTACTGACAAGTTTCATTGTTAACAACTTTTATAACCCCATTATTTAAGAGATGAATATCTTCATATTCCTAAACAAGAGGTAATCACATGTCTAAAGCTTCTTTGCCCCTCACTTATTTTGTAAAAATGCTATTCTCATTTATTCTCAATCTTCCCCCCTCCCCCCGCCGGTGTGCATTAGTTACTATGGAAACATTGGGATACCATAGTTTGAGTGTATCAACATTCCTAAATTCTATTAGAATATGAAGCCAATTTATATTGTATTGGGAGAGAGAGTTCTCACTCAGAGTTATAAATGAATACAAGACAAAATGAAATGTATGGCACTGCCATGCAAACACAGGCCTCACTTAGCACCACAAAATGGGTAAGGCTCATCTCATCTGCCCACTTTGTGTACCAGAATCCTGACAGTAGCTATCAATGAAATTGTCTTACTCTGTTCATGCTTCTATAACAAAATACCATAACCTGGGGTAAGAGGACTTACAAGCAACAAACATCTATTTCTCACAGTTCTGAAGCCTGGGAAATTCAAGATCACAGCACCAGCATATTTGATGTCTGGTGAGAAACTGCTTCCTAGACAGCCTAAGTCTTCTCACTGTGTCCTCACATGGCCAACATGGCAGAAGGGGCAAGGGAGCTCTCTGAGGTCCCTTTAATAAAAGCAGTAGTCTTATTCATGGGAACTTCACCCTCATGACCTAAGAACCTCCCAAAGGTCCCACCTTCACTGTGGGGGTTAGGTTTCAACATACGAATTTGTAGGGGACAAAAACACTCCATCTATAGCAGAGTACTAAGTACAGACATTTATGTTTGCTAAGTAAAGACACATATATAACGACATCAGTATGGGTTCTTTTTTTTTTTTTTTTGCTGTAACTAGCATTTATTCATAAACAATTTATTTGTTTCGTTTCCACTTTGACTCAAGAGTTTTTAGAGTAGTCATTTTAAATTTAAAAGTGACCAGATTTTTTTGCTGAAGTTTTATTGTTAATTTCTCTTTTTTTTATTTTATTGTGGTAAGAACCTTTGCCCACGTGTGTGTACCTACTATACATCTCAACCACAATGTACTGCATACAACTAAAACTGAATTTATAATCTCTCTTGAGCTAGATGCTCCTCTTTATTCATTTTTGGGTTTTTTGTTTGTTTTTAAGAGAAAGAGAGCACAAGTGGGGGAGAGGGGCAGAGGGAGAGAGAGAATCTTAAGCTCAGCGCAGAGCCTGACATGGGGTTTGAACCCCCGACCCTGGGACCATGACCTGAGCTGAAATCAAGAGTCTGACACTCAGTCGACTGAGCCACCCAGACGCCCCTCCTCTGTATTCTTTGCTTCAGTTGTAATACCACATCTACTCAATACTCAATCTAGAAAATCTACAAATCAGCTTTGCCTCCTCCTTCTCCCTTATTCATTAAATTGGATCATCACCAAGCCCTACAAATTTTACCTCCTAAAAATTCTTCAAATTTGTCCCCTTCTCTATATTTCTTTTTGTAAGTTTATTTATTTATTTTAAGAGACAGAGGGAGCACAAAAGCAGGGGAAGGGCAGAGAGAGAGGGAGAGAGAGAGAACCCCAAACAAGCTCTGCGCTGTCAGCACAGAGCCTGACTCAAGGTTCAAACCCATCAACCACGAGATCATGATCTGAGTCAAAGTCAAGAGTCAGACACTCAACCAAGTGAGCCACGCAGGCGCCCCACCCCTCCTCTATATTTGTTGACATTGTCTATTAAGTAATGCTATGAGAGATAAGGATTAAGCTCACTCCCACAACCCCACCTCTCATCCATCCTTTCCAATATAGTTTCAACATTATTATTATTTCCCCTAATGGTTATCTTTTTCCACTTTAAATAATATGCAAAAACTTACATTTCTTGTTTGATCAACCATAGGTAGTTTCTCTTAACTTCCCACTTTGTAAGATGAAGTGTTCTATATTTCCCTCTCCCAACCTACGTCTGTTTTTTCACATCTCTATTTTCACACTTATCCAAGCCATCATCTTGTCAAAACTCCTATTTGGTCTCCCTATTTCCATTCTCACCCCCTCTTAACTCTTCACACAACAACCAGAGTGACTTTTTTTAGTGTAAATCAATGTCTGCTTTTGTCAATGGCAGACTAACTTGTTTCAGACTAACCATCCCATTGAGAACAACTATAAAAGCTGAACACACAAAACCATTTTTTGTCACATTGAAGGGCCATCAAGGCAGTGAGAAATTGAGAGAAGCCGAGATTCTGGAGAAGAGAGAGAGAGGGGGAGGGAGGAAAGATATAAGCCAGACATCTGGCTGCATTTTTGCTTTTAAGGCATTTGGCAATGTAAAAAGTTGTGGATTGAGAAGCTAAGAACCTTAGCAAAAAAACAATACAGATAATAGTTCCCGAGAGTCTGAGAAGCTGAGAAGAACTTTCAGAAGTCTCAAGAAACTGAGAGAAGGAAAGTGGAGTTGAGTGCCCATGAAGGAGAATCCTGGTAAATACCACAGAATTTCAGTTGAATCTCCCAAAGAGTCACAACCCAAGAGTAAGAGAGAATGGGAAAAAGATCAGCCTTCATTAATATGGAAGCCCAGTCTCAGTCAGTGATCAGATTAAAGTGATCTATCCCTACCCTGAGTGCTTGCCAGAGTAAAAAATAAATCCCCTCTGGAGAAAGATAGCATGAATCAGCACCTCAAATTATCTTTTTAACTCTTTATGTGGTGCCCAACATTCAATGATCAACCATAAAGTGTGCAAAAAGATAACCACTGACAAAATCAAGAGAAAAATAGACAATAGATACAGAGCCACAGAAGATCCAAATATTAGAGTTCTCAGGCATAGATTTTAAAATAATTGTAGTTAATATATCAATAAAATTAAATGACATAATGGAGAACTACAGCTATAGAAGATTAATTACATATAGAAGAATTATATTAAGAAAAATAGGAAACAGGTTTCCCCCTTTCAATCTAGTGAGATGGCCTGGGAGCAGCAGCACTCTTGTCTTAGCTCAGATTACTATAACAAAATGTGATACACTGGGGGGCTTAAACAACAGAAATTTACTTCTCAAAGTTCTGTAAGCTAGGAGTCTGAGATCAGGGTGCCAGCACGATCAGGTTCTGGTGAGAACCCTTTTCCTGGTTTGCAGATGACCACCTTCTCATGGTACACTCATATGGTGGAGAGAGCGCTGGTCCCTTCTTCTTGTAAGGGCACTGATCCTCTATCCTCATGACCTCATCTAAACCTAATTATCTCCTAAAGGCCTCATCTCGAAATACCATCACATTGGGAGTTGGGGCTTCAACATATGAATTTTGTGGTGACACAAACATTCAGTCCATAACAGCCCTAATAACAATGTGCATATCTAGTGCACAGATCTTGGTTTTTAAACACCATTCCCCACTAAAAGGGACTGGAGATCCTTGGAGAAATGATTAGTCCTAGGAATAGGGCACAGAAAGCATAAGACAAGCTTGAGCCTTCTTTTTGTTCCTAAAAGTAAAGAAGTGCTCAAAGAATAATGGGAGAAATATTAAAAGGACACAAAAGCCAACCTAAAAGGGTTCCCATTGGCTAAATTTGAGCATCATAGTAAATAATGATAGTAATATATTAAAACCCATTGAATAAAGTATGAAGTTATGAGTCCATACTGATATGAATGCATGAACGAATGAATGAAATGTTTTATGAGGAACTAGGGATAGATATAGATATATAGATATACAGTTTCAAAGTACCTACCCACAAAACACTTATTATTTGCAAAGGGAAAAAGAATCACCCTATATTGTAGAAGCCTGGAAGACACCAACTTAATGCAATGAAGGAACAAAGCACCACTTCTGTGATATTCCTGCCAAAAACTTATAAACCAAACATAATCACAAGGAAACATCAGATAAACACAAGTCATGGGACATTTCACTAAATAACTGGGCTGTAATCTTTAACTGTCAAGGTAAGGAAGTCAAGGAAAGACAGAGTACCTATTGTAGATTGAAGGACACTAAATAGACATGACAACTAAATGCAATGCTTCATTCTGAAATAGATTATTTGACTATAAAGGACATTATTGGCAAGTTGGCAAAACTTGAATGGGTATCTGAGTATTGAATAATAACAATATATCAATGCTAATTTTCTTATTTTATGTTTATATTGCAGCTTTTCAGAAAATGACCTCTGTTTTTTAGGCAATACACATGTAAATATTTTGAAATGATAGAGCATCATGTCAGTTACTCATAAAAGGTTCAGGCAAAAAAGTTCTTTGTACTGTACCTGAAACTTATCTGTAGGTTTATTTCAAAATACTTTAATGTCCTATTAGGTTTTAAAAAACATGATGAATTAAAGTTCATGACATTAACAGCACACAACAACAGCTCAATTTATAAGGGAATAAATTGATTTGAAGAATTGAAGGGTCCTTACATTAAGCAGTATTTAAAGTGGTAATAGCAGGTAAGTTCTAGTCAAAACTACATGTTTTTAGACTAACAACTAAAAGAATAATAAAAGAATGTATTACTAGTAAACTAGAAGATGAAAAATAGAATAAAAAGGACACATCATACTTAGTGGCTGACTTCCAAAGGATAGATTATGGGAAAAGGAAAATATAGTAACTTCATGGTGAAGTAAACTGGCAGACACCATCTTAATCAAGGTTAACATGACCAGTGATAAGTCATGTTGATAGCATATGCCCTCTGATATGATGTGATGAGAAAGGCACTTCATCTCTGTGGTACACTCTCTCAAAATCCAATAACCTAATCTAATAATGAGAAAACATCAGACAAACCCAAATTGAAGGACATTCTACAAAATACCTGACAAAATCTGCTCAAAATTGTTAATGTCATGAAAAAGACTAAGAAGCTGTCACAAATCAGAACAGAGTAAAGAGACATGACAACTAAATGCAATGTGGTATTGTAGATTGGATCCTGAAGCAGACTATTTGGACTATTGAAATCCAAATAAAATCCGAAGTTTAGTTAATAATGATGTGAAATGTTGGTTTACTAATTACAACAAAAGATAATATTAGGGAAAATTGCAATTAGGGGAAATTGAATCTGGGTGAGGGGTTTACAGGAACTTTCTGTGTTATCTTTGCAACTTTTATGTAAATTAAAAGTATTCCAAAATAAAAATTTTACTTAAACTTAAACTTCATAAATCCAAAAATAGACAAGAAAAGGAAAAAAAGAAAACAAAGAGCAGGTATAACAAATAGGAAACAAACAGAAAGATGCCAGATATAAACCTAAATATGTCAATAATTACATTAAATATTATTAGATTAATGTTCCAATTGAAGAAACAGTCCAGGGGCGCCTGGCTGACTCAGGCAGTAGAGCGTGAGACTCTATATCTCTGGGTTGTGAGTTTAAACCCCACATTGGGCGTAGAGCTTACTTTAAAAAAAAAAAAAAAAAGACATAGTCCAGCTATATAAAAAAAATCAACCATATGCTGCTTTCAAGAGACATATTTTAAATGTAAGGATACAAAATGGTTAAAAATAAACAACATATGGCAAAACAACACATCATGCAAGCAATAACAAAAATGTCAGGATAGCTATATGAATATTAGACAGAATTGACTTTACATTCTGGAGGATCTGGAAGGCCGTGCACATACAAAGGGTTGCACACATGCTCAGGGAAGATCAGAGATGGCTGACCTTTGGCCCTATACAAGCAGAAAGTAAAAATCAGAGAAGACTTGTAAGCTGCCTGAACTTAGAATGAGTGTACCAACACATGCACAGATTCCCTAGGAAAAGGGTGGAAACCTTGTAGGCTCAAAGTGTTTAAGGAAAATATTTGGCAAACAATTGACTGATCACTAAGCTATGATGACCAAAGGATGAAACCTAGGTGGCTAGGCTTAAAAATAAGAACAAAAATTTTAAGAGGAAAAAAAACTGAGCAAAGATTCCAGTTGTCACACACTGCAGGAGAAATAGATACTACGTAATTAGTCCAAGCACATCACTGAACAAAACCAAAGAAATATAGTGCATTATACAAAATAAAAATAAAGCAACAAAGAAACAAGGTGTAGCCCAACAGGAAAAAAAAATCAGCTCATATAAACTGTCTGCAGGAGGTCCTCCATGATAGATTTAGTACATAAAGACTTCAAATAAGCTATTTTAATATGTTTATCAAAGAACTCAAAGAAGATATGTTTAAAGAATTAAAGGAATGTGTGATGACAACAACTCATCACATCGGAACATTAATAAGGAGATATGAGGGATGTCTGGGTGACTCAGTCAGTTCAGCATCCAGCTCTTGATTTCAGCTCAGGTCTCACGGTTTGTGAGATCAAGCCCTGCATTGGGCTCTGCGCTGTCAGCTGCTTGAGAGTCTCTCTCTCCCTCTCACTCTGCTCCCCTCAACAAATAAACTTTTTTTTAAATAATGAGATATGAATTATAAAAAAGAAATGAATAAAAATTCTAGAGTTAAAAGGCATAACAACTGAAATGAAAAATTCACTCAAGGAGCTCAACAGCAGATTTGAGCAATAGAAGAAGGAATCAGCAAACTCAAAGGTAGATCAATAGACACTATCCAGTCAAAAGAACAAAATGTAAAAAGCATGAAGAAAACTGAAGAAACTTGAAGGCCTGTGAGACACCATCAAACACACCGCATATGTATAATGGGAGTTCCAGAAGAGAAAAAGAAAAAAAAGAGGCATAAGTATATAAAGAAATCATGAGTGAAAAGTTCACAAATTTGATGAAAAACAATCTACACACCCAAATTAACTCTCTACATCCAATCTACATCCACATTCAATGAATTCTGAGTCGTACAAATCCAAAGATATTTATAGCTAGAAAGATCATTGTCAAACTGTTGAAAGTCAAAGCCAAAGAGAAAAATATGAAAACAGCAAGAGGAAAATTACATATGATATACAAAGGAACCACAATGACATTAACAGCTGATTTCTCATCGGAAACAATGGAGATAAGAAGGTGGTGTTATGACATATTCAAAGTGCTGGGGGAGAAAACTACCAACTAAGAATTCTAGGAGTCAGTTCACCACGGCAACAGCTTATGACAACACTTTCTTCTCCCCAGCTTCTGGATGTCCCTTCAGGTCTTCTGCTGTAAGCTGTGCTGAGGGGAAGGGTGTGGGAGGTCTCTGACCTCACACCATGGGGGATGGAAGAGGTGATAACTTCGAAAGTAGGGGCATTGACTGCCTTAAATTGGAGTTAATGGAAGAAATCCACATGAGAGACTTAGTACAGCTTTCGATACTTGAGTTAAGACAGGAGATAGTGAAACTGGAAGCCAAACTCAATATTGAAAATAAAGGTGGTGAATGGAAAACACGTTATGAAGTCCAACTTGGACTGAATGATCATCTAGTAAAGCAAATTGCTACTCTCAAAGAGAAAATGGAAAAACTCCGTGGAGATCCTTCAGATAGACTATCTTCTATTCGTGTCTATGAGCGAATGTCAGTGGAATCCTTAAATACATTACTTAAACAGTTAGAAAAAGAAAAAAGGAGTCTTGAAAATCAAGTGAAAAACTGTGCACTTAGATTGGAACAAGAGTCAAAGGCTTACCACAAAACCAGTGATGAATGCCGTACGTACCTAGCTGAAATGTCTCAGATCTCTAGCTCACACCAAGTTTCTCAAAGGCAACAGATGGATCAACTTCATAGAATGAAACAGAATCATGTGAAAACAGGAAGATGTAATCCAACTAATCAGAAGATAGTAAATGCCAAGAAAGGACCAGCAAAAAAGATTACAAGATCAAACCATTTTCCAAAACTCAATCTGTGATTTCAAAACTGGGTGGATTTCTCCTTCTTCCCTTTCTTCATCTGTAATATTCAACTCATGAAGTTAATGTTCAGCACATTTTGGGGGTAATGAAATAATTTTTTTTTAAAGAGCCATTAAACTTCTTTGGCTCCTCTTCCAGATGTCCGTTCCTTTCTCTGCATGACAGTAATTTTCTTAGTAATTTAGTTTAGTTTCAAAAATTCCTCTGGAAAGTAATTTTAGTGACCCTAATATATCTAACAGCAGCACTTGTGATTCTTAAAAAAAAAATCCTAGGGAACCTGAAGATTGTCATCATTACACTTGCTTTTAATAATCTATCCATGATATGCTTTGATGGTAACATTGCTATTGTATTTGGTTTCTAGTCGGCTGTAATCTGATAATATGAGTTCCCCAAAACTTTTTGCTATTTTAGGTTATATAATGCTCATTTTTTTAGCCCAAAGTTTAAACAAAGCTGCAAATCAGATGCATTTTAAACTTTGACTTGAAGTATCATGGTATTGCGGAAATAGCCTTCAATCAAATATCAGCTTGTTGTAGCCCCACTCTGCCATGAACTTATGAGATTTGGGGAAAATCCCTTTACCTCATCTTTATTTCTTGTACCTGTAAAATGACTGAGGCAAACTCTGCAACTTCTAAGCTTTCTTACCATTCTAGAAAACCAACACTTACTCAACTACAGGATCCTGCCATATAACACATGGCAAATTCAGTCATTTTTGTGATGTTTATTAATTCATAGTGATGACCTTATTTTTTGGACCAAACATGGCAAGTGTCCACAATATTCAAGCCTAGAAGTGGACATAGAATGAGGATAGGATAGGAGAGCATTCTTTTAAAGCATTTATAAAATTTATTATATTCTCCTATTCATGATTAGACTGTTTTTGTAACTGTCACATAGGTCTGGAATACACATATAATTTATTTGCTCAACTTAATAAGTGAATTTAAATTCCCAGAAATCACCCAATGATCAGTATAGTTTTTAGCTAATGGTGTTCTCACCTTGAATCTGTTGCTAAAACCTAAATTCCAGTTGGCATCACCAAGTAATGAATACCAAATGCATTTCTATAACTCTGTAGTTATTCACTTTCTTTCCTTGAGAATGCATAAATTTCATAGAGTCAAATAATTATTTTATATGACTGTAAAATATAATGCAATGAAATATAAAGTAACTTCCTATAAATTACTCTACATTGGAGCTGTTTGGAAATATTTTCCCCTGTTCTTAATAAAGCTAACTACAGATATCAGATACCATGACCCATATTATCAAACAAATACTAGATTTTTATGTTTTACAATATCTTACTTAGCATTAGCAAAAAATTAATAATCTAAATTTAGTAATAAATATAATCACAGATCATCACTGCAGGATAAAAAAAAAGTTTTTTCTATCATACAGAGGAAGGCCATTGTAGGGATTGAATTAAAGAACATTTAAAATTATCTCAATCATTGTGATGGTATATTAGTTGAACATCTTACCTCGGGGATCTATCACATTTAGTTGTTAGTTCTGCAGGAGTGTCTTTGGAATACTTTCCAAATGTCTGAAAATGTCTGTCTTAAACACAGTGAAGGAGGGGCACCTTGGTGGCTCAGTCGGTTGGGCGTACAACTTCAGCTCAGGTCATGATCTCACAGTTCAGTTCATGAGTTCCAGCCCTGCATCAGGCTGTCAGCCCAGAGCCGCTTCAGATTCTTTGTTCCCCTCTCTGCCTGCCCCTCTCACACTCTTTTTCTCTCTCAAAAATAAATAAACATTAAAAAAACCCACAGTGGTAGAATGTTGACAGGGTAGTGTGAAGAACTTAAATGGGAGACTTTCGAAGATCTGTGTTCTGACATCAGCTCTGCCACTTCTAAGCTTCTGACTATAGGTAAATCACTTTTCATTGCCTCACTTTCATTATGTATAGGGTTGGAAATATTCACCCTAACTACTGCCTTGGGATTGCTGGGCAGATCAAGGTACTTAACTAAATATTTACCTATATACTGTTTTTAGACCTTATTTCCTTCTGAAAGGGTGCAACTAAATTTACAGGTATAAAAGCAACATCCACAACATACAAGATGAAAATAAAAGTTAAACAGTTTTGCAAGAGTTCATGACTAAGAAAAACTCTAGCTTTAAGCTTTCCAACAGCCAGTACAAAAAAGGAATGAGTTATGCGACTCTCATTATTTTTGTAGACAGAATATGTAAGTAGTAAAACACTTTTACCTAGTTCCCTAGTTCTAAGCTCTGAAGATAATTTGTCATGTGAGGTCTTATAAGAAACTGCAATTATTTATTGCAATAATCAGAGCAAAAATTAGAATTTGGGATCCTTCTTTGTTTAATACTGGAATATATATTACTATCAGTATTTTTAAGTTCAAAATTCATAAAGCAAAAAAATCAGTAAAACAATAGTATATTTCAAATTTTTTAATGTCTAAATCTATTACTAAATATCAAGAAATACCATTTATAAACTCGGATGTTGCTATAATAAAAAGGACATATAATAAGTATTGGCAAGAATGTGGAGAAATAGGAACCCTCATACACTGCCTATGGGGATGCACAATGGTGCAGCCACTTTGGAAAACAGTTTGGCAGTTCCTCAAAAGGTTATACATATAGTTATCATATGACTCAGCAATTCCACTCCTACATATACACCCAACAGAAATGAAAGTCTATGTCCACATAAAAACTTGTGCGTGACTCGTTGTAACACCATTATTCATAATAGCCTAAAAGTAGAAACAACCCAAATGCCCATCAGCTGATAAATGGATAAACAAAGAATAGTATATCCAAACAAGGAATAATATTCAGCAATGAAAAGAAATGAAGTACTGATACATGCTACAAGATGGATGAATCTTGAAAATAATAAGTGAAAGAAGGCAGTCACTAAACAGTACCTATGGCATAACTTCATTCATATAAAATGTCCAGAACAGGCAAATCCAAAGAGACATAAAGTAGATTAGTAGTTGCCTGGGGCTTGTGGGGCCAGAGGGGAGGGTGGGTGATGGGGAGTGACTACAAAAGGTATAGGGTTTATTTTGGGCATGATGAAAATGTTCTAAAATTGATGGTGGTGATTGTTGCATAACTCTGTGAATATACCAAAAAAAAAAAAAACACTGAACACTTTAAATGAGTTAATCATATGTTATATGATTTATATCTCAATAATGCTGTTATTAAAAAATAATCTTACACCTAGAAAAATAACTGTTAAAAAATGAAGGTCCCACAAAAAAAAGACATTCTCAGGGGGGAAAAATGCTTAGGAGAACTAATTGCTATCACACCTGCCTTATAAGAAATAGAAAAAGGAAGTTTGTCAGGCTGAAGAGAAATTGTAATTCGAATCCACACAGAGAAATAGAGCACCAGTAAAGGTAATTATATAGGAAAACATAAAATACAATGTAAACATATTTTTCTTTCCTTCCCACTACTGATTTAAAAGACATCTACATAAAACAATAATTATTAAAATATTGGTAGATTTAGAACATATAAAGTTGTGATGCATATGGTAATAGCACAAAGGAAGGAAGAGGAAAGGGAGTTATATGAAAGCAGTTTTTGAACACTACCAGAAAGAAGTTAGGATAAATGTGAAGTATATTGTTTTCAGTTAAGATGTACATTGTAATCCCCAGACCTGCCACTAAGAAAATAATTCAACAAATAGAGTAAATAAAGGTAATTAAAATGGCACACTAGAAAATATCTATTTAGTGCAAAAGTAGGCAATAAAGAAGACATAGAGGACAAAAAATACGTAAGACATAGAAAATAGCAAAAAGGCAGTTATAAATAATTAAATTTATATTATAATCAATAATTACATTAAATGTAAATGAAATCAGCATTAAAATAAAAACAGATTATCAGATTAGATTTAAAAATGAGATCTAACTTGGGGCACCTTGGTGGCTTAGTTGATTGGGCGTCCAACTTCGGCTCAGGTCGTGATCTCATGGTTCATGGGTTCAAGACCCACGTCGGGCTCTGTGTTGACAGCTCAGACCCTGGAGTCTGCTTCAGATTCTGTGTCTCCCTCTCTCTCTCTGCCCCTCCCCTGCTCATGCACTCTCTCTTTCTCTCAAAAATAAATAAACATTTAAAAAATGGGATCTAACTGTATGCTGTCTAGAACAGGCACACTTTAATTTTGTTTAATATTTATTTATTTTTGAGGGGGGAAGGGGTAGAGAGAGAGGAAAGAGAGAATTCCAAGCAAGCCCCATGGTGTCAGCTGGAGCCCAATGCAGCGTTCGATCCCATGAACCATGAGACCATGATCTGAGCCAAAATCAAGAGTCAAATGCCCAATCGACTGAGCCACCCAGGTGTGCCCAGGCACCCCCAGGCACACTTTAAATTTTTTTTAAGTTTATTTATTTATTTTGAGAGAGAGAGAGAAACCGAGTTCAGGTGCATACACAAGCAGGGGAGGGGCAGAGAGAAAGAGAGACAGAATGTTAATTGTACTTCAATAGTAACAACTTTTTAAATAAATAAGCAATAAAAAAATTAACAACTGAATCCAGCAACATATAAAGAATATTATACACCATGGCTAAATAGGATTCCCCCCCCCTCCCGCCGCGGAATGCACAGTTGGTTTAACATCCAAATATCTTAAGGGGTGGTCTTTAGTGGCCATGGGACTAAGGCAGAGGAATATTGCCTCTTGGGATGCACTGGCCAGATGGAGGAGGCACAGCTCTGGATTGGTTGGTTTGCAGACCAAAGGCTGAGTTCTTTGCTATCTCTAAGAATTAGCTAGCCCTGGGAGGGGCAGTCTCTCCATAGCCAGGAGAATTTTTTAAGATGTCAAAACATCATAATATACAAAAACAAATTTTAATGTTTTTTTAATTTTATTTTTTTTAATTTACATCCAAATTAGTTAGCGTATAGTGCAACAATGATTTCAGTAGATTCCTTAGTGCCCCTCATCCATTTAGCCCAACCCCCTCCCACACCCCCTCCAGTAACCCTCTGTTTGTTCTCCATATTTATGAGTCTCTTATGTTTTGTCCCCTTCCCTGTTTTTATATTATCAAAAAAAATTTTTAAACATGACTAATACAGTTGGTCCTTTGATGTTTTGAAATCATATTAAGAAAATTTTAGAAGGCTGATAATAGAGGTTTTCAGTAGTAGGGCTTAAGTTGCCCCAAACAGCATAGACATTTTATTATGGGAGTGAGAAAGGAGGAACACAAGTGAAGGTATGAATCCCTGTAGGTCAGCCCATAAATAGGTTTCTTATTTATATGGTATTAGCCAACAAAGTACATTTTAAACTTTGGGGGACTCTAACAATATCTTGGTGGAATTGTCAAGTGTGTTAGAAATATGCCTCATGTTAAGGTGGCAGGTCTGGCAGTTATGTTGTTGGAGGGTATGAACTGATAAATCTCTGTAAAGATTAGTTGTATTTGTGAGTAATTAAAGTGAAAAGAGAGGTTGTGGTTATCATGGTCAGAGATGCAAGGCAGGAGATAGTGGTAGATAGCTGGAGGAGTGTAGTAGAAGGCACCAGGGAGTGGGTGGTCCTCTCCCCAGGAGGTCAAGGGATTGACTGATATGAAGCAGATGTCTCCTGGGGAAAGCAATAATCTCCATTACTTTTAATTTTCATATTTTAAGTTTATTTATTTGTTTTAGGGAGAGAGTGAGAGCGAGTGGGGGAGGGAAAGAGAGAGAGAGGGAGAGAGAGAATCCCAAGCAGGCTGCACACTGCCAGGGCAGAGCCTGACATGGGGCTCAAACTCATGAACCATGAGATCATGACCTGAGCCGAAATCAAGAGTTGGACACTTAACTGACTGAGCCACCGAGGCGCCCCTCCATTACTTTTTAGAATGACACAGATAGTAGTAACCCCTACCAGATTTCCCTTTAGGCATAGGAGTACAGGCATGTACTTTTTAGTCAAGAGCAAGGAGTATAGCAGGATCATGGCCTCTGCAGACAGTGAGCTCAGGAACATAATAGGATCCCTAATATCAAAAGAAGAAAAACAAAAATGTCCTGTGTCCCGTTTGTACTTTAGGAAAGGCAGTTCATGCACACTGTTTGAGTGGAGATCTTAGCATCTAGGGTGAAGTTGTCTCCAGCACAGGGAGTAAAGTCATCTCCAATGGCGAGGTCTTGGGTTGAGGTGATGTTGTCTGAGGTGATGTCATCTCTAGCAGTAACATCCTGGGCCAGGGCAATATCGTCTAGCGACTTCAGGTATCCTTTTTAGGGGGATACCCACTCAGGTTGATGTGGGTCTTAGCATTTGCTAAATTGGGCCTCCCGATTATAAACCAATGAAAGTATCTAGACCAGTGGTTAATAAGACTACAATCACCAGCATGGTGTGCAGCTGCACTTACAAGTTTTTTTTTTTTTGGGTGGAAGTTTAAATTCAAATGGGTCATATATCAGATGAGCAGCTCCCCTGCCCATGGGACAATCTATGGTTAAGAGATCCTAGGAGAATATGAACACTTGATCTGGCCTCCAGCCCTTATGGGATGGAGAAAGATAAAAAATGTAGAGATTGGTTAAGGCCTGAGGTAAGATACTCATTTAAGAGTTTATTTAAACTGGAATTTGAAAAGGAATTGTTTGAGAAGACCATTATGTCTCTTAAACAGGTTATTTGGGAACTTCTAGGGACATAGAAGTTCTATTGAGTGTCTCTTCCTAGAGCCCAGAATTGTAAATTTTGAGAAATGAAATGTGTACTGTGGTTAATATTAATACTTCTAACTCCAAAGGTAATGAGAGTCTTGGCAAGGATTTATATTGTGAACTTAATATAGAGAGAGACATATGTCCTTTTACATATTGGGTATCTACCAGGCAAGAGATTCCCAGAGTTCTTTAACCTGAAAGAAGCCATTTTAGACAATGCCCATCAGTTTTGAATTAATGTAAAGATGGTACCACTTGTTGGCTAGGGCATCCAGTGTTAAGATGACTGCCTGAAGTTTGGCTAAGTGTGTTGTTTTTTGGGTTCCATCCTTTATTAGGGATATCCTTGCTAAAGGATGGAAAGCACCAACATTTCACTGAGCTCCATCGTGTATAATGGTTAGCAGTGTCATTCACGTGGTCTATGAACTCTGGTGTTCACTCAATCCCAGAGGGTTTCCCACGTATCTGTCTGGGGGAGGGGTGACTTCTAGGACCCTTGCATCTGGCAAGGGACTGAGGACAAGGAAAGCCACCCCTCCTGCGAGTAGAATATATGTCAGAGAGCCTGGGTATGGTTGCTTCCTGCTTTAAGAAAGCTTCCTTGAGGTGCCTGGGTGGCTCAGTCAGTTGAGCATCTGGCTCTCCATCTCGGCTCATGTCATGATCTCACGGTTTGTGGGTTCGACCCCGGCGTCCGGCTCCATGCTGACAGCAGAGTCTGCCTGGGATTCTCTCTCTCCCTCTCTCTCTGCCTCTCTCTCTCTCTCTCTCTCAAAATAAGTAAATAAACTTAAAAAAAAAAAAAGGCCTCTATAGCTGTGTCAAGTTTGTGGGATGCTGTTTCCATGACTCAAAGCATACTGGGCAGCAAAGTATGGAGGGTCACAGGCTCAGAGTCTAGGAAAGCCCAGTAGGTAGCCAGTTGTTTTGTTTGTTTGTTTGTTTGTTTGTTTGTTTGTTTTAATGGTGTATAGCATAAGATGAGGGGGGCAGTTTTTTGCACCTGAAGCCCTTGGTCAACTTATAGCCATCAGAAGCATGTCAGACTCCAGCACGTATAAGAAGAGGTTGCCAAAGTGTCTTTGGTGAAGGAGCTTGGTGTCAGTGGGGGCAGGGGGGCACTAACAAGAGTGCCTGTTAATTTTAATTGGGGAATAAAATTTGTAAATGAGGGGCCCCTGGGTGGCTCAGTCAGTTAAGTGTCTGACTTCGACTCAGGTCTGATCTCACTGTTTGTGAGTTCGAGCCCTGCATCAGGCTCTCTGCTGATAACTTGGAGCCTGGAGCCTGCTTCAGATTCTGTGTCTCCCTCTCTCTCTGACTGTCCCCTACTCGCACTCTGTGTTTCTCTCTCTCAAAAATAAACATTAAAAAAAAATTTTATTTTGTAAATGAGGAATATGTTGCCATCAGAACCCAAGATGAACTAAAAGATGTTGGATTCATATGTCCTTAATGAGTGTGTCTAATGAATCTACTTGGGGGAGGGTTATCAGTGTAATATCACATCTGTTGAGGTGCACCATGGGTAGGATGGAGGTATTGTGTCCCTTCAGAGGTAAAAGGAAACTGCAGCTGAGAGGCTGTTGAAATAGATTCTGAACAGAAAATGATAGCCATATCTATAAAGGCAAAATATTTACCAGTTTTTCATGAATAGAATCAGTAATTTTAATAACATTGGATGTCTGCTGTGGGGGCCTTGATGGATGGGACCACAGCATAAAGATTGTAGTAATCTACCATGAGGAATACCTTCCCACACACAACTTTTTTCTTTTCTTTAGATTTAAGAGCAGGCAAAATTGGACTGTCAAATGGTGAAGCAGTGAAGATAATCACCCATTTGTTCATTAGGTTCTATAGAGTGAGTTTTAATCCTTGATCACCCTGTTTTAACTTATATTGGGCCAGATTAACTATTTTATCTGGGG
Organism: Panthera uncia; assembly: GCF_023721935.1. NCBI lineage: Eukaryota > Metazoa > Chordata > Mammalia > Carnivora > Felidae > Panthera > Panthera uncia. The sequence goes on from NC_064817.1 coordinate 102,773,958, forward strand.
GTCTATGGGGTCCGATTTCATTAAGCCAATTTGTAAGTGTCAAAGACCTACTTTAATTTTAATTTATCACTTATTGTGTCACAGCATGTATGTCCAAACGGAATATTTTAGGTCAATGAGTATTATAATTTTGGAAATTTAGGCAAGGCTATAATTAGAGTGAGGCAAGCCAAGTTTTTTTTCTTCATTTTATATTTAGTTACCTTCTTAAAATTATAGGGGACACAATGCTTAAGTTTACTAGGATTCCCACAAAAAACTATAATTTGAACCCCATCTTGATTAAGCCCATAAAGGTGTTATTAATTAATGTATTTCAGCAAATGTTAAAGTTAATTTAGGACAAAGGTTGTAGAGGCATAATAGCCAATCAGTAGTATTTTTGTCATTTAATTATATAATTCTTTAGTATATAAATTTTGGATTTCTAACTGTATCAAATTTGTGGTTTTGTTTTAATTTATATATATCACACATATATGCATATATATACAATTCATGTATTATATATTTATATTAAAATATTATATATGTATACATAATTACTTAATTATGTTTTATTTTCTCTCCCTGTATCTAGAAATTTGTTTTAAAATCAGTAAGTAATTTAGGGCTAGGATTATTTTTGTTACACCTGGCATTTGCTCAGTACATAAAGTTTAAAAATCCCTTTTTTTCCCATTGGGCTTGTATCTGCCTAAAACAGCAGTCTTTTTTTTTTCTTTTTTTCCCTTTGTTTTAGACTTGTAGCTACCTGAAGCCACAATCTTTAGTTTTTGTCTCCAGCTAAGAAGGAAAGAGGGGAGAGAAAAGGGACTGCATGCCTCTGAGCAACCTCTCATCCCTGTCCCCATTAAGCTGTTTTTTTCTTTTAAAATGGTCTGTATTTCTAGGTAACTAACCTCTCTCCCCCCCCCCCTTTTTTTTAAGAACCTAGGTGCGTCAAACCAGGGAAGTCAAGTTTGGCTCAGTGGACCAAGCTGTCCAAGGTAAGTTGATAACTAGTGAATTGTGGCAACCTCCAAGCAAGACTTTAGCACCTGAGACTAAGTGAGGAGTGCCATGGAGGCTCATGCCTTTGAGGTTCTCCTTGATTTAGTTGGAAAACCATGGTAGTATTCAGCAGAGACATCATGAAGCAGTGGCAACCAGAAAGCCAGCATGCCAACAGCCAGCCAACCCTTCCCCGGTAACACTCGCTGTTTGGTAAAGCCAATCAGTAAGCCAAGAGCAGTCTAGAAGCAAGCCCCCTCCACTAAACACTGAGTCACCAGGGTCACTGTGCCAATTATTGTATGCCCAGGTGTTAATTTATAAAAGTATCTGTGTGATAAAGGAAGGATAGGTTTAGGCCATTGCCTTAATTGGGATTTCTGTCAGAAAGGTGAGACAGGACAGGGTAAACAGTTTAGGATTAGCTAGTTTGAAAACTTTTGGCAGGCTCTAAACTACAAGGGCGTTCTCTAGTTGCCTGGTACCTGACCCTGGGATGATTAAGGCACAGGAATATTGCCTCTTGTTTCTGGAGAAGCTGTAAATAATATTAAACTTTTCTTTCAATGGCATTGATCTCTCCATATTGCCACTTGGTCACCTTTATAAATTAAGACCCAGGGACAGAAAAATTTCATACCCATTAGGATGGCTATTGTAAGATAGAAAGAAAGAAAGAAAGAAAGAAAGAAAGAAAGAACAAGGAGTATTAGAAAAGATGTGAAGAAATTGGAATGCATTCTGCTGAGAATGTAAGCTGGTGCAGCTACTGTAGAAAATGATACTGGGGCACCTGGGTGGCTCAGCTGGATGAGCATTCAACTTTGACTCAGGTCATGATCTCATGGTTCATGAGTTCGAGCCCTGCATCAGGCTCTCTGCTGTCAGCACAGAGTCCACTTAGGATCCTCTGTCTCCCTCTCTCTCTGTCCCTCCCTTGCTCGCGTGCTCTCGCCCTCTCTCAAAAAAACAAACATTTTAAAAAAGAAAATTATATGACAATTCCTGACAATATTAAAAATTAAACACAGAATTGCCGTATAAGCCAGTAATTCCACTTCTGTGTATAGGCCAAAAAGAATTGAAAGCAGAGACTTCAACAGATATTTACTTGTACAGCCATGTTCACGGCAGCAATTTTTTTTTTTTTTTTTTTTTTTTTTTTTGCGGCACCATTATTCACAATAACCAAAAGGTGGTGCCATGGTCTGAATGTTTATGCCCCCAAAATCCATATGTGGAAACCCAAATTCCCAAAGGTGATACGCCCTATCTATCTGTTAGTAGGTGGGGTCTTTGGGAGATGATTAGTTTATGAAGGTGGAGCCCTCATGAATGGGATCAGTGTTTTTATAAAAGAGATCCCATAGTGCTCCCTAACCCCTTCCACCCTGTGAGAACAGAGAAAAAGCACTCATTATGAACCAGGAAGAAGGCTTTCATTTGACCATACTGGCATCTTGATTTTCGATTTCTAACCTGTAGAAATGTAAAAAATAAATTTCTGCTGTTTATAGGCTACCTAGTCTGTGGTAGCCCAAATGGACTAAGACAAGTGGCAGGCAACCCAAGAGTCCAATGACAGATGAGTGGATAAACAAAATATTATATATATATATATATATATATATGTGTGTGTGTGTGTGTGTGTGTGTGTGTGTGTATTCAGTCTTATAAAGAAGGAAATTCTGACACATGCCACAATATGAACATTATTCAGTCTTATAAAGAAGAAAATTCTGACACATGCACAATATGGAATAACCTTGAAGACATTATGCTAAGTGGAAACAAGCTAGTCATGAAAGGACAAATATATGGCTCCACTTATATGAGGTACCTAGAGGAGTAAAAATCATAGAGACAGCAACTACAATAGTGTTTGTCAGTGCTTGGGAGGAAGGAAATCAGGGATTACTGCTTAATGGGTACAGAGTCTCAGTTTGGGAAGATGAAAAGGCTCTGGAGATAGATGGTGGTAATGATTGAACAACAATTTATTGTTTTTAATTTTTTTTAACATTTATTCATCTTTGAGAGACAGAGAGAGAGAGAGAGAGAGAGAGCATGAGTGGGGGAGGAGCAGAGAGAGAGGGAGACACAGAATCGGAAGCAGGCTCCAGGCTCTGAGCTGTCAGCACAGAGCCCAATACAGAACCCGAACTCACTGACTGCAAGATCATGACCTGAGCCGAAGTCGGACGCTCAACTGAAAGGAAGCTTCCAGGCACCCCGAACAACAATTTAAATGTAGTTTACACCACTGAAATGTAAACTTAAAAGTGGATAAAATGGTAAACTATATGTTACGTATATTTTACTACAATTAAAAAAATTCTAAGCAAAGTCAGAATAAAAGGTAAATTTCTCAAACTGATAACAGACATGAGAAAAGTCTCTAGCTCACATCATCATAGTATCAGTGGTGAAAGAGTGAAGCTCTCCCACTTTGACTGGGAACAGGTCAACGATGTCCACTCTTATCACTTGAACTAAACACCGTACTGGAGATTACTAAGCCAGTGCAATCAGGAAAGGAAAAGAAATAAAAAGCATCCAGATTGGAAAGGAGGAAGAAAAAGGGGTTTTTGTGACAGATGACAATTGTCAATATAAAGAGTCAAATGAAACCCACAAAAAAGCTACTAGACTAATAAATGAGTTTAGCAAGAATGTGAGATAAAAGATAAATAGGAAAATAAGTTGTATTTCTATATACTAGCAATGAAAAAATGTGAAAATGAAATGAAGATAATTCTATTCACAATAGCATCAAAGAGAATAAAATACTTAAAAATAAATTTAGCAAAAAAGTGTAAAATACACACAAAAACTATAAAAACATTGTGAGGGAAATTAAAGATCTACATAAATGAGAGAAAGTCCATATCATGAATTGAAAGACTCAGTATTGTTAAGATGGCAATTCTCACCAAATTGATCTATAAATTAAATGAAATCCTTATAAACATTCCAGCAGGTTTTTTTTTTTTTTGCAGAAATTAACAAACTGATCCTAAATATATACGGAAATGCAAAGGACCCAGAATAACAAACATGATTTTGAAAGAGAGATGATAGAGTTTTTGCTTCCATATTTCAAAGCTTACTATAAAGTCAGTTATTGAGACAGTGTGATATTAACATGAAGATAGAAATATAGATCAATGGAACAGAATGGAGAGTCCAAAATGAAACCTTATATTAGGGTCAATAGATTTCTGACAAGGTTCCAAGGCAACTCAATGTAGAGATGACAGTTCTTTCAGTAAGTAGTGCTAGGGCAATTGGATATCCATAAGCGAAAAAAATAAATAAATTTAGACCTTTATCTCACACCATACACAAAAAATGAACTTGAGGGGCACATGGCTCAGTCAGTTGAGTGTCTGAATCTTGATTTGGGCTCAGGTCATGATCCCAGGGTTGTGGGATAGAGCCCCATGTTAAGCTCCACGCTGAGCATGGAGCCTGCTTAAGATTTTCTCTCTCTCCCTCTCTGTCTCTCTCTGTCTCTCTGTCTCTGTCTCTCTCTCTCCCTCTGTCCCTCTCCCCTGCTCAAGCTCTCTCTCTCAAATAAATAAACAAGCAAACAGATAAATAAATAATTTTAAAACATGAACTCAAAATGGATCAGAGCTGAAGTAAAAGCCAAAATTATAAAAATTTTCAGAAGTAAACACAGAAAAAAGTCTTTGTGACTTTGGGATTATTTCCTTGTTGCTGTATGACTGAGGGCCATACCAATTTGACCTATCAACCAACTAAACTAAATTGACGTTTATAGAACACTCCAACCAACAATGGCAGAATATACATATATTTCAAACACACATAGAACATTTACCTGTATATACCATATTTTGAGCCATAAAACAAAATCAATGTACTGTAAAGGATTTACATTATAAAAAGTATGTTCTCTAATCACAATTAAATTAGAAGTCAATAACAGAAAGATTATTTGGAAACCAAATAACACATTGCTAAATAACCCATGAAATCAAAGAAGAAATCAAATGGAAAATTATTAAAAATGTTTTAACTGAAAGAAAATTTTAAAACAGTATATGAAAATTTGTGAGATGTTGAGAAAGCAGCACTTGAAGGGGATTTATAGCACTAAATGTCCCTATTAGAAAAGAAGATTTCCAATCAATGAATTCAGATCTCCAGCCCCTCTCTCCTCCCTAGAGGTGGGGCCAGGGGCCTGAGACTTCCAACCCATTAATCATGGTTGGTTCCCTGGCAACTAGCCCCCACCGTTAGGGTAGTTAGAGGCTTTCAAGAAGTCACCTCATTAATATAAACTCAGGTGTGATGAAAAGGGCTCCTTAAGAATGATGAAAGACACTCCAATCACTCAGAAAATTCCAAGGGTATTGGGAACTTTTTGCTGGGACCCAGGGACAAAGACTAAATATACTTCCTATTATATCACAGGGGATGATGACTAAAGAGGGTACACGGTTTGTTCTTGGGGTGATGACCTTCTAAAATTTATTGTGGTGGTGGCACAACTGTGTGAATATACTGAAATCAATTATACACTTAAAAAACAAAAAAGAAGAAACTATTGATATACACAATAGTCTGAATGAATCTCCAGTGAGAAAATCCAATCCCAAGAAGTTGCATTCTGTATTATTCTATTTATAGAACATTCTTGAAATGACAGAATTACAGAAATAGAGAGATTTGTTGTTTCCAGGAGTTAAGGGCACACTGGTGGGGAGTGGGTGCACTATAAAAGGGCAACATGACTGATACCCTGTCACCCTGATACCCTGTTGGAATTTTTCTGTATCTCGACTGTATCTCAATATCAATATCCTGGGGGCGACTGGGTGGCTCAGTCGGTTGGGCATCCAACTTCAGCTCAGGTCATGACCTCGTGGTTCCTGAGTTCAAGCCCCAAATCAGGCTTTCTGCTGTCTCCCTCTCTCTTCCCCCCTTCTCAAAAATAAATAAACATCAAATAAATTTTTTAATAAAAAAATCAATATCCTGGTTGTAATATTGGATTAGAGTTTTGCAAGATGTTACCATTCGGATAAACTAGGTAAAAGATCTACATCATCACTGTATTTTTTCTTACAGTCTGTATGTGTATCTACAATTATCTCAAAATAAAAAGTTTAATAAAATGTTTAAATAAAATGCACAGTGGATGTCAAAGCTCTTAGTCCATTCAGGCCGCTGTAACAAAATACCATAAACTGGATGGCTTATAAACAACAGAAATTTTATTTCTCACAGTTCTGGAGGCTGAGTCCAAGATCGAGATGCCAGACTGGCTGAATGACAGAGCCCACTTCCTGATGCGCAGCAAGTGCCTTCTCCCCATGTCCTCAGGTTGCCTAAGGGGCAAGGGAACTCTCTGAGGTCTCTTTTCTAAAGACGCTAATCTCATCATGAAAGCTCCACCCTCACGACCTAATTACCTCCAAAATGCCCCACCTCCTAATACCACCACCGTGGGGATTAGAATTTCAACATACGAATTCAAACGTAGCAAGCACCCTGCAAATTCTAAAAATAGGCGCAGGCATACTTTGTTTCATTGTGTTTCACTTTATGGCGCTTGGCAGATACTGTGTTTTTCACGAATTGAAAGGTTAAGGCAGCCCTGTGTTGAGCAAGTCCATTGGTGGTATTTTTCCAATAGCATTTGCTCACTTGGTATCTCTGTGTCACATTTTGGTAATTCTTGCAATATTGAAAACTTTTTAATTTTTATTATATTTGTTATGGTGTCAGTGATCAACAGTTTCTTGTGCTGGAAACTGTTCCTGGTGGAGATGCTGTGAAGATTGTTGATATGACAACAAAGGATTTAGAATATCACATCAACTTAGTTGATAAAGTAGGGGCAGGGTTTGAGAGGATGGACTCCAATTTTGAAAGTTCTGCTGTGGATAAAATGCTATCAAACAGCATCAAATGCTACAGAAGTCATTTGTGAAATAGTCCGTGCAGCAAACTTCATCGCTGTCTTATTCTGAGAAACTGCCACAGCCACCCCAACCTTCAGCAACCACCAACCTGATCCGTCAGCAGCCCTCAATGGTGACGCAAGACCCTCCACCAGCAAAAAGATTATGACCCGCTGGAATGATGGTTATGACCCGCTGGATGATGGTTAGCATGTTTCAGCAGAAAGTGTTTTTTAATTAAGGTATTTACATTTTTAGACATAATTCTATTTGGACACATAATAGACTACAGTATAGGGTAAACTTAACTTTTATATGCACTGAGAAACCAAAAAATTAATTTGACTCGCTTTATTGCAATAGTCACCTTACTGCAGTGGTCAGGAACTGAACCTGTAATATCTCTGCCTGCACAAATAATTATTAACAAGCATCTTTTATGAGAATGAATAGCATGGAAATATTGTGGCTTTATTCAATCATTAATTCAAAAAATATTTAGTGAGTCACTTATTATTGTTCAAGGACTAGGTTAGATGCTACAGGGCATACAACATCATGAATTTATGGTAACATCACAATTGTTGCCATGTTGCAAGTTTTGCCTGAGCCTGGGTATTTTTTGTGAAATGTAAGTCAGTTGATAAATATACTTGTAGGGAGAAAACATATTTTTATTTACTGATAATCACTAACAGCTGTGACTGAGATCAAAGGCTCTTAACTAATTATCTTTCACAACTCCTATAGACAACTACATACTTGATATCTCCACTTAGGTACCTTGCTTTCAAACCTCAAAAGTACTAAACTGAACTTTTGGTCTCACTCCCCAAATCTGTTCCCTCCATTATTAATCTTCTACATCTTTTTTTTTTCACCAATATTTTTTTTATTTTTTTAAACTTGTTTTATTTTTTATTTTTTTTAATTTACATTCAAATTAGTTAGCATATAGTTCAACAATGATTTTAGAAGCAGATTCCTTAGTGCCCCTCACCCATTTAGCCCATTTCCCCTCCCACAACCCCTCCAGTAACCCTGTTTGTTGTCCATATTTATGAGTCTCTTATGCTTTGTCCCCCTCCCTGTTTATATTATTTTTGTTTCCCTTCCCTTATGTTCATCTGTTTTGTCTCTTTAAGTCCTAATATGAGTGAAGTCATATGATTTTTGTCTTTCTCTGACTGACTAATTTCACGCATAATACCCTCCAGTTCCATCCACATAGTTACAAATGGCAAGATTTCATTCTTTTTGATTGCCCAGTAATACTCCATTGTATATATATACCACAACTTCTTTATCCATTCATCCATCGATGGACATTTGGGCTGTTTCCATACTTTGGCTATTGTTGATAGTGCTGCTATAAACATGGGGGTGCATGTGTCCCTTCGAAACAGCACACCTGTATCCCATGGATAAATGCCTAGTACTGCAATTGCTGGGTCATAGGGTAGTTCTATTTTTAGTTTTTTGAGGAACCTCCATACTGTTTTTCTAGTGGCTGCACCAGCTTTCATTTCCATTTCTTCTATATCATAATAAATAATCTACCGTACTTGTTCAAGCCAGTAATATAAGCATAATCTTTCTCTTTCCCTTGCCTCCCACATTTCTCTGGTGAGCCCATCAATGTCTCTATCTCCAAAGCCACCACCCTATTGCAAGTTATTACCATCTCCGACTGTACTACACAATAATTTCCCTACTGATCCCTCTGCTTCCTCTTGTGCCCACTCCCCCACCCCGCCAATCCATTCTCTGCACAATGGACAAAATGATTTTAGTAAAATTTGCATTACGTCACTCTCCTACATAACCCCTACACAACAAATACATCGTGGCCCATTTTATGTAGAGTAAAATCCGAATTCTACTATGGCCTATGAGACCCTACAACACCTGAATCCTGTCCAACTTTCCATCCTTCTCTGTTATATTTCATCTTCTTGTTCACCACCACTCAGCCACGCTGGCCTTTCAGTTGCTAAAATGTAACAAGCTTTAACCAGCCCAGAGGGCCTGAGTATACATTGTTTCCATTGATCAGACTACTCTTCCCAGTTTCTCGGAAGGAAGCCCTGGCTCTTTCTTCTCCTCAGCTGAAACATTGTATTGTTGTTCCCTAATTCTACATAAGAGGGAAAGGGGGCAGCAATCTGGTTAGAGCTGGAGAAGGGGAGTACCTAGGGAACTTGCCTCAAGGCTGCATTTGCATAGCAAACACACTGTCTTTACTTAGATTAAGTATAGATCAATAAAAAAAAGTCAATGTTTTCTTAAAATGCTTTTATTTGTACTTTCTATAAGATTAAGAGAACATCGTCTGTCCATAAAAATACAATTTGGAGGGGTTCCTGGGTGGCTCAGTCAGTTAAGTGTCTGACTTTGGCTCAGGTCGTGATCTCAGTTTGTGAGTTCAAGCCCCGCATTGGGCTCTGTACTGACAGCTCAGAACCTGGAGCCTGCTTCAGATTTTGTGTCTCCCTCTCGCCCTCTGCTGCTTCCCACTTGCTCTCTCTCTCTCTCTCTCTCAAAAATAAACATTAAATATATGTATACATTTATATTTTTATATTTATAATTTATATATTTATAATTTGGAGTGCCTTGGGGGAAGCAGCAAACAATTCCAAAGAGGTTGGAGAGGTAGACAAGGACTAGAGATTTTTAAAATTTTATCTTGAAGGTGATGAGGGTCTATCTGCATCTTTTCAGTAGGGGTGTGACATGATCAGACTTACAGGATTAGATGAGGAGAAACTAAAGACTGAAAAGTCAGTACAAAATAATTACTATAGCTAACATTTATTGAACATTTAATGTGTGACAGGTATTATTCTAAGGGCTTTCCATTTTAGTGCTTTATGTATATTAATTCACTTAGTCCTCGCAACTACCCAATGTACTGTCATACCCACTTTAAAGATGAGGAAACAAAGGTACAGAGAAGTGACTCATTCAAGAATTACAAAGCTAGTAAGTGGTAGAGATAAGATTAAAACCCAGAGAGTCCAGGGGCGCCTAGGTGGCTCAGCCAGTTAGGCGTCCAGCAGTTCGTTGTGGCTCAGGTCATGATCTTGAGGTTCCTGGGATCGGGCTCTGCACAGGCAGCACAGAATCTGCTTGGGATTCTGCTTGGGAGTCTCTAGCTCTCCCTCTCTCTCTGCCCCTCCCCCACGCATGCTGCGTGTCTCTCAAACAAATAAAGTCAAAGAAAACCCAGAGAGTCCAGTTCATAGCTCATGCTCTTCATCAATATGCTATAATGCTCCCCTTTAGCAGTTTATGGCAGTACCACAGGCTTGAAATTGCAAGGGTCTAATGGATGATGATGGAAAGGTTCAAGAGGGAGATTGGGAATGTAAATCCAGCAATGTGAGGAGCAGCTATGAAGCATAGAGAGGAATCAAAGGTGACTCTGAGTTCTAACTTGACCAACTAGTAAGGGATGGTGCCAAATATGGAACTCTGGTGGAAAAGATAGAAATTATTGGACACCTCATGTTTGATGTCTGTGGGACAAAAGGACTGCCAGGAGGCAATCAGAGATAGTAGTCTGGAGCTAGACTGGAGCAAGAATGAGATCTGAGCTAGAGGTAGAGATTTTAGAGTTCTCATACAAGTGTTAAAGGCTTAAGGAGAGCATGCAGAATAGACAGGCTGAGAGCAGAGCCTGGGGAACATCATCATTTAGGGAATAAGTACAGAAAAAGTATCCAGCAGAGAAGACTGACGGAGGTGGCCATAAAGCTAAGACGCTAGGAGAGAGCTGTGTCATGCAATCCCAGGAAGGAATTTCAACAACGACAAATTTAACTTTAATGCCACTAGAAAGTCAGTCCTGTGGAGCCATGGAACACGTCTGTTTTGTGCACCAATGTACCCTCGAGCCTAGAGGCCTGGCACATGGTAAATGGTCAAAAACATGAACTGAATATGAGTAAGAAAAGAAACCAACAGTACCAAATACCACACAAAGTTCTGGGAAGACAAAGACTGAGAAGTCAGCATTTTATTTAGCAACCTAGGGTGTGACAATCTTGTTCAGAGCGGTTTCAGTGTACTAGTGGGGCGAAAGCAAAATGGAAGTGGCTTAAAATAGACAGCAAGAATGTTTTCGTATACGACTTTTCTACTTTTTTATTTAAAAAATTCTTAATAGTTGACAGGAGGTGAGGAAGTTGCAGCCACCGGTCCAGCAGATTCTTGGAGGAACCTTCGTTACGCAGGGAAGGAGGAACCTGGAGCTGCAATTACAAGGGGGCACGAGACGAAAGGGCGTTTTTCCTTAGCAGGGGAGGAAACTTGCTCCGTCCACTGCTCAATCTCCGGGACCTACCACATGCTGGAGACCTCACGGGCCCTCGATAAAGCCTCGAGCTGCCCGGCGGCGGGCTCCCAAGACGCTGCGGAACACGAATGGGCGCTGGAGCCTTTCCTTTCGGATCAGGTGGCGACAACCAAGGCTCAGCCGGTCCCAGGCAGCGCAGCGCCCTCGCCCTAGGCTCATCCACCTTGGACCGTGCGGGAAGCAGGAACCCGAGCGCGGACACCGGCGCTCGCCAGAGAGGACGGCGGGCGGGGGACGGGAGAGGAGGCAAAGCTCCGCCCGCTGACAGGCTTTCCTCTCCAGCCTCCCCGTTTCCCGCAGGCCCCCCCCCCAAGCGTCTCCGGTTCCCCGCACGCCGTGGGGTGGAGCGGAAGTGACGCGACGCGCAGCGCGTGATTGGCGGAAGCAGAAATTGCTTTGCGGCCGGCACGGAAATTGCTCTCCTTTCGGCTTCCGCTCCTGGTCCATGTGAGAGAGACAGGCTACCGAGATGAGCGCGGCCGGGGTTGCGGAAAGGTGAGGGGTGAAGACCGGAGCGGGAGTTGTGGGTGTCGTTGGGGGCCGGGTTCCCCGGCTTCTGCTAAGTGGAAGCTGTCTTTTAACAGACAACAGTTGTTCCTCTTCCAAGACCTCACCATTCATTACGATTTTCGCGATAGCATCCGTGAAAAGTCCTTTTAATTTCATTTAATTCGCTCCCTCCGCTCCGCAGCTTTTTAGCCTCATCCCTGTTGGTCCTGATGTGGCTTGTCCCTGTCCAGCTAATTTGTTGTACTTTACTCGTCACGTGACTCCTTTTTCTGCTGCTGCCGCTGGGGCACGGGGAGTGCCTGCGTTATAAATACCCCTTATTCTGGAAACCTTTGCTGATAGGAGTCCTTTTCTCCTCTGATGCTTCATTCCCCCCCATAGTGTCACTAAATATAATCCGTTTAGTAAAGGTTGCCTTGTAAAGATTGATATATACTGTTAGGTACTAATAGAGTCTGTAATTTGGTTCAGGGTACCAGTCTCCTTAGTTAAGCATCTACTTTGCCGAGGAAGCCCCAGGAAAAATAGCTTACTTGGCTGCTTTCGTCCAATTCCCTCTTTCCCCATTTCTGGGAACAAGTGATCAACTCTGTCACTTTTGAGTAAGTTGTACCTATAAAGGTGTCTTCCGTGTGGAGGATGCTTAGGAATATTAATGGTGAAACTGCCTTGCCTCAAGGGCCAGCAACAGTGTCTTCTGTCACCTTACCTAGAGTCTGACATTTTTACAGCCTCCCGGATGTCCGTGGAAAATGCAATACCAATCACTGAAAAGGGTTACCTCTTTTTCATTTCATGCACTTCTATAGGGGTATCACCACCCAGTGCTCACCCCTTGGGGTTGATGCCTGACTTCAGGCTAAATTTAATGTCTTGACAAATTTCCAAAGATGCCCATGCTGTTTGGTTTGTGCCTCTTCCAGGGAACAGGGCTGTTCTGTGCTTAAAAACTGAAGTTATGTTTTGGAGATTGTTTTAAAGAAGTTATTTCAATTGATAATATTTCTCTTTTGTCTCCTTTAACAGCCTTCTGGCTTTAAGCCAACAGGAAGAACTAGAGGATTTGCCCAAAGACTACCCCTTGAGCCCCAGTGAAGATGAGGTGGGTGGCAACTGCTATACTGCCTTCTCTGGTACCCCTTCTGCCTGGCAATTAGGATAGACAGCACTTTCCTGGAAAGAAAAATTATGGCAACATTGTTTATATTTGTTATGGTGTTGCAAATAAATTACAAAGTAATATAGTATCTCATGTACAAGTTACTGTATTAAGTGCTATGGAAATTGAAAGACTATAAGATATACTGTTTCCAAGTTGCCTAAGTATAGTTGAGTGTATAAGAACAAAACACATGGTCTTCATTATATGGTTTCCGTATTTCCCAAGTTTGGATTTTTATAGAGTTACGTAATTACAAATCTTCCTCCACTTAAGATGGGATTACATCCTGATAAACCCATCATAGATTGAAAATATCGTAAGTGGAAAATACATTCAATGCACCTAACTACTGAACATCATAGCTTAGTTTAGTCTACCTTAAACTTGCTCTGAACACTTACATTAACCTACAATTGGGCAAAATCCTCTAACACAAAGTCTGTTTTATAATAAATGTGTGGAATATCTTATGTAATTCATTGACTACTGAAAGTAAAAAGTAGAATGGTTTTATGGGTACAGCATGGTTCTAAGTGTATTAGTTATTTACCCCTATGATCATGTGGTTGACCAGGAGCTGCAGCTCGCTGCCACCAGCCAGCATCCCAAGAATCATATCACATATTGTTAGCCTGGAAAAGATCAAAATTTAAATTTGAAATACAGTTTCTACTGAATGTGTGTCACTTTCTCACCATCATAACGTCAAAAAATCATAAGTCAAACAAACCATCATAAGTAACAGACTGTGTCTGACTAAAATACACATAGTTAAGCTGACTCTCCAACAGATGCTATAGGAATTCTGTTTATTCTCTTGACAAAACTACTTACATTGTGGGGGGTTTTGACATTAATGTTTCTGTGTCAGATCGTACTATATATTCTATACAGAAACATTCTCATAGCACTTTTCTTCTCAAGACTGATTAAGACAGAAGCATGACATTAGCTACAGATCACTAGGCACTGTGGTCCTCATAATGAGGGAGTCTGGCTTTTGAAGCAGTTCTGTTTCAGCTTGAATGCCTGCACACTAGACCTCAGCTGATTCCCCAGTTCTCCACTGACCAAAACAGCAAAAAATTTTATATGGGCCTCAATTTCCATGCTGTCTTTTCCTTTTCATTATTGTTCTGATGGTTTTTCCTTTACTGTCTCTAGGGGGACATTGATGGAGAGAGAAAGCATCAAAAGCTTCTGGAAGCAATCAGTTCCCTTGATGGAAAGAATAGGTAAAATTCCCATCTGTTTGGACAGGCTATAACTAGCTGATTCCATGAGACAGATCTGCAGCTAACATTTACTGAGTGGTGGGGTGCCTGGCTAGCTCAGTCGGTAGAGCATGTGAATCTTGATCTCAAGGTTGTAGGTTTGAGCCCCATGTTGGGTGTAGAGATTACATAAAAAGTTAAAAAAAAAAACATTTATTGAGTGCCTAAGACAATGAAGACACAAGTGTCAGCATCATTATTAAGAGCACATACTTTGAAGACAGACCGTGTAGGCAAATTTTTATCCTCTCTACACCTCAACTCTTCAAATAGAAAATAAGATTAATAATATTACCTACATCAGAGGGCCATCATGACATTTAAATGAGTTAATAAATGTAAAGATCTTAAGCCAATGCCCAGCATACAGTAAGTGTGATGTAATTATTATTGTGTTAGGCCTTTGTGCATTTTAATTCTTAGTCCAAACTTACAGTCTTTTGAAGCATTGACTAGGCACTACATATTGCCGTTAGAGAAGGTAATTGACTTGCCCCAAAGTCACTTTGCTCATAAGTGACAGGTCCAGGATTCAGATCCAGGTGTGTTTGAATCCAAGTCCCAGTACCTTTTCCATTATGCCTATCTAATATTGCCTTGTGTTTTTGAAGGGCTGAGTCTACACTAAGAGATGGTTAGGGGCACCTGGCTGGCTCAGTTGGTAGGGCATCTGATTTTTGATTCCAGGGTCATGAGTTCAAGTCCCACATTGATCGTGGAACGTACTGAAAAAAAGAGATGGTGGGGCGCCTGGATGGCTCAGTCGATTAAGCGGCCGACTTTGGCTCAGGTCATGATCTCACGGTCCGTGAGTTCGAGCCCAACGTCGGGATCTGTGCTGACAGCTCAGAGCCTGGAGCCTGTTTCAGATTCTGTGTCTCCCTCTCTCTGACCCTCCCCTGTTCATGCTCTGGCTCTCCATGTCTCAAAAATAAATAAAACGTTAAAAAAAAAAAAGAGAGATGGTTAGACTACGTAGTCCAGGATAGGAACAGATTTCCTGGTTTCTTTGTGACAAAACCTGATTCTAAAAGAGAAATACATGAAACCAAAGCCTTCTTTGAAGAGAGAAGTGTTTGTTCTCCAGAAAAATGTGTTCATTCCTACTATATTCTGCTTTGCCTAATTTCAGGTGGAAATTGGCTGAGAGATCTGAGGCTAGTCTGAAGGTTTCAGAGTTCAATGTCACTTCTGAAGGTAAGTTAACAAAGGAAGTAATCAGTATATGGAGCTTGTAGAGTTACAAAAGCATCATGGTCGCTTCACCCCCACCGCCTGGAACTGTTTTTGATGTGGTTAATGGATCATACCATAAATACTTACCTGTGAGTGGGTGAATATAGGTAGTCAGATCCCCTTGAGTTTCTTCCAATTCTAGAGAAAGCCCTAAAGGCTACAGTCAAGGTCTCCCACTGATGAGCTACTTCTAGGGTCTAGGGACATGAATGAAGACAGCTGCTTCATGGCTTCATTTTTATTTCAGTTCTTACAGCGCTTTGAGTTGGGACAGGCAGATAATCTGCCGGAGTTCAGAGAAATCAAGTTACTTACTCAAGGGCCTTCACCTACTGCAGTGTTCCTCAACCCATTTCCTTTATTGTTCCCTGAGAAACCTTTTTTTGGACATTTGTTTTTGATTGCCTCCCTCCCTCCCCACTCCCATCCCCACTCCCACAACAGGGAAATCAAATACTAAGGAATAAGATTTTGGTGAATAGGGTTGAGCTTTAGAGGAACACAAAACTTGAAAATATCTGGGGCGCCTGGGTGGCTCAGTCGGTTAAGTGTCCGACGACTTCGGCTCAGGTCACGATCTCACTGTCCGTGAGTTCGAGCCCCACGTCGGGCTCTGTGCTTACTGCTCAGAACCTGGAGCCTGTTTCAGATTCTGTGTCTCCCTCTCTCTCTGACCCTCCCCCGTTCATGCTCTGTCTCTCCCTGTCTCAAAAATAAATAAAACGTTAAAACAAAATTAAAAAAAAAAAAAACTTGAAAATATCTAAGATTTTTTTTTTCACCACTCCCCTGCCTCCAGAACCAATTTTCATCCCTTGGGTGGGCAAGTAATACCTCCTCTAATGTGAATGAGTGATCTGGTAAATTGCAGAGTTGGGATTTTAACCTGATACCAAGTCTAGATGCCTTATCACCATATCCACAGTTTAGGCAGCTCTAATGAGTTCTGTGCTTCTAGTAACCACTAATGTAACCCCTCAGAACAAATAACAATGTATTCTTCAATCTTATTCATTCAACAAATACTTAATATATTTCTACTATGTATTAGTTTCAAGACAGTGTAGATACTGGGGCTACTACGAAGAATAAGACAGGAGACCCGCTTCCTGGGGTTTACCATGCTAGGGGGGAGAGCAAGTGGGGAGACGGTGAAGTAACTGACTGGCTGCTTCAGTTTGGCTGGGCCGTGTCCTTTAGAATGATGTAATTCCAAATATCAAAGGGAGCCACTGGAGGATTTTCAGCAGAATCCTGACCTGCCATGATTTACAGTTTGAAAATCTAACTGGCTGCTGTGTGAAGAATGAAGGACAGTGAGGCAGAAGTGGAAGCAGAACGACCAAGAAAAAAGCAAATGACTTTAAAATAAATCATTTTCTCCTCTCTTCCATCCTCTAACACATATGGGAATGTAGGAGAATGATGGTGTCACTATGGCTGGCAGTTAAAGAGAATTCCTGCTTCCCTGCAAATCTGCCTGCCTACCAGCATTTTCTATGGAGGCATCTCCCTATGGTATATTGAGATCTTGCCTCCTTTCTCGGTCTGACCAGAAAGTTTGGCCTTTCTGCAGGATCAGGAGAAAAGCTAGTCCTTTCAGATCTACTTGGGCCTGTTAAAACTTCATCCTCATTGGCTGCTGTGAAAAAGCAACTGAATAGAGTCAAATCAAAGAAGACTGTGGAGTTACCTCTTAACAAAGAAGAGGTTGAGCGGGTGAGTTATAGAGAAAGTGATCCATTAAGGGGAAGAAATTGGACTGACAAGGAAAAATAGGGTAAGAAGGGAAGGAGGGGAAAAGCCTGACAAATGGGGGGAGGGCAAATCGTGATTGCCACAGAAGAGATTAAAACAAATCTCGGGGGAAATGCATCCTCAGGAGTAAGCAAGAGCTAGTCTCTAGCATGCTGACTGTTTCTTGGGCTAAGAAACATTGGCTCCTAATTCTCTGCTGGTCCTTTGAGTTCAACGCTTAATTTCGTGGCTCTTTCCTTTTGTGTACTTTGCTTCAGATCCACAGAGAAGTGGCATTCAATAAAACCTCACAAGCTCTCTCCAAATGGGATCCCATCGTTGTGAAGAACCGGCAAGCAGAGCAGCTGGTTTTTCCCCTGAAGAAAGAGCAGTCAGCCTTCGCTCCCATCGAACATGTGCTCAGCAGCTGGAAGGTGAGCGCACACAAGGAGCTGCACCTGGGTGGATGAGGGTGCACTGCCTGCCATCCATGTGACTGGGCCTCATAGGCCAAAATCTCAGCTGCGGTCTCTTCGTGTCACAAGCAAGGAAGGGGGAGGGGGGTAGCAGGACTCATTGTCAGTCACGGAATAGTCAGAATAGCTCTGTAGTCACCCTTCAGCCATTTGTAGCACACAACATGTGGTTATTTTCATGTTTTTGTGTGAAAATGTGATTGCCGGTAGCGAGGGAACATGGATGTTTTCTTTTTCACACCCCAGTTTTAAAAAAGCTTTTTTTTAAAAAATGTTTTAAGTTTATTTATTTATTTTGAGAGACAGAGAGTGAGAGCAAGCACATGTGCAGGGTGACAGGCGGACAGAGAGAATCCCAAGCAGGCTCCACATTGTCAGTGCAGAGCCTGATGCGGGGCTTGAACTCATGAGCCGTGAGAGCATGACCTGAGCCAAGATCAAGAGTCAGACGTTTAACCAACTGAGCCACCCAGGTGCCTCTAGAAAGCTTTTAAAGCCACATTCTGACCTGGGGCAAATCAGGAAATCAGGAGCTCAGCAGCATTAATGAGCCTTGGTAGGACTATGTGTGAGCAGTAGAACTAAAGTTTGCTTGTAAAGGAATCCCACATTAAAATGTAACGTATTGTGAATAATGACAAGAATCTTAGCAAATAACTCATTATGATCAAGCTGCAGAAAATAAAAAAGATATCTTAGAGCTGGGTTGTCCAAACACTGATCTTTGACAAATTTTTATGCGTCTGAAGCAAAAGAATAATGGTGAGAGTAGCGGATGTAAGTTTAGCAGCTCTTCTTTATTATGAGGTTATCCTTTCCATTTTAATAGTGTTGAAATAGCTTTTCTTTATGAAATGATAGCAGCAGTTAATGATGGGACTGGGGGTGGAACAGTAGTTATGGCCTCGTTGGTAATCCTATGTTGGTCCCCAAAGTCTCAACTTTTATTCTGTGAACAACTTCAGTACAATTACTTTCTTTTCCAATACACTGTTGGTCATGGAGTCTATAATGGGGCATTTTGTTTTAAGTAGGAATAGTCAAAAACAGCAGTGCCCAAACCATGGATAGATGCCCTGTTTATGTTTCTTCTCTGCTTTCTAAGAATCCAGAAATAATAGTGTTCTATGTGTCGGGAAGTTGAGCTAATTAAAGCTAATCAAAGTAAACATGGCTTGCTGCCATAGCTAAACATTGAGCAAGTTGTTGCTTATTACGGGGATAAGCTCTGTTTCTCATATTGTTGTTGAAGTCACTACCATTCTCTTTCTCGGATGCTTCCTTTTCCACATGAAAAAGAGATCAGGTTTAAAGTGTGGCTGCGGGATAGAAGGGAGACTTTAGGAAAAAAATAAGAGGTAATAACAATTTGCAGGATTCAAAAATAAAAAGTATAGAAGATACAGAGTGAAAAGTCTAACCCTACCCTTGTCCCCCATCCATGGTTTTTACCCCTATACTCACTTAGAAGTAACCAAAAATTTTTGTTGTTAACCTAAGAGTTTGCTACATTCGTGTTTACCTTGTTTTTTAAATTTATTTATTTATATATATATATATATATATATATAAATTTATATTTATACACACACACACACACACACGTTTTTCAATGTCTATTTTGAGAGAGAGTGCACGCGCGTGCGCAAGCAGAGAGGGGCAGAGAGAGAGGATCCCAAGCAGGTCCACGCTGTCAGAGCAGAGCCTGATGCAGGGCTCGAACCCAGAACTGCGAGATCATGACCTGAAATCAAGTTGAAATCAAGAGTTGGACACTTAACCAACCAAGCCACCCAGGCGCCCCACCTTGGCTTTTTTTGTGTTGTTTTTTTTAATCACAAAAGTAGTGCACAACTATGCATTGTTCTGCAAATGACAATGACAGTGTGATCTTAGAGATAGCTGGAAAATGCCTGGCTGGTTATTAAACATGAGACGGTGGAGGAGTAGCTTGCACTAAGAATGGCACAGCCTCTGCTTTCCAGAAACTCCCTGTGCAAGACTGAGTGGAGTGCCCCCAGATGGTGTACGTGAATCTACTGTACCAGTTATTGGAAGATTCGTTTTGAAGAAATTAGGCCAGAATGGCACACAGCAATAAGGAAACGCTTGGTCAGAGGTTGCTTTCTGGCTAGCAGCTGCGCTGTCTTCTTAAAGCTTAGAGAGTGCAAAGTACCAAGGACTCTGGAGATTAAGGATCCAAAAAGTCTGCACTATCATTTGGCCCAGCTTCCTAAAATTCCATTTCACTCCAAGAAGATTTAAACGGGATAATGCATGAGAAAGCATTTGTAAACTGAGAAGTGCTAGAAATGATGTAAGGTAACTTCCCTCCCTCTAGCAGCCTATACTAGCATTACCCAAAGTGTTCTCAAAACTTTAGTTTTTCAGTATGCCCTCAAAAAGGTAGGGTTCCATTGCTAGAAAATGTTGCGTGCCCCTGCTGGAGATTGGCAGCTCATGATATATACTAGCCTTTTAAAGGTTATGAGAAGACACTAAAGAAACCCCTCTGACCTACTCTAGTCCAGAGTGTACAAACAAAAATCAAATAAGTTTCATTTTGCACCTTAAAAAAATAAATCTTGTTAGCTGGTGAGGCACAGGCTTTGGGAAGAGCTGGTCTCCACTGCTTCCTCCGTTCTCCCACCTTTTTCCCGACTACCCCACTGACTCTTCTCGAGGGCATTAGTGAGAGGCCTCTGAATCGCCAGATCCCAAGCCGTTTGAGTCTTCAGCCTATTTGACACTGTTGACACATCACATTAGTTAAAGAAAAAAAAAAAAAAAAAAAAAAAAAAAGCTCTCCTCCTTCGGCTCCTGTGGTGACATACTCCTGATTATTTTTTATGTATCCGACTGTTAGTTCTTATTGCTCTATAAATTCCATGGCTTTTGGCTGTCACCTGTGTATGCTGCAGGTCACTCTCAACACCTTCTGAGCTCCAGTCCCATATTCCATGTGACCAGTAGGCCTCACCTGGGTCTCCCATATGCACCTTAAACTTCACACAAAACAAAGTCATCTTGGCATTTTCCTTCCCCAGACTCCCAAACCCTGAGCCGCGACCTTCATTCTGTAAGTCAGTCAATGGCATAATTCCCTACCCCAGTCCCTCGGGTTGGAAACCTCAGCCATTTGATTCCTCTTCCTCCTCCTCCCTTTAACTGCTGCCCCTTCCCAGCCCACATGGTGTGCTGCTCCTGTAAACTCTGTCCGCAGTGGCTCTCAGACCCCTGGTTCCTCCTCTGATTTTCATTTTCATCCATCATTGGGCACTTCACACATAATCCTTACACAGTCACCAGAATTTTCTTTCCAAAACACAAAACTGAGTGTCACTCTCCCACTTAAAGTCCTTCAAAAGGCTCTCCATTTATAGAACAAGACAGAAGGACCTAGCGTCTTGGTTACCCTGGACTACACATTTTCCCTTACATATCTCTCTTTTCCATAGATATGTTTTTATTTACCCTCATCTCCATTTGATCCCCCCACCTTTACAGAGTTGTACTTAATGCCTCAAAGCCTAATTCAAAAAGTCCTTCCCCAAGCCCAACCCACCTCCAAATCAAAATAAATTCTTCACTTCCTTTGTGATTACTTCTATCATATAACTACCATGTAACCGATTACATTGCTAATGGTACATGCGTCTCTTCCCTCTGAAAGGCTGTGAGCTCTATGAGGACAGGAATGATCTTATTTGTGTATTCCTAGTGCCCTGCACAAGTGCCTGGAATGTAGCTCCAATCAATAAATGTTTGCAAAATTGAATTGGAAGGAGATTACAACAGTGTATTATAAATCACTTTGTAGCCTGTGATTGATCACTACTGGCAAATACTAAAAATGAAAGAACATGCACCTTTACTATTCAGTAGAATAGGTTTATGGTTAAATCAATAGCACCGTGTAACGTGTGATGATGTGTGTTTATGCATTTGTCCAGAAATTTGTAAGTTTAATGCTGACCATGATGTATATGGCTGTTGAAGAAAACCACATATAATATATGCACAAGGTTAGAAACTGGCTCTGTTGCGTACGGCTGTCTTTGTGCCTTGCCAAAGTGGACCGTGGCACAATTGGCCTGATTATTTTGGCCACCTACACAGTATCAGTCAAGCAGTAAACAGCATCTTTTGTTGACATATGGAGTAACTGGTTTAGAGTCCATTCATTCATATGTAGAGACTACCTAGCATGCAAAGTTAACTGTAAACTAAGGAATTGGAGCCAAAGTTAGAAAATGGCTAGAGTTAAATTTGAACTGTCAGGGAGCTAAGACCTAACCTCCCCTTTCTTCTAGAAATATTCTTTAAGGGAGGCTTATAGGAGTCTTAGATTCCTAACAATACAGTAATACTCACACATGCTTCAAATATACATGATACAGGGACCATTTTGTTTTGCCACTATCAAAACTGACAATTTGGTACTGATGTTCTTCTGTCCTACCAGTATTTACCTTAAGGGCATCCTGCTTTGATGCTTAAGAGAATGGTATTCTGTTTTACATATTTTGGTAATCTGAACAGAGTGATCCCTTCAGTAATATTAAAGAGTAGCCTCAGAATCCAGTTGCTGAAGTTGTCTTAAATTGGAAGAAAATAAGGCTTTATCCTACACAGCTGAACAGTGAGACTGGAACCCCTTCTCTTGCTGTAACAGCCAATCCTTTCCAGTTAGTGATTCCCATTATATTAATGTGTTGGATTGTAGGATGGTCGTAGGATTGTAAACAGAGAGACTAGGAGCATGGTTTAAGACTGCAAATGTTATGTTACCTCCTTAAGGCAAGGACTCCCCTGGAGCAGGAAGTTTTTAACCTCCTCCATAAGAACAAGCAGCCAGTGACAGACCCTTTACTGACTCCCGTGGAAAAGGCCTCTCTCAAAGCCATGAGCCTGGAAGAGGTAAGTGTAATAGGCCCTATTATACGCCCAGACTTGCTCTGTTCCTTCCAGCATTTACCCTCAAGCCCAGGAGTCACTGTAAATGTCATTCATTATAGGCTAAGATGCGCCGAGCAGAGCTTCAGAGGGCCCGGGCCCTGCAGTCCTACTATGAGGCCAGGGCTCGAAGAGAAAAGAAAATCAAGAGCAAAAAGTAAGGAGGCCCTTATTGAACTGGCCGTGGACTCCCTGAAAGAAAGTAAAGCGGCTAATCATGAGTCCTTAGAAAAGAACCTTTGACCTAGTAACTGGGGTCATGTAGAAGAGGTCCCAAATAGGAATGACTAGGTTTTTTTTTCTTTTCTTCTCAGTCGAACCTCATAGTTTTGCCTGCTTCGGTAGTGCCCTCTCCTCTGGCTTTGCCTTTCAGTCTTGGTTTTGCTAAAAAGAGGACTGTTCAATTACTTTCTCTCCCTTCCAGGACATCACGGAGTGGTTCTGCAGAATGAGCTCTGAATTCTACAGCTGTTGAGGCCAGTAGGGCTTCCTTTCTGCCTTTTTGCCTCTTTGGAACTTCTTCTACTCTTGCCTTGCGCTCTAGAAGCAGAGGGGACTCTTTGCTCTGCAGAGGTGTGCCCCTGGGGGCTGCACGGACTGAGAGGCTTGCCAGTCCTCTCAGGTCCCAAACTGGTTCCCTATAGTCAGCCAGCTCTGTGATGTCCATTCTAGCCCCTGCACAGGGAAACTCCTTGGGGAGCGGGGACACTTCTGTGTGTGGCATCAGTGTTTCAGCTGAGTCTCTGCCCTCTTACCCTGTAGGTATCGTAAGGTTCTGAAGAAAGGAAAGGCCAAGAAAGCCCTAAAAGAGTTTGAGAAGCTGCAGAAGGAGAATCCTACTGCAGCACTGGAAGAATTGGAAAAAATCGAAAAGGCCAGAATGATGGTGAGGCTGCCTCTTGCCCCTACCCCTTGAACCAGCTTTCCCCAAAAAGTGGTAAGGATCTCACTGTGCCCTTTCTTTCCAGGAGCGAATGAGCCTTAAACACCAGAACAGTGGGAAATGGGCAAAGTCAAAGGCAATTATGGCCAAATATGACCTGGAGGTAAGAGACCATCAGGGTGAGAGAAGAAATGGAATTGGAGGACAGAAAGGAAAATCAGTCCATAAGGATGCTAGCAGAAGCAGAGTTGGGGAAGAGCCCTGAGGAAGAATGGAAAACCAGGATTCTAAAAAGGCATCAGAAAATCTCTAAGGCAGAGAGGAAAAGAACCAGAAACAAGGTGGAAAAGGAGAGATGAAAGGGAAACAGCATTGAAGGCAAGTCCAGTTAAAGGGTAGAGGAGCGTTGTGGTGGTTTTTTTTTTTTTTTTTTTTTTTTTTACCTTGTTTCATATGTTGATTTCCTTGAGGACAAAGACTTTGTCTCCCATTTGATTCCATAGCCATTAACACAGTGGTATATGTGCAGTTTAAACAGGCATCGGTAAGAAACACTTAAGTCAAATTGAGAGGAGGCAGCTTTAAGAAATGGACCAGGAGAGGTGTTGTTGCAGTCACTAATGACAAGGCACTCGTGTTGTGACTCCTTCCTCCAGGCTCGCCAGGCTATGCAGGAACAATTGGCCAGGAACAAAGAACTGACGCAGAAACTCCAGGCAGCCTCTGAGAGTGAGGAAGAGGAGGGAGATGTGGAGGAAGAGGGTGAACTCCTTGTCCCTGATGCAGTGAATGAGATCCAGATGGATGCAGATGGACCGAACCCCTGGATGCTCAGGAATCACTCCAGCGGCACAAAAGAGGCCAAAATCCAGGACCCTGAGCAACTTCCAGAGCCTGTGGCCCATGAGACTCCTGAAAGTGAGGAAGAGGAAAGACCAGGGGCAGAGGAAGAAATTTTGCTGAACGAATTTAAGGAAAGGCGATCACTTAGGAAAAAGGCTAAGCTCAACCAGGACACCAAGCCGGTGAGCAGACAAGAGCCAAAAGGTGAGTTATGGTGGACTAGAATGGAGAACTGCCCAGGGCTAGTGCCGTGGGCGGGCTGCGAGAGGAAAAGTGTCCACGCACACGTGCTGCACAGTGAGTAGGCCCTGGGTACCTTCCACAGAATGCCATGGGTCCCTGAAGAGAAGATTGATACGTAGTAACTCTTTTTCTTCAAAGGCATTTAACACACAGTCATCTGCATGGCTGTACAATGTGTGTTCGGACATGTTTTCTGCTCTTGAGAGCCTATAGTCGTCAGAAAAAACTGCCCCATCCTTGAAGGGCAGGAGTTAACAAACCCGAGAGAACTGCCTGTGGTAGGATGGCAAGTCTGAGAGGCCATTCATTCCCACAGACACAGGTGGATTTTGAGGCATTATGAAATTTCTTCAAATTACTGCCACGGTTTTCTGTTGTTTGTAAAGTAGGAGTGGCAGTTTTAGCACTTCATAATGTTGGTTGGTATGTGCCGATATGGGGTGAGACTTTCTTGACAGGAACGAATGACTCCACAAGCTACATGGTAAATTAGAATTGTCACCCAATGCTCAGATTCAATTTGTATATTATATTTTGTGTTATCTTAAGGAGATTTTATATTAACAACCTTAACACCCTTGAGACAGGTCAGAAAGCTCCCGTCTTGGCAAGAAAGTCCGCTTAGGAAACTGCATTCAGAAATCACTTGGCTTTCTGGACAGATTCTTGGGTCTGATTTTATTTCCTGTAAGAATAATGCATTCAGATGATGGCAAGAATGTTTTTCCATGAAAAAAAAATTGTTTCTAAAGAGCTGTCATTTAGAGTGTGTTGGAGGCCCTTTAGTTTGGGTTCTCAGCTAGAGAGTTCTGGGATTAATAGTTGCAAGCAGTCACTTCCAAGAGGACTTTGGAAAGCCGCACTGCAGGCTGAGATTGTACGGCAGTCCTTATAGGACCACAGAACAGCAGCTGTGTTGTCCTAAGCCTCAAAAGATGGTCATCTAGCTAAATGTATTGAGCACTTGTTTGTAGTATGAAAGGTGGATTTGGATTTCCTTGGATGACAGATAAATAGAACATTCCCAAACCTTTAGGTTCAGGGAAACCATGTCCTAAAATAGTAGGAAGTTGTAGACCCCAAATAAAATGAGCAAGGACACTTGCTCCTTGAGGAATAAACATACATGTGTCCAAAGGCCATATTTAAGTAACTTCTTAGAGTGGCTTTAAGCCAAAGCTAGAGAGCAGGATGAACTTGGGAATGGAGGCGACTCGAGTCAGTGCAAAAAAGAGTTTAGAAGTGTGTCGCTGCCATATTTCCCTCCAAGCTCTCAGAAACTAGTGGTATTGCTCACATGTTGCTTGTGACTGGAAAATGCCAAGCAACTTGACTTGGCCACAGCAGAGTGTGAAATGCTGCTTTAAGATAAACAGTGCTGGGGGTGCCTGGGTGGCTTAGTCAGTTAAGGGTCTGATTCGGTTTCGGCTCAGGTCATGATCTCACAGTTGTAAGATTGAGCCCCACGTTGGGCTCTGCACTGAGTGTGGAGCCTGCTTGGGATTCTCTCTGTCCCTCTGCCCCTTTCCCCCACTCCTGTGCTCACTCTCTCTTTCTCTCTCTAAAGTAAAAAACAAAATAAAGATAAAAAATGCTGGATTTGGTTTTTACAAATAGGAAATGACAGTGTAAATTACAAATAGTAAATCGTCACATTTTTATAAATTGCAGTGAAGTTGCATTCCGAGACTACCTGTTAAAATGACTTTTTTAAAATTTTGAACTTGGGGCCGTCTCTCCAAGCAGGGTTTACTGTGTGCGGCAATGAAGCCACAGTTCCAGTTATGCAGTGAGTCACTGGCATAGCTGGGAATAGGACCCAGGACATCTGCTTCCCAACGTGCCACCTTTAACTACTAAACTCTATTGCCTGCTACTTAACAGGCAATGATTAGTGAACTCTCCAAGAGATCTAGTGAATGGAATCCTCTCTTCCCCATCATGAATGGGAGCACCTAAATGCTCGTTGTTAAGTGTGCTCAGTAAATGCTCATTGACAAGGCAACTTCCAGCCTCCTTTTCTGACAGCTTTCATTTCTTCCCTCAGATTCTAGCAGCCAGGAGGTGCTGTCCGAATTGAGGGCACTGTCTCAGAAACTCAACAAGGAAAACCAGTCTGGGAAGCAGAAAGTGAGTTCAGCGAGGACAGTTCGGGCAGTCCAGAGAGAGGACCCTACTGAGGAAGAAGAGGAGCCCCTGTTGCTGCAGAGGCCGGAGAGAGCACAGACTGTGGAAGATCTAGAAGAGCTTGGCAAAGAGGGGTGTTTTCAAAATAAGGAGGTTCCCAGGTCTGTGTTAGAAGGGCAGCAGCTAGAGAGGAACCCAAATAATCATCCTGGTGCTCCCAAGGAAAAGAAAAAGAAGGAGCAAATGATTGATCTACAGAACCTCCTAACCACGAAATCTCCTTCTGTGAAGTCTTTGGCAGTGCCCATGACAATAGAGGAGCTGGTGAGCAGAGCCAGGGGCATGGGCTATTGTGGGGGATCACCGCTGGGGCAGGAAGTGTCCTTGCACAAGGAGTAGAATCAGTGAAGTTGTGTTGTGCTGGGGGCACAATTCAGTAGTGGAAAGGTCCAGAATAATATGGGGCCGGGCCAGTCCCAGTGACAGTTTAATAGATGCAAATATGTGAGTGCTGCTGAGATTCCCACATCTTAAATCCTGAGCCACCAAACCCTCTGTGGGGTGACTGTAAAACTGCCCTCGGAGGAAAGAGGGAGGCACTCAAAGCTCTGCTCAGATCTCAGGCAGGATGACTCAAAGGTATAGTTGTTGAGCTATTGCCAAGGTTTTGCTCTTATTCACTGGGATCTGAAATGGTCCAAGACTCCCTGGTTAAGTAATTGAAACTGCTTCAGTGAGGAGCCCTGGTGCCTGGTGCCCGTCTTTTCAGGGATGTGAGCCGGAGGACACCCACGTTCTAGCCAGGCCACTTGGAGCTCCTCCTCCTAACGCAGGTCATTCCTTCCTCCACGCTGCAGCTTCCTTACTGTAAACTTAAAAGTATGTCTATGACAATGAGTTAGGGAGATTTACCCTAGAGAGAAGAAAATCAAAGTGTGATTGGCTAACCAATTCACTTATACTGCAAGACCATCATTGTTCAGCGCTTTTCCCCTAGGGGGCGCTAGAATGTCACGACCCAAAATTTAAACGTTCTTGCCAGGAACCATAGCTCTTCAGGCAAGCTGTAGCTCTCACTCTTATTTCTTCCCAGGAAGATGAAGAGGAGAGAGATCAAAAGCGGATGATAAAGGAAGCTTTTGCTGGAGATGATGTCATCAGAGACTTCTTAAAAGAGAAGAGGGAAGCTGTGGAGGCGAGTAAGCCAAAGGACGTGGACCTGACTCTGCCTGGCTGGGGCGAGTGGGGTGGTGTGGGCCTGAAGCCCAGTGCCAAGAAAAGACGCCGGTAAGAACAGGGAAGAAAGCCTGTCAGAAGTGCACCAGGTTCTCCCACTTCACCCTCCTGCGTCCTCCCTGCCCTTTTGACTAAGTCTTTAATGTTCTTAGACATCCCACTGTTCTGCTTTCCAGGTTTCTCATTAAAACCCCTGAGGGTCCTCCAAGAAAAGACAAGAATTTGCCAAATGTGATTATCAATGAGAAGCGAAATGTTCATGCAGCAGCTCATCAGGTGAGGGAGAGAGAAATTCTTTGCTGCCTCGCTCTCTTGCTTGGGAGGATTATTCTAGCACTCTGTGGTAAAGAGCGATGTGTGATCTTGACCACAGAATCAAAGCTGTTCTCTTTTTCACAGACTGGCTCTGAGATGAATAATTCCAGATTGATTTCTGCTGTTTTAATTTCTGACTGGGAAGAGGTTGAGGCTTAAATGGTAATCTTTGCAGCAGTGGTGAGGCCCCCAAATCAGGGTTTTCAGCTAGTACCCCAGATAATTCTGATGCAATTGGGTCTCACCAAACTAAGAATTACTGTTCTTCACACTTGTCTTTATAGTCAGGATAATGTTGAGAGGCTATAGGTTTGAGCTGCATCTTAAGAAAAAGAAGACAAACCGGTACTCATTCAGGACAGCGAATGGAATTAAAATTGTGTGTTATGACAAACCAGGGATATTTACCGAAGAGAAGCAAATTTGAGCATGATCATGGTCTACAAGTACGCTGAAGGCCATCATGTGGAGTGCAGTCACATAAGGTAGCAGTTAGAGGAAAAGCAATGCATTCAGTTCAAGGAGAAACTTTGTGGGGCGCCTGGCTGGCTCAGTCGGTAGAGCATGCAGCTTTTGATGTCGGGGTCGTGAGTTTGAGCCCCATGTTGGGCAAGGAGCCTACTTTAAAAAAAAAAAAAGGAAAAAATTTTCTGCTGGTCCAGAGGGAGAATGGGAACATGTGTAGAGGGGACTCAGGAATGAGATTGAACTCCATGACTTTTATGTTTCCTTCTGAAAGTCTGTGACCCTGAGATCTGTCCCCAGCCAGTACAATCTTGAAATGAGTTGTAGTTTTTCTTCTGAGAAAGAGGGGGAACTGTTTAATAAGTACAAAAGAGAGGTAAGAAATTATCGTTTCAGCAATACTCTACTGATCTTATTTTGCGAACCAATCCCTGCAGAAATGGAATCGTAACCACTGTAATCCCACTTGAAGATCTATAACCAGAAAATAGGCAATGAACAGGCAATTATGGGATAAATGAGAGAGAAAAAGCGTGCTTCACCAGGCCAGGAAGGGCAGCATGGACCTCAGTAAAATCACCCCTCCCTGCTAGGAGCCTTGCCTTTAAAAAAAAAAATACAGTCACAGGAAACTGACAGTTTTCCAAGAATCTCCCTGATTTTCCTCATCTTTTTAATAAGCTATAGACTTCAGGTCCCAGCATGCAATAGAATACAGTGTGCTTGAAGCTGAAGGAAAAAAGAAAAGCCTCCCAAGACTGAATATTTTGCCCACGTGTTTTTTTTTCTCTTGATTTACATGACATGCACAGATCTAGCCATCTACCCCAATAAGACATTCCCTCAACCTAGAGACCATCTGTGTCCTTCACCACCATCAGGACCCCCGGGCAGTACTCAGCTTCTCTTGAGTGTTTCACTGAATATCTCCAGAGACTACTGTTCGTAACTTCCTGATTTTTCTCCTTATGTTTTTTTCCCCTCTTCTCTAGCCCTCAGAGGTAGTGTTTAAGGATTATTTAAATGTCTAAAGTAGCACTGTTTGGAATGGAGAATAGTACTAGGAAAGGAAAGGAACCCTGGGTTCTGTTCTCATTCATTGCTCATTGTACACAATTTACTTATCGCTTCTCGGCCTTTTGGCTAAGATCAAGTGTACACAATTTACTTGCATACATCACTTCCCCTCTCTAAGCCAAATTCTGGGACCAAGGAAGATGACCTTTGCCATTATCTAGGCCCTTCCAGCTCTGACGTTCTGTGATGCCAAAAGAGGATGAAGCTAACTAAGCATCACAGCCTGGTATAGTTCAGGATTCATGGCAAACCTTAAAACATAAATCCTGTTTATCAAGGAGAAGAAAGAGATTGAGAGCTTGAAGAGGGTAGGAGGGCCACAACATTCCCAGGGACCCACAAACGTCCAGATTCTTCTTGCAGTCACAGCATTGTATAAGAAGACCCACTTAGGAACAGCAGCCCTGGAGCTAGTGTAGCGTTCCTACACTACAGGAATGGGGTCAGGGTGGTTTTTCAGTTCCTAGATCGTTGGGTAAGCCTTGGGGGTTGTCTAATCCCAATTAGTCCCCTCCACTCCCAGATGTCCTCAAGCAGATTGGGACTTCTAAGGTTAGATTGGGCGCATTGGGATGCCTTTACCTCTCAGTTGCTTCACTCACTGAAGCCATGTAGACCTGTGGCCTGTGCCCCAAACTACCTGCCATTAGAGTTTACCAACTGCACCCCAAGTCTGGCTTGTGACAAGTCACTCTGCCTTCCTTTCCAGGTGCGGGTGCTTCCATATCCATTTACCCACCATCAGCAATTTGAAAGGACCATCCAGACCCCTATAGGATCTACATGGAACACCCAGAGGGCCTTCCAAAAGCTGACTACACCCAAAGTTGTCACCAAGCCAGGGCACATCATTAAGCCTATAAAAGCAGAGGATGTGGGCTACCGGTCTTCCTCAAGGTCGGACCTCTCTGTTGTACAGAGAAATCCAAAACAACTCACTGTACGTCACAAAAAACAGCTGAAGAAAAACTCTGTAGATTGAGTTCCTGGAGGAATGATGTCTTGGTGCCCAGAACTAGGAGCCCCAACTGCTCCTCCATTATCCCAGTTTTACTCCCAAGCTGCAGGATCAATTCCAAGACTGGCTTAGCACACTGTGAGTGTAGTTGAGCTGTATTTTAGAAATAAATGCATTTTTATCTATTTAACTGGAGTGTATTCTGTATTGTCACACGTCAGACAAGGCACCTTTGGGTGCTCCCCATTGCATTTTTCCAGCCACACTTGTTAGGGAAGCCTCATTTTCTCACCAAGGATTATATAGTTAGTCCTAAAACAAAGTGGAGAGAAGTTACCATAGTCTATGATCTTAAATATATTATCAGACACAATCCACTATAAGAGTGTAAGAGGGATAGTAAATACTGTATACTCTTAGCCTCTGAACCTAAATACAGCATGCACAAACCGTCCGATGGGATTGTGTCCTGCACTGGCCCTAGGGTGGTGCTGAAGCTGGCTTCAACTTTAGTCACTACTATTGTTTCTTTCCATGAAAGAGCCTCCAGGCTTGCAGAGGTTGCGTCTAGAGTAGTTGGCACTATTTTGCCATTCTTAAGATGGTGAGTTTTTACCTTACCTTACGGATGAGGTAGATGAGCTTCCAGAAGTAAAGCTCTATTCCTTTTACTTCCTAAGACCAACCTCTCACTGCAACTGCTATATAGCAATTCACATGGGCTTCTCAACTCTGAGGAGGCTGCCTGTCTTTAGTTGACAAATACATACATGGCAAGAGTCCCTGCAAACAAGATTGCTAACAAGGAATTGGAGGAACTTTCTCTGATTCCAAAAGGACATAACCACTACTGTGCTACACCTCCCAGCTTGGATGTGGGTCTCCCCTGCCCTTTTAGAGCAAGATGGGGGTGAATTTTTGCATGTCTACAGACCCCTCCAAGAATTTGATGGGAGTTATGAACTCTCAGAAAAATGCACACACATGTATACCATTTTACGTACAGTTTGAGGAACTTTACAGACATTTGGAATCTCTGGGCTAATAGTTCTACAACTCCACCAGTTTTACAATCCTCCCCCAAACCGACACGACCCTGTCGTCCAAGCACACAACTCTCCAGATCAGTTCCAAAATGTTTAGACCTCAAAGGTAACTAATCCCAGTGCCTTTATTTTATAGTGTGAAAGAAAGAATGCAGAGTATCCGGTGTTTCACATTAATGACTGAGTAGGCAGTAGGAACCTAGGCTAACTTAGAAGCCAAAAGCCACACCATAAATTTCTATGAAATGTCCAAGGGTAGCTGTAGGCCGTCACTTCCATTGCTTATCCCCTCAAGGGCCAGCCTGGGGCTGGGAAGGGAAATGAATACGTCGATCGGGTTTAGAGCCCAGGGGGATATTTTTAAGTTATCCATTGGTTTGAGATTATCTGTGATCCACTTGCTGGTTGACGCTTAAGTAGCCAGTGGGGGCATGAGGGACCTGTGCCCACTCCTGCCTCCGTTTACGAGACCATAACTCTACGTTCACTCTTTTGCACACAGAGCTACCACCTCTGTCCCAGCCACCCCCCAAATTGAAGCGCCCAATCAAGTGCCCCCCAGTAAACGGCCAATCCTCATCTACTTTCCCGGGACCCTCAGCTCCGTGTAAGGCCCGCGGCCCGGGAGTGATGCAAGCGACCCCAGCGTTGAAAGGAGACGGCAGGCGCTGGAACGTGCTATAAACGACGCCCACTCCCAGCCTTTCAAGCCCCCAAACGGATTCGATTGTTGTTTCGTGGGGCTTTTTTTTTTTCTTTTCTTCCTCCGAACCTCCGAAGTGTTCTCCCTTCCCATTGGCCAAAGCTGCCCCTTGACGCCACCCTGGCCTTGTTCGCTGATTGGTCCATTCTGGATGTGCCCAAGCCTTTTTCCCAGGGTGTGGCGCCCCCCCCCGCCCCCAACAGGGTTCTGACCCCTGGCTCCTCCCTTTCCCCCCCAAGCCCCCCTCTCCGTTCCGAATGGTACCGCCCTGGCTCGGCTCCCCCACGGCCCAGGCCGCTGCCCTTAGGGCCCCCGGACAGGGCGGGGCACGCTGGGGACGGGCAGAGGGCGGTGGTGGCGCCTTCCTGCCGAGCCCGAGGCCGCCCCCGCCACCCTTCTCCTGCCCTCGTACGTCCCACTTTCCCCTGGGCAGTTTTCGTCCTGCCTTGGGAGCCCCGTCCCGTCTGTGCGGGTCCCCACCGTGGTCTTTTGGTCATCCCTATCAGCAGCGTTAAATCCCTGCCCTCCGCGCTCCACACACGCCCATCCGCCTCCACCCTCGGGTTCTCGCAGCACTCCCTTTCCCTGAGTCTGCTCACCCTTCCCCTCCTGAGCCTGCCGAAGACACGGCCCCCCTTCCTCGAGGACTGTCCATCCCCAGGATCCCCCTCCCTGTGTGTGGCCGTTCCTCCCAACGGCCTCCCCTTCGTGGCCTCCCCTCCCCTTCGTGGCCAGCGTGGTGGAGCACTCCCAGCCCACCCCCCTTTCTCCGTACCCCCGCACTGCCTTCTTATGTTGTCCCTTCACGTCCCCCTCTAAGTCCCTCCCACACCATGCCCACCCCACAGTCGTACCCCTCCCTGTGAGGCGTCCCCCGGCGCCCCTCCCCTATCCCCGCTTGTCTATGCCCCTCCCACCCTCCCCGTCCTTTTGTCTCCTCTTTGGTCTCTAAGTCCCCCGCCCCTCCCTCACTCCCGCCCTCGCTCCCCGCGAGCACGCTCTTATCTTCCCCAGGTCCCAGCGCCCCGCCCCCTGGCCGCGCCCCGCCGGCCCCCTCCCTCCCGCGGCCCCATCTCCGCCCTCCGCGCTCCGCCCTCCCCCCTGCGGCTCTGGCCCGCCAGCCCGGCCGACCTCCCGGGTTCCCGGCTCGCTCCTCCCGCCACCGCCGCTCCCCGACCCACCCTTCCCGGGCCGGTGGCTCGCGCTCCCGCGCGCTCCCCCCCTCCCGCACACGCGCTCCCTCCGCCCCGCCCCGCCCCGCCCCGCCTCGCTCGCTCGCTCGCCCGCTCGCCGAGGCCGTGCAGCGGCCCCGGCCCGGAGCTGCACGCAGCCCGCCCTGGAGCTGCACGCAGCCCGCCCTCGGGGGAGCCTTGGCGCTCCGGGGCCACGGGCACCTCACGGGCAGGCGCATGACCCGGGAGTGCGGACCCGGGCCGGGTCGCCCCTGCCCAACCCGGCCCTCGGAAGCCGCCAGGGACGCAGGCGCCCGTCGGAAGTGTTTGGGCGACGGGCGGGCCGCGACGCCTCCCGTAGCCCAGGCCTGGCTGGAGCGCCAGGGGAGACACCACGACCGGACCGCCCGGGATGGCCTTACCCGAGCCTGTTCCCGGCTCCCTCCCTAAACCTGTGTCACCCACGCGCCGCACGCGCACGTGGGACTCGAAGCTAGAGGGACGGGGGTGGGGAAGCCACCCCGAAAATTCCACGAGGCACCCAAGCTGCGGGCTGTGAGGCCCGGCGAGGCAAGGGCCAGTGACACGCCAGGCCACCCAGGCAGAAAGGGCGCCTCGGCCCTCGCCTCCTGGCCCGGGTCTCCCCACCACGACACACAGAGCGACGTTGCCTCTGGCCCTTTGTACTGACCTGCGCGTGGACGACTGGAATAAACCCTCAATACAGGGTCGGGGACACGGCTCACGTGCACAGAAAACCCAGCCATATGCCGATAGGCACTTTTAAAAAATGTCTGTTCGATGATGTCCTAGTTGACCATGTTTCCTCGCCTGAGCCTCTTCTCCCCAGCCCTCACTTACTCTTAGCTATTTACCCACCAGACTAGAAGCTCTTTGAAGGGGGCCCTGTTAGTGGCTGGGGCTCAATCAATGGATCCCTTGTGATGGGCGGACAAGTGTATGTATTTGTTAACCCGCCCGCCTTTGGGATCTGTGTCATTATTGTGTGCCTTAAGGTTGTAAATTTGGGAGGGCCAGAACCTGGTAGGGATTACTAGCTCGTGCCAGGCACAGCATGATGCCCAAAGAGATGGGCCATGAATGTTTTTTGACTGATGGAGTTAATTATGCAGGAGGCAGATGCTTACCTCCTCCTGGTCCCCAGAACTCCCAGTTCCAGAGCTGGATGTCCCAAGCAGGGAAGAAACTAAGGAGCTTCCTTAGCTCATTCCCAATCTGAGACTGATTTGCTGGGGCCAGATCCGGTTGCACTCACCGTCAGAACACACTAGGTGATGTGACTTTCCAGTACTTAGGAATGAGTTTTCAGGGAGCCATGAAGTCTCCACTTTAACCCCCATCAGTTTGCAACTGGATCTGGGAGGAAAAAGGAGCGCGTTTTTTCTCAGTGTGAAGCTGTCTCATATAAGGATCAAACCTGTAGCTCTTCATCCATTTACCGCAAGGTCAAGCTGAACCCCAGTCTGCCAGAGGAAGAAGGCTGCAAACAACTGGACACGATCAACAGCATTTCGCTGCAGGGGAGGAAGGACAGTGGAAGTGCTCCTTCCTCCCGTTTGTGGATGCAAGATTCAGCCTGTACTTTCCAGTGACTCATTTGTAACCTGGTCACTTCATTCAGTGCAGCTCCCTGCCCGCCTCACACCCTGTCCCCAGACAGACAGGTCCTCTCTTTCCTCGGCCCTACACTGTCTTCACCCAAGCCAGCCTGCTCTGAATGGACATGGTCAGTGATCCAAGCAGAAACTGAAACAGTAACAATTGGACAGTGTCAAGAGACTCGGGCAGAGATGCCTCTGAGCGCCCGGCCTCCTCCTCTGCCTTGGCACAGATGTTCTTATTGTCCTGGAAAGGAATAGGAAATTCCCTCCCCAAGCGTGGAAAGTGGGGGGGGGGTGCTCCAGGGTTTAGTCCCCAAGAACAGAGTTGACCGCCCCAGCCCAGCCTCTCTGCCTCCTAATTATTCAGAATAGGACTGTCACCATTGCTCTTCCTCATCCTAGTCAAGGCTAGCTCCCTGGGCCATTTGTCCCCCTCACCAAGGAGATTAAGGGGAGTGGGACTAGAGCTGCCGGAGAAGATTACTAAAATCTCCGTGGCTCTCTTTAGGGACCGTTAGCACATCAAAATACATATTTGGAAAATGCTCACAATTAACACTGGGAAAAAAACCAGTAAACACAGTGTCACTTTGCCAGGCTCAACAGTTTTGTTTTGTTTTGTTTTGTTTAAATGCTAATGGCCTCAAATGGGGATCAGCATCCATCAGTTAAATAAACAAGCCATTAGACTGAGCCTAGAAGTGTCAACATATGACTAATCTACTAATTGTGAGCTAGTGAGGAGTGAGGCAGCAAAGCATGCTGGAGACTGTGGAGTAGGCAGCTGAAACACACAGTATGCGGCTTTTAGAGCCAATGAGACCTGAGTTTGAATCCTGCCTCCACCACTTGTTAGCTGTGTGGCCTTCTGTTTCTTATTCTGTACAGTGGGGACAATAGCAGTACCTACATCATAGGGCTGTTGTGGGGATGAACTGAGATACTAACAATCTAAGTTCTTGGTACTGAGCCTGCCACATTGTAAGTGTCCAATACCTGTTAGCTATTATTGATAATAATAAAGTGCCTAGCAAATGGTAGACATTAAAAAAATCTCGGCAATAAAGATGAAAAAGAAATCACTTATGGTTGCTAGATATTAGCCATAAAAGGTGAACGAGGACCCCCAGGGGGAACCCTGGTGTCTGTCCCCACACTCTCCCAAATATAACTGGCAAAGGGATACTTTTGGTTGGTTAATTCCAACTTTCAAGGCCATCCCTTTAACCTGGGAATAGCCCCAGCCTTAAAGATCACTGTCCTCTCCCAGGTTTGCTGAATTCTGGGGACTTCTCTCCTGACATCTGCCTAAGAAGCCTGGGTTAGGCTGGCCCTTGCAGGTGAAGACCAGCCTGACAGCATCCTGGGCATCCTTCCCCAGCCAGACAGACCTGTCCTGTAAAGAGTATTCTAGATCATTCTTGCTTGTCTCTGTCCTGTTGTGTGTGGCGACAGGTGGGATTCACAGTATTGAGAGGGGCCAGAGTGAGGAGGAAGGAGGGCAGACGGGTACACAAGGCCCCCAAGAAAAATAACTGTGACCTAGACAAAGATGTTGGTCTTTGCTTCCTTGCCCCACCCTCTCCTTTTGAAGCCCATTGTCTTCCCTGTCACCTGCCAAGAAGGTCTGTCTTCAGCCAAATGGAGTTTCCCTCTTCACTGATGCTCCCCTCTCCCCTCATCCCTTAGTTTCTTTTGGAGAGTCTTGCTCTCCATCTGAAAGATTGGTAAGTACTAGTTTAGGTAACTCTCTCTACACAGGTAAAGAGTTAAGCTAACAGTGACTTAACACGCCACCTCCTCCCCAGGTCCTCTAGTTACATAGCGCCCTCTTTAACTTAAAAAAAAAAAAAAAAAGTCCTCAAGGTGCCTAGAAAAAAATGAAAACAGATCACAGGGGATTTCTAGGCCTTAGACAGGCTGAGGTGGCATGGGAAGGAGAAAGCTTTCACCCTTCATTGTCCATTATGCTGTTTTGCCTGCTTGTATGGTCTTTTTTTTTTTTTAAGATTTTTTTAATTTTAATTTTAATTTTTTAAGTTTATTTATTTTTGAGAGAGCACTCACCTGAGCGAGGGAGGGGCAGACAAAGAGGGAGACAGAGAATCCCAAGCAGGCTCTGCGCTGTCAGTGCAGAGACTGATGTGGGGCTTGAACCCACAAACCTTTGTGATGAGCAGAAATCAAGTCTGACACTTAGCTGACTGACCCCCGCCCCCCCGCCTGCTTGTTATGTTCTACCTTGAACTCAGGCCACCAAGCAGACTAACCAGACCCCACCAGGCACTCTTCTCCCCAGTTCTATACCTGGAGCACCCCCCACCCAACCCCAGCAACACCGTTAGTTCTCCAGCTCCATTCTCCATCATCCACATCTCCCAGCTGAGGCCTGAATGAGGCCCCTTCCCTGCTCTGCACTTAACTAGCAAGGAGCAGATTAACTTGATCAGTTAAGCCCTCTCCACGACTGCTTATTGAGTGCTAAGGAGTTAAATGTGTTCTCCCTCCTGCCACACCCAACCGGACCCCATTTCTCAACGCACACCAGTCACGTTCTGTTCCAGAGTCTGTGCTATTGGCAACTGTTCTCTGAGCCTGGGCCACTGTAACCAGGCCCCCCACCTTGTTCTCAGCAAATCCAATTCTCTCTCTCAGAGGACCGACTGCACTGCCCCTGCCGCCAGGAAGTGGCCCACAATGCTGCAGGTGAGGTCACCTTGCCCTCCAGCCTGGGTTTACTGTACTTCATAGTCCTCTTTGAGGGCCTCCTTGCACATTCTGCCTGACCTAAAAATTAGGTGCTGGCTTGCTTCTCTCCTATGAGATAAATGTAACCTTCTCATGGACAAGAAGTACTTCTGTTACCTTTTATAGTTTGTTTGGATTTCAGACCTACACGAAGAAATGGGTCCTCCAATGAAACCCCCATCACCTGGATTCCACAGCTGTCAAGCTTTTGCCACATTTGTTTCTGCTTCATGTCTGTGTCCCCCTCCCATCCAAACAGTGCCTAGCACTGCCTTGAACAGCACTTTCAACAAAGGAGCTGGGACTTGTGTGGAAATGGAGATTGAGGCTTGCAGGGCAGGCTCCTGGGGATGACATGGGCTGGAGGAGAGGGCAACGAAATTAAAAAGCTGTCCATGCTCCAGTACCCGTAATGAGCCAGGCGCTCTACAGTTTATTTCATTTCACCCTCTCCACAACCTTATGGGGTAGGTACTGCTATCCCCATTTTACAGATGAGGAAAGGAGGCTCAAAGAGGTGAAGGGTCCCCCCCAGATGCGCAGTGACAGAGCTGGGATTTGAATCCAAGTCCTGTGCCATCCTCACTGTGCCATGCAGTCTGCCTCAAAGAGTGCCAAACGGGCTGCCACCTGCTCTGCTTCAGTTGTACAGAGTACAAGACATGCTTTGTGTATGCCCTTACAGAGTAGTGTGCGTGCACACACGCACGCAAACCCACGCAGTGGGCATGTTCACAATAAGATTGTAAAATAAAATAACACACTGAGTTTTATCTGTGAGATCAGTCTGCTCATTTTAGAAGTTATCCCTTAGCCCTGCAAGTATGGAGGGGGAAGTGGGAGGGGGCAGAGGGCTGAGCCTCGTGAGTGTGCCTGCGTGTGTGTGCGCCTGCGTGTGTGTGTGTGTGTGTGTGTGTGTGTGTGTGTGTGTGTGTTTGGCCCAGGGGCTGAGGGAATTGGGGAAACCTCCCTCACAGTCTCAGTCTGCTGGGGCCATATCATTCTGAAAAGGGAAACAAAGTCTCTTTCCTCTCTCCCACCAGTACAGTACATTCTCTTCAGATCTCCACAATGACCTTGCATTGCAACCAGCACCCTCCTCTTCACCTATGCTGCCTCCCTCAACAAACATTGCTCTTTGCAGCCTTTGTTCTTTTGCACAACCCCTCACCCCACACGGATGGCTTCACGGTGTTCCTCCAGCCTGGGCTACCCTCCCCACCACTCTCCAAACCTAAATTCTCCAAGCCAAGAGTCAATACTCACCTCCTCCTAGAAGCCTTCCCTGATTCCAACCACCTCTCATCAACTTTTTCATCTGATCTGATTTTTTTTTTACCTGAATCTCCAAGTTCTGCGCTCCAGCCTTGTTCTCTAGTTGTTTCTTGTCAGCTGTTTCCTTGACCACACTGTAAGCCCTCTAAGCTCACAGTTTCAGCTACAGAGAAATAAAGTCTTTCAAGAAAGACATGTGGTCAGCTTCCTTTTTCTTCCCATGGTCCTCTTGCTTCCTCCATGTTGTTGCTTGGGTTTCCCGCTTTGCTGCCACTGGCATCTCTTCTACAAAGATGATCAGGTAAAAAGGAGATTCAGATGTTTACCCTGATCTTTCCTTTTTATTTTTTCATTCTTGTCTTTCATTTGCTCAGGTGGGCAGAGGGCTAACTGGGGTCTGAAAAGCCTTAAGCCACAGAAAATTCACCCTGAAGCTACTCTCTAAGTTTGCAGGTCTTTTTTTCTAAGCATTTGTGGGAGGGAAAACAAAATCTATTGGGCATGTTAATGCCTGCAACACTACCTCCCACTTCCCTCCTCTATATCTACTTCACCTTCCCCTGTCTCCATTTCCTTACCCCCTTCCTGCAAAAACAAAAACAAAAACAAAAACACAAAAAACCACAGACAAAACAAAACAAAAACAACCTCCACCACACAGACACTATTACAGCTAGAAAGAGACAGCACACTTTCCAGATTTTAGGAGAACAGGGCAGGGAGGTATTGGAGGACAACGTTCTACAGGCTCTGAGATGGGGCCACCTCATGCCACCAAAGGAATGCTTTCCACTTAGCAAATTGCTGGGCACTGAGGGGTCACCTCAATCTTTGAGCAGTGACTGTTGTCATAGACTCTCCTGCCAGGCCAGGGAGGATTGAGAGGCAAGGATTGAGCCCCCCCCCCCCCCCCATTTTAGGGGGGGGGTGGGGCAGGTCCCTGGCCCTTAAAAAGGTCTAGGCTAAATGCCCAGCCTTCAGTGCCTGTCAGTAAAGTCACCAAAACTTATTGTAACTCTCTTATAGTTACCTCTGCTTCCCTCCCAGCTGAGCCTGGAACCACAGATGCTGCAGGAACATTGTGCTCAATTCTGTCTTGTGCATTCTCATATATCCCAAAGTTATGCTGCCCCATTGTACAGATGCGGGGGTGGGGGCTGAGGCACTGAGGGAGAGACATGACTGGTCCAATTATCTTGCAGGAAGGGAAATTCCTTTCTAGCTTTGCTGACCTCTTTATCCCTGGGGGAGTCTCTGTCACCTCCGCTAGGGTTCCTAGCACTGAGGAGTTATGACAGAGCTTCCCGGAATGGAGGTGAAGAGGGATGGTCCATTCCTTTCTGTCACTCCAGTTCCTTTAACCGGGCGTCCTGGGTCGCATCTTCTTTTCCTTCGATCTTTTCTGGCGCTCCTCCACAGCTCTCAACACGCCCCGCCCCTGCGCCCCCGCCCGTTTCCCAAAGGCCTTTCAAGAACCGCCCAGTGCAAGGCCACTCCCTCCCTCGGCTAAGTTGGGGACCCAGCGAAAGGCCTCTGGGCTTTGCCCTTCTGATCCAGCCTGTTGAGAGCCCCAAATAGCCACATGGACTAGTGAGAGAGCTATTCTCGAGAGAAGCCAGTCTCTCCTCAAGTTAGAATGCAAGCTCTAAGCATCCTCCCTTGGAGCCACGGACTTGCCCTTGCCCTTCTAGTTGAAAGGTGCCTACCTGCCTGCCTATAAGAAAGTGCCTCCCTTGACCCTTCGGGGGAGGAGCTTGTACTGATTCACATATATTCTGCCCGCCCCCTTTGGAACATACAGATTTGTATGATCGAGGATGGAGGGGTAAGGTGGAGGAAAGGCTCATTGTACAACACAGATGAGAATTCATGCTCTGGACTGTGTGTGGAGTTAAGGAGTGTGTTGGATTAACCCCGAGAGGGTTCAGCCTGTGGCCAGGGTGAGAGCCAGGATTAGAAGTCAGGGCAGTTGTCTCATCTTTGAGGCATCCTTTTCAAGAATGTCCAGTCCTTGTCAGGAGCTGGATTTAACTGGGATCCCTTGTTCTAAGAGGCAGTGAAAGGTCCCTAGAGTTGGCCTGGTGTCAAGCAAGTCACTTCCCCTCTTTGATCCTCAATCGGTTTTAATCTCCAAGGTTCCATCTACTTCTGAGAATGTACTACTCTGGGTCTGTGGGAATATTTAAAAAGTTGTTCTGTTGGTCTTGTAGTGTTAAAAATAAGACAATGTAAGGGAAAAGAATGTGAAAACATGCAAAGTACAAAAAGAAATGAAATACTACTTTTTCTCCATTAAAAATATCAAAGTATCACATGCTCATTGCAGAAATTTTGAAAATACAGAAAACTATAAAGATAATAAAAATCATTTGTAATCCCACCACATAATTTACCATCATTAACATTCCAGTCTTTTATTTGTATTTATTATATATTTTAAATAAGAATGGAAGTATGCTGTATATAACTGATCTGTAAATTGCATTTTCCAAATAACATGTATATTGCATTTTTAAGTGTCAGTAAATATCTTTGAAAACATGATTTTTTGGGAGCACCTGGGTGGCTCAGTCAGTTGAGCGGCTGAGTTTTTTTTTTTGTTGTTGTTTAATGTTTATCTATTTTTGAGAGGGAGAGAGAGAGAGAGAGAGAGAGAGAGAGAGAGTGAGAGGTGGGGAGGGGCAGAGAGAGAGGGAGACATAGAATTCGAAGCAGGCTCCAGGCTCTGAGCTGTTGGCACAGAGCCCATCACGGGGCTCGAACTCACAAACCTTGAGATTATGACCTGAGCTGAAGTCAGATGCTTAACCGACTGAGCCAACCAGTAGCCCTGTGACTAACTCTTGATTTTGGCTCAGGTCGTGATCTTCAGGTTCGGTTCATGGGATTGAGCCCCATGATGGGCTCTGTGCTGTCAATGTGGAGCCTGCTTGGGATTCTCTTTCCCTCTCTCTCTCTCTCTCTCTGTTCCTCCCCTCCCCCAAAATAAATAAATAAAAACTTTTATAAACCATGATTTTTAGAGACTCCATACTATTATTCCATTCAACGAATGTGCCATAATTTATTGCCCTATCATTTGTTGGGTATTTAGATTGTTTACCCTTTTTTCTGTTATTATAAATGTATAAATGTAATTCCTTGTGAACACCCTTTGTGAATATCTGATTTTAGGAATAACTGGATC
Organism: Panthera uncia; assembly: GCF_023721935.1. NCBI lineage: Eukaryota > Metazoa > Chordata > Mammalia > Carnivora > Felidae > Panthera > Panthera uncia. Next base: position 102,816,498 of record NC_064817.1, read on the forward strand.
AAGATGTATGCATATTAAAATTTTATGATGGAAACTTTCAAACATATACAAAAATAAAATAGTATAACAGACTCCCATATACCCATCTCTTAGTTTCAATAATTATCAGCTAATGGTTAATCTTGTTTCACATACACCCTTACCCATTTCTTCATACCAATGGATTATTTTTGAAGCACATCCTGGACATCATGTAATTTTAGTATATTTATTTTAAATATTTTGACATATAGTGCAAATTGACTTATTAAAATCTTTTTTTATGTTTACTTATTTTTAAGAGAGAGAGTGTGTGTGTGTGTGTGAGCGCATGCAAGGGGCAGAGAGAGAGGGAGACACAGAATCCAAAGCAGGCTCCAGGCTCTGAGCTGTCAGCACAGAGCCCATCATGGGGCTCAAACCCACGAACCATGAGATCATGACCTGACCCAAAGTTGGATGCTTAACCGACTGAGCCACCCAGGCGCCCCTGACCTATTAAAAGATTTTACTAGTCTGCACTCCAACCAGAGTATCCACACCAGCTTTATCCATAATATACCAGCCACCACACACCGGAAACAACCCAAATGATTATCACCAGGTGAATGAATTTTTAAACATGGTATATTTATTACAACAGAACACCCCCCAGTTATGGAAAGGAACAAACTACTGATACACGCAACAATATGGATAAATCTCAAAAACGTGATGCTAAGTGAGAGAAAGCAGACCAAAATACTACATAGTGTATAGCCCTATTATATAAACGTCTAGAAGATACAAATGAAACCATAATGACAGAAGCAGATCAATGGTTACCTGGGGACAAAGGTGGAAGAAGAGATGGACTATACAAGAGAATGAGCATAGTTTGGGGGATGATGGATATGTTCTATATCTTAATTGTGGCAGTGGTTTCATGGCAGGATTTATATATCAAAACTCATTAAATTGTACCATACAAATGAATGTGGCTAATTATCCCTCAATAAAGCTGATTCCCTAAACTGACAGAATATTGCTGAAATAAATAAATAAATAAATAAATAAATGTTATTAAAATAAATAAAAATGTATGCATATATTTGCCACCTTGATGAGTAAAAAAAGTACATGTTGAGGGCACTTGGCTGACTCAATCAGTAGAGCATGTGACTCTTGATCTTGCGGTTGGGAGTTTGAGCCATACATGGGGTATAGAGATTATTTAAAAAATTGTATCTTGGTATCTCAATATTTGATTTGTGCTTCTTTAGTGATATTGAATATTTTTCCTAGTTCAATGGCCATTAGTATTTCTTGTTTTGTGAATTGCCAATTTCTGTCCATTGCCTAGTTTTCTAATGAGATTTTGTTCTTTATCTTGTGGATTTGTAAGACTTCTTTGTATATCAAAGCTACTACAATTTTGTCATATATTGCAAATACTCCTTGTCATTAGTCCTTGTAATTTTGCTTAGGGTTTTTTTTTTTTTTTTAATAAACAGAAGTTTAGGAGCACTTGGGTGACTCAGTCGGTTAAGTATCCAACTTTGGCTCATGACCTCGCAGTTCGTGGGTTTGAGCCCCACGTTGGGCTCTGTGCTGACAGCTCAGAGCCTGGAGCCTGCTTCAGATTCTGTCTCCCTCTCTCTCTGCCCCCCCCACTCGAACTCTGTCTCTCTTTCTCTCAAAAATAAATAAATATTTAAATTTTTTTAAAAAACTTAAAAAAATAGAAGTGTTTCTTTCTTAAGCCAAATAGGGAAAGACAAATATCACATGATCTCTCTTATATGTGGAATCTAAAAACAAAACAAAACAGGCTTGTAGATACCAAGATCAGTGGGTGCCAGAGGTGGGGAGTCAGGGGTAGGAAAAATGAGTGAAAGGGATGAAAATGCAGAAGTTTTACATTTTTACATAGCCAAATCTATATTTTTGTGTCCTTTATTGTTTATTTTTTAATGTTTATTTATTTATTTTGAGAAAGAGAGAGCAGGCATGCATGTGCCTGCAAAAGCCGGGTAGGGACAAAGAGAGAGAATCCCAAGCAGGCTCCAGGCTGTCAGCACTGAGCCTGATGTGGGGCTCGGGGCTCAATCTCACAAACCGAACCATGAGATCATGATCTGGGCTGAAATCAAGAGTCGGATGCTTAACCAACTGAGCCCCTGAGGCACCTCTGTTTCTTGATTTATCTTTATGCCTAGACTTTCCCTGCTCTCAAGATCACAGAAATATTCACTTATTTTCTTGTAGGTTGCTTATGGTCTTACTGTTTGTCATTCTTGACCACTCTGGAGCATAGTGGATAAACCAAGTTCCCACCCTGGGACCATATCTCAGCTCTACCCCTTATTTACTAGCTGTGTGACCAAGGGCATCTTCAGATTCCTTCTCTATAAAGTCGAGACAAATAATAGTTTCCAACTTGCAGCGTTGTTTTCAGGATTAAATGAAATAATATATGCAAAGCAGTTGGCCCAACATCTAGCACATAGCTAGTATTCGAGAAACATTAGCGACTGTAATTGGACATTTTTGGTTTGGATTGCTCAGTATCCAAACAGCCTGATGATTTGAAGCAAATCTCCAGAGACACAGAAGGTAGATAGATATTCCCTCTCCCTATCTGCTGGCGGCTAAGGTGGTGGGGATGTGGCCTGTCAGATGCTGTCACTCCCTTTGCATTTTGGTACTTCAGCATTATAGCACTGCAGGGGAGAGCAGCAATGATTCCTGAATGTCTCAGCAGCCAGGCCTCCAGAAGAGCAGCGGCAGGTCTCTGGAGGGGACCACACACTTGCAGCATCCTGAGCAAGGCAGTCCTGTGGCATGATCCTGACTGTGCCTGCTTCCCTTGGTTCCTACCATTTTCCTGAGGCTGGTTCTTTACACTTCCACTCACAGTGAAATCTCCAATAGCCTTCCAACAAAGTCCTTTTCTGCTTCAGTTGCAATTGGATTCTATGATTTGCAACCAAGAACCTGATTAGGTTACTAGGATTTAGCTCTGGAATTTACTTTGGCGGATGGCATGAGGTGCTAACTTTTCCCCCAAATAATCAGCTATCCACAAATCATTCATTAAATAACCCCTTCTTTCCCCACTGATTTGAAAGGGGTGATATTTTCTATTGAATGAGCTCTTGCCCTCAGGACTGTCCTATTAACTAGAATCCCACACCTCTCCTAGAACCCCAAAGGGTTTTCTATTCTTTTCTCCCCAAGAAAAGTGTTATGTTCTAGAACCCCAGACTGCCTGCTTGATACTGAACCCTCTGGACACATAAAGATCTCCCTGTCTTGAAGCTGGAGGGCTGTGTTTGGAAACATGGTTGCTGACTTTAGGTCTCCCCACAGCAAGCCATGTATTTGACAAGTTTGGCTCAGATTTGGAGAAACTCAAAAGGGTTAGAGGGATTTCCCTAATGAAAAAAAGAAATGGCCCGAGACAAACACCCATTCTCCCCCCCCCCCCCCCCTCCCTGGCTCACTGTTCTGTAATTATTCACACCTGCAGAAAGACTGAGGCAAGAAGGGGACCTATCAACCTTCCTCCAGACACTGGAGCTTGATCTAGCCCTCCGGAGGCCCTGCAGTGGCTACAGTGTTTGCCTTCTAGCCTACTTTCTTTGTGACATCAAAACTGAGTTTGCAGGGCAGTGGCGGTGCCACCTCTGGCCTGAAAGGTAGAAATGGGACTGGCATCTGGAGAGTCCTTGAGGAACCTCCAGCCCAGGCTTAGGGGGCAGGCTAGGGAGTAGGGAGAGGCAAAGATGCTGAAGGGACAGAGGAGGAGTCCTCTGAGGCAGTGGTTGTGTCATTACAACAGGGTACCTACCACAAGGTCTGAGAACGTCTTGGCTGCCAATGAGTGTATGGTAGGGCACAAACACCCAAGTGAAAGGACCAAGGCCAATCAATGTCTCAGGAAATAACTGGATCTGAATGGGAGTGGATCTGAATGGGAGGGGGATGGGAAACGCGTGGTTCCATGATTAATTGTATTCAGTAAATACCTAGTATTTCGAGGGTGGTGATATGTAAAGGATAAAGGAGACAGTAGGCTGGAAAGCTCTGGTTCTTTATTTGTTTTCCAGCTTTACCGAGACACAACTGACAACCTGGGAGCTTTTAGAAAGGAGCAGGAATCTACACAAAGAACTATTACGTGACCACTAAAATGACGTTTTCAGGGAACTTTTTTAATAATATGAGAAAATTCTTGTTATAATTTTAAGTAAAACTGCAAAGCCAAGGTATAAAATGGTATATACTGAGTTGAATCGCAAACTGCATGGAAAAAAATATGCGTTTAAAAAAACCCGGAGGGAAATGCACCCAAAGTGTTAGCAGCATTTGATTGTGTTTTTTTAAGTTTATTTATTTATTTTGAGAGAGAGAGAGAGAGAGAGAGAGAGAACATGAGCAGGAGAGGGGCAGAGAGAGAATCCCAAGCAGGATCAGTACTATCAGTGCTGAGCCTGACGTGGGGCTTGATCCCACAAACCGTGAGATCATGACCTGAGCCAAAATCAAGATTTAGATGCTTAACTGACTGAGCCACCGAGGTGCCCCAGTATTTGTTTTAGATGGTAGTTATGTAACACTACTAGATACCGGCAAAATATTAAGAACCTATTATGTACCAGCTTCTGTCTTGGCATTTTACTTACTTAAATTATCACACACCTTTGCACAAGAACCCTGTGTAGCAACTCCTTCCACTTTACAGGGTAGAAAAGTGAGGCTCCCAGAGGCCAACTAGCTAAAATCCACACAGCTCAGAAGTCGCATAATTAAAAATTATTGATTAAAAATTATGTTTCTGCTCTTCTCTGTTTTCCAAAGTTTTGACAATGAACATTTGCTTTCTACCTTTTCCCAACTGTCCCTTTCTTCATTTAATTAATCCTTCTTAGATCAGGAATAAAAGGTAGCATTCTCTCCTGCTCCTCAGAATTTGTGATCTCTTTCTCAGTAGAGCAGGAGCTCCTGGTGGGGAGGGTTTCAGTCCCCAGCCCTGAGTTGGGAGGGGCACCTGGTGATGCCGAATAGATATTTGTGGAATAAAAGACTGAATAAAGAAGTAAATGTGTAACAGTCACAAACACGTTAATTGTGATGATGTTAATGCCTTGTATATACAGGGTGCCTGGGGAGGGTTCAGCCTTTTCACTAGAATGTTAAGGAGGGTGTCATTAGGTCTACAGTCTTCTTATGAGGCTTGGGTCCCCTTGCCTTGAGAAGCCCAGCCAGCCATATCTCAAGTGATATCCCTAGCCTTGGGGACTCCACATACTGTGCCTGCCATCCAAGGCTTATTGCTATCATGTCCCTCCCCACACTAAAATACTCCTTTGTTTGCGGGGCCCCAACTCCTAGCAGGCTGGAGGGGAGAGAGATTTAAGGTCAGGGAGATACTGGAATCTTAGAGCACCCTGGTAACCTTTGTAGATAACAGAGAGTTGACTGTGTTTTGCAAGCTAAAAAGGATAACAGACAAAGGAATTCACATGATTAATATGCCAATAAGAAAGGACCAGGATGGCCAAACACCTGATGGGCTTCCGGGGACTCAGAATCTGGATTCAGAATCCCTGCTCAGTGACACCAATGGTGAGGCCTAGCACATGATGAGAGGGAAGGGTAGGACTAAGGCAAATCTCTGGGTGCCCCTGTTCTATACTCACCAAGTCGATGGCCACCTCCTATCCCTGTGGGGCAGGGGGACAGAGAACAGGATAATGACTTCATTTCCTCCTGGCCTGAGCTTCCCCAGTGGAAAAAGTGTACTGAGGAAAGTTTTCATTGAACTGGTAGCACTTTGGAAAATTATAGCCAATTCCCAATAATCAGCACCAACAAGGGGCCAGCAGTAGAGCCTGCAACTAGATAAAGAAAAATAGCAATGTTTACAATTCAATTTGTTTTAAAACAGATTTACCTTTATAATTATGAACCAGTGCACGTTCCTGCTAGAAGGCACTGACTGGCCTGTGTTCCAGCCCTTCTGCTCAGAATAATGCCTCCACCTGCACCTCTATCCCCCAGAATCAAGAGCTCTCCTCAGCCCTCCAGGCCTTGTTCAAATCCTACTTCCTCCAAGAGGCCTTGGAGTTCTTCAGTCATTTCTCTTTCCTCCATACTCCCTCTAGCACTTTCCTAGCACTGGATAGAGCCCCTTTCACAGACATTTCTGTCTGTGACCTTCTCTCCCTCCAGAACAGAAGCTTTCAGATGTGGTGTCCATCTCAGCAGCCCCCTGGACCTAGCACAGTGTCTGGCACAGTGGGCTCCTAGCCTTTGCCACATTTGTTCCTATCCAATGGAATGGACTCACCGACTTGGGGGTTGGGGCAGCTCTAAGGTCTGGGAGAATCCGGATCCCCAGGGCCCTAGGGAGCCCCTGCAGCTAACAGGGAGTTGTCCTTATTTTGTAAGCTAGAAAGGAGTGTGCACCAGGCCTAATTATAGCTGGTTTTGTCGTTCCAGGAGTGGGTTAGCGTCAAACCTAGCTGCATGGGTAGAGTGAGCGCAGCAACAAGGGGCCCCTTTGGCTGGAGCACAGGGTCTCCGGTCCCTATTCAGTCACTGGGCCCCCAAGTGTGTTACCAGAGAGTTGAGGCTGGGGAGGAGAGGGGAAAGGGGGGGGGGCTGGGCCGCACCGCCCTCCTCCCTCCCGATCCTCCTTTCTCTCGCGGTCCCCACCGGCCTCCCTCTCAGGCTCTTTGTCTGTCGGTCGGTCTGTCTGTCAGCTTTCTCTAGCGCTGGCTCTCCGGAGCGCTCTCTCTCTCGCTCTTGCTCTCTCGCTCTCTCTCCTCGGTTCACGTGACCGCCTGTTCTCAACGGCTCCGATCACCTCTTCCTGAGGCTGCACCTTTCGGTTGGTAACAGGAGACACTCGGGTGTTGGGGGCAGGATGGGTTTCCTTCCTCCGCTTTTTCCTCCTCGCCTTCTCCGGCAGCTCCGGCCGCTCCTCTTGGCTCGGCCTCTGGCCCTCCACCCCTCCACCCCTCCAGCCTCTCCCAGCCCCCACAGTGCTCGCTCCCTCTCCTCTCCCCCCCCCCTGCGCGGGGCCTCCCTCCTCCCCCACTGCCAGCCCTCTTTGGGAGGGGGCTTCGGCGCGGGGGACAGACAAAAGGGCCCAGACGGACTTGGGGGCACCCTACTGCAGCTCCCCACCACGTGGCCCCCTCCCTCCGGGGACGGGTGCATCTCCCCCTTCCCCTCTCCAACCAGAGGTCGGGGAGTTCGTACCCCCCCCCCCCAAGCCCGCCCTGCACCATCCTTTCCAGGCCTGGAAAGGCGCCTTTCCAGGCACCAATCTCTCGGCCGCGGGTGCTGAGCCTCCCGGCGCCTCGGATACCAAGGAATGCGCCGGTCGCGGATTGGGGGGACGCTCAAAGAACGGAGGCAGCTCTCTCGGTTCCCAGGCTGGGGAACGGGCAGCCTGAGCGGGGAGACTCGGGCCTCGCCGTTGTCAGGTTCCTGGCCTGTGAGGATGCTGAGGTCTCCCAATCTAAGGGAGCTTGAGTTTCATGGGAGAGACAAACTCTTCGCAGTATAAACTCAATAAAAAAGGACGAATCTAAAAGTGTGACAAAAATGCCATGAAAGAGCAGGGCTGGACCGTCATCTCCGTGAACTTCTGGCGAACTACATCGTGTTTCCCTGCCCATCTTGCTCAGCATTTAGCACTTAGCACTTAGCCCAGCACTGTTGCTCCCCATCCTACCAACCCCCACTACCAAAATTTGGATTTAAAAGTGAACCCTCTCTCATCCCACACCAGGATAAAAATTTAAACAAAGGCCATTTAAGATGGAAGTTATCTAGTAAATCAGACAAAACATTTTCAAAGCTGTCTCACTGTAAATGCACACTTAGCTAGCGGCTTGAGCCATGGTACTAGCCTGGCCCTAAATACCATGAGTGTGCATTTTAGACCCTCTGGAGGGATAGTTGCCCTGAGCCCCCCAGTTGACCACTTAAAACCAGTTTAGTCAATAAAACTAAATCCCCTTGGGGATATTGCCTGTGGGCAGAGCCCCACTTGCTGCACCTTAGGCATATCCCAAGTCAATCCCAATAACAAATTACCCAAATGCTGGGAGAGGATGGGTGCCAGAAGGAATTGTATCTTTCCAGGATTTTAGGGACAGACTTGAGCTGAGAAATGCCCCAGGCTTGATTGGTACCAAGCAGAATGGTACTTGCTTGCAATAAAACCTACTAAGAATGGTCACCACAGCTACAATTTATTGAGCACTTACAAAGTGCCAAGTACATGGTAGGCATCATATTTAATCCCAATAACAGTCTCATGTGGTAGACACTATAATTATCCCAGTTTAACAGATAAGGAAACTATGGCTCAGAGAAGGTAACTTGAAGAGATCACACACTTGGTTAGTGGCAGAGTTGGGTTTGGAATCCAGGTCTGGCCGATGCTCAAGTCGAGGCCCTTAACCACTAGACTGTCCCACCTCTTTCCCAGAAGGAGTTATTCTCAAACTCTCCCAAAAGGGACAAGGGCAATTAGTGGCCAGGGCACAATCTCACTGAAATTCACTATTTGCCAAAATGCAGGTCAACAGGGGCCCAAAGTCATCCTGCTGGCATTGTAAATGCCACAGCCTCCCAAATACAAGTCTATATCCTAGATTCCTATCAGGGAATCCCAAGGACCTGTCCTATCTGCCCATCCCCACAGAAATCCTCCCACTTCCGGTTTCTGTCTTTCCTGGGTAGTGGTGAGATTTGCAGAATGCCAGGCTAAGAGTGATCTTCTTGGAGGCAGTGTTATGCAGGGTGGGGGTGGGCTCGATAATGGACTCCCACTGCCCTACCCCCAGTCCTCCCTGGAGGGAGGACAAATAGGCCCATTGATTCGAAACTCTCCCAGAGGGCATTAGAGTAATGACTCTGGACTGTGTGATGCCTACACCCCCGTTGACCTCCTGACTGACCCCTGCCCTGGGAGGTTCCAAAGGCCACAAATCTCTGTTGCTTGTGGGCCATGTGGTTTGTGGCTGTTTGTAGTTTGGGAAGGGAGGGGGAAATGACAGGGGTAGGGGACACTGCTTCTCACTGTGCTGGGCTTCCCAAGAGAACTAGCAAGGGGCGGGCAGGGCCCCTTCCAAACCCTGCCAAGACACACTGCAACTACTGATACGGCTCCATCATTTATTTTTGAAAGCAGCAGGGCTCTTGGCTCATTTGCATAAATGTTTGCACTGCCTGCTATATTTTGGTTCAGGAGAAGGGCACCGGGGCACAGAACATCACATACATAACAGCTTTGTAACTGAGCCGCTTGAGCCTGCCCTGGCTAGGTGAGCTAACCAGCCAGCCCAGGATGGCCCTTCACCTTCTGTGCCCACTTTTGAAAGCCCCTCTAACTGCAGAATCCAGCACCAGTGGTATGTAGCAATAGAAAGATCTTGCCCCAAAGGGGTATTTCTAAGCCAGGTGTCTAAGTGGATGGGTGGATAAGGAAAATTTTGACTTGAAAAGGGCCAGAGTCTGGACTCCTGATTTTTATTATTCAGTAAACACACACACACACACACACACACACACACACACACACTTTATTGAGTGTCTCCTATGTGCCAGGCACTTTACTAGGCACTGAGATAACATGTATTAAGACACTGTCTCCATCATTGACGTACTCATAGTCTAGCATGGGTGACAAATATAAACAGCCTGGTTTGGTGTGCCATCAGAGGGAGGATAAGAGAAGACTGCTAAGGTAGCACTCAGCTAGCAGTGGGAAGGGAGTCTGCAGGGACTTGGTGGGGGGTGTGAGTGCTTAATCAGAGTTTTAAGCATCAACCCCACCACCAACCACCACCACCATCTCCAAGCTGTGTTTTAACCTCTATTACTAACTCCATATGTGAGCTCAGCAAATGTTTAAGCTCTCTGGGCTGCCTCGGTTTCTTCATCTTCAAAATGGGAGCCATAATGCGAAGCCAGCCCCTGTGTGTCCTGTGTGCCCTGCTATCCACCTTGCTTGGTCCTATATCAAACATCGACCCCAGAGTGAGGACATAACTGTTTCCTCAAGACGCATGCAAACTTGTGGCAGAGCCGGGAAGAGTGGGGAATATTGAGAGGTGGTGGGAATGGGAGATGCGGTTGCGTAAAGGGGATGAGGCCCCGATGGAAGATGCGGGTAGAGGTGGGGGTTGACCTTCTATTCTGAGGTAACCATCTTTATTTATCCAACCGTCTTTCCACATCCGCTCCTCTCCCCTGCCGTCTTGAAGTGGGAACAGCACTGGGGGAGGCAACCGGGCTGTTGGGGAGAAGGCACCTCAGGAATCGGAGTCAGGTGTCACCTGCTCGCACCCCCCCCCCCCCGCCCCATGTAGTCGATCTTGAGGAAGGAGGCACTGAGGGACCCGTTGTCCGTCCCGATCTCCACCCCTCAGTGCTTGGGATCGCCTTAGTTTCTCTCTGGAGTCGAGCATTTGCCCGCACTTTTTTTTTTTTTTTTTAAATCCTCAACGTGGCCCACCTTTGCGGTGGAGGTCACCAGTTTCGTTAAGTTTTCTCCCCGCTGAGTAAAGAAGGGCTTCCTTCTAACTCATCCTAAAAGACCCCCTTAGAGCTTCAGGAGGGCGCGAGAGCTTGGGGCCGGCCGGGGCCGCGCCGGCCGCGCTGCCCCTCCAGGACTTCCTGCACTCCGCGCCGCGAGGTTGGTTAGAACTTCGGCCTCCGACGAAGGCAACTCCGCTTCCCTTGAAAATGCAGAAACTCTCGGCCCACACCCCCGCCCCTCGGGCCGCCTCCTCCCTCTTCCCCCGCCGCCCCCGCCCCGGCGAAGGCTCCGCCCCGAGCCCTCGGCGTGGGGGCCTCCCTGCCACCTGCCCGCTGCCCATCCCACATGCAAAGCGTGACCGCCGGGGAAGGAAGCCGAGCGCGCGCCCACACTGGCCCTGCGCCGCCGCGGCGACAGCGAACAGCTCTCGCCTACTCCGTCCGTCTGCGCTTACCCAGCATGCACTTCCAGGCCCCGAGCTATCTCGGAGCTGCAGCCCCGGGGTCAGAGCGGCCGGAAGAAACAGGAAGTTTGGGACGGTCCTAGTCGTGGGGCCGGGAGTCCTAAACGGCAGGCCCTTAACTCCGCGCAGCCTCTCCCTTCCCTCGCCCCTCCCTCTGGCGCACTTCCCTGGGGTCCGTTTCGGGGGCTGGCCTGAACTCCAAAAATCCAGATGTGTTTGGGGGTCATTCAAGGCACACTCCCAGGGTTCCCTTCGCTGTAGCATCTCCGGGCTTTATGGATCCAGGAGTGGGACGGGAGGGAGTGCTCCCGCCCTGGTGGGGTGGTAGGCCCCGAGGGTGGTTCGCCTTCTGCCCGTGGAGAGGGAGAAAGACGCTAGATTGGGTAGAGGTGGAGGTCTGGATGTTAGACACCGCCCCCCCCCCCCCCCCCCGCCCCCGGCCATCTCTTGGGCAGGTAGGGCAGAGGGAGAACCTGGTGCCCAGCCCGGGGTTATTGTCTCCCCTGCCTCTGCTAGAACTGCCCTCCGCTCTAATCTGCCCTCCACACTGACTAAGGCTACCCCATTATCCTCAGCAACCCTCTCATTATCGGGCACTGCTGTTCACCAGGGGCGCCCGGCAAGGTAGAGCGAGTGGGTAATGCAGCCCCTGCCTGGGGCAGAAAACGCAAAGGGCATGCCCTGCAGAAGGTGATCTCCTTCCTTTCTCCCCTTTGGCCAGGTAGGAAGGACTGAATTCTCAGTTCTCTTGGCCTCCCTCTTGCTGTCCATCCCCACCCCAACAGGAGCTAAACCCGTGCCACAGGCAACCTCAGCTAGCCCAATCAAGCCTCTCTTGGCCTATAGCTGATATGGGTATAGGTCAGGGTGGATTCCAGTGGGCCATGTGGATCTTAGTATGTCAGGTTGTGAAGACATGTTCCTAGATTTCCTGAGAGAAAGGGGTAGAGAACAGGCTGAATATTTTGGAACTAGGAAGGTGAAGGGGAAAGCTCACAAGCTGTGGAGCGTGCAACTGTCCCAGACAGTTTTACCCCCAGGCAGAATTAATTGGTCTTTCTTCTACTCTCCCACAGCACAGTACGATTCATACCTCTATTATCACATTGCATTGTAATTACTTGTTTACATGTTTCTCCCCCTTGCTAGATGGTGAGCTCCTGGAGGGCAGAAACTATGCCTTATTTATCTCTGCAGCTCCCTGCACAGATCCTAGCTCACAAAAGGGCTGTTGAATAAATGAACTAGAAATGGAAGAGATTCAATTAGATGACCTCCAGGATCTCGTTCAGCTCTAATATTCTGTGATGCAATTTAAACATGCACCCATAGATGCACTTGCACATGTGTAAACACACACACAGAGCAAGCAGACAAACACCATCATACCACAGTCCCAGTGTCAGTGTAAGACCACTCCTTGGAAAGCGAACAGATGTTACATGATGCCAAGTAACTGGCCTTTTGAAAATTGAATCACCAAACCTAAACATCTGAAGTGTCGACAGCCAGCGTCACAACTGGTTTGGCTGATTTTTTTCTTCACTGCCCTGACTTTTTAGGCGGCCACAACCCTGCGAGTAGAAACAGTGAACACTCGGGCTGAGAGGGCCCTCCAAGATGCTCTGGTACAACGCTCTTCATTTTACAGATGAGAAGGTCCAATGTCACACAGGAGCAAAAATGTCAGTCCCGCATTCTCGCCACTTGGAGCATGCACATGTATGACACATGTTTGTATGCAGACAACTGCCTGGATCTGCACAAGTGGCTGCTGACATGCATAGACGTGGGTGCATGTGCCACAAAACTATACCCGGGCACACCCTCCCCCAACATTCACCTAGCAAATGCGGATGGCCCCACCCCCATGAAGCTGCCGGTCTGGGAAGGGAGGGCAGGGGTCACCCTGGGCCTGGGCAGCCCTTGCCAGAGCAGGAAAGGATGGAGAAGCCTATAGGTTTGCAGCTGTCATTTAACGTGCTCAACTCGCCCAGCTCCCCTCGGCTCTCCTCCGTCTGCAGAGGGCGAGGAGAGGAGACATTCCGGGCTCATTCCAGCGAGCCGTGTGCACGCTGCAGGCGTGGTATGTGAGTAAGCGGCTCGCTTCCAGCTGCTGCCTTACACTTCGAGGGCTGACAGGCAACCCCCTCCCCCCAAACAAAACTCGTTACCCACCGCTGGCCTCTCTTCACATGGGCATGATTAAGGCAACTGGGACCGTTCAAGCTCTTCTCAAAAGGAGAGAAATTATGGCTTTTTCTCCACCTCGCCTGGCCGCCTTTCCCTAGGGACTCTCCTCTCAGACCCACCTCTAACTAGAAGCCGAGGCAGACTTAACCCCCCACCTGCCTCTGGTAGCCTCATTACAGCATGCTACTTTAACACTCTCCTGGAGAGTTTGCACCCTAATCATTGGTGCCTACTCATTTTTCACCCATCAGGGTCCTGCCTCCCACCTCCACCCCACTTAACAAGAGCATCATCCCTCCCTTGCCTTCATAGAGTGTTTCATAGCTTTCAAAGCGCTTTCCCATATGTGTCTTACTTTACCTTTACCACAACCTTGTAAGTCAAGTATTAGTAGCTTCATTTTACACACCAGGAGACTGAAGCTCAGAGAAGATAAACAAGCTGCCCAAGGTCACACAGCTAATACCACAATCTCCATCTTTGACTACAGAGTGCACGCTTTGACTCGCCCAGTTGATGTCTGACTCGCCAAAGGGAGGGAGCCACCTGTCTGCTTCTTTTGTACCTCCATTCTACCTGCTGGAGGACTGGCTCTGTACACAATGGGCACTCCAAGACCTGGGTACACAGACCAATGATACAAACAGCAAATCTTGGGATCTCCAGGAAGGGAGCGGCATTTACAAATTCTGGTGTTGTGTACCACCAGAGTCTTTTCAGCAGCTCCCACCCCTAATGTCTTCTCTCCGTCCTAACTTGCTCAGAGAGAGCGGTGCCAAGCCAAAAGAGGAGATCGTCCCTATGGGTGTAGACCCCAACTCTCCCCTCCCCCTCTTCTTTGGGGCTTGAGAGTGTTCAGATCTCATGAATAAAGCTAATATTGGAACTAGTCATATAACAGTCGGAGAGTGACTGTTCTCTGGATCCTCCTTTGCGATGCACTGTGCCAATAGAATGCCCTGAGGCCCTGGCCCTTTCGGGCTGGCTGGCTCGAACTGAAGGCACCCCCCTTCCTTTATGAGTCTCAGCTGATTTCCCTTGAGAGCCGCCCTGCTCCGCACCCCCCCCCCCACCAATCGGACTCCCTCACTGTACCTGGGCCCCGCCCCTACTGTCCTCAAGGGGCGTGGCCGGCCCTAGGGCAAGCTGGGGCAGGAAGTGGTTGCAATTACATACTCCCGACCCCGCACTGGCTGCCACTGCCTGAGCGACAGTGCTAATTCGACTTGCCCCAAATGTCAGTGTAAGGGCTGGAAGAGGGCTCAGCCAGGGGCTCCTGGGCTGGAATGAAGCTCCTTTCCTGATGCAAAGAGGTTTCCAAGGCTGGACAAAGCTGGAAGATTCAACTGTCTGCCGGTCACAACCAGGGATACAGGGAGGAGGGGGTCGTGGGTCTTCATCCCCAGCCCAGCATGGCAGCCACTCAGCACCACCATCCCCTTTTAACCTGGCCACTAGCTAAAAGCAGCTTTTCCCTGCTGTTTGCCTCCCCTCAGCCCCTGCTCAAGATTGCCAGGACAGACAGCCCTGACCCCTCCTACCAAAGAGGACAGGCTTTGATCTACTGCTGCAAACCACCAGAACACAGTGGCTTTATACCCGCTATTACTCCTGAGTTTCTCAGGCACTCTCATCTGGGGCCAGCACTGGGCCAGGTGGAGGGTATGACTGGTGTGGCCATTGCTATGGACGAAGTACCTAGTAGAAAAAGGGATAGGGGAGTTTGAGAATGTTAGGCTGGGGTGGCTTGAGAATCTCTGGGGTGGCCTTTCACGGAAAGCATCTTCAGCTCAGAAAATTGGGGCTACACTAGAGGAATGGGGTAGATGGGGGCTCAGCGAATAGGCTGGAGGAATGAAGAGTATGTGGAGGTACAGAGGGTAATGGGGATGAGTGAAGTAGTTAGGTTAAAAAAAAAAAAAGGCCTACAGACCCAGTGGATACGACCCAGTGGGCTCCTCTTGCCCTTCACTAGGATCTTCTCCTGCAAGCACCAGGTTCCTTTGGTATGTCTGCACTCTGCAAAGCCTGTACTTAGCAGTTGCCTCCCCTGCTTCAAAGCCCCATTTCACATCGTACTAAAAGCTCCACTCCTTTCCTTATTCTATTAAAACTCCCCCCTTCTGCAGGGCCTGCCCAATCTGCTGAGGTGGGTTCGTGCTCACTTTGGGGTTGCCCAAAGAGGAAAGTCTTCTCTCCCCAGGGCACCAATTCTGGCAGAAGTCAAAGGCTTGGGGGGCTACTGATCGGTAGCCCTTTTCCCTGGGTTTCCAGGTTCTCAGGAGTCGGGGAAGCTGAGTCATAGGCAACTTCAGGCTCCACAGACAGCACAGCAAGAGAAAGAGGGAAGAGAAAAAGAAAAAAGGTGCAAAAAACAAACCAGGGGCAGGACTCTTAGCCCTGCCTTTGTCTAGTTTCACTCACAGCTGGTGATCACAATCAGAAGATGGTCTTTGGATATGAGATGATGACAGGACATAGGATCAAATCAAGGAATAGGGATGGAAGTGTTTTGTAAACTATTAAGTTTTATACAGATGTGATTACCATTATTATTACTATGGGATATACCATTATTATTACTATGTAGTACAAATTTTTATTTTGCTCTCGTGGATCTGGTTTATTCAATACTCTCCTTAATTGAGGTATGTGACACAGACCGGTTAACCTGGGAGCTTTTGAGGCCCTGAGTAAAGCATCGTGTGTGTGTGTGTGTGTGTGTGTGTGTGTGTGTGTGTGAGAGAGAGAGAGAGAGAGAGAGAGAGAGAGAGAGAGAGGGAGGGAGAAAGGGAAATGGACAGGAGTGATTAGGTGGAACCCCTTCCCTCAACATTTGTCCCCTGGCTATAATGAACAAGAAGAGACTGGAAGGGGAGTCCTCATGAATCATGTGGCCAGAGAGGTCTAGGAGACAAGTCTTGTTTGTTTCTGTACCCTCAATACTCAGAACAAGCGGGGGGTGGGGAAGGAGCTCAAGCATCCAACATCTGCTCATCTAATGACTGATGGAAGGAAATGAGGGAGGGGTGATCCAAACCTTCTGCCTCCTTTGCTGCCACGACAGTGCCAACCACGTGCAAATGCATCTCAGCTTCTTTCAGCCTCAGGAGTCCCATCCCACCAGCCGTGTCCCCTAAGCGCTGGTAAATCCTTGCAAGTCTGTAGCAGCAAGTCACTGTACCCCTGATGTCTCTGCCATAACAACAGAGTGTTGTGGGCTGGTGTTCAGAGACCCAGCACACAGCCAAGGCCACTCGCACCACATGTGTCATTGCTATTTTGCTTCTTCACAAGGCCTCCCAGACTCTTGCAAAGCCTCAGGACTATTCTGAACATCAATCAACAAACAGATGGGGTCGTGGATGGGGAGGCACTTTGTGACCTGCAAAGCCCCACATGAATGTAAGGGATTATTGCACTGTATTGCAAAAAGAACATTCTGATTCTCTGCTGGTTGTGGTTATTTGGAGTCTGGCAAACAGAGTTTGCTGCATTACAAAAAGTGTATATTGGGGGCGGGGGTATCTGCACATGTTCGTGTTCAGTGATAAGACTCATAGGTAGAAAGCTACCTGGCCAAATGGCACAAAGGGTCATTTAGATCATGTGAAGCCAGTATGGCTAAGTTAATAAGAATTTTCTGGCTCTCTATCTTTTTCAATATGCTTTTATATAGGTGTTCTCATCAGATTCTCCCTACAACACTATGCCACTGTTAAGTTCCTCTGACTTGAGTTCAGTAGAATAAAGCACACAGTGAGCTCAGAGAAATCTACTTTTGAGACTTGCAGGCTCTGAGAACTTTGCCTGAGAGAAATTTTCAGGCAGAGAAAAACACGGTCTGTGTAGGTTCTGGCAGGCCGCTCCAGACACATGCCAACCTCACTCCATTCTCTGTCCCCACACACAGCAGCTCTACAATGCCTCCATAATGACCTCCAGACCAACAAGAAGGTTCTCTTTCAGTCATTCACTCAACAAACATGTTTTGAGTGCTTTCTCATCTGTGCCAGGCCTTCTGCTAGGCCATGAGGCTACAAAAATGAAGAAGCCTTCATCTCTCACCATTCCTCTCTCACCTCTCTAGCAACATGTTTTGTGGAATCTTTTTCCCTTCAAGGTTCTCCTTGATGTTCATTTTATTCTGCCGAGAGAAATCAGGGCTAATGGTTTTGAATCTAGTCTGGTTGTTTAATCTCTGATGGGGTAATGAAGGACCCCTTTAGAGGGGGAGGTGCTGAGGACATCAAATGAGGCTCTCAGACATGGAGCAAAGGTGTCACAAACTCCAGAAAAGACACGAACCTAATCGCACCCCCCCCCCCCACACACACACACTCAAAAAGTCAGGAGAAAAATCCTGCAATCAGTGTTGTGTGGGAATAACATTCTTACCTCAGGTTCTGTCAGAGCAGATGCTTTGGATCTAGAAGGCCTCCCTGGCAAGTCCAACTTATGCTGTCACTTTGCAGGGGGCAGCTAAAGGGTTGTCTGTTTTTTTAATGTTTGTTTTTGAGAGAGAGACAGAGAGACAGAGTGGGGGAGGGGCAGAGAGGAGAGGGAGACACAGAATCGGAAGCAGGCTCCAGGCTCTGAGCTGTCAGCACAGAGCCCTACGCGGCGGAGCTCGAACCCACAAACCGTGAGATCATGACCTGAGCCGAAGTCGGACGCTCAACCGGCTGAGCCACCCAGGTGCTCTGCTACAGGGCTGTCTTACTTGTCCTCGGTATATGGCCTGGCCCTGTGTATCCTTGCTGGGAAAACCCTGGTTAGTTAACTAGTACATTCAAGTAGAATGACTTCCTGGATTTTGGAATTTTCTAGTTTACTGAAAGGTTAAGCTCCAGCTCCTTTCTTATTTAGCTTGTTGGTGTGGAAAAACTTTCTAACATGCATGAGCCCGCTTTCTAGATTGTCAGTAGAGTCCTCTGAGCAACTTGATGGAATCTCTCTGCTGACTGGGGCACCTTGCAAGGATTTATCATCAATGGATCCTAAACCAGGGTCTCCAAACCCATAAAAGCCTGGGGGAGAGTCTATGAATTATGTCTGTATTTCATAAAGTTAAGTGAAACATACATCACAAAGCTGCAGAGGTTAACTACAACATGAAGTGTTTTTGGCTTTAGCTGGAATTGAATGACTTCAGTATGACTATCTCGGGCTGATCAGAAGTTCTGGCAAAGTTTTATTTGTATCTGATACATTTTTACTTTTTAAAGTTTATTAATTTAAGTAATCTCTACACCTAACATGGGGCTAGAACTCATGATCCTGAGATCAAGAGTTGTATGCCCTTCCGACTGAGCCAGCCAGGCACCCCATATCTGATATATTTTCAAATGACAAATTATTACTTGAAAATACATCTTGTTTAAGCAGATAAGTGTTTTGAACACAGAGGGTTAAGAGCACCAACTCTGGAAACAGACTGCCTGGATTCAGATACTAACTTCAAAAATTATTAGCTAAGAATGTATAAACAAATTGTGGTATATCCATATGATGGAATATTATTCAGCCATAAAAAGGAATGAACTACTGATACATGTTTTAATGTGGATGAACTTCAAAAACACTATGTCGGGGTGCCTGGCTGACTCAAGGAAGTACAGCATGCGACTCTTGTTCTCAGGGTTATGAGTTGAAGCTCTGTGTTGGGTGTGGAGCCTGCTTAAAAACAAACAAACAAACAAACAAACAAACAAAAACATTGTGCTAAGTGAAAGAAGCCAGAAACAAAAAGCCACAGATCATATGATTTCACTTAAATGAAACATCTTTAAGCCTACACAGAGCTACCACCACAGCCAGAGGATGCGAAATTGGGTGAGCACCCACTGAATGTGGGCCACTGAACTGGGCTCCATTCTCAATACTCTTTAGCCTCTTTGGGGGAAGAGATAACAGTTTTGCTTAAAGGTCTTGCTAAATTTTATTCTTTTCCCCTTGCCAAAAATACACCTTTCTTTTCATTATGTTTGAGTTGTGCTTTTATTCCCATGCTTGAATTAAGCAGGTGCTCCCAAGTTATGAACTCTAAAAACTCCTCACGCTTAAAAAAAAAAAAACAAAAAACAAAACAAAAAAAACCCAGCAATGGGGCACCTGGGTGGTTCAGTGGGTTAGGGTCATGATCTCACAGTTTGTGGGTTCTAGCTCCGCGTTGGGCTCTGTGCTGACAGCTCGGAACCTGGAGCCTGCTTCGGATTCTGTGTCTCCCTCTGTCTCTCTCTCTGCCCCTCCCCTGCTTGTGCTCTGTCTCTCTCTCTCTCAAAAATAAATAAACATTAAAAAAAAAACCCATCAACTACTATGGGGCATCTACTAGGTGCCAGGCACTGTTCTAAGTGCTTAACATACAAGAACTCCATTGATGTTTGTAACATTTTCAGGAAGTATTTATTAGTCTCCATTTTACAAATGAGAAAAGTGAGGCTCAGACAAAAATCAAGGATCTAAGTTGATATCGCTAGTAAGTGAAGGAGCCAGGATTGAAACCATGTCTGTATAACTTTAGAGACAGTGTATGTATATCCACTAAGCGGGAAGAGAAAGACTAAAGGAGGCTAAAACTTAAAACCAAGTCTTTAATTGGCAGGAAGGGAAGCCAGGTATGGGCTTCAATTTCCCCACTATGAGATAAAGGGATTAGATTAGATCATCCATTCATTCATTTACTTAACAAATACTTGTAGAGGGGAATCTGGGTGGTTCAGTTGGTTAAGCATCTGACTCTTGATTTTGGCTCAGGTCATGATCTCAGGGTTCATGGGATTGTGGGATCGAGCTCCATATGGGGCTCTGTGCTGACAGTGTGGAGCCTACTTGGAATTCTCTCTCTCCTTCTCCCTCTACCCCTCCCCTGCTTGATCTCTCTCTCTCTCTCTCTCTCTCTCTCTCTCTCTCTCTTTCTCTCTGTCAAAAATAAATAAAAATTAAAAAAAAACCCCAAATACTTGTAGAAAGCTTACTCCATGCCATGGTAGGGGATATTGCGAGGGGGGGGGGGCAGAGAGAGAAAGGTGGCTGTAATACACAGTTGAGAAATACTGGGTTCCTTCATCCAAGGAAGTGGACATCCAGTTGGAGAGACAGGCAGGGTGTGGAAGTGCTAAACAAAGGGCCAAGCTCAGTGTGGTGGGGGAAACCTCTGAGGAGCTGTTAACTTCAATGGGGAGGGAGTGGGGGTTCAGGGAAAGTGGCATGAAAGAGCCAGCTTGAGTAATGGTTGAGTGGGATTTCAACAAGCCCAGAAGGGCCTAGAAAATGCTGAAGGAGCAGTGGAGGAAACGCTTGTCTTGTCCCAAGAATGGTAGAGGTCTGGTTTGGTGAGAACAGAGGCTTTGTGAGGGGCCTGGAAGGGAAGGAGGCTGGAACCAGTTCATGGAGGACCCTGGAAGCTAGGTGAAGGCTTATACACTTGATTTTGTTGGCAGTGGACCGCAACAGCCAGTTTTTCAGGAGGGCAGATGATTTCTTAGAGTTTCTTCCACCTTTAACACTGTCTGTATGATTAAGAACCTTGTTAAGTGCCTGGGGGTCTTAGGGAAGCAAGGAGGCTTGACCTTGAAAGGCCTCTGGGGTGATTTTAGCCCCCTTCCTCATTTTGCCCCTTTGGCTATAAAATCCAGAAAGGCTGTTAGTTGTTTACAGAGTTAAGTTTAACCAGACACACTGTCTCCCCAAGTAGACCCAGGGCTCTTAGAGGGCAGAGAACAGGCCTTCCTCAGCATGCAGTGGGCTGTGGGAATGCATCTCCAGCAGTAACCTGCTGTAATAGGTTTTGTGTGCTTGAGATATATGAAGAGCAAACAGGAGCAATGAATTCTCCCCCACGGCCCCTCCCAGAACGTAAAGGGAAACATTGTAGAGCACATAGTGTACGTAACTCATGGTCAGCCCTGTCAGCCTTAGTACCAGCCTCACTCTTTCCCGAATTTGCAAGACTCTTTCGGTACCCTTCTCTCCCCTAGTCTGCTTTCAACTGAGGTGGCTTAAAATGAACGCTTTGGCAGTCCTGAGATTCTGACTTCCAAACCTGGCTTCACCTTCAACTGACTGGGGGTAAGGGGATGGAGGGAGGACCGGAAGCTTCAAATTTGCTTCACTCTGACACTCTGAAGATCTAAAGCACTGAAATGGTTGTCCTTGTTGTTGTCATTGCTGTCGTAGTCTTTGTTGTCACAAGAGTGGGCTGTTTTACCAGACAGATAAGGAAGGCCTCTGTTTTTGGAACAAAGCAGAAAATTGAAGCAATTATCCTCTGAATTAAGTCAGAGGTTGGTTTAAGGCTTCAATTAGCTGGGGAGCCCCAAATGCCCTATTTTGTCTGGTCAGCTTCAGGAGGGCAGAGCCCAGGCAGATGTCACCCCTAGGTCTCTGTGCTCGGGACACTGGTGATGCTGACACTGATGATAGTAACACTTGCCTGAGTCCAGTAGTTTATGGTGCACACAATTCTTTCCCATCCATCATCTCATTTGATGCTCTGGGGTGTGCTTGTGAGAGTAGGACAGGTGCACTGATTTCCATAGTTTGGAGTTGGAAGGAAGACTCAAAACACAGTACCTGGAATTGGGCTGGCACTACTTGAATGTTAGGGCTCTCCTGAGGTCCCCCTGCTAGCCATCGACAAGACAGAACTAGGATCTGGTTCTTAGAACTCTCCAAACAATCCTCTTTCCAATACACCAAGCTGGCTCTCTGAGAGTCCAGGCCTAGGCCAGGAGCTGTTATTGATGGAAGAAACAATTATTTAAAACTCTGCCTGAAAAGGAACATTTTGGCATTAAAGGGAGGTGCTATATACTATATTGAAAAGAACTCTGGATGTGGAGTCAGGATTACTGGAGTTGAGTCCTGGTTCAGGAATTCACTAGCCATGTGACCTTGAGCAAGCCACTCAGAGATGCCCATAGACTCAGTTTCCTCAATTACAAAATCGAGGATTGTAGTGAGAAACAAATGAAATAACACAAGTGAAAGGCCTTGGTAGACACTCTGACATTGTACAAAGGTATTATTATTATTATGATTATGTTGTGGTTCTAGCCTCATATAAAATAATCATTAATCTCTACATTCTTTACAAGGTTTCCCACAGCTCTCTCTACCCTGCTCCTTGATTTCCCATCACCTCCTGTAGGGCAGGAAGCGTGGCCCCCAACAGGAAAGGGCTCAGAGAAGCTAGAGCTGCAGCCAGGAAATAACCATCTTGCCCCAACCTTCATTTCACCAGATAAATGATGCAGCCAAATGGTGAGATACAGACGAGTGGGAACAGAGGTGTCCAGAATCCATTTCAGCCTCTGACCAAAGAGCAAAGTAGCCCCAAGGCCCTAAGGCCCTTAATAGAAGTGGAAATTTAGTAATTACCAGATAAATTAAAATCAGTGAAGACAGCCAATTTAAATCAAAGCAGAATTGGTGGAGCCTGCTTTATCAGGCCCAATAGAGGTGATCCCCCACAACTTAATAAAGCCTTTTGAATTCATAGGTTGATTAGTTTAAAGAAATCATTTCCAAATTTTCACTTTCCCTTGGTGCAACTTCGGCCAAACACTTTTTAAAATGTGTGTGTGTGTTGGGGGGGTGGTGTGGGGGATGCACAGGAGGATGGGAATGGCCAAATAAAACAGCTAGTGAAGAAGTTCCCAAAGCAAAGTAAAATGGCAAGTGTTATGTCCACATTGCTGGCAGTAGATTTTGAGGTCGGTGAGGACAAGCAGGAGGGGTCATAGAACACCAGGCCTCACAACAGCAAAGCCACTGCTACCTTAGTTGCTTGTCCTCCTCCGCAATAGTCCTCCTTTAAACCAGGTGAGGGAGACATACCAGGCAAGTCTCACCTGCCATCTCTAAAGTCTTTCCACTGGAGAGAAGACACCCCATAGCTTAGAGATGGAACCTCTGGGCCTGGGACAAAGGAGGGGGGCAGGGAGGAGGAAGACATTAATCCCTCAGGGCTTCCTTCTAGTTCAAATGACTCTCTGGCTTCCTTAGTATGGATAAATATATAATAAATAATATCAATACATCTGAACATAAAGATTTTTTTTTTCAAATTCCTGCTATTCATTTCACATTCCGTGTTTACAAAGCCCTGAACCCTCCAGGAACTGCTGGGCACCTCCCCTAATACCCTTTAGGCTGAGGTGATGCCTTTGAAGTCCCAACCGCGGGCTCAGGGTTGGAGCTGCTAAGAAACACCCTAAGACTGAAAGCAAGTCTGCCGGCAGCTTCAGCTTCTTCGCAAGCTGCTCTCCTCGGAGTTAATGTAAAGTCATCAGAGTTCCAATGTGGACCGCAGGCTTCTCAGCCCTTCAGTTCTGGGGATGGCCTGGGATGTAAACACATACGAGGATTTATTCCTTTGGCCAGGCGGGGAGTCGTTAGGGTAAAGGGTAAGGGTCAAGGGGATTCGGTTTGGTGACTGAGGGGCCCGGGAAGTGGCGGGGGGGGGCGGGGGCGGGCAGAAACGGAGTTTTCCTCGAGCCAGGTTTTCAGCCCCAAGTTGTGCAGGCTTCCCCCTTTACAGATCTTTCGTCCCCCTCCTCCTTCCTCCCTAGGGCCTCTCGCTCCTTGTACCCCCCCCACCCCCGCCCCAGGATGCCTCCACTCCCGGGCTAGGGGCTGCCTTTTGAGGGTGGTCTCGGGGATGTGCGGCACGGACGGTTGCCACGAAGGGTGGGCCGCCCAGGAGACGCGAGGCGAGGCTGCGAGCCCCGGCATTTTCCCTTCCCAGCACCTGTCCCATTTGGGCGCCCGGGCTAGGGCTGGGGCTGGGGCTGCGCCCGCGGGCGGCCTCGGTGCCCGAGCGTCAGAGCCTTGCACCGAGGTCGCCTGGGTTAGGGAAGTGGGGGGCCGGGGAAGGGGCGGGGCGTCTGGCGAGGGCGTCCCCCCCCCCCCGCATGTAAGACCCCACGCTCCCCCTCCCAACACGGAGGCTAAACGGAGAGAGAGAGAGTCATACATAAAGCACGAGTGAAAACGCTCACTCTCCGACCCCGAGCGGCGTTGCTCGCCCCCCCTTCCTGGAGCCGGGGGCTGGCCGGGGAAGGTGGCTCCGTTCTTCCCCCGTGGCCAGTGCGGGGTCTGCGGCTGCCGGGAGAGGTTCCGGCTTTCCCGGGGCTGGCAGGGGGAGCCCCGAGAACTGCAGGCCCGCCCCCCCCTCCTCCCCC